>NC_083283.1:69373648-69975812 GCF_963506605.1 Zootoca vivipara | reverse complement strand
AGATATTGATTACCTGCCTCACGTTGGATACACCTCCTGAAAACCCTCATCAAGCCTATGTCTCTTTCAAGCTGCAATATTTTCCCATCTTGGGTAGGCAAAATGGACCCAGATACAAATGCTTGGGTCTTGAATACAGATTTGTGTCATATGCAGTAACATTGAAATATCAAGAAAGTATAACTGAAGAAGAAGAAGAAGAAGAAGAAGAAGAAGAAGAAGAAGAAGAAGAAGAAGTATTGCTTTCTTGCTTTTGCTTATGACAAAAAAAGACCCCCACAGCAGTCTGCATTATTTAGATGATAGTCAAAATCTATACAGGAAGCTCCTGCAGCCAATTGGAAGCCGTGGAAGCCCCGTTGGATGTTCAGGTTCCAAAGAACATTCGCAAACCGGAACACTCACTTCCGGGTTTGCGGCATTCGGGAGTCAAAATGTCCGAGTACCAAGGCATACGGGATCCAAAGTACGACTGTATCAGGGGTTGTCAACCTGGTCCCTACCGCACACTAGTGGGCATTTCAGGATTCTAGGTGGGCGGTAGGGGGCTCTGCGGCACAAGCTGAATCCTCCTTCCATTGAGCACTGGTGGGCGGTAAGGAAATTTTACCATCAAGAAAGATGCATTAGTGGGCGGTAGGTATAAAAAGGTTGACTACCCCTGCCTTAGACACATATCAGTTTAAAGCAGTAGTTCCCAATTGGTGGTCTGCGGACAGGCCCGCCCAGCCATAGAGGCTAGTGGAACGGTGAACCATGGTGCCGGGTGCTGGAGGGTGCTGGAAGTGGTCCAGGGGCCATGGCTTGGCAGTGGCGAGCCGGGCGCACAGCGGGGCGGGTGAGGGGGTTCCTGAGCTTGCGCAGAGTGCCCTTTCTCTCTCCCGGCCTGGCCGGCCTGCCCCTGCCCCTGCTGGCCGGGTGCGGCAATTGGCTGTGTGGCGGCATCGCCCTTCATGACGGGGTCTCTAGCGCGGCTCTCAGTGGGCCGCCCCTCAGGCACCGTCGCCCGCCCGCCCGCCCCCCTGTCCTGCTCCTTGCCTCCCTCCCTCCCTCCCTCCCACCGCGGGTTCGAGTCCCGGCCTCAGCCTGGTGGGTCGGGTCGGGGGCATGAGGAGGACAAGAGGCCGGACGCTGCACGGCACCGCCTCCCCAGCAGAGGCCTCCATGCAGGAGGAGGCGCCGCCGGTGCCCCAGAGGACAACCAGGCAGCCCGGCCCACCCGCTGCAGTGCCCCTGAGCCCGGCCCACCCTCAGTGCCCGGCCCGCCCGTGCCATGTCCCTCCTCTGCATCCGTAGTGAGTCCGGGGCGGTGCCACGGCACTCGATGTGGTTAAGACGGGCCTGTCTGCGGACCTCAGGGGGTCCGAGGCACCATTCACATTATAATTATTATTTCTTATAATACATAACAAAAACTACCATAGAGATATCAAAATTTTCAAAAGTAGGGGATCCATGGTTTGGCCCTTGAAAAACAGGGGGTCTGCAGTGCTTAGCTAATTGGGAACCACTGATTTATAGAATGGAACAATTAATTCAGTAACTTCTTTTCCCCACAGTCTTAAGATGTTTATTATTAGTAGTAGCAGCAGTAGCAATAATATCCCACTCTTCCTCTCAAAGGAGCACATGTATTTAATTATTATCGTAATTTTACATACTGCCTTTTTATCAAATAGTCAGTGTGGCCAGCTATAAAAGAGATGAAATCGAAATGCTTAGACAAACAAAATGTGTGAGTTTGGGGGATACAAAAATATGACCCTTTCCCCCATCTCTACCAATCAAGCACAGATCAGACTGCCACTATGGACTGATCTAAGACTTGCAGAAAGTGTTGAGATTTCATCTACAAGTTTGTTGGTAACAGTAAATATGTATTTACCTGTCCTGCTTTTGCATTTTCACAAACAAAAGTTTCATAGTACTTGGCAAATTCTGGTGCGTGGTCATTTATATCTAAAATCCGGATGAAAATGGGAGCCTGGGTACTTTGCTTGGGGTTGCCTGAAACAGAAACAATAACCACAATCTTATACCATAATTCCCACTATTTCTGATGTTCCAGTGTGAGTGCTGATCCTTATGAAGCAAAAACCACCCACCTTGCCAGAGGGCGGAACCCCAAGGTTTGCAGAAGTACATAATTTATATATTTTTTTAAAATCCATCCCAAGCTTTCCCAAAATCCTGGAAGGGCGGGTCAAGGAACAAAGGGGGCATGTGTGCATTCATATGCAGAGCAGGGGAAGGAGAATGGAATGGAATTCTAACAAGGCTGTTACCTTGTTGTTGTTGTTTTATCTTTCATCTTGTTATTTATTAAGGCTGTTACCTGAATCTCAGCTAGAGATGAGGACACAAGCACAGCCCCTCCCTACTCTCTCCCCAGCAAGTTGTTGAGCTGCTAGCCCACCAGAGCTTCCCTAACCTGCCCCCTTTACTCTCACCGCACTACTACTACGTTCAAAGCTCTTCCTTCTCCGGGACTGGGTAGTCTCCTGCCTGAAGGCCCAAAGTGTACCTTCACAGATCAGAAGACTTTCCCACTTGGGGAAGCCTCCCTGCCCGAGAAAGGAGATATATGAAGTCACCAAGGTTTTGTGCATTATATCTGAAAACAGAGCAAGGCTGGTGTTTGGGGTTCAAACCTTCCCCTGTATCTTCATCTGCCAGAGACTTTATTTTTCAGAAGGAACTGTTACCAGTAGTGGGTGGTTTTGTGGGGAGCCTCTGCTCATATGACCTCTGGCCATTCGTGTGACTGCTGCATACTGAGAATCAGGGGTGGGGGGGTGGGATAAGGCAGAAATGATGTTGATGCAATGCAAACACATCTGTGAGAACACCAAATTGGCTCTGTCAATGTATTAGCACCACACCAACCAGGGCCGGCTCTAGGGGAAGGCTGGGTGGCGCAGTGCGCCAAGGGGGCGCCGCACGGCAGAGCCGCACAGCAGCCGCACTGCGAGCTGCACCCGCCCACCAGCCACGGCAAGAAGTGGGGCGTGGTGGGGGCGCCGGAGCGATCTCTGCACCACGGCGCCAGGGCACCCAGCATGCTTAAGGTGGCCCTGATACCAACCTCACCACTCCCTCTCTGCCTCCCACAGCCAGAATAGAACACACACACACACACACACACACACACACACAATGTCCTCTCAAGAAAGATACACAAAAGGGCCTCTAAATATTGACTGGGGAACCATATCATAAGATTATTGAACCCCCTGCTAAAAACTACAGTAACACACAAGAGACCGTTTCAACCCCTGGGTGGTTCTATAAACAGCATATTCTCTTTTACGATTTACAATGTAACCCTATGCATGTCTACTCAGAAATAAGTCCCACTGAGTTCAGCAGGGCTTACACCCAGAGAAGTGTACATAGAATTGCAGTCTAAGTGTTAAACTGTAACAATATGTATCTGTAAAATTTTAAAATGACATATATTGTTACAGTACCATATGTGACACATGTGAGGGGTGTCTAACAAAACATTTACACTAGCCCAACAACTTTTAGCTGTATGAAGTAATTGCCCCACCTGCTACTCTCCCCACCCCACTCCCACATGTCACCTAAATCTTCTCCAGAGGGTTGGGGGGGAAATCCAGAGCAGATTTGGGGTGGTGTAGAAGTTACATCGTGCAGCTAAAAGTCATTGCACTATCATAGCTATTAAGTTGGATACTGCCCAGAATATATTGTTGCAGTACTGGGTGTGAGATTGTGCAGAACACTTAAAACCATGCAAAAGGATGCAGCTGCCACTTACTGATTTCAGTTGCTATGACAGTGAGATTGTGCCATGGGGCTGCTTCTCGGTCAAGTGTCTTTGAGACAAATATGGACCCATTTCCTGAGTGGATGTTGAATATTCTGTCCAAATCAGTGTGCCGATCCAAAGTATATCTGTCAAATTACAACACATGCTGCCTCTTGGTCTTCTAGTCATACTGTGATTTTAATTAATTTATTTCACATTTAACAGAGGTTTAAAATAGTGAACTTCATAACCAGTATATATGTACAAAAAAAAATCTAACTTCTTTGCTGCCCAAAATATGTTACTAAATATTTTTACATAAAAATGGAGTTGAACCTTATAGTAAAAGACAGGAAGAAACCAGAACCCAGACATCCAATCAACTGAATGCCAGAAGTAAAAGCTCTGTAATATTATAACTGAAATAGATGAATCTATAAACTGAACATGTCATATAAAATATAAACACAGTAGGTGAAGAACCAAGATTCTTACCGAGTCATGCATCAATTAATGAAATTCACAACATTGTAACAACAAAACAGCTATGTGAATTTCCACTGAAGTAAACATAACTATTAAAAAACAAGTGATATATGGACCGGTCTAGAAAAACGGTAGGAAGTCACATGTTTCAGTTTTACTGCTGAAGATTTTGCCTTTTTAAGTTGCCTTGATAAGAGACTACTTTTGAGCTACCTTCATCCAATTTATTTATATATCACTTTTCCAAATAATGCTCAAAGTGGAACACAAGAACCATACATCATCCATTCTGACCTCTTTAGTGTAACACATAATAATAAAATGCTAATGACATTAATAGCAATAATTATAGTAATGCGGACCTATCCTTATTGAAATTAGTAAGCACTTCAATAATATCTTCGAATCACAAGATTTCAACAATGGCTGTTAAGCAAGATTTGAGGTTTTATGCCTCCTTATTTTGTTAGAGAAATGCAAGGACATTGCACATTCGATGCATATTTGCTCTGTTTGTGGAAGTTGACTTACTTTATTATGTTCCTTGCTGCATCCGGATCCTGAGCTACTACTTGCCCGATGATACTACCTTCCCTGGCATCTTCATCTACTTCTAGTAAATTAGAAGCTATGCTAAACACTGGCGGTTCGTCGATATCTTCCACATAAATTTTAACCAAGGCTGAGTCCTTAAACGGTCCCAGGTAGAAAAATCGTGGGTCAGGATGAACGTTGGTTGCCTCCACTTTTAGGGCATATAGATTCTTCTTTTCAAAATCTAGTTGCTTGCAGTCAAAGGTGGGGTGGGGGAGAAGAAATGGAAAAAGAATGTCACATAGAAAAACAACTGCATTTCACAAGGATAACGAAGTAGAACTAGTATTGTTGGAAACCACTTGATATAAATCTCTTTGCTAACTCCGAAATTTCTATCTGTCCTGTGCCCAGTCATACCTACTAAGTGGTAGAGCACCTGTTTTGCATGCAGAAGTCCCTCGTTCAAGTCCTTGCATCTCCAGGTAAGACTGGAAATGTGAAGAGACACTGCCAATCAGATCTACATGGGCCAATCAGATCTACATGGGCTCAATGGCTCAATGGCCTGACTTGCTATAAGGCAGGTTCCTATGTTCTTATCTATCACCCACCAAGACAGCTTTCCAACTGTTCTATTCCATCACAACAAAATGATGGGGGTAATACGTTATTGGTGGTCTTTTCTCAATTTCTGACAGTGTTTTGTGGGTGTAAGACGATAAACGAGGCAGTACCTTGCCACATTTTTACTCTTAGTAAATTTTATTATATTAGTTTAATGTGCTTAGATAATTTTTAAAAGGCAGTGGGGGAAAACATAGAGCTAGCTACTAATGTCCCACTTTTCAAAGTGGTGCACCTGCTCCCGCCTCCTCTAATTATATCCCCACAATGAATTTGTGAGGCTAGTTAGGCTGGCAGATTTGGATTGGCCTAAGGTCACCCAGTGAGCTTCTTAATTGTGTAGGGAGTTGAACTTGGGTCACCTCGGTCATAATGCAACACTAGGTATGTTCTGCCACTGCAAATTCTCCTTCCTCAGTCTTGTAAGACCTACGTGAGACATCCCATTTCCAGGTACAGTGGTACCTTGGTTGTCAAACGGCTTGGCTCCCAAACAAATCGGCTCCCAAATGCTGCAAACCTGGAAGTGTACTAGTATGTTTGATTCATTTTGTTTTAGTTCCTGCTTTCCACAATAACAGATACAGCCTTTACCACTGTGAAGATACTTCCATAGTTTAAATTTTGTGAAAAGGAACTCTCACCAAGCAACTTTCCATCTCTTATTGGCCTGTGTTGCAGTTGCTGGCTGCTATTTCTTGTCCCAGCTTTTGAAGCAGAGCGGTGAATAATATCCCATTTTTCAGACTTTTCTTATAACCTGAACATGTTGGACAATGTGTGAACCAAGTTTTCAATGTCACCTTGGGGAAGTACACTCACAATTTTGATTCATCCATCCAGCATGAATTTGGGAGAGCTAAGTATCATTATGTATTTGTTATAAAAAAGGTAAAGGGACCCCTGACCATTAGGTCCAGTCGTGACCGACTCTGGGGTTGCACGCTCATCTCGCATTATTGGCCGAGGGAGCAGGCGTATAGCTTCCAGGTCATGTATTTGTTATACCAGTCTTCAAAACCTATATACCAGACTCATACAAAATTATGGTATTTACTTCAGAGTACATTCCATTGAAATCAATGAAACTTACTTACCCAAGTGAATGGGCTTAGGGATTGGAGCCTTAATTGCTGCAATAATGATCTCTGAAGTAATAATGGCTCTGATAAAGGCCCCTTGTCAACTTAATTTTGCCGACTGTGGCATTTTTAAAGTTTTGTTTGGGGTGGGTGTGTTGGTTCTTATATATCCATCAATACAAATCACTGTTTCATCTCTCTGAGATCTGCCAAAACACACTGCATATTGCATGCACCATTAGCTGCAATCCACAAAATCAATGACTAATTGCTGTTGACTCGAATTTACACCCATTCTAAGCATAGCCCTGTAACAACCAGTGGAATATATATATTCCACTCATATATATATGAGCCAGAAATTGTTCTCATTTAGGATAGATCTTGCCACCTTCAGGATGCTCATTTTTAACTAAAGCTGAGCTCAGCAAAAAAGGAAAAACTTTCATCAGGGGATGATCAGGAAAGAAAAGAGGATGTTTAGCTTTGCCCAGGTCTCCTCCTATCCACCCACTTCACCCATAAAATGCCACTGACAATTCCCATAATAATATTACAAAGGGAATATGGAGTTGTGAATGGCGCATTCATTAACATTTAGTTTGGCTCTTGGAATTACAGTGTAAAACTATGTGATGTTGAGCTGACAAAGTAAACCTCAACCCAGAAAGGCAACTGGAATTTTAGTAAAACCGTTCCTGCTTTGTTTGTCACTTAAACTTGTGACTTTAATTGGGTGGCTGTTACTATGGCTCTTACATTCCTTGGGAGATGATGGTGAAGTGGAAGTGGTGGAAGTGGAAGAGGTGCACACAGCCTCCAGTATGGGCCTGCCCTGTGAGCACTTGGATTAGGCAGACCATGCTCCATCTCACATGATCTCCTCTAGGCTTTCCATTTTGATGGATTTGGCTTGTGTGAAGGGCACAGTTCAATCAGGGTCCATCTGTACAGTGGAAAAGCATTGATCCACCAAACTACTGCAGTGCTGTTCTAGCTCAATATATGAACCAGTGAAGAGTTATGGGTAATCTGTGCTTTGGGTTACTACTCTCTTGCAATCTCATAGGGTTGAATTCGATGAAGCTTTCCCGTTAGTGTAAGGTCTTCTGCCTGTGCAATAGGACTTCATCTCCCTCATCTTTCCACCCACCCACCCAGCTCTGGAGGGTTGTGGTGTGTGGAAATCCTAGAACAGTCTTGGGGGGTGGGCGCAGGTGTGCACAGGGAGAGGACAGAGAGGAAGTATCATTGCACATGTGGGATACCTTGTGCCAATGGGATAACTTGATTGGACACATATAGACCATTGTTTTCCCAACAAAAGTTCTGCTCCCCAACATAAATCTGGGTTATGCCCATGGTAGGACATATGGTCCCCACTACAGCAGAAAGCTGTCCAAATATTCTAATGTGCATGCAATTTAATTCCTGCCTGGCTGTGAGCTATAACACATACTGTAGTTTAGAGGCACATACCACAATGTTGAAGATAAATAATATGTCTATCCTGCAACCTCCTTGCACTATGGAGAGACAGGGTATAGATTTGCTCTGGCACACAAATTATTTTTTTGTCTCTTTTTTGAAGATAACCTATGAGTAGAGGTCTTCTGTACGCTAGCCAATGGGAGATCAAGAGAGACCTGAAAGCAGATGCCCTGAGCCAGCACTTCCTTACAGGAATTTGCCCACAGAATTTCTGGACCTGCAGGTGTTTCTTTATCTATTTGAGTGGAGAAGACAGCCAACAGGCATGCAGGGAGGACATAGGGATGAGGCATCCCCCCAAAAAAGCTTGAGATCCTGTTAAGATCCCATCAAACTATTTATTAATAAGGTGAGAGGAAGCCTTAGAACCCAAGTATTGCTGACACAATTTTAATTTGTGCCCATCTCCTTTAAAGGAAATGAAGTAGCTATAAGTCCACATTAAATTTATGTGTGTTCACTATATATATATATATCTGTTTGACAGAGTCCTGGCAGCAGGGAAAGTCTCATTAGTAGACCAAAGGCTGCCCATGGAATGTGCTCATTAGAGGCTGGACTTCCTCAAACCTCTATCTTCAGGACCAGATCTCACAGTTTGGCTGTCTCCATTCACTGCAAACCCAATGGCAAGAGTTCACCTGGTGGGCTGTTTTGTGAAGCTAACCCACCTCCCTTACCCTGACATATCCATCCTTCAGAAGTTGTCATGCAGGGAAGTCTGAAGACAGGCCTGAGCTCCCAAGGATAGCTCTATAGGTGAACTGACATACTCAAAACAAAACAAAAAAAGCACACCACAAGTTTAGAAGTTTAACGGTTACCTGGCAATGAAAAGAAGAACAGACATAATATGCTAGCTTCTCTGCAGCTGACCTCACAGGGAACCTTCTCCTCCCTCCTGTCTGGGAGAAAACACACACCCTAAGACCTGGAGTGCTAAGCCCAATAAAAGAGAAGGAGGAAAAATAAACCTTTTTGACAGTTATAATCCCTTCCTGTGTGTCCTTGTCAGTGATGATATCAAAGACGTCCGATCCATCGCCGGGAGCTATGCTGTACTCAATCTCAGCGTTTTCACCCACATCGGGGTCATTGGCTTTTATCCTGCCAAGCGAAGTTCCGAGTGGTGCAGACTCCAGGGAGCTGAACTGATATGTGCCTGGGAAATAAAACAACAGCACAAGAAACTTGTGTGAGAGAGTGTGCATGCACATTCATAGGTGTTTCATCTGCATACATAATTTTAAAATGCCATGAGAAAAAAACAGAGAAGGCTCCTCAGTGGCCTGGTGAGTGGAATTGTTTTACGGAAAGCACCACAAGGCAAGAGTTAATCTGAACACAGAGGTAAGGAGTACCTGTCAGAGACAAGGGTTTTTTCCTTCTTCTTCTTCTTGTGCTGGGAAAAGATTCAAAAGCCTCTTACTGCTACTTTTCTTGCAAATGTTTAGAAATTCAAATGCATTAATGATCTCCACCCCATATTTTGAAAATTAAATCTAAAAGCAAGAATGGTTTCTTTAGTTTACATAGCCTCAGAAACTGGTGGATCTTGGAAATCGAACTGCCACTGGATTTTGCCTGAAGCAAAATCTGAGGTGGTTTTAGATGGCTCTGCTTAGGCAACACACGTTGGACTTTTCAAAAGAAGTTCTCTTTTTTAATGTAAATAAGCCCAAATTTCTCAGTAGGGTTTGTCACCTTTCTGCTCAAGGTTGGGGGGGGGGGGGAGTCAGGTAACATTCAGCTGAATTGTGTGGATATTACATAGTTCAAAGTAAGATGAGCTTTCCGAGAAAGCAGTGGGACATTCAGTATGTGGTTCTAATTAGAAACCTGAGCATAGCAGTTTGCTCGGTTTTAACATTGGTTGCCTTCAGAGTTGTAGGGAAAATTTGAGTACATCTGAAAAACTTGCCTAGATCAAATAATTTGTAAAGGTCTAAGTTGTCACTCATTACTTCTGAGAAAAGCCGAGTGCTCACATACAAAGTGAAGGATGCACAACATCACAGCAGCCCGAAAATTTCTTATAGCACAATCCAAACCTTCTGTCCCCAGTGGGTGAGACTTTGCCACTGCATTTGCATCTTTACAACTCATGGTGGAACAATTGTTTGCAAGCTGGCACAGCGATTGGGCTCGCTGCCATCACATGACATTGGTGTGCTCAGCTTAGAATCCAATGGATAACCAGGCCAGCTCAGACTCACCCTGCCTCCAGAAGGCCTGATTTCAAGGCCTCCTGATGTTTTCTGGAGTGGGAATCCCACTGATGGCACTGCCACCTACCTGTTTGATAGGCAGCAGGGGAATGCTGTACTGAGGCTTGCGTCACTCTGTTGGTAGTGGCTAGCAGGAGGCTGGTTTAGCTGGGGGGAGGGGGGGCAGCAATCCAGGGCTGTCTTAAGCATATGCGGTGCCAGGGTGCAAAGATCTGCCTGGCGCCCCCCCCCCCCCCGGTTGCCCAGTCCCAGGCATGCAGGAGGGCGGAGCCGGCCGGCTGCCTCAGCGTCTTGCTGGCTCAGTTGTCCCCAAACCCACAGCACAGAACCTCCCGCAGCAGAAGAGCCCACTGTGGCACTCCAAACAATGGGTGGACTCTTCCCTGGGCTCAACTCTCGGGCCCCGGACTCTCAGCCTGGCGCCCCTGAGAGCCCGGCACCTGGGTGCCCTGCACCCCTAGCGTTTATGGGTAAGACGGCCCTGACAGCACCTCTGTCCAACCCACACAGCCCAAGCCTGGCATTGCTCTGCCAGACTGACATTCTGTACCCACATATATGGGACCACGTTCCATTGGATAATACTGAACATGCTCCTGAATAAGCATGCATATGCTTTCACTGTTAAGGGAATGTTTGTTCCTGTATGAACTTCCCTGTATGATTAGGTCATTAGATTCGGCCCTACTTCGGGTTCTATAGATTTTTGTGCCCATAAGGCACTTAAAAGAATCAGTGTATTTTCAGTAGTTGTCTCTTCCCTGTGGAACGCCCTGCCTAAGGAAAACTACCAATGTAACTCATCCCTGCATTAAGAAGCTGAAACAGGGTGGGAAGATTTCTGTTTCTTAAAGCCTTGAGTTAGTTGATAATGAATATCTGTGTGCTCCTGTTTATTTTTGCTGTGGCTGATTGGTGATTTGAATTGCATATAGTAATTGGATATTTTAGCTGTTTTAATAATTGAATGGTTTTGCACTGTTTTAATAATTGAATGGTTTAGAAAGCCTAATTTTATTTTCTAGGAACTATGCTGGAGATGTTCTTTGAACTGAAAGGTGAGCTAAAAAATAAGCGAATGAATATATCATGTCTACTTTGATCAAAAGGCATGGGGCAATTTCTCTTTCTATTTTGAGTTCTCTTTTTCAATCCAAACTCAGAACTAAGGAGATGTGTCATGCTTCTGACATGGGGAATAATTCAGTCCTGGATGCTACATAGCAATCAGCTGGTTATGCAGGAGTTCAGATACATGCACAGAGGTCTATAAGCCCAGGGTTTTCCTCATTTCCTTTCATGTTCAGGAGATTGTTTCAGCATATATATAATATAGAAAGCCTACAATGCAGACAAATAAGCATTTCCCTCCATAGAACAAAGTGAGACATTTCTACACATGTGGATATTGAAGTTTGTAGCCCAGTGTTACAGCAGATGCTTTGTTAATCACCAGGGCCATCTTAAGCATATCCGGCATTGTGGTGCAAAGATCCCTCCGGCATGTGTCCCCCCCCCCTGTTTCCCAGAGTTGTCGACCTTGTTAAGGGGGGGGGACCCCTAAGTTGTTGACCTTTTATAGGAAAGGCTGCTCCCACTCTCACACTGCTGCTGCTTACACACGGCTGGGCATCGGCTCCCATGGCGGGATCATGGTGTGGGGCTGGGTAGCCAGGTGCGATGGGGAGGCAGGCGGGGGTCTCATTCAGGCAGGGACAGGCAAAGCAAGCAGCAGAGAAGCACACTCACTCAGCCGCAGTCTTGCTGTCCTTGCTTGGGGAGGAAGGGGGGGAGGAGAGAGCGTGACTGGGAGGCGATCAGGCAGGGGAAGAAAACGCAGTTCGTGTGAAGGAGTGCAGAGGTGGTGGGGGTAGCGGGAGGAGACAGGCTCCGTGCAAGGCTGTGGAGAAGCAGGGGAAGGAGGAAGGGGCGCTAGGGGCAGCAGTTGCAGCATGTAGCCTCGAGTGTGGGGATCTTTTGAGGTAGAGCGGATGGGGGGAGCGGTGGTAGAGTCACGTTTATTATGTGCATAGCTTGGGATGCAAGCACACACCACACAGCCAAGGAGGTGGTGTGTCCCGGAGCCAGTGGAGAGAGATCCGGACTGCGGGAAAGCATCCGGAGCCTCTCCACCTCCGATGGGCGCTGGAGGCGCACAGGACCAAGCCCCCGCTCCACCTCGCTTACCTCCCCGCTCTCTCCTCCCTGGACTCTCCCCGGACTCTCCACCTGGCGCCCTCCACTGCTTGGCGCCCTGGCTCGTTGCGCCACTACGCACAATGGTAAAGACATCCCTGTTGACCGCAACCAACAGAATCACCTGTTTCAGAGAAACTACCCAAAGTGGGATTTGCTGTTTGCAGCCCATCTCAGAGTGCTAGGCTCCTGTTTCAGACTACCTCTGACTACAGAGATGTTCCTGAACACTGTCATATAGGGCAAAGCCATGAAAAAAATGCATTGCATGCAGGGCCGGGTTTAGGTTTGATGAGGCCCTAAGCTACTGAAGGTAATGGGGATCTTTATATGTCCATCTGTCCTTTGTCAACAACAAATTGTCACTGTTTTTTGTGTTGAATATATGCCATATGGTAATTTATAGACCTAATAGGTATCTAAAACCATTTGCACAAAACAAAATATGTATTTTGTCAAAGTAATTGTTGAACTGAAATACAATTAAGAAGTATGCAACCAGTCCATGCAGAATGTAGGTACCCTATATATAGAAATGAGCAAACCAGTGATATTTTAGGGAGCAGGATGGCAGGCGGGGCCCTTTACTTACATCATAGGGGCTACACAACACAAAACACTGTTGCTGTATGTAGGTTTTATTTTATTTGTTTTTTATCTTATATTTTGGAAATGTACATCCAGGTGTTTTTTTCTTTACATTTTTTGGGGGGCCCCAAGAGAGTGGGGCCCTAAGCTATCGCTTATTTAGCTTATACATAAATCCAGCATTGATTACATGAGTACTTGGGGCCTGAAGTACTCTGTGACCTGTCTGTGGGCCACAGTCCTGAGAGAAAGGTTATGAAGGAAGACATTGGAATGTCCCCAACGAAGCATTGGTTGTTCTTTTCTTTTCAGAACAAACTATGTTGATGAAGTCAAGATCACTCTATGCAGAGTAAAGTGAGACACCAAACGATGTGGAACATCCCAGTTCATGGCGTATGTCAGAGGGTCTATTTAAGGACCCCAAACTAAGGCCCGGGGGCCGGATGTGGCCCAATCTCCTTCTAAATCTGGCCCGCGGATGGTCCGGGAATCAGCATGTTTTTACATGAGTAGAATGTACCCTTTTATTTAAAATGCATCTCTCAGTTATTTATGGGGCCTGCCTGGTGTTTTTACATAGGTAGAATGTGTCCTTTTATTTAAAATGCATCTCTGGGTTATTTGTGGGGCATAGGAATTTGTTCATTTTTTTATTTCATAAGCTTTCCTGGATCACATTAATTGGTTCTTTTGTGTAGAGACTGGGCTATTTGTCCTATGCAGAATGCTGAAAGCCACTGCTGGGGGATAACATATATCACACTGGAAGATGAACAGGTGAATGAACAACTGATTGTGTGACAGGCACAATACACAATTAGATAGTGTAATAGTGTTGCCAGAGTAGAAAGAGGGACAGATTTGGCATCTGGGTTTACTGTAGGGTCTGGCCCCATATCTCTGTTATGTGGCCTGTTGTTGCTGATGAGTCGTTGCTTTGGAGTAGTTGTTTAGGGGTTTCTGTAAGTACAGACCGACCACCCAAGGCCTGTGAAATGGAGATGTCTATTGACTGATGATCACTGATTATGTTTGAGTGGTTTCAGCTGGGAACTATAAATAATGACAAGTGGAGTTCTGTCATTTTCTTTTCAAGGTTTGTCCTGTAGTAGTACCAATCTGGCTTGGTTGATCTCCCACTTCAATGGATGAATGCTGTGGTTTGATGAATGCCAGATTTTATTTTATTTTTTATATTGTGAGTCTCTGCTGAGTCCGAGCTGATGCAATTACATCATAGAGTTTGGGTGTACACGATAGATTTTGTAGTGCATGTTCTGGATGCACTTTAGAATCATGTAAGTAGGTGTAACAGACATTTGGTTTCCTCTGTATAGTGATGCTTATATGCCCATTGTATAACTTTACAGTAGTTTCAAGAAAGTGAATCTGCTGTCTGAATAAGTCAAGGCTCAAGTTGATGGCAGGTTGAAGGTTATTAAAATCTGGGTAGAACTGCTCAAACTGTCTTCTGTTGATAAAGATGATAAAGATGTCATAAATGTGGCAACTGACAATTGGCTAAAATGTTTTAAATAGTTCTAATTTTGTTTTGTTTTTGTTGGATTGGTGTTGGTTAAATGTTTAGTTGGAGTTGGTGGCTGTTTTAATTTGGGCATAACTGTAAACTGTCTGTTGTTGCTGTTGATTTCTATTGATTTATTAGTTTGTTTGTTGCTTTTAAATGTTACTTTGTTTTTTAAAAAAATGTTTGATGTGTTGTTTTGTTTTTGACTATCAAACCTTTACACTATTAGGCATTTTACGAATAGAACCGCGAGAAAAAGAGTCACATACAAAAGTATTTATGTTTTGTTTTTATATGTGTTATTAGCTGCCCAGAGTGGCTGGGGAAACCGGGATAAATAGATACATAGATAGACATAGACATAGACATAGACATAGACATAGTGTGTTTCAAGGAGAGGAGAGGCTTTAGGAGACAGGCGATGAGAATGGGGTATTCTAAATCAGCCATGAGATGCTGGCATACTTTGGGTCAATCCAAGAGTGCGCATGGCAGAGCCATTGATCTGAAGATAAATGTTTCCCCTAAATCTGAAATGAATGTGAGTATCAAGTGGCAAAGTTTGGCAGTCAGAACTCCATTTAGGATGATATTACTGATAGCTTATATCCCATCCTTGTGGAGATATTGGTGTAGACTAGGATAGTGTGTTCTGGAAGCTTGTCACCAGATTGTCATTTCCTCAGAAAGTCGGTTGTATTCCAAACCAAGCGCAAGTACTGGTGGCATATGGCCTGCAAACAGAGTCCGTATATCCAAACACCCCATCTGTGATGGTACCGGATGCCTAAACCTATGGCACACCCAAAGTGTCGTGGTTTCTGTAGTTTGGGTAGCAAATAGAAAATGTCTAGTTGAGGCTCCTGAGATGTATGCCTTTTGATTTGCACGTTGGTAGGAAATTCCTTCATCAGATTGTGTAGATCTTTCTGGTATTCCTCAGTGGGATCTGATAATTGGGGCCTGTAAAATGTCATGGTGGAGTGGCCTCTCAGTCTCATGTCTGAAATGTTCACAATGATGACTGCTTCTTATTTGTCAGCTTCTTTAACTATGATGACAGTACTATTTTTGAGATGATGCTGTTTGCTGATTACCTCAGCTTGGGCATGGCAGCAAATGTGATCAACATAGAAATCTAATCCGGTTTTATGACCATCTGGGAGGGTCCAGCCACAGCCCTTTTTATCATGGCAGGTGCAGCAAAGGAATTTCATGATGACTGAAAAACAGTGGGATTTGAAAGGTGTATTTTTCTACCTGCATTTGCACCAAGAACCTAATTAAACTCATGCTCACACAGTCAATAAACAGAAGCAATACCATGCAATCACAACTCGGTGTTAAGAGCTTGAATTTCAATTGGCAAGAGACAAAACTGAAACAGCTCGAAATCAGTGAAAGCAAATACATAGCAGCACAAAAGAAATCTGATAAAATGTCGGTGTAGGAAGGGACACATTTTGAATGTTAAAATAACTGCTTTTCTTAAAATTAAAGCAAGCAACTTGATTGCACTATACCAGTCCTGTAAAAGCATCCAACCAAGATTTAGTAAAGGGGGAAAGGGCCCTTTAGGGGGAGATGTGGAGCTGTACCTACAATTAAGTCAGCATACAAGATGCCCATTAGCTCCCTTCAGCATACAAAAAATCAGGAAGAAGACTTTGGTCTAAAGTCAGCAGTGTGCTCTTTTGAAAGCTAAGGCAACTATGAGCATAATAACCAGGAGTGAACATAAGCTATATTGCTCACTACATACCGGTATAATTTAAATGCTGATTATCAAGGTGAGGGAAATGTTCCTTGTTATAAAATAAATTTTCTAGGATAGTGGGGAAATGTGAACTTTTTAAGGGAAAAAGCAAGTAGCAGTCGAGCCTTTCCAGTTTTTAAGGCAGCTGTAGTTCTTGCATGAATTTGGTGGCTCCAAATATCTGTTCTCTGTGAATCCACTCTGTGATCCAATGCATTCCATCTTTGTCTGTCTGCCTGTCCCTCTCTCTCACACGCATATATTATACCTGGGTGCTGCTTTGCTCAGACAGAATGGGAGAAATTATTGCTAGAAGCAGATGTGGCTAGTTATTGATCTGAGATGATGAGAGATGTCCTGGCAATTCTTTGTGCTGATTTTGCATTTTTAGCACATAGACATTTGTTCCAAAATCACTAAAATAAACCCGCAAGGAAACTTTGTTTCAGAAAATTTAATTCTTATGCAAACAAAGGGAAATTTAAAGAAGGAAATCTATGTGAATGCAGAGTGCATTTTCATTTAGGACCTGTCATGTGGTAGAGCATCTGTTTTGCCTGCACAGGGTCCCAAATTAAGTTCTCAGTGTCTCCAGGGAGGAGACACTGTCTGGAATCATGAAAGAATCTCTGCCAGTCGTTATAGACTATCTGGACCAATGATCTAATTCAGTATAAGGCAGCTTCCTCTGCTCCTATGTACATCCTTCTTAACTTTGTGGGTAGGAAAGTGGGTAAATAAGAATAAGAATGGAAGAAGGCATTGGAATTGTAACTTTAGCTCCAAAAAGCTGGTTCGCAAATCCCTAATATTGGACCAGGATCAGAATAGCTGGATGTTACAAATTTCTTTGACTTCCACAATTTTCACCTGCTTTATAATGTGGGAGAAGAAGAGTAATGGTGGAATTGACTCTTCTCCCGGATATATGTAATGATGATAGGGGGATGAGTATCTGGGATGGGTACAAACACATTTTCCAGAATGTGTAAGAAAGCTGTTCTTCCTGAGAGCCTATTATCTGACACTAACACTCTGGCTGTTATTCCAGTTCAGTAACTCCTACCTGACTCTTAATAGCCAATTTTTTAACTCTAAAATAAGCCCTACTGCTCTCTTTTCTCAGGTGGAGTAGCCTACTCAGCAAAAAATATATGATTAACATGCCTGGATATAGGTCTCTGAGGAAGATGGGCAGCCCACATATAACCCTTGAGATTTATTATTTGGTGCTCAGTCAAGATTAGAGCCAAGGTCTTTGAAGATGTGCTTGATAAATGATCCCCTGAATCTGTTACATATGTGCAAGTGTGTAGTCATTTGGGGGAAAGCGGGGTTGGCTAGGTGCCTCCTCTGAATGGGCCCACCTGCTGCCAAGGCAATACATGCACTTGCCCAATCTGTTTCACTGCCCAGAGTTCAATTCAAGTGGAAGATGATGCTCTTTCTCTTATGTCTTGCCATTGCTGGCATGCTCAAAGAGGACAGGTGAACAAGCAACAAAAGGAAGGAGGAGAAAGAGAAAAGTGAAGGGGCTCAAGGGCTCACTGGTATTGCATGTGCTTTGCATGCAGAAGATTCCAGTTTTGATCTCTGGCAGCTCCAGATTTCAATGGGAATGTGCCCTGTCTGAAACTGTTGAGAGCCATTGCCAATCAGTGTCAATTGCCAATCAGTGTTGACAATACTAATCTGGAGGGACCAAAAACCACCTTGGGTCACGGCCACACCAACGCTGCAATATAGGAAGCTGACTTATACCAAGAGCACACCATAGCTTTAAAGCAACCTTATGTCACTTTAACTGCCACACATTCTCCCAAAGAATCCTGGGAAGTGTAGTTTGTTAAGGGTGCAGGAGCTCTGCAAGTGGTCTTCTGACAACTCTTGGCATCCTTAACAAACTACACTTCCCAGGATTCTTGCAAAGAGCCATGACTGTTAGAGTGATGTAAGAGTGCTTTAAGGATATGGGGTGTGTATGACCTTGGTATAATAAGGCACCTTCCTATCTTGCTGTGATCCCTGCCCATCTGCTGTGATGCTGTGATGTAAGCCATTGTATGGCCCAATGCTGTCTATTTCTGACACTGGCGCTGCCCTCACAGGTGGAGTGCAGATAAAGCCCAAGCTGGATGTTACACTCAAAATCCAGACAGCCACCCTCCTTTCAGAAAATAAACTTTAGTATGGGGTGATTTAGACAATTAAGTGGCAGCAGTATTTCTGCTACAAGTCCTTCCCTTGAGTCACTTTTCTTTGTGCAGGGTTCCTAACATATGTATCTGAATGTGCACAAGAATCTGGAAGCTCTTGGTAGGGACAGCAATTTGCAGGGAGGGGTGTGTGCCTTGCAACAGTAACGCTGAGCAAGAAAAAGTTAAAAAGCATGTTCTCCAATCAGGGAGAGCGTGGGTTGCGGAAGGGTTAAAAATACATCTCCAGGGTTGGGGGTGGTGTTGGATGAGAGGGAGTGAGTGTGATAGGTCCCTTCTGGGTTGCTGGGGGGGGGGAAGCATGTAGCGATTTTTGATTGACAGGTACCGACCCTTAAAACCTCAGCGTCCAGCAGTTAGTTTCACTTTTGTAAAGTGCTTCGAATCTCCCTCCCGCCCACCGCCTTTTTCTAATGGTTTAGCCTGACATTGCTTTGCCTATCATGGGGTCGCTTGCTTTGCAAGGGCCCAGTAGGAATTTTGCCGATTGGCTGTTGCCATTGGCTGTTGCCTACTGCTTAGCAAATCGCCACAACTTTTTAGGTTGGCGGTTAGGCATTGGTTAATAATTCTGGTTGGTGGAGGGGTTTGGCATGGAGGTGCCTACCCCTCATTAAAATGCTGCTCCACATAGAAGTATTCCATTAAAGGAATCCTGGGGCTCTGGGGCTCTAGCCCATAGACCCCCACAATGGGCGGGGCTGGGGCCATTACAGAGCATGGGCATTGGGGAGCATTTCTGGTCGAGGGGAGAGTGCCTGGACACAGCTACCTCCTCTCCCATGGGGTGTTTACTTAACTTCCCTATACGGCTAGGGAAGTCGGAGCTGATCTGTCCCAGGCGGGGGACAGTTGGATTAACCAATGCCTAAGCCAACACTCACATTTAATGTATTTAAATAAAGTTGTGGCCAAATTAATGCCAAAACCCAAACCAAATTTCTGTGTGTGGTATGAGTTATTTAGGGGGGGGATGTCTGGTAACCTCGTCACGCAAACACATATTTTCAATCTCCACTCTAAATTAGCTCTTCCAAGGCAGTTTTTCCACAAACAAAGCAGCTGTCAGGATATGAAAACTGAGTTTTCATATAGTGGAACAACTGTATGATGACATGAGCCATCGTGAGTCAAACCCCTCTTTGTCGGGTGCACAAAAGCTTATGCCACAATACGTTTGTTGACTCTTAGTGATTTGATATGCCAGTGAATAAAGGGCACACTTGTTATTTGAGGCTGTAACTAAAATAATCTAAGACCTTAAAAATAAGGCACACCAATCTCCATAGACTCTTATTTCTTTTGTGCTCACAAAGAAGTCACGGGGAAGAGTAAAAGCTAAAAACAAAACAAAAAAAACAACCAACAGCAGCAGCCTTGATATCAAAGCTTCTTTATGTAGTCTTCACCCTCTTTATGAGACAGTCACTGAGTGACATACAGTACGGCAAAATATATGTGATACTAGCCTACTTTGGGTTCACCAACTTCAGTGTGATTAATTACTCTATCACACCCTTGCATTTTAAGCAGACCTCTGAGCTAAGTCATGGGAAGTGAATACATATATTTTACAAGCATGATTTAAAAAGTGAACAAAACCGATAAATAGTAGAAAGCAGAGAGCAGCCGATAGGTTACAAAGTTTTAATTTAGTTGGGCTTTGTGGCTTTTGAAGAACACTGGGGTCGGGTACAAAAGGTAAAAGGTGAAGGACCCCTGGATGGTTAAGTCCAGTCAAAGGCGACTATGGGGTGTGGCGCTCATCTCGCTTTCAGGCCGAGGGAGCTGGCATTTGTCCACAGACAGCTTTCCAGGTCATGTGGCCAACAGGACTAAACCGCTTCTAGTGGAATGGAACACTGTGATGGAAACCAGAGTGCACAGAAACTTCCCACCACAGCGGTACCTATTAATCTACTTGTGCTGGTGTGCTTTCGAACTGCTAGGTTGGCAGAAGCTGGGACAGAGCAATGGGAGCTCTCTCCATCGCACAGATTTGAACCACTGACAACCCTGTTTGCTGCTCCATTTGTGAGAGTAAGCACCTGAATATGAAAGCTGTTGTGATTTGCATTGCTGGATCACCCATGTGTGTGTGTGTGTAAGCACATGTGCTGCAGTGATCAGGCACATCATGCTGGCTGCAGCTCCTGGGTGCAAAGATTTGAGAATTTCCCCTTTGTCACAGCACCACCACCAAGTGTTGCACAGTTTGTGAACCATGTGGGATGGACAAGGACAGTGGTGGCTATTTAGTTATGTGACTGTGGGATGTGACCTAGATTGTGTGCAAGTTAGATTACCAGCAAGCAGAATGCAACCCTTTGCCCATGTAAGGGGGTCAGTCAGCGGCTAAATGTCCTGGTTTTGCTTCATGCCTGGGAATGAAAATAAAATTGGACATCTGGCAAGTCACAATATATTGGAGTTGCTGCATTCTACTTCATGGCTTACGAACAGTGCAGAACCAGGCTTAAAGCTATCACCTGGCTATTCAGGGCCCTGAGTACCTGAAGGAGTGTCTCCACCTACATTGTCCAGCTCAGATGCTGAGGTCTAGCTCCAAGGGCTTTCTGGTAGTTCCCTTACTGAGAGATGTGAAGCTACAGGGAGCCAGGCAGAGGGCCTTCTTGGTAGTGGTGCCCACCCTGTGGAACGCCCTCCCACCAGATGTCAAACAGATAAACAACTATTTGACTTTTAGAAAACAACTGAAGGCAGCCCTGTTCAGGGAAGTTTTTTAACGGTTGACATTCTATTGTGTTTTTAATATTTTGTTGGAAGCCGCTCAGAGTGGCTGGGGCAACCTAGTCAGATGGGTGGCATTTAAATCATAAAATTATGATGATGATTATAATTCTACAAGCAGGAAAGCTTTGTGCGCCTCTAGCTTTTGTTGGTTGGTTTGCTTTTGCTTGTAGACCTAACCCTATTATGGGAGTTAACATGGCAAACTGAAAGCTTTTGTTTATTTCTTCTGGAAATATTACATATTTGTTATATTATATATATGTTCCTGTGTGACCTTAAATAGCTGCAACACCAGAAGTGAATCTGCATTTACGTCCCCAGATGGTGAAGCTTGAACTACAGAGTTTAAAGAGGCTTTTTGAACACATCTGAAGTATTAAATGGTTCATACTCTGGGGGAATCGAGGTGGATTGTCATTGACGTCGGTCAGCGTGATGTTCACCGTTGTGGTTCCCGATAATCCGCCCATCTGGCCTCCCATGTCTTTTGCCTGGATGACCACTTGGTACTGCTCTCGATTTTCTCGGCTCATATCGGGCAAAGCAGTCTTGATGATGCCTTATAGGGAAGAGAAGAGGGGGAGGAAATATGAGATTGAAGGTGGGAGTAGGTCGAAGGAGAGTATTAAAATGGATTTGTGTCAGATATGCTGTGCCAGTTAATCCACGGCAAATAAACAAAATTGAAGGTGTGTGCACTGAAATAAGGCTTTCAGTCCATGACTAGTTTAATGTCACAGCAAGAAAAGAGGGAAACAAGAAGCTCCCATTACTCAGTGTTTTTAAATTGGCACTAAATCAATGTAATTATCCTTCTTGGGGGGGAAAAATGGTTACATCTGTCATAATGAAAGCTTTCTGAAAACAACAACAACTTTGACTGGTGGGTATTTTTCCATTTAGGATGAAAGGCTGCAATGAACAGGAGCTTGCAGCCCTCTCCAAAATCATGGCAGGGACTGAAACTATACATGCAGCTGAATATGGTGGAGGGATAATAGTAACCAGTGTTTTTTTCTGGAGGGACACGGAGTACACATACCCCTAAACATTTTGTGAATCTAAGTTTGGCCTCACTTAGGGGCAGTATTTCAATATGAGTAGGAAAATGAGAGTATCCCCTAAACATTTTGTTAAAAAAGCACCACCACCACCACCACCAGTTCAGACTGTAGTTAATGAGGGACCATATATATAATATATATATATATATATATATATATATATATATACACATACACACACACACACACACACACACACACACACACACACATGTAAATAAGGAAAGCACACATCAAGGAAAAGGACATGCTAAGCTTTTGTTTGTTTGTTTTCTGTGCTAGTTTCCTACACACAAATTAGGGTCACAGCCATGCCATATTGTTGCACCAGGGGAAAGGCAGCAATCTAAACCAGTATTCACCAACTACAATCTGAAGCAATACGGTTCACTCTTCCACTCTTACAGCCATTTTGCTGTACTTTGTCATTTTACAGTATGGGAAGACCTGACCAGGGGAAATAGCCCCGCTCCCCAAAAAAGATGGCAGCCTAACCTTGATGGTTCTTACAACAGCCAGGATGGAATGAGAAGGTGGGGTTTGGGATGGTAGGAAAACAGCATGCAGCTTCCTTCATTTCAATGCACTCTTTCCAAACATTATCAATTTCAACATTTCTGCGCTGATTGGGCTGTGTGCAATTTAGAAATCACAGGGCATTCCCCCCACCCTTTCCTCTTTTCTTTTCAAATTGTATGGTTTCTGAAAGTGGGTCATGATTTTTTTATTGAGCTGGCTGAGAAGGTTCCACTCCCTGCCTCTTGCTCTCATTTTGCATCAGCTATTCCAAAATATCACACAGCCGATGCAGCATCCAGCAGCTGTGGCTTGGCATTTGCCACGCTCATGTAAATGATATGCAAATGAAGCCAGACAACCAGGTTTACGAATCAGCTGTCCTTCTATAGTTCACAGTGTGGCTGCAGTATGGCTTCGTCACAGAGCCAGCTAAAGAAGAGGATGCAAATTGGGCATTTGATGGGGGCTTGAAATCAGCAAATGTCCCTCCAACCAAAAAACATTGTTGTTGTTATTTTGTGCAACACACACAAGAAGAGAGATTATGAGGAAATTTTCTGTTTGTTCAACCTGTCTCTTCCATGTCTTGTCCAAGGATCCCTGTGCCCCTGCGAAGGTGGAGTCAGCAGTAAATTCTCCAACCAAAGCATGCCTGTTTACCCGGTCCAATGGTGGGCGGCACTTACAACCTAGCACGGCGGCTCCTGCCTTCCCCCGGAGCCACATCATGTTGGTTTTGGCTGTTGGCCCCTTCCCCTGACCTCCACAATGCTTGCAGCGTTCCCACCCAGTCCTGCTTTGAATTGTGCCAATCGATGGTGGCTTGTGGGGCAAGGCCAGGGATCGGCCCCCGCTGCTGAGGTTTCCACTCTGGTCCACTCCAAGGGCTTAAATTTGGGCTGGTGCTGCTCTTTTTGTTCAACCTGCCTCTTCCAGGTTACTAGGGGCCACAGAGCATGCCTTGTCCAAGGACCCCTCCATCTCCTCCGAAAGGGTGGAGTTAGCAGTAACTGCTCCTCCAACCAAAGAATGGATGAACATGAATAGTATATGAATATATCAATGAAAAACCTTTGGGGGAAAAACAAAAGAAAACTGGGTGAAAATATAAGAAAGAAATACTAAAATAAAATAAAAGCAAAGCTGGCATAAATAAAAGGAAGCCAAAAAGTCAATAGACATTCTCACCTGTTTCTGGATCCACTGCAAAGTACGGCTGGCCCTGGAGGATGCTGTAAACCACTTTGGCACTGTTGCCATAGTTAGCATCATCAGCATCTGTAGCTGTCACTTGGATAACAGAAGTACCTGAATAAGGAGCAAAAGAGCAACAATGGGGTGGCAAAAATCCACAATATGAAATGAGGTTGTTTATATTGGGCATAGCACTAGACTGGGAAGACCCAGGTACAAATTCCTGCTCAGTGTAGCAAAATACACTGAGTGATTTAGTCCAATCACCTACCTGTGGGGATGAAATAGGGTGAAACTCCATGTAAGCTGCTTTGAGCACCTCAGAGCAGAGGCAGGATACATACAAACACAGTTTAAAAGGTATTATTTTACTCATCAGAAGTGAGATGATTTGATAGAATTTAGTTCTTGGCTCCTGCTGGACATCAGTCTGGGCTAACTCAAATATACCAGAATCATGCTGTTTGAGGTCTTCTAAGGACATCTTTGTGACACCAGAGGCCTGTAGGCCCTACCCTGTCCTGGTTAGAAGCATGCTAGTCAATGCTGCAGATTCAAAAAATAACCAAGGAAACAATCGAGAGGCTGCAATTTAGTCTGTAAAGTCAGTTGGAAAGGAAACACTGATCTGGTATAATGCTTAAGAGCGGTAGACTCATAATCTGGTGAACCGGGTTCGATTCCCTGCTCCTCCGCATGCAACTACTGGGTGGCCTTGGGCTAGTCACACTTCTTTGAAGTCTCTCAGCCCCACTCACCTCACAGAGTGTTTGTTGTGGGAGAGGAAGGGAAAGGAGAATGTTAGCCGCTTTGAGACTCCTTCGGGTAGTGATAAAGCGGGATATCAAATCCAAACTCTTCTTCAGCATGGACTTCCGGTTGATTGTGCGGCTATATCGGATGGGGGTTTTTTCTCTGGAAGAAACCCCAGTGCATTGAGGGCTGGGGGCATCACAAAAGCACTGTTGATATTGATGCGGCCATTTTAACTATGTTTAAATAGCTTTTAAAAATACAGTCATACCTCGGTTTAAGTGCGCCCTGGTTTGAGTATTTTCAGTTTAAGTACTCCGCGGACCTGTCTGGAACGGATTAATCCACTTTCCATTACTTTCAATGGGAAAGTTCGCTTCAGGTTAAGTATGCTTCAGGTTAAGTACAGACTTCCGGAACCAATTGTGTTTGTAAACCGAGGTACCACTGTAAAATAAAACTCCACAAAAAGAAGACAAGTTAGAAAGGCAATGAAGTTTGGGGGCTGCTTTTTGTGGAAGGGTGGGTGGGTGTTGGAAGACACATTGCTTCCAGATCACAGCTATGCTAAAATCCTGGATGTCACCATTGGTTTACATGGGCAGTTTTCGCTCCAAGACCATGAGATGGGCTGATCTGATTATTTCCTTGTATCTCTGGTTTCACCTCAAAATGAAGTGAAAGGTCTCTGCTCAAACCAGGGGCGCCAATTATAGGGTGCAGGAGGGAGCTTGGCCCCCCTCAAAATTTGTGGGCAGGGGGCTGACCCCCCCCCAATATTGAGAGGGTCGCCATCCTCCACCACTGCCGGGCAAGCACTCACGTGCCAGGAAGGGCAATACAGGGAGGATGAAGATCACTCTGTGTGCCCCCTTCCCTGACACCGCTGGGCAAGCACTTGCCCTGTGGTGGCAGGGGAGGGTGACCCTCTCAATATTGGGGGGGGGCTCAGCCCTCTGCCCCAAAATATGAAGGGGGCTGAAGCTGGGCAGGACACAGGGAGTGTGAAGATCACACTCTGTGCCCCCTTACCCCACCCATAGCTGTCAAGTCTCCCGTTTTTCGCGGGAAACCCCCATATTCAAACCCATTTCCCACTGTTATCCCGAATTGGAAAAAATCCCGTAAATCCCCCGGATTTAGAAAGCAGTTCCTACTGGTCAGGGAAGCTCCTTCTGCACATGTCTGGACCTATTTCGGGTGCCGCTCTGCCCATGTCTGGGCATCGGAAATCGGGCAGAGCGGCACCAGAAGTCGCTTCTATGCATGTCTGGACATGCGTAGAAGCGACTTCTGGTGCTGCTCTGCCCATATCTGGGCACCGGAAGTCGCTGATCCCTTATTTTTCAATCCGGGAGTTGACGGCTATGCCCCCACCACTGATGGGAGAGTGCTCATGCCCCGGGCGGGGGCCAAACGTGTCATGTGACACCAGGCCCCTTCAAGGGGTGGAGGTTGGTGCCCCTGGCTCACACCATACACTTAAAGCACTATTATACAACTTCAACAGTCATGGCTTCCCCTAAAGAATTTTGGGAACTGCAGTTTGTTAAGGGTGATTCAGGGGATGGGGCGGGTGGTATCTGTTAAAGTGCAATAAAATGCTTTAAAAATGTGCAGTATGCTGCCTAAATGAAGAGCAACTGCACCTTTCACAGGGTGTCGTGAGAGATAAACACTTCATTCTTTCCACACAATAATGTTATGAACCTCTACAACCGTGGTTCCAGTCACCATTCTCTTTCAAAATAAAAAAAATACTGCAAGCACTTGCTGGGAAATCCCATGTATGCCTCGTCCAAAAGCTCCAGTCTTGCAAAGTTTCCGGCAATGTTATTGTTTTAATTGCTTTGTGTCATTGACCTTTTCTTCGGCTGCATATGTGGATGTCTGAACTTTCTTGAACACAATTTAGAGAGTATGACCCACCCACCCCACTCCCACCCACCCCCAAAAGAGAGAGTGAGTTCTGAGCTTGGCATCTTCTTTCTAGATCCCCATTGCTAACCTGTCAGTTTTGAGGATGTCATATCCTCTGAGGCCCCTCTCACTTTTGCCTGTTTCGTTCGTGAAGAGCCGTTGCTCATTATTGCTCAATCTGCGCCTGTAACAAAGACAGCAGCACAACACACAGAGGCACAGATATTTTCAGTGCTTTGTGCTCTCTGTATAAAATTGGATCTGACATGGTGACGTGAGTCCAACATGGGGCTATTATTACTCTGAAATGCCCTTGCTGTGGATTGCATTTGATTTAGAGGTGTGTTGAGTCAGTGAAGGGGACTCCTGCTTGCTCGTTGATAAAGCATTACTATGAGTGTTGCAAATAGTCGTGACTGCAGTCAAATTAAGATATTATTTCCAAATGGGGAAGATTTTTCTCCCAGTAATTTATCAAGGAAGTCATGGAGGAAACATCTGGCTGCTTTTATGCTTAAGATATTTTATGGCTCTCAGTTTGTGGACAGCAGAATAAAGGACTGTAGGTTCAACAGAAAACCCGAAGTCTGAAGCATAACCAATTTGAGGCTTATTCTTGTACATTCTGAGAATTTATATTTTGTGTTTAATGTTCACCACCTCCCCAGCCCACCCCTTGCAGTTGCTCTTGAGAATATGGTGTTCAGTTCAGTGGGCTGACCTCCCTTGGATATTTGTGCTATGGATAATATGTGTATGTGAGGAAGTGTGTGTGTGTGTGTGTTATTATAAGGGAGTGTGGTGGTTTGAAGCTGGGCAGGAGCTTCTCATCACCTTTTTGAGGGGACAAGGGGACACGGAAAGGAGATTCATGCTACCATTTTGAAAATCTGACTGAGGAGGATGAGGTAATTATTCCTCTATCTGTAGTTTGAAAGCCAGGGCAAGACTATTCCTATCTATTTCCTTAATACATATTCACACTATAACTATCAATCCTGGCTCCACCCCTGTTCAAGGGTTTCCAAAAATGAGGAGCCATAACCTTGAAATGTGACCATTTGTTCCCACCAGTCATCATGTTCCCAGAAATGCATGCCTTCTGCCACCTTTTATTGTTGTGTGGATCTCAGTGAAAGCTTAAACTTTTTGACTTGTTGCAGTTTTTTTAAAAAAACCTCTGGAGAATTTTTATTATTTGTTTGCCAACTATGAACAATTTAGCATCATAACAAAACCTCTCAAACTGGCATCCCATGCATAGAAGAAATGTGTTACTTTTAACTATTTTTCCACATGTTTACTTGCATATCTTAATGCATTTAGGGACGCAGGTGGCGCTGTGCATTAAACCATAGAGCCTAGGGCTTGCTGATCAGAAGGTCGGCGGTTCGAATCCCTGTGACGGGGTGAGCTCCCGTTGCTCGGTCCCAGCTCCTGCCAACCTAGCAGTTCGAAAGCACGTCAAAGTGCAAGTAGATAAATAGGGACTGCTACAGTGGGGAGGTAAACGCCGTTTCCGTGTGCTGCTCTAGTTCGCCAGAAGTGGCTTTGTCATGCTGGCCACATGACCTGGAAGCTGTACGCCGGCTCCCTCGGCCAATAATGTGAGATGAGCGCGCAACCCCAGAGTCGGTCACGACTGGACTTAATGGTCAGGGGTCCCTTTACCTTTACCTATGTTCCTAGTACAGTGGTACCTCAGTTTATGAACACAATTGGTTCCGGAAGTCTGTTCATAAACTGAAGCGTTCATAAACTGAAGCGAACTTTCCCATTGAAAGTAATGGAAAGTGGATTAATCTGTTCCAGATGGTCCGCGGAGTACTTAAACTGAAGCGTTCATAAACTGAAGCGAACTTTCCCATTGAAAGTAATGGAAAGCGGATTAATCCGTTCCAGACGGGTCCGCGGAGTACTCAACCTGAAGCGTACTTAACCCGAAGCATGGGTGTAATTCGTTCCGGAAGTCTGTTCATAAACTGAAGCGTTCATAAACTGAAGCGAACTTCCCCATTGAAAGTAATGGAAAGTGAATTAATCCGTTCCAGATGAGTCCGCGGCGTTCGTAAACCGAAAATTTGTAAACCGAGGTGTTCATAAACTGAGGTTCCACTGTAGCTATATTACTCATACCCAACAACAACAAAAATCTTGTCTGTTCCAATTGTCCCTGTTTACCAGACAGGGACTTAGAAACAGTTCAGATTTTCTGGGATTAACCATGTTAAGTAACTTTTCTATGTTTGTGTTTGAAGGCAAGTTTGATTTGTATGGCTGTATAGACTGTATCCAGACTCATTTAGTCAGTATTTAGCCCCATTTATTCCAAATCAACAGGATTCCATTCTTTAGGTTTCAGTCCCAGTGCCCTCCAATTCTCTACCAGTGTATACATCATGTATGGGTGACCTATGGTCCAGATGTTATTGTATTCCAACTCCCCTCCAACCCCAGCCAACATGGATGATGGGAGTTGTAGTCCAAAAATATATGGAGGGCCAGAAGTTCCACACCCATGTTGTAAATGCACATTCATGTATTTTTGAAAAAAAGATAAATAACCCCTGGGTAGTTAAGTCTAGTCAAAGGTGACAATGGGGTGCGGCACTCATCTCGCTTCAGGCTGACGGAGCCAGCGTTTGTCCACAGACAGCTTTCCTGGTCATGTGGCCAGCATGACTATACCACTTCTAGCTCAATAGGACACATTGGCGGAAGCCAGAGCGCACAGAAACACCATTTACCTTCCCACCACACCAGTACCTATTTATCTACTTGCACTGGTATGCTTTCGAACTGCTAGGTTGACAGAAGCTGGGACAGAGCAATGGGAGCTCACCCCATCGAGTGGATTCGAATTGCTGATCTTCCGATCTGCAAGCTCAAGAGGCTCAGTGGTTTAGACCACAGCACCACCCGGCATCCCTATATGTACACTGCATATTCAAGTGCACTGTTTCCTCCAGCCCATAACCATTTGTCCAGGAAGTAAGTTATTACATTTGTGTGCATTGCAGCTATTCTGAAACAAATATAACCATATCCATGTGAATGTTAAACACTTTATTGAGCCTCTTTTTTCTAGAAAAATGCCAGTTTACTAGCAGACCCTGCTTCGCTCAAGGTCAAGCTGTTGAAGACTAAACGAATGTAGCATAAAGCAGGGAGAGAAGAGCATTATGTGATGCAAAATGGGAGAGCAAAGGCAGCAGTCCTTGTTTTGAGACTAAATGGGTTATAAGCACACAAGTGCATCTTTGTCTACTTACACTTGCAAAATGCGAGAGGGCATGCAGCTCCTTTGCTTTTCTGAGTAGCATTAGTCCAGTCTCAGATGCCATTTCCTGCTGGGGTAATAAGCACTAGTGGCTGCAATTGAGATTGTGGGCTTTTTGATTGGCTGTGCTCTTGTTTTCTTATAGAGCAGGCACTATAATACTTTACAATACCAAGATAATCACTGAATGCCAGTTGCTGAGAAAGAAGAGTAGGAAAGGGTTGTTTCCTTCAAGTCCAGCTTGTGGGCTTCTCATCAGCATATGGGTGGCCACTGTAGGATGCAGGACTTGATAGGTCTTTAAACTGATCCATCAGGGCTCTTCCTCTGCAATTAATATCTTAGATATGCATGCTGCCTTTCCCATGAAGAGCCTGGGGTGATGTACAGTATGGCTTTATGCTATCTTGTCCTCACAACATTCAACCTACGAAGTAGGTGAGACTGAGAGCCTGTTGTGTCCTTGGCCATGCAGTGAGCTAGATGTGTGGTGCGTCAAATTCAGGTCTCCCTAGTCCACATGTCACACTTGCTTCATGACATTATAAACAGTTTGGGTGCAACTCAAACCATACAGTCGCAGCAAAATACATGTGTAGCAGTGAGTTTTGTCAATGAGAGATTGTTGCTCCCCGCTTTCCAAATTGTTGAGCAGCTGACAAATTGATCTCATGTGCTAACTCAACTCATTTTATGTGTACTGGACAAATATAGATTGCCCCAACATTGAAGAATGAGATGCTCCATCGTGTGCGGATGATATTGTCCTTTCCCTTGAGTGTCAGAATGTGGCCCTTCATTCCCAAGCCCTGATTACTTTATTCGTGGTGTCCTTTACCTCCTTGGAGTTTTGGAAGCCACTTTCAAAGACTCCTTGCCTGCGTGTTCTATGTGTGTGAAAGAGACTTCACAATAATTTATGTTGCCTTAGAAAAAAAGCTGAAGCACATTGTCTGACTATGCCGAAGCCCTATTTGCATACTTTGTAAATATTTTGTGCTTCTGAAGTGGGTCTGCATAATACAGATTGTCTTTGCATTCTACTTTCAAAACAGCTCCCATTTGATATGCCTATATTTTTTTCACAAGTTAGAGAATATTTCTGACATTTTCAATGTTGAAGGCATAAAGTTAGCTACCAGGTAAGGGATGGAAGGAAACTCCTAGAAACTTTCCATGCTGATTTGCAGACTTCATGAAGGACATATATAATGTTACTTTTGAAACGTAAGAAATGTTGTTTCTGTGTATCTTCTAATACAGGCTTCCTCAACCTCGGCCCTGCAGATGTTTTTGGCCTACAACTCCCATGATCCCTAGCTAGCAGGACCAGTGGTCAGGGATGATGGGAATTGTAGTCTCAAAACATCTGGAGGGCTGAGGTTGAGAAAGCCTGTCCTAATATGTACTTTCCTTATGATGTCATCAAGCTGCAGTTTGTGTGGCTGCCAAAGAAGTAAGCAAGTGGTCAGGTGGCCCAATACACAAAAGAAAGTTTTGACGTCTAAGGGGAGAGGTTTTTTCAAGGTGTAAAGGAATGGGGTGGGTGAGTTTGATGAGTGAAGCGAACAGTGACTTATCCCCTAGTAATAGCATATATTTCTTTGTTTTCTACATTCCCCCTTGCTCCAACAAAAATTGAAAGGTGCACCATTTCCATGAAAGCCTATTAAAATGTTGTAGCTGAAGGCCAAATAATATTTAGATATGAAGACTATGTTCTCTGCCTTCTTCTGAAGCCCCATATGACTATATTTTCTGCTCATAATACCTTTGACAAAGGTTCTAGGCCCCACTATCCACTGGATATGGGTTGAGCTACCCAGAACTACTAGTCATTATGACAGTGGAGGCTGGCCCATTTGGGTAAATGTGACACAGTACCACTAACCTCATTTAGAAGTCCCCACATCCCTGCCTTCTTGAAACCAGTCCAAAGTGGTGCCTCCTTAGTCTCAATGGTTTCATGATCTGCCAATTTTGGTTTCTCATTTGCCTAATCTTAAATTCAGTTTTCTGGATTTCTGAAGCAATCTACATTGGAGGGGGGGGGACCCTGAAAACTAACCAGCAATTTTGGTGTGGATTTCCCTTAATAACACACTGTTGTGTTCAGTTTTGACATGCACATTTTTTTGCAAGAATTGTTTTGCTAGTATAATGCATTTCTATATATTATTTTCACTAATACACAAGTCTTTGGGCACACTTTCCCCTATTATATGTTTTTTTTTGGTAAACAATTTTTGGTTGCAGAGCTGCATCACAAAAATCAGCTAACACAATAGCTGTTTATAGAATAAATTCAACTTATAAAATGCTGAGCTCTTATGAAATATATTCAACCAGATGAAATGCAGCCTTTAGCTTTTAATTTGAAATCTGAAGAATCTTGCAATGAAGTGTTACAATTTAAACTGCTAGCGGGAAATAGGAACGCCAACAAAGGAAAGCAAAATGTATCCAGTCTTGATTGATTACTTTCTTCAATCCCTGACTTTCTGCTATGCTATTCAGTCACAAAGAGAGGGAAAATATGCTTCCTCATAATTTCATCCACTTGCCATTATTCATCTTCCTCTGTTGTGTTCAGCAGAAGGAGACCATTGTATGTACTATAGGTTGTGCTCTCACACAACAACAACAAATATTCAGCCAGTCACTTGCATGATCTAAGTTTGCACTCAAAAAAATAACACCCAGAATTGTTATAGCAATGGGTGCAGGCTCCTTAGCAGACAAACTGAAGTACAGTAGAAAGAATTTCCCAGCATCTGAGAATTGCTGTGACATAACATTATTTTCCTAACATGAGGGCAGATAGAGCTTGTCAACCTGGGAAGGAAGCCCATGTAGGAAAAGGACAACTCTGATCACAAACCTCTGTTGCCTTGAGGCTATACTCATTTTGTGAAAAAGGTGTTGGGAATAAACCCCAAGAACCCACACCTTCTGCTTTGTAGGACATCTTCAGGATAAGAAAGGCTAAAGAGCAAATACTACACAAATCTGGAGTGAAATCCCCAAGACAATTGGATGGTGTCTTCCGAGCCTCCTTTCAGCAACTCCTGCAGCCAAGCTTGTGCTGTTTTCCTTTGGACCACATCAGTGAGACCAAGAGGCAGGTCTTGTAATTTGGGCAGCCCAGGACCTCCATACACACTGCCCAGGCTTTCCCCCTTGAGAAGTCACTTCAGTCCTGCTAAGCAGCAAAAATGAAGCAAGATGCAGCAGTTATGAGTTACTGGTCTCTGCAGCTAGTACAGCAGGTACTGTGATTCTCCAGCAGTTGGACTTCACATCCAGAGGTGCACTCCATTGTCTCTTGAGACCGACGAGTGTCCATATGAAAACATTTGCACATATCTGTCCATTGATTAGTTGGGGATCTGCACCATTTAATTCTCATTAGATGCATAAAGACTTTCACATTAAAAACTGTTACATTCAGAAAGGGAATTCTTCTCATGGCAGTTTATCCAATTCTTAACATCTTTCACAGAATGCCACTGGGATTTTTCATTTTGTCCTATGCAGCCATATCAGAGCTGAAGGGAAGGGACCTTGACTTAATGTCTTATCTGAAGGACGACATCTCTAACTGTGCAGAACACATCCCTTAGTACTGTACTGCAGTGTCAGCATTAGGTATGAGTGAAAAGTGCTGAGGTGTGGACTTTGAGCCCATAATGTTTCTTCTTCTTTTTGTCCAGAGATTAGAGAATTATAGTTGATGGGGGGGGGGATACTCCAATAAAAATCAGTAGGAAAATGAATCCGTCAAATAATTGCAGAGCACAAGTATGATAAAAACACTTTTTTAGTGTTGATTTAAAGGTCACTCTCAGCTTAAACTAGTCAGCTGTGGCAACTCTCTTAGTTTTGATGTTAAAATTATGGGAAATAAAATCCAAATGATAATCTGTTAATTGATGGGAAGAATTGATGGGTTAAAATCTAGTGGGGGATTCTACTGTTGAACTATTAAAGCAAGTTTCTCGGTGAGTTAATGACCCTAAGTATGGTTATTAATATAACAAAGTAGGTTGCTTTGTGCCAAAGGATAAATGGGTGGACCTCCTCCCTCACCTGGCTAGTAGGGAGAAAGACATAGTGCTTGCGAGGTGAGAGCATGCTAGAAGCAGGTAGATGTTGGGAGAGAGCCAGGGGTGCCAACCTGAATAAAATATGGGGGGAGGGGCAGGTAAGCCCCGTCCCACATAATCACACGATGCAGTGCACACAAGCCATTTGAATGACATTGCCCATCAACTTGGGAGGGGTGGCTCAGCCCCCTCTAATATTTTATTGGGGTGCCCAAAGACCCATCGATCCCTAGGAGTTGGCTCCTATGGAGAGAGCCATGCTTGATTTTTGCTTGATTCCAAGGCTGTGACTATGGGAGAAGCAAGACTTTCTGGAGTATTAATGCTGTGAGCCGCTCCATCTTAGGCTCAGGTTGTATATATGTGTGAATAAACCATATATCATAAAGACACCACAGTCTCCGCTGTCCCCCATTCCAAGGAAACAAAATCCTGGGTAAGCACCTGGAACCCCCTGAATCTCACATTGCTCAGAGATTAGGGTGGTGTACAAAATTGTCTTCCTGTGAGTAGCTCCTCCATGGCTGTGGTAACACTTCAGACACCCAGCCCTATGGGCAGTGGCGTAGCAAGGTCAGGTGGTACCCAGTCCAGAAAATTTCTAGTCAACCCCCCCCCCACACACTTTGAAGTTATTAAAAGAAGGAAAAATAAGATACTTACAGGTGCAAGTGTTATTTTCTGGTTTATTTACTTAACATTGTGAGCATAAGCGCTTAAAACCCCTTTTCCCTAACTTTGTTCTCTGCAAATTTTGAAATCACATCATCAAAATCATTTCCTTTTGCTACTTTGTTTTCAATTGACAAGATGGCTAAGCGAGAGACCTGAGCTTGATTCATAGTGGACCTAAGGTAACTGGTTGTGTTTTTTTTGTTTTTTTTAATTTTTTTTTGTTTTAGTTTTTATTTTTGAAAAACTCCTCTCACATGATGTCTAGCAATGTAAACTGAATTTTAGAATAACTATTCGGAGATTTGAATTAAAGCTCAAAGCAAACAGGTAATTGCCCTAAAAATAGCAATATATACATATATTTGTATTTACTTTTCAGGCTGTGTGCCTGTTTCAGCAAGTCACATAAGCCTCTAGTAAAAATATCATTTATGGAAATAGCAGGAGTTATACAAACGGATCTTACTTGAAAATGTCAGAAAGCTACTTTGCAACTACTCATTTCTAACATATACTCATTTCTAACATAGGATTGCATCATCTGCAAGGAAACAGAGCAGCTTCAAGCCTATCTGCCGAATGATCGAACCACCCCATGCTAGTTAATGTCACCCTATACAGGAGCTGCACCTTGTGTTCTCTGATCTGATGCTGAATTCCACAGAGTACTTAGTACTTCAGTACTCAGCAAGTGAATGTCAAGTAAAGCACCAAGGACTTCATGCCTCTGTAGACTAATTGTCAAACCCAAGAGGGGGGAAAAAATACTCTATACATTTACAGTGGTACCTCATGTTACAAACAAGATCCGTTTCGGCGGCCCGTTCGCAACATGAAAAAGGCCACAACGTGAAGCACCACATCTGTGCACATGTGTGACATAATGCAGTACTTCTGCGCATGAGCAAAGCAAGATTTAAAGCTTCTGCACATGTGTGCAGGTCACAGACATGCCGAATCCAGAAGTAACCCGTTCCGAGACTTCCGGGTTCGGCACATCCGTAACCTGAAAAGATGCAATATGAAGCGGATGTATTCTGAGGTATGACTGTACTTGAAAATTTGCATGCCTAATGGTACCTGTAGCATATTTGCTTCTCATTTCTATTGCTTATGAAATGCTTTGAGGGTGGCTTTTCTCTATACTCTATACAGCATACACAGCTATTCTGCCTCTACAATACAATACCAAAAAAATTCACCAGTATGAACCTATGCCAGGTAGTGTGTAGAACTGACCATTAACAATATAATTCAGGGCTCGAGACCCAACTATTCATTCAAATATTTATCGGTAGTGGCGCCCATCCTGTGGAATACCTTCCAATCAGATGTCAAGTAAATAAACAACTATCTGACTTTTAGAAGACATATGAAGGCAGCTCTGTTTAGGGAAGTTTTTTAATTTCTGATGTTTTATTGCATTATTATTATTGTTGTTGTTGTTGTTGTTGTTGATTTTGTTGAGAGCCACCCGGAGTGGCTGGCGAAACTCGGCCAGATGGGCAGGGTATAAATTATCATTATCATTATCATTATTACTATTCAGAGCACTGTATAGTCCTGTTGTGTTGAATGAGTTTCAGTTAGTAAGACACTCAAGGGTGTAGACGTGGTGCTTGGATCAGTGAGGGTCACCACTTGTGCTCTGGACCCCTCTTTGCTGATAAAAACTAGTAAGGAGGGGATAGCTGGCTGGGCTAGGGAACTGATTAATGCCTGCTTGCAATAAGGGGTGCTCCCTTCCAGCTTGAAGGAGGCAGTGGTAAAACAGTTGCTCAAGAAATCCTCCCTGGATTTGGAAAATCTTAGTAACTGCCAGCCAGTCGCCTTCTTCGGCAAAGTTCTTGAGTGGCTGGTCACAAACCACATCCATGCACTCCTGGAGGAAACTGATCTTCTCGTTTCATTTCAAACAGGGTTTAGGCCTGGTTTTGGCACAGAAACTGCTTTGGTCACCCTGAACAATGACCTCTGTCAGGATAGAGGCAGGTGAAATGTGTCCCTGTTAATTCTCCTCAACCTCTCAGCAGCTTTCGACACCATCAACAAATGTATCCTTCTAGAATGGCTGTCTGTGTTAGGGGTGGATGACGCCACTTTGTATTGGTTCCGGATTTTCATTCCCAAAGGAACTACAGTGGAACCTCGGTTTATGAACACCTCGGTTTATGAATTTTCGGTTTATGAACGCCGCGGACCCATCTGGAACGGATTAATTCACTTTCCATTACTTTTAATGGGAAAGTTCGCTTCAGTTTATGAACGCTTCAGTTTATGAACAGACTTCCGGAACCAATTACACCCATGTTTCAGTTTATGAACGCTTCAGTTTAAGTACTTCACAGACCCGTCTGGAACGGATTAATCCACTTTCCATTACTTTCAATGGAAAAGTTTGCTTCAGTTTATGAACGGTTACTCCGTGGACCGTCTGGAACAGATTAATCCACTTTCCATTACTTTCAATGGGAAAGTTCGCTTCAGTTTATGAACGCTTCAGTTTATGAACAGACTTCCGGAACCAATTGTGTTCATAAACCGAGGTACCACTGTACTGCAACACATTATACATAGGGCAGCCTCTGAAGATGGTGCAGAAACTTCAGTTGGGGCAGAATTCAACAGCCAGCTTGCTTACTGGGGGTGGGGGGCAAGATGGTTTGAGCATATTACACTAATCTGTGTAATATTACACTGTAATATTGCACTGACTGCACTGGCTGCCAATTAGTTTCTGGGCCCAATTCAAAGTACTGGTTTTGACCTATAAAGCCTTAAATGGCTCAGGACTGCAATACCTCAAAGACTGCCTGTCCCCATATGAGCAGACTCAGCCCCTGCTATCATCATCTGAGGTCCTTCGTCAGGTGCCTCCTCTGCAAGAGGTCCGGAGGGTGGCAACACAAAAACAGGCCTTTTCTGCAGTGGCACTTCATTTATGGAATGCTCTCTCTAGGGCAGGCATGTCAAACCTGCGGCCCTCCAGATGTTTTGGACTACAATTCCCATCTTCCCCAACCACTGGTCCTGCTAGCTAGGGATCATGGGAGTTGTAGGCCAAAACATCTGGAGGGCCGCAGGTTTGACATGCCTGCTCTAGGGGGAGAGGTGACAGGTGAAAACATTACTCCACAACCAGGCCTTTGGTAATTTTTTTGGTGGGAGTGGAATTATTGGTTTGTTTTTGTTTTGTTATATATTTTGTGTTCTCATTTTGTATTCTTATGTTGTGAAATTCTGTGTGATCTTTGGATGAAGGGCAATAGCTGAAGACAGTTCATAAGATGGGCTTTAACTAAAGACTGATGTAGACACAATATGATCTATGGGTAACACCCTTACCAATGCAAGCATTCATGAAACATGCACTTCTAACTTTGTGTATAGAGGCAAATGTATCTCGGTTTGACATCTTAAATTAGTGTTTAGCCTATGTGCGGGCTACACAAAACGTACCTTCAGCATATGTGTTGGTTGGTAGCCATGGTTAACTGCAATGAAGATCACCTTTCTAACCATCGTTTCCCAACTCACTTAGAACCATGGTTTCAAAGTACAGTTAGAAGGGCAATGCTGCTGTTTACTGTTATCAATACTTAATACTAATGTGGACGTAACACTACACCATGGATTGAGCAAACCACGGAAGACAGAAGGGAATTTATGAGATATCACCGAAAAGCATCTGGAGGGGAGTGAGTGCATGAGCCTCTTGGTGCACACTGTTTCTCGGAAGTAATGAATTCTACAAGCCCAGCTTGTTTATGTTTCCAGTCAGAATGAGTGCACAGTCTTATATTGCTACCACCATTTGAGATACACATCTCACACTCTGGCCTCAAGAAGGACAACAAATTGCTACAGTACATGAGTCTAGATTATGCACGAGGTTAGAATATTTCTAATTCTTTTTTTTCCTAGAAGGAGGGGAGAAATCAACATTTTGTCATTACACAACTATGGATGCAAAAGTACAAAGGTGTCAAACAAATTGCCATTGCTGATCATGCACACAAATGAGCCTGTTAAGCATTGTTTTCAGTGGTTCATTACTGGATGGCAATAATTGTTACGATCACACAGCATATTAGAAGTTTCCATTTGACTGCTGCTAGCTTCATGGAAGCCATATGGTAACCTAAGGGGTGGGAAAAGACAGATATTGATGGCAGACAGGAGCTGGCAAACAGATATTTACAGATGCTTTTATTACTACTTAAAAACCACAAATATTATGTAGTATTGTTGTGAAGTGGCATAACCTTCTATCTTTTTCTTTCTTAAAAAAAACATTTTATTTTTTAATATGATAATAAATTATACTTACCAACGCTGGACTTCTCGGGAACACTGGCCGTGTAAATTTCCTTGGTAAATTTAGGTTCATTGTCATTGATATCATGGATTTTAATGATGAATTCCGATTCGGGCTCCACTTGTCTTCCAGTCTTTCGGTCTATAGCCTTGGCACGTAGCACATACAGGGACTTTTCTTCTCTGTCCAGCTTTTTTGCTGCATGAATATCTCCCGTATGTTCATTTATAACGAATAGACTGCCAGCCCCCTCTCCTGTTAATATGTATTTTAAACTTCCATCTCCTCTATCTTGGTCAGTGTGTAGCTTCAGGGATGTTAAAAAAGAAGAAAGAAGTGGGGAAAAGAAAGAAGCACTCTATAAATATATGCATTGTTATTACAGACCAAATCTTTCAGCACATATGAATAAGTCTCTACAAATCTTGTCTGCAATTGAGGTCAGCAGTAGTTATCTTTTGCCTCACTGTTGCAGGGGGAAAAATTACAAAAGTAAGATTTTGGTCACACATGCAAAGCAGCTCAAACAAATTGATAAAGGACACAAAAGGATATAGAAGATAAGGCAGCAGCATTTAAACAATATGATGGCAATTGTAATATAATTCTCCCGCCCCACAACAGTATTTCTGAAACCTATTGCCTTCTGGGAAGGGGGAAGCTATCAACTTGCTTTTGCTAAGTTAAAAACCTAAAAATGAAATCTAGGTCAGGATCCAAAGAGCTACTTCAAGTGTACCTGAGGGTTTTCAACCTCCCCCCCCCCTCAATTTTGAAAGTGGCTTTGTCTTTTGACAGTGGAAGCTGCTGTTTGAGCACCAAAAATTCAAAGTCCCCTTGGGCAGGCAGAATTAGTCAAATGTTTTGCTTTCAATCTGAGACCTCTTTCTGTAGAATTGTAATGAGCGGGTGCTATTGGAATGTTCACAGTAAAAATTGCGGTGAGCGGATCCGGCTGGGGATTGGGGATTCAAATTCAGCCATCCAAGCCACTTTATCCAACCCTCTTTGAGCACCCTCCCCAGGCCTCCCCTTTCCCAGGCCTCACTGACTTAGTTCTGCACTCTCCTCGACTCCTTTTCAACATAAGGAGTCTGGGCATTGCATATCATCAATATATATCTCTATCTATCATCTATCTATCATCTACCTACCTACCTACCTACCTACCATCTCTATCTGTCTATCATCTATCTGTCTATCTATCTATCTATCTATCTATCTATCTATCTATCTATCTATCTATCTATCTATCTATCATCTCACTCTCTCTCTCTCCCCCCTCCCTCCCTCCCTCTCTCTCATCCATCCATCCATCTATCTATCTATCTATCTATCTATCTATCTATCTATCCACCTACCTACCTACCTACCTACCTACCGTACAAAACACCATGAACTTCCTAACCCCTGCCACATGAAAGAAGACCATATTGGGGGAAGTCAGGTTGTCATGTCCACACCATTGTAAGGTAAAGCAGTGCTCAGCCCACCCTAATTCCTTCTAATTTCCATCTGTTCCTCCTCCTATGAGCATGTGTGACCTCGAAGCTCACTTTTAAAACTCCACCCAAAGATAAAGGATGGATTGCTGTTGTGATGCTTCGGGTTTAGCAGTGCCCATCTATCAAGGAGAACAGTGGCATTGTCAGTGCACAGAGCATGCACCAGCTGCTATCCAAGGTATGAATTTCTAAATATGCCATGATCTGAACATTCATTTTCACTGAGATTCTAGTCATGCAAGCCATCTCTATCCTCCAGTAGCAGTAAAATCATTCAACATAAAATCAATCATCGTAATATGACAATACCTTTTGCTTTCTACCAGATGTGAGATTTTCCCCCTCCCCCAGCTTTCACTTTACAAATACAGATACCTCAATTAAGGTATGTGATTGTACTGCCAAGCATTCAGCATATTTTTTCTGAGCTTTGTTTTTCAGGAGGAAGTATCACTACCCTGGTTTTGTTTGAGCAGTTATCCAGGAACCTTTTCTTTAATTTATATATTTATCTTGCCTGCTTTGCTTGAAATAAAACACTGATTTTTTAAAAACATCACCAGTGCTATTTTTGTTCAGGTAGATGGACTGGTGTAAATGAAATGAATACTGAACTGTTTGCATTTTCGGCAGTTGTGCTGAGCTGCTTTGAAGTATTCATTTCTGGGAACGGAAAACTCCCCTGAAAATTATTTCTCGTTGTTATTATTTATTAAATTTGTACACCACTCTATATACCCGCAGGCCTCAGGGCAGTTCACTGGATAAAATCTTAATATGAAAACACAAAATACATAATAAGAACACAAACAAAAACAACCCAAGAACCACTCATCACATTTTTAAAAGGGCATTTAATGTTAATCAACCAAAGGCCTGGTTAAAGAGGAAGATTTTTGCCTGGCGCCTAAAGGTGTATAATGAAGGCACCAGGTGAGCTTCCCTTGGGAGAGCATTCCACAGACGGGGAGCCACTGCAGGGAAGGCCCATTCCCATGTTGCCACCCTCCAGACCTCTCACAAAGGATACACACAAAGAAGGGCCTCAGAAGATAATATCAGGATATGAGTAAATTGATATGGAAAGAGGCGGTCCTTGAGGAAAAATCACTCAATTCTATCTTTTTCTGTGGTTATTAGTAGCCACTGTGCTCCTGCTCCCACATGTATGGCTGCTTTTAACACTTTGTCCCACTAATTCAGGCATCCCCAAACTCGGCCATCCTGATGTTTGGGGACTACAACTCCCATCATCCCTAGCTAACAGGATCAGTGGTCAGGGAAGATAGGAGTTGTAGTTCCAATAAATCTGGAGGGACGAGTTTGGGGGTGCCTGCTCTAATTCATTACTTTTTCTAATGTTCCCAGGCCCAGCCAATCACTGGCTTCAATCCTGAGGACATATTAAAGTTGTTAGAGTGATAGACATGCTTCCGGTACTGATAATGTGGGCTGTTTCTCAGCCATTTTGCAGTGATCCCCTCCCCCCCCAAAAAAATCATATGGGGACAGCGGTCTACTTCCAATTCTGATGTAGCCTTTCACTTAACAACACACATACATACTTTGGCTCACAACTAGTTCTGTTGTAAAACTGTTATAGCCGTATTTACAGCTGCATTGATTATGTGATAACAGATTTAAGACTTCTCCAGATGACCTATTTATTCAGCATTCATCCCGATTTGCACAAAGTTCATGTGGAGGTTAGAGTGTATTCTGTCCTTATTGAGAATTTGTTCTGATCTGTTTATGCAGCAGTTACATGACAATGGGCATTCATCCTGATTTGCTTGTGTGGTATTTATACGCCTTCCCACTAGTCAGTCTTTCATTTCACACTTGTCCATGTGTTTCCTCATCACTTTTCTAACCTCAGAAAGCAGATTTGTTGTGCTAGGTTGTTAAATAGGGACCGCTCCGGCGGGAAGGTAAATGGTGTTTCCGTGTGCTGCTCTGGTTCGCCAGAAGCAGCTTTGACATGCTGGCCACATGACCTGGAAGCTGTCTGCGGACAAACGCTGGCTCCCTTGGCCTATAGAGCGAGATGAGCGCGCAACCCCAGAGTCGGACACAAATGAACTGACCTTTACCTTTAAACTATATAAAGGGCACTATCAGAGAGTGCTTGGTGATTTCCTCACTCTTCTTAAGTTATATGCATGTTCCTTCCAACTCTATAGTTCTATGACTCTATTAGTCTATCTGGTTCTTTACAATACCCATAATATAACAAGGAACAGTTTTTTCTAGTCCTAATCAGCCCCGATTGCACAAAATAAAAATAAAATAACTAGGGCCATTCAAGTCTGTTAACCAAATCTGGAAAGAAAAAAAAGCAGCTCAGATTTCAGGCTCTAGAAAGGATGGCCGTATTTTATTTCATATGAACTTTAGGAGAGAGTAAAATGGCAAACAACATTGAACTAAAATGAGTCCCAGAGAATAGTGTTTTACGTCTCTCAAGGCCAGCCCCGGGTAATGTTTTGTACAGGGCCATATTTCTACAACTGCAGCAAATGAAAGGAAATTGCCATTTCCAGAGCCATCTTAATGCACATAATTCTACCTCAAAGGATGAAGAAAGGACAAAAGGCTCTCGTGTTTCGAGAGCTGGGGAAACCTCGTAAGAAAAGTGATCAATTTTATCAAAACTCTTGACTCTCCTCAAAATTCCTCTAATGTTTACCTGAGGAGAGATTAACACACAGAGAGAGTGTTCACTTTCAATTGACTCAAGATGAATATTTTCTGGCAAATGAGGGTGAATGTTAGTAAGGAAGCAATGAAGGGCCCACAGCAGGCAAGAGTCCTTAACAGTGGGCAAAGTGGTCATATGGTGGTGACATTTGGAGTTATGGCACCATTCATTGTCCCATTACCAGGTTAGACATCTTAGCAGGTATAAATTAACCCAACATAAAGGTACAGCAGATACAAACCCTGTTCAGCTTTAGGGCTGCTGCTGCTGCTGCTCTGCCTGAACATGACAATGGTGTTTACAATAGCGTTCTATGTTTGATTGCCAGGTCACATGACTGAGCTAGATGAGTTTATGCTCTGTCTTAAATCCCTCTTCTCTGCTCTCACCTCCATAATGCTCCTTCTTGAGACTTGCACTGTCCTTGACCCAGCTAAACTGGGCTCAGCAAGTGTAGCTTTGACTGAACCAGGAATCATAGCTGCTAAGTCTCCCGTTTTCCCCGGGAAATCCCCGTTTTTTCAGCTGTTCCTAGCTGAAAAAAATGGAATTTTTTTTTGTTTTTCCCCAGTTTATTCTGGTGCGGCGGCCATTTTGGAACTGGGCGGAGCATGCTCAGAAGTGACTTTTGATGCTGCTCTGCCCAGTTCCAAAATGGCTGCAGTGCGACTTCTGGTGTGGCAGCCATTTTGGAACCGGGCAAAGCAGCATCAAAAGTCACTTCTGAGCATGCTCCGCCCAGTTCCAAAATGGCGGCAGCACTACTTCCGGTCTGCTATTTCCGGCCCGGCCCCTTATTTTTCTGACAACAACTTGGCAGGTATGCCAGGAATGAGACAACTACCGTATGTTAGAGATCTGCTGCATCCTAATCTGCTCATCCCAGTGGCCCTCGCCATTGGATTTCCCCTTATTAAACTGATCACATTCATTTTTTCCATAAGTTTCTAAACAATTGTGCACCTAGGGATATTTTATCAGATAACAACATTCATTATTTCCATAAATTTCTACATGATGGTGGAGCTAAGGATTCTTACCAATCAGGGTGATAGAAGTGATTAATATCTAAATATATTGCAAAGTAGTTACCAGCTGTTTTAACTTGAATATATCTGTGTTGATAGATATTAGCAATAAAGTAATAATATTGGTCTTGGAAGGGTTCATCTCAATGTCTGAATCCATCCATGATGTACATGGCTGTCCATATTCAGATAAATATTCTCAGCTGTTCTGTTCTGTTCATAGAAATCTGCTTCAATGTGTGCATCTCCCTTGCTGGGCTGAATAGTTCTGAGGCATAGGTGCCAACTCCATGGGGTCCTGGGTGTCTGAGCACCCACACAATTCCCCAAGAAGAGGCCAGGCACCGACTGCATGGCACCCATGGCCCCGGGCACCCGTAGTTGCGGGGTCAAGTTGGCACTCCTCTTCTGAAGGCAAACTTCTCAGCTTGCATTATTGCTGTGCAATAATGTGATTTATATAATATTGAGGAAATGACAAAATATATGTTGGAAAGAATTTGTATATTGCAGCAAAGCCCTAGAATTTGTGCAGCTTACTTCTCTATGGACCGTTGCCTCAAAGTGTTGTGCTTATTCCCCCCCCCCATGTGAATAAATAGCCACAATGGCTTATGTGGGAGGAATTTGAGAGACACACTCAGAGAGGGACAGCACTTGGAAGGGGAATACGCCTGCCATTGCCCTTAGGCGATTTTTGTTATGGGTGCCTCCCCATTTCTCAGTAGAGCTGCAGTTCTCTTCTGCTTTGCCCCTCCTGCTTAATAGAACCAAATATATATGACAGAGTGTGTGTGTGTGTGTGTGTGTGTGTGTGTGCGTGCCTGTCTGTCTGTCTGTCTGTCTGTCTGTCTCTCTCTCTGTGTGTGTAGAAGTTCTTGGTAAGGGGATGCATTTGACTTTATACTGCCATTCACTTTTCAGAGTACTGTACTTATTGGGAAGTTTCCATTGTTAACCACATTGCATGTTAATAGGCAAGTATAGTTGGCTGAATGGCAGCAAATTTTCCTTTTCCTCTTGGATTCAAAATTGGTGTTGGCTTGTAGTGGTGGTAACAGATCTCCCCCTTTTTTGTTATCAAAAATGCCATCTGTAGTGTGAAGTGAGTTTCGTTCCACAGATGGAAAACCAGGATAAGACCATCATGGAGAGAAATAGCAACCAGAGCTGAGCTCTCCTCCCATCACTATGGCTGCTAAAGGCAGAACTTTCTTGTTTTCAGGCCAAGGGAGCCGACGTTTGTCCACAAACAGCTTTCCAGGTCATGTGGCCAGCAGGACTAAACCACTTCTGGTGCAATGGAACACCATGAGGGAAACCAGAGGGCACGGAAATGCCATTTACCTTTCTGCCACAGTGGTACCTATTTATCTACTTGCACTGGCGTGCTCTTGAACTGCTAGGTTGGCAGGAGCAATGAGAGGTCACCCCCTCGTGCGGATTCGAACCGCTGACCTTCTGATCAGCAAGCCCAAGAGGCTCAGTGGCTTAGACCACAGCGCCACCCACGTCCCACTGGCATTTAATAGTCAAGTGCCAAGATGTATCTAGCCCCCCAACCCCTTTCAGCTATTTTTATTGTTACAGAGACCCAGGGAAGGATTTGAAGCTCAACCATCTCTAGCACGTGTTCACCAAAATCATTTTAGAGTGTCCTTAGTAAACAGGGACATGTTATTAAGCAGGATAGCATGTTAAATGAAAGCAATAAAAATAAATAAATGTGTAATATACTGCACATGTGCACACTTTGGGGAGCATGACAAATTTCATGAAGTGGAGGAGCTATAAGAGTAGGAATCGCTCTAGACATCTACTCTACGGATTGAATCCTTGTGGCCCACCTGAAAGATGCTATATATATATATATATATATATATATATATATATATATATATATATATATATCCATCCAGCAGAGACTGGAGGCAAAAACAGCAGGAACCATCCCTGATAACAACAATTGGACCGTCTTACATTCCACTCTTGCTTTCAGATCTATCCAAGTATAAAGTTATTAATGGATGGGTAAGCTTACATTGACTGTGAAATAACACCAGAGGCATAGAATATTGACATTTCATTCTGTCAGGGGCCGGCGGGTTGGGGTGGGGGAAATTTCTCTAAAGAAAAGCATAACGGTCGATTAGGATTAAGTTTCCAATCAGGAGTTAGTAAGTAGTTTATCTGGGTTTGTAACGGATGTTGCCTTTATGAGGGCATGCTGTTTCATGCGTCATTCTCCTTACAGGTCTTTTAGCCGCATAAACAGCAAAAGGTGTGCACACACTCTTTGGAATGGGAAGCATTCTCTGATTCAGTACTTTAGGTCCTGCAAGCTACTTTCACACAACCTATGCCGATCCCCTGCCCTCCTCACATAATTTTGGGGTTGCTGAGGGACATGCAGATTGTGCAGTCCAGTCACGGGGGAGATATCTGCACACAGACTCATGCTACCAGACACTGGCTTTTGTTTCTGGCCCAGCTTCTCACGTTTTTCAGTTTTAAATTTCCCCAGGTCAAGAAACTGGGACGTTGCCCCAGTGCTGAGGGGAATTAGGTCCTTTTTCCCTTTCAGAGAGCGCCACACAGTGCTGATAACCTAGCTCAGGCTAACCAACCTCACAGGGCTATTAAGAGGAGAAAATGGAAATAACCTCATGCATATCCACCTGAGGCTCCTTGGAGAAGGTTTAGGACAGGCATCCCCAAACTGTGGCCCTCCAGATGTTTTGGCCTACAACTCCCATGATCCCTAGCTAGCAGGACCAGTGGTCAGGGAAGATGGGAATTGTAGTCCAAAACATCTGGAGGGCCGAAGTTTGGGGATGCCTGGTTTAGGATATAAAATGTGGAAAATATTTACATGAAAATAAGGATCAGGAAGCGGTGAAAGCTGCTATGTGAGTGGAACCTAGAACAGGAAGTATATTTTTTTCTGAAAGAGTAACCAGTAGCATTTGTACCACTCAATAGTTTGTTGTTGTGGGGATAAAACAGGCTGAAATAAAATAGCCTTTGACTGTTTTCATGAAATCTGAGGGAAAGGGCAGCAGCGTCAAGCATTACAAAGAACCTGGAGCTGTACTAGTCCAAATACCTAAAAGTCCAACCCTTTCAAGTTAGGCCTTGAAGCTGTTAGTCTCTGCTGTTGGCCCATCTGGTAAAATTATAGCTTCTGGGAAGCAGATTTGGAGTGCAAGGGCAGAAGGTTTAAGAGAGTCGCTACTTTGTCTGTTTCTATCATATTATTTGACATTGATTTAAAGCCAACGGACCTTTGCCTCTCCTTTCAGAAAGTTAAATTCTAAATGTCCAAACAACTTTTTCAAGGGCACACTAAATTCCCTGGTCCTTAAAGGCTAAAACTTCCATTAAACTTCTCAATCTCCTTCCAAGTCAGTGGGACTGCTCTGGAAACAAGGATTTTGTGCATCACTGCTCACCCACATTCAGTTTTGCAGTGTAAACAGAGCAGCCATGTGTAGGATGAAGCACACAATAGAGGGGGGCATGCTAATCACCCCAATCCAGAGGTATTGTTGCATTATTAGGAAATGCAGGAGGCGTTCAATAGTAGGAAATAATCCCATAAAACAAATGCCCATGTGCTCGGGTCATTTAAATGTTCTCCCAGCTGCATAGGAGATGCTCACATGGTTTTGGGAAATGGTTAAAGGCATGGGCATCACCTCTTGGTCTATTTTCTGTGCCTTGTGGCTTCTATTGATATGTGCCAGCATTTTAATTTTCATGAAAGATGTCCTTCCTGGTAAATTCATGTACATTTCTTCGCTCTTTCAGTTGCTAATTTGGTCATATGATCACAGGTTCCCTCCCTAGGAAAATGAGAGCTTTTAAAGGCATTTTACCACCCGGTGCTCTATAGCGTTTATCCATCACAAATGCTAATTTGAAACAGGAGAAAATCCACATTCATTTGTAAACTGTCAAAGGACTCAAATAGCTGTTATCAGCAAGGCATCGTTTTTATGACTTACTCCTGTGTATGAAACATTTTAAATAGCTCCGTAGGATGGTTCCAATACTAATCAAGTTGCACTGATGAAGTTCTGAAAGATAATTCTTTGAACTGATAAAGCCTTCCAGGCGCAACATAGTTGGAAGCTGTTTCACACAGGTTTGCTTGCTGAGGCCAGGAAATAAAAATGTAGACAGCTACAGCATTAATTTTTTAAAAAAGCCACTCCATTTTCTTCCACATAACATATTTGAAAAGGTCCTCCATTCAGCTTTCATGCTCACCGAGTTCAACATATAAAACCATAAAGATCCCAAGATATCTTACTTTGACCGCTCTGTACTAGAATTGCCTCTGGTCTTATTCATAGGCTGAATGCCTTCTGTAAAGCTGTTGCAGCATAGTGGTTAACACCATGACCTGTGACCCTAGTTCCTCAGCTGGGCCCCCACTGTTGCACTTCTGCCAGCCCTGCCCGCCTCCATTCTGGGTGGTTTAGAGATACCATTTTAATTTCCTACACTGCCTCTGATGTACTATCATTCTGAGAAGTAATATATATATACACAGTTTTGTGCCACCTCATGCTTGATTGCAGTGCTGTTGCTTCTCAAGGGAGACAGGCTGGGGCCCACCAACAGAGGAAGAGTCCCATGAGAGGATACTTTGCCAAGAGACTGGGCAGAGGATGAATGGTGGAGACCGCCTCCCCCATCCTGACCTTTCCAGATTGGAAGAAGAAGACAGTATAGATTTTCAACAGTGCCGGGAGGTGACAGCTCAGAGGCAGATGAGGGGAAAAGCTAGGAAATCATGGGAGAGTCAGAACAACACTTGGCTGACATGTTGTCATTAGGAAGCATTCCAGACCCTCCCTCTCCCAGAACCCAGTGAGCCTTAAAAATAGGAGAGCAAAAAGCTCAAAGACAGTGGACACATATTCCTGGTTCCTTATCTTCTACTTCTTGGTTGTTGTTTTCAAATACAGAGAAAAAGCTGCTATAGAGTTGAGAAAGGAAATGTGGTTGTATGAATCAGTCCCAAAGTCACACATAAAGTCTATAATTTGATGGGTTCTGGGTTGTGAATGTATATATATTGGCTTCAACTTGATGGGGTACAAACTGGCAAACCAATCTAAAACTTTCCCCCAGTAATAAAAGTTAATATATCCCCCAAATAAAACTATTCATCACCTATTATGGAGATCCATCTTGACAGGGCTGAGATGCAGTCTGGCTGTTAACTGCTTTTGGCTTTACCAAGACTTAAAGCATATCCCCTTTGTGACATCACACATGACATCAGAATGGCATATGTGCATTCGACCTAGACTATCTCCATGCCAACAGCAATAACCAGCAAACCTCAGCAACCAAGTAACCATCTATTCAGTTGTTTCTATCTAGACTATTGGATGTTTATTTGTTGCTCTCATAATCAAAGCCTGAAGAAGAGCTTTGTATAATCTGAAAACCTGCTTCCACTGTTAAAAGAAAACTGATTGCCAGGGACTCGGCAGAGGAAGAATGGTGGAGACCACCTCCCCATCCAGACCCTTCTAGGGAGGAGGAAGAGGAAGACAGTATAGATTTGCAACAGGGGGTTGATGGAGGTAGCAGCTCAGAGGCAGATGAGGGGGGAAGTTGGGAAATGATGGGAGAGTCAGAACAACACCTGGGCTGAAACGTTGTCATTAGAGAGCATTCCAGACCCAGCATCTCCCAGAACCTGGTGAGCCTTAAAAGTAGGAGAGCAAAGAGCTCAGAGACAGGGGGAAGTTAGCAGCACCCGTAGAGGAGATGACGAGAATGAGGAAGTGGGAGAGAAGGGAGGTGGAGATTCACTTGGGACAACACCATTATCCAAGGGGCTGGGTTCTATATCCTCTCTCTGTAAAGATTGAAATAAAAAAGGATGGTAAGAAACTTCCCCTTGTCTTTATATTTTCCTGGGCAACCAGCTGGGAGCCGCTGACAGCACCCACCCTGACATCAAGGGTACCTCAGATTTGGAGCTGGTCTTGGAACTGTGAACCAGGGAGAAAGGATTTCCAGTCTTGCCACTATCAAAATATCACTGGGTGGCCTTGAGGAAGCCACTATCCCTCTCAGTATTTCCCTGGGGGGCACTGGAAAGATCCAGTAGTGGTAGTGGTGGAAGCATAAAGAAAGAAGAAAATTTTGAAAAAGAACCTTTCGTATATTTTTCCTCTGTTGTGTAATGACGCTTGCCAGTGTAACACAGAGTGAAAGTCATAGTGATCATTTTCCAAATAGACACACAAAGTGCAAGTTCTGGTTACAGGTAGGTAGCCGTGTTGGTCTGGATCGAAGTAAAATAAAAAAAAATTCCTTCAGTAGCACCTTAAAGACCAACTAAGTTTTTATTTTGGTATGAGCTTTCGTGTGCATGCACACTTCTTCAGATACCAAGTGCAAGTTATAATTGATCAGCGGTCAAGTCCGCTGACAGGTCTTAACAAGCAAGTGTTGGCAGCCGAGCATGTCGTGCATTGTGGGAAAGGCTAGCATGCATCAGAAGGGAAACGCATGTTTACAATACGATATTATAAATAGGCAATATGTATGAAATATGTATTTTAATAAATTTTCTATAATTTCAAGCTGTCTTATTTGCAAAATCTTTCTTTACTTTGTTACAGGACATATAGATACATAAAGCAAATTTGTCCCTGCATTTTTCTGTTTGTTTGCTTTAAGAAAGTTGATTTTCAGGGGGGGGGTGCTGAGTAATTTCCCCCCTTAAGAAGGGGGTGGTAGGCCAAATAAGTTTGGGCATCTCTGTTCTATCTTAATACCCTATTTGGAGCAGGGTGCTAATATTGGCACCTGGCTTACTTATTCTCATAAGGAAATACAGTTGGAGGAACTTGTGGAGCCATCCCAAGCATAGGACTTTTCTGAAGTTCAAGAAGAAATGCAAAACCCAGGGCTGGCTCTAGGGGTAGGCTGGGTGGTGCGGGGCGCTGCATGGCACAATAACCATGCTGTGCGCTGCGCCCGCCCACCAGTTGTGGGAAGAAACGGAGCGGGGGCGCCGGAGCAATCCGCGCACCACAGCGCCCGGGCGCCCGACCCGCTTAAGACAGCCCTGGCAAAACCTTTGGCCACCTGGTTATGTAAGCAGCAAGCTCCCTTCTCGAAATGACACATGAATTTATTTCCCCTCCAATTAAGTCCGATTTTTCGTGTAGATTTTGTTTCATCCCACCTACCCAAGGAAATGTTTGGAAATAAAACTTCTGAAATGTTTGAAACACTCTTGTTCTGGCTCCATTGCCAATATCTTTGGTCTAAAAAGTGCAACTGAAATCAGGATTTGGCCCTCTGTTTAACTGCATGGCGACATACTTAAGGTGGTCAGTGCAATCGTTGCATAATCCTGGTATGATAAATTGTAAGATACATTTGTTGCAATGAGGTGTTTAATAACATTTCTTCTTTAGTCTTAAAAACAGGCACATGCATGCGCTCATGAACATAGTTGGAATGATTGTTGATCAGAATTCTGAGATGAACTGACCTGATCCTTCCTGGACTAATGTACAGATTGGAACTAATCCATAGTCTTTTGCAGTTTCATACCCTCCATCATTTTTCTGATGAAAATAGGCATGTCCTTTGTTGTTGTTGTTTCGTCGTTTAGATATGTCCGACTCTTTGTGACCCCATGGACCAGAGCACGCCAGGCACTCCTGTCTTCCACTGCTTCCTGCAGTTTGGTCAAACTCATGTTAGTAGCTTTGAGAACACTGTCCAACCATCTCGTCCTCTGTCGTCCCCTTCTCCTTGTGTCCTTAATCTTTCCCAACATCAGGGTCTTTTCCAGGCAGTCTTCTCTTCTCATGAGGTGGCCAAAGTTTTGGAGCCTCAGCTTCAGAATCTGTCCTTCCAGTGAGCACTCAGGGCTGATTTCCTTCAGAATGGATAGGTTTGATCTTCTTGCAGTCAATGGGACTCTCAAGAGTCTCCTCCAGCACCATAATTTAAAAGCATCAATTCTTCAGAAATCCTAGTCAATTAGGGATGTCCTAATTTATAATAATAATAATAATAATAATAATAATTATTATTATTATTATTATTATTATTATTATTATTATTATTATTATGGCTTCCAACAGAAAAATAGTAATCTATTAAACGTTATTACCTGTCCATCTGATTGGGTTGGCCCAGCCACTCTGGCTGCTTCCAGCATATACAAAAGAATCATTGAACATTAAACATTAAAAAAATCTTCCCTATAGAGGACCACCTTCATATGGCTCAGGGGTCAGATAACTCCATACCCTCCAACATATTTCTGATGAAAATAGGAATATCCAAAGGAAAAGTAGGGCATTCCAGGATCAAATCAGAAACTGGGATGGCTTCTGTAAATCCAGGAATGTCCCTGGAAAACAGGGACACTTGGAGGGTCAGCAGCTCCCAAACATTTCAATGTAGTTTGGGGTTTTAAAAAGAAATCATCAAAAACATTTAAAAATGTGCATTTTAAGAGGAAATGCATTTTGGAGTGTGTCTGTATATATGTATGTATATATATATGAATGAGAGAGAGAGAAAAAACCTATAGAAAAGGAGTGGAATAGGCTTAGGGACTTGGTGTCTGTGAACACAGATCAACCCACATAGATGGATAAACACATAATAGCATTTTGCTCTTTACTATGGAGAATGAACTGCACTTGTCTTTCAGTTTTGCCATAGCATTTCTTGCAAAAAAAAAAAAAATATCCTCGGAAAAAGAGCAACACCAGAAGTACCAGGCATTTGTAAAGATGTTTGTGACAATTGCTTGTTGAATGTTTTTCTTTTTCTTCTTCAAGGTGATGAAACAGAAGGCCTTACCTAGACAAGCAAGTCACTGGAAAAAAATAAGCACCATCTGAAAAAGGTTCAGCAAAGGCAGTTATATATTTGCTCTTGCAGGCTTCCCATTGCCTGATTTGCACTGGACTGGCAAATACTGTATCTACTCAAGTATAAGCCTACTTTTTCAGCACAAAATTGTGCTGAAAAAGCCGCCCTCAGATTATACTCGAGTGAGGCGGGCGGCAGCAGCGGAGAAAGGCACAGGACGGGGGGTTTGGAGAAGCACTGTGCTGCAACTCTCCGAACCCCTATCCTATGCCTGCTTTGTGCAAGGTGGCGGGGAGGGAGAAGCAGCGAGGAAGGGATCCTTCCTCGCTGCTTCTCCCCCCACCGTGCCGCCGACAGCTGCGAAAGGCATAGGTTGGTGTTTATTTTTATTTTTGAAAGTTACCAGTAGCTGCTTCATTTCCCACCCTCGGCTTATACTCGAGTCAATAGGTTTTCCCCAGTTTTTTGCGGTACAATTAGGTGCCTTGGCTTATATTCGGGTCGGCTTATACCTGGGTATATACGGTAACATGCCACCATAATAGTTACAATACTTTTGCTGATATTGCAATGTAGTTAGGGAGGCTTGTTGAGAGTGAAACCAGGAGTTCTTCTAAGCATGTGTGGCTGATGCAGAACTTGTATTTCTCCAAACATTGCTCTGCTGCTCTTGAGCCGCATTATGGGCTGATGGCGGTGAGAAAGTTTGGGATGCCATGGCACCATGATGGCCCACGTAGTAAGTTGCTACATGGGGCAAGGACAGTACATAACATGCCATGTTTAATAGCTATGCATTTTGTGTGGCATGCATTTTCAGACAGCTATGTATCAAGTTTGATCCACAGTGTATATATGGGCAGGGCTTTTTTCCAGCCAAAACTCAGTTCTAGCACCTCTCAGGTGGGCACCACGAAAGATGCATTCATGGTGAGTTTGGGCATCTCTTTTTGTATAAAAATAACACTGTGTATGGGGTGTCATGTGACACATCATGTGACGCCGCTCATTGTGCACCCATCATGTGCCGGGCGGGGACAGGACATCTGGAGGGCCATCGTTGCCTTGACCAGTCCCAACCCCTGTCCTGCTCCTGGGCTCCCAGACTCCTGGGCTAGGGCATCTGTAGGGGACCCAGTGTTGGGGGATATGGGGCCCCTCAATATGGGGGGTCAGCCCTCTGCCCACCAATATTAAGGGGACTGAAGCACCTTCCGCCCCCTATAGCTGGCTCCCCTGACTGGCATCATATGGCATCTTTGCAATGTTTGCTCCATTTACAAATAAAAAAGCAGAATGAACTGAAAGCAAGTAAGCACTCCTTCAGCAGATCCCACAAGAGAACAACCTGTGCAGTCACTCTCGCCTATAAAGGTAAAGGTACCCCTGACCGTTAGGTCCAGTCGCAGACGACTCTGGGGTTGCGCACTCATCTCGCTCTATAGGCCGAGGGAGCCAGCGTACAGCTTCCGGGTCATGTGGCCAGCATGACTAAGCCGCTTCTGGCGAATCAGAGCAGTGCACAGAAACGCCGTTTACCTTCCCGCCAGAGCGGTATCTATTTATCTATTTGCACTTGACATGCTTTCGAACTGCTAGGTGGGCAGGAGCTGGGGCTGAGCAACGGGAGCTCACCCTGTCACGGGGATTTGAACCGCTGACCTTCTGATCGGAAAGCCCTAGGCTCTGTGGTTTAGACCACAGCGCCACTCGCATCCCTATACTGCACCTATATTGCTAGAGACACTGTGTGCACACACAAAACACACACTATCATTTCTCTCCATTCAAGCTGATGTTTTCCTCTCACACACTACTGCATGTGATGTTGGTCTGAGAGGAAAACCCTGCTGCTAAATTGTCGATTAGGGTGAATCACCAGCAGTCATTAAGGAACATTGCCATTCTTCTATCACCACTTATTTACACGGATGAAGCCAACCAAACTTTCAACAGTATTATAGTACATAAAAGTTGTTGGGCTTTCTTTATTTCCTCTACAAGCAAAACACCATTTGTTGCAATGAAGTGGAAGAGCAAAAAGGCATTGCATAATCCTGGGAGTGGGGATAAGCAATGCGTTTCTGTGTCCCTTGCTTCCCTGCACGCCATGCAGGGGTCAGCAAACTTTTTCAGCAGGGGGCCGGTCCACTGTCCCTCAGACCTTGTGGGGGGCCGGACTATATTTTGGGGAAAAAAATATGAACAAATTCCTATGCCCCACAAATAACCCAGAGATGCATTTTAAATAAAAGGACACATTATACTCATGTAAAAACACCAGGCAGGCCCCACAAATAACTGAGAGATGCATTTTAAATAAAAGGACACATTCTACCCATGTAAAAACACCAAGCAGGCCCCACAAATAACCCTGAGATGCATTTTAAATAAAAGGACACATTCTACTCCTGCAAAAACATGCTGATTCCCGGACCGTCCGCGGGCCAGATTTAGAAGGCGATTGGGCCGCATCCGGCCCCCGGGCCTTAGTTTGGGTCCCCTGCTGCACGGCATCAAGGAATACCTGTGGATATTGAGGCGTTTTGATCTAGCATAGGGATGGATGACCTGGTTCCCTTCCAATGTTGCCGGATTGCAATGCCCATCAACCCTGACAATTGCCCTCAGGTGTATAACCCTCACTGTCTCTTCAAAATTCCAGGAAAGTAAATGCAGTTCACTTTTATTGCTATTAGCCACATACCATTGCAGAAAGTTAAATAAGCAAAATATTACACATTTAAAACTGGGGGGGGGGGCAAATAAAATGGACACACATGAAACAGTTTTTTTCAAAACACCTATAAGACAGTTATAGCAAGACACCTATAAAACAGCTTTCTCCTTCCAGAGAGCAAAAGTAAAATATCATTAGAACAAAAATGGTCCATGAGCTAAAACTACAGAAGAGGTTTCTGAACAACCTTTGCTCTAGTACCAGCTAAACCAAAGGAACTCAGTAAATGACTCTTTGGTACTTCCCATTTAATAAAAGATTGGCATCTGGGAACATCTGTCAGAAACAGCCTGCAAAATAGAGGTCAGTCGATCATTTGTTGTTTTCTGATGTGAGGAGCAAGCGTCACCACTGCCTGCCATTTAGACCAGCCCACTCCATTTCCCCATTGTTCTGTGGGTCAGTCTGCATTCCACAGTACCTGAATTCTGGGTTAATTAGCAAATTTTCTAAAATGAAAATTAAATCCAAGAACTGGAGTTTATACAATTTTCCACAGCTTTTGGTGTTCTTTAATTCATTCACAGATTTTTTTCCGAGATTATTTTTTTGCTTCGCATTTTAGTAAATGTGTAGAAGTGCATGGGTGTATCGGTAAAACACTACAGTATAGGGAATAAATTCTGGTGGAATCGCATGCATAATGTGATTATGCATACTGTATGTTGCATCAGGATATGCATGTGCGTGTGTTACGGTTGTTATGGTGTGTGTAATGCAATTTGGCAATGTGTTTGTAGGTGGGGGAGATGCTAATGAACTGAAAACTGTGTGAAAGTTTGTATGCACACAGCACTGTGTAGATAATATGTAAACAAAAGCTGGGTAAAAAGGGGGTTCCTGATACAGCAGCCCACACTGGGTGATTCCGAATGTATCATTTACACTTGTAAACAAGACCATGTCATTTGGAATTCCAAGGTCAGGGAGTGATTTTGAAAGCATCCCTAACTTGAACTACAGCTTAATCAAAGGGACCAAGCACCGAGGTCTGGAAGGAAATGTGTGCTTTGGACAATGAAAAGCAAACAACAACAACGGCAGAAGCAAAAATGGAACGCATGCAACATTTTTAAGGTGGAAAATGGAAAACCCATTTTCTGCCTCCTCAGGCTGATTAACAGAAAGGTGAACAACTATAAATTACAATGCCTAGACTTGGTTTTCAAAAAAAAGGGGGGGGGGAAGAAACCCACCCCAATATCTTGTTTTGCTTTAACACGGAGAAATGTAAAGTACTACACTTGGGGGAAAAATAATAATGAAAGGCACAAATACAGGATGGGAGACACCTGTCTTGAGAGCAGTACATGTGAAAAGGATCTAGGAGTCTTGGTAAACCACAAACTTGGGAGCTGGGTATGTTTAGCCTGGAGAAGAGAAGGTTAAGGGGTGATAGGATAGCCATGTTCAAATATATAAAATGATGTCATATAGAGGAGGGAGAAAGGTTGTTTTCTGCTGCTCCAGAGAAGCGGACACGGAGCAATGGATTCAAACTACAAGAAAGAAGATTCCACCTAAACATTAGAAAGAAGATTCCACCTAAACATTAGGGAGAACTTCCTGACAGTAAGAGCTGTTCAGCAGTGGAATTTGCTACCAAGGAGTGTGGTGGAGTCTCCTTCTTTGGAGGTCTTTAAGCAGAGGCTTGACAGGCATATGTCAAGAATGCTTTGATGGTGTTTCCTGCTTGGCAGGGGGTTGGACTGGATGGCCCTTGTGGTCTCTTCCAACTCTATGATTCTATGATTCTATGCTTAAAGGCCTTGGGGTTGGGCATACTTCTTACATGCCCCAAGGTCTGATTCCTACATGATTGGTGTACCTTCTCCCAGCACGGTGGGGAACATCTGAAGGAAACATGAAGTGGGCTAATGGTATGGTAATATTAAAATAATAATAATCAAGGTCTTTTATATATAAAGTAAATGTTCATAAATGTACCAAGCAAGCACATACATAAATGTATAGACCACAGGTCTGAGACCCACATAAAAAGTCCTGAGACTATTTGTCTCTTCCAAATTGACCTCAAATATTTCTCTGGAAGGTCGAAGGAAATGGGAAGCCTCCCCATTGTCTCTTTCCTAACAAATCCTGTCTCAAGGGCACAGTTAAGATATGAATAGGGTGAGCATGTGACCTGTGACCTGCATTCAGGAATTGAGTACTGTACTGTAGTTATAACAAAAGAGTGGCCAGGATGCCCAGGTCAAATAGCCTGGCAGACAAGATAAAAACAACACACTCAGATTTCTGTTGTAGTCTGCCCCTTCTCTGGTGTACGTATGATGTATGGATGGGTGGTCTTGGGCTCCAGGGTGCGCAGTTCAAAAATCTATATAAGGGCTTGCACACCTTTGTCCTGGGTCCCCCCTACCTCATGTGTGTGGCAGTGAGCACCCTGTTGCAACAGTTAATAAAGATCAGGCTTATAGCCACTTTGCTTTTGTTTACCCTTGTCTGGTCTCTGTTCAGTTCCTGACTGGTTTGAGCCTTAAAAGGCACACACTCTCCGAAGGTCCAGTCTTCCTTAAGAAGCTGAACCCCTTGCTGGCTGTGGGGCGGGCGGAGGGAAAGCCAGCCAAACGCTTTGCGCGGCTCTGGGGCTTTCCCTCCGCCCGCCCCCCCAGCCAGGGAGAAGGGAGACGGCACCGGGCAGGCAGCGGGGCAGGCTGGCCAGTGGCCCTGCTTCTGGGGGGGGCAATTGCCCCCTCCTGCCCCCCTGCCTACGCCCATGAGTGCCACAAAAGCAACCATTTGCTTTAGAACCAAACCTGATTCTTAGTCTGCGCAAAAGGCTACATTGCATGATGAACATAGTTTCTAAATGAAGATAGTGTCGTTTGCCAGTTTGTTCATATGCAGCTGGTTTGTAATATCTTCTCACTGAGAAGAATCCAATGGAGGTTGATCCATTAGGGCAAATGAGACTCTGCCCCAACAACCTCACTCTGCCCTTAGTCAGCCCTTACCTGTGTGGGCCATAGGTTTTAATTAGGGAAAATAAATTAGCTTAATGTTATCTTTCCTGTTTCACACTTGCAAAGCTTAATACATATTACTTTATTTAGCAATTATATTTAATTCCCATTAACAGAGCTTATGCGGAAACTTGAGGCTGGGTTGTTTAACCCTTGCATTTGATCCCCTTTCCCTCCTATAAAAACCCCTTTAAAGTTTAAATAACAATAACTTTAACTCACAGCACCCTTGCACTTGTTCGATTAAATATATATGTACCAGGCAGGCAGGTATTATTTAGCTTACTAATGTATTGCATAAATTTATCACTAAAACTAAAACTCTTACAGACTCTGACTAACTATGAGACAGGTGGCAACAGAACTGAACGGACCTACTGCTCAGCTGCTCTGACAACACAAAAAGACTCTTTTTTAAAATTATTTATAAATTTATAAGCGTGCAATATACAGAACTGAAAAATAAAAAAAGAAAGTGAAAGAAAAGGAAGAAACAAAATAAAAAAAATGATACATTGATTACATCAATCCACAATTCTATTCCATCAACTTCCCCTCCATCCTTCCATGGTGCCCTAAAGTTTCCCATTCCTGCTGCATATCCAATTTTTATCTAACCATTTAAAAAATTCAAATTCTTCTCGGTATGAACTATAACTGCTGAGCTTACCCCTAACCGACTAAAGTACAAAAAGACTGTTATTAACTATGCCAACTTACACAACTGCTTCAGGCACAAGATATATTACCTCAAAATATTATTTCTTAGAATCATGCAGCCCCTGTGAGTATTAACCTTTTACTTAGCATTTTGGAAGCATTTGGAAAGCCCTGCATTCTTTCTTAGGCTTGCCATATTTTGAAGAGCAAAAAAGAGGGCACATTTGCCAACTTCTACTTTTGACTATAGATCGCTATGATGAATCTACCTATGAAAAAGAGGGTGTTTCCTGGAAAACAAGGACATATGGCAACCCTTCTCCTCCTTAGCCTCAATATTACCCTTGTAGGGAGGAGGATAGGGACAAATGTAGAAGTAGTTGGCTCTGCCCTTCATTGATTCTGTCTCTCCCTACCATTCCCAATGGGCAGCAGATGCCACTGGTAGAGGCTACTACTTGGAGTGAAGGCAAGATCCTATTTCCCTGCCCCACCCACCAGATATGTGTACAGTCATACCTCGGTTTAAGTATGCTTCAGTTTGAGTATTTTCAGGTTGAGTACTCTGCGGACCTGTCTGGAACGGATTAATCCACTTTCTATTACTTTCAATGGGAAAGTTTGCTTCAGGTTAAGTACGCTTCAGTTTAAGTTCTCCATGGACCGCCTGGAATGGATTAATCCACTTTCCATTACTTTCAATGTGAAAGTTCGCTTCAGGTTAAAGGATAAATGGACATAAATCTGACATCAGGAGCCACAAGAGAGAGAAACCAGTAGGAGAACACTTCAATCTCCCAGGACATTCTATACAAGATCTCAAAGCAGCTGTTTTATTACAGAAAAAATTCAGAAACAGACTGGAAAGACAAATTATTGGAAATCATTACCAAGCTTAAAACCACGGAGCCACCTGGGATGAATAAAGACATAGGATTCTAATCTCATTATGCATGATCAAGCTTTCTTTAGCCTCAGCCCTTGTTTTTTCCCCGCAGGACCTATTGCAGTAATCAGCAGTCGTTAACAGCCATCAACAGGTTTACCACTCTTACAGCCCATCACCCATTCCCATCACCACTCCCCACCCTCTGAATATATATAAGGGTCTCGTTGCTTCTGTTTCAAGTGTATCTGATGAAGTGTGCATGCACACGAAAGCTCATACCAAAATAAAAACTTAGTTGGTCTTTAAGGTGCTACTGAAGGAATTTTTTTATTTTGCTTCGACTCAGACCAACACAGCTACCTACCTGTAACTGGAACCAATTGTGTTTGTAAACTGAGGTTCCACTGTATCACATCCCTGAGGCTACTAGATGTCCACAAATGTAAATTCCACTTCATATAGGACCAAACACATGCCCTCCAACATTTTTCCAATGAAAATAGGGATATTCTATTCTCTAAAAATAACAATGATTTTATTATTTATACCCCACCCATCTGACTGGGTTGCCCCAGCCACTCTAGGTGGCTTCCAACATATATAAAATCATAATAAAACATTAAACATAAAAACCTCCCTATACAGGGCTGCCTTCAGATGTCTTCTAAAGGTTGGATAATTACTTATCTCCTTGGCTCAGGTCCTGATGAAAATAGGGACATACCCTCCAACATTTCCCCAATGAAAATAGGGATGCCCCTAAGGAAAAGCAGGTCATTCCAGGATCAAACAAAAAACTGGGATAAGCTTCTGTAAATCTGGGACTGTCCCTGGAAAATAGGGGCACTTTCAGGGTCTGCAAACACAGCAATTGCTTCTCAGGGTTAATGTTGGATGTTGATTGTTTGGTTTGGGCCTGAATGGGATTTTATGCAGTTAGGCTCTTTGCAAACATTGCACCAACATGTGGGCTTTGCTAAATTACAAGGGGGGACATGGATTACTTATGAGCACTATAAGAAGATTCATTCCAACCCCCCACCCTATGCTACATGTAGCACCACCTCAGCACCAAATCATATGAGCCATCCTCCTGACGGAGAAGGATTCATATCTTGGCATTATTTTATATCTTGTTACATTGTTTATCATCTTGTTCGTAATTCTGTTCAAATTATACTGTTGTTAATTACTATTTGTCACTTATCTCACAGATACTCAATTATCATTCCATACACAATTACATTTTCTACCTATCCTTTTTCTTTTCTCAAAACATGATTAAGCTTTTCCTCTTTTTTTGTAAAATGATCTCTCTCTCCTTTTTTGCATGGAGAAGCATTTATGCTATACTGTGCTTCAATTAAGCACCCGCTTGCTCAGAATCTAATTGGTGTGACTGTTCTTTATAATCATGGGAAAGTTATGTGACTGTTATAGTCCTCTCCTAAAAAAAATGTGGTGTGGTAGCAGATGAGCATCCCCACCCCCTTGTGGGGAATTCAAGTTATCTGTCTTCTTCCAAAAATCAGGCCCATTCCATAAACAGAGGTGTAAATTCCTTTTCTCCCTCCAGTAGAAAGCTACATTCAATCTGCCTTGCTTCAATGCTGCTGCTGAGGAACAAAAAAATCTATTACATTTATTCTAGAATTCTGTCATCTCATCAAATCGTTGGTTTTTTTTTTTTTTTTTAAATCTCAGTGCTTACCTTGCCCACATACTGAGTATCTGGTCCTGTGTATTCTTCCAGTAAAAAAAACTGATTCCACATCCATCCCCGCTTGGTTCGATGAAGTGCTTTTCCGTGGTCCTTCGACAAGCCCATTATCCGTTCACTTTGCAAATACATGTTAGTCCTTTTCGGCGACGGTGAAGTGTGGACTTCGTGAATCATACAAGTCCAGATTAGAAATGACAAGCAGTAGCTAGTTCTCATCGTTTGCGCCTTCTGCAAAGAGTCCGCTAGGCTCAATACGTCTCTTGCTTTAGCCAGAAAAATCCCAAGCAAATAATGTTGTATTCCTTTTTCAAACGATCTGTGAAACAGATAAAAGTTTGGGTGAATTTAAGCACAACTTTTAAAAGAAATAGTCCAAATGTACAGCCTAAGTTGTTTTCAGACTTGTCTGTCTTCAGGGAACCATTCCTAAATTGATTTATGGGCCAAAGTGCATCTGCCCCAGAAATGTAATGAGCTGCTGAGGATTCTGATTCATCTTCAAGGCTGCAACTTCTTATACAAAATGTTGGCCAGGTTTGCTAGGCCTCACCATTGAACAAAGTGAATGAAATTGCAACATTTCCCTGCAGCTCAGTTTGCAGGGCAAGTTTGTTCTTTCTGGACCAGTTAATGATTCTCTCACACAGAAGCTCCTGATAAGTTTCCATCAAATCCCTGTGTTTCACAGATCAGTGCTTGGAAAAAAACACCTGTCTTACAAATATAGTCTAAGCAAAATCAAGATGGCTTTGCACGACGAATCATCCAACTCTTTGTAATACAGTTGCTGAGGACATGGGTAGCTAACCTACAGATTATGCTGGACGGCAACAGCCATCACCCTTGACCAGGCATCCTCAAACTTTGGCCCTCCAGATGTTTTGGACTACAATTCCCATCATCCCTGACCACTGGTCCTGTTAGCAAGGGATCATGGGAGTTGTAGGCCAAAACATCTGGAGGGCCACAGTTTGGGGATGCCTGCCCTTGACCATTGGCCAAGCTGGCATGTTTTGATGGATGTTGTAGACCAACATCGTTTAGAGGCCCACAGGTTAGCCATACCTATCATGGATGGCAAGCGTGTAAGGGGATTTTTTAAAAAGATGTGTGCCCCCCACCCCATTTTCCATTGGGACTGTAGTATGAGGAAAATTTAACCCTTCTCATCAGGATCACAGGTGGGGAGGGAAGGATAGAGTTTTTCCACCATTGTTAACTAGGTCCCTCATGGAAATTCAAAGCTGATCTTTAAAGCCCTAAACATCCTAGGCCCAGTATATCTAAAGGAGCATTTCCACCCCCACCATTCAGTCCAGACACTGAGGTCCACTTCCAAGGGCCTTCTGGCAGTTCCCTCACTGCAAGAAGTGAAGTTACAGGGAACCAGGCAGAGGGCCTTCTCAGCTGTAGCACCCTCTCTGTGGAACATCTCATATCAGATGTCAAGGAGATAAAAAACTACACAATTTTTAGAGGGCATCTGAAGGCAGCCCTGTGTTGGAAAGTTTTTAACATTTGATGTTTTATTATGTTTTTATATTTTTCTGGAAGCTGATTTTTGTTTTAATTACCTGATGTTGCCGATGTGTGCATTTTCCTACTCATATTGAAATACTGCCCCTCAATGAGGCCAAACTTAGATTCACAAAATGTTTAGGGGTAGGCTACCCCTGCATCCCCCCAGGAAAAAAGCACTGCCTACATGTATCAAAACTGTAACACAGAGAGAAGCTGTGTCTGATAACACAGAGAGAAGCTGTGTTTGATTACTGTAGCGTAAGCATATGGTTAATTATTTTGAGAAGTATATTCTTCTGAGAATTAACATGCACAGAGATATTTTATAATAATGCTACCTCAATGGACTGTTTCCCAACTTAAGCACAGTCTTCTCTCACAAATTTGGACATCAATGGTGGATCTTCAGTTGTTTTTGGACTACAATTCCCATCATCCCTGACCATTGGTTCTGCTAGCTAGGGATGATGGGAGTTGTGGTCCAAAAACAGCTGGAGACCCAAATTTAGGAAACCCTAGCAATCATAGATATTAGAGGCTTTATACTAAATAACCCGTAGCTGTTGTGTTTCCTGCTTCAGAGAATTGCTATTTCAACCGGGGAGCCCTTGTGTTGTTAGTTTAAACCTGTAAATCCTCTTGTTATTAAAAGAAGATTGTGTAGTCTAATGGTTCATGTTCTCGATGAATCCACAATCTCATGGGGACTATTTAAAAATAAATATGCATATTGATTCTTGCACATAAGAAGCTACACTGTAAATGATGTTACTACTAGCATTCTTGTTTAGAAATCAAAATACAATGTGCTATGGAGAGGTAAACAACACTTATAATAAGGTTCTCTGCATGTTGAATTTTTTGGTTTGTTGAAAGTGTCGAAATATGTGCATCCTGTTATGTTTTGTCTAAAAGAATGCAGGTTGGGACAATAGCAAACAAGAATGTGGATGTATACACAGAGTTAAAGAGAAAGACCACAAAGTCTTTAATTAGAGATCAGTGAAGAGTATTAATTTAGTCATGTTTGCATACTTTACAGTATTATACAATCCACACAGCGTAACATATGCTGATTGTGTTTGCTTATCCGGCTTGAACTGTTAGGCAGTTATTTTTCCTGGAAGTGGGTGTTATCTCCTGACAGCTAGAAAAGTCTTCTGTGCAGGGCTAAATCAAAATGGCTTAGTTTTTTTTTGGGGGGGGGGAGAGATACCTCCTTTGATGGTTGCTAGATATCCATCTCCAACATTTTGACCATGTGTGTCTCAAACTCCTCCCTAAATAATCTGTACAACAGGCAAAGATTATATTGGATAGCAGTGCATCTGATTGCAGGGTGTAAATTCATGTGCTTTTGTCTGACATGAGCAATGACAGCAGATGAAAACACATTGTGTGGGATGAGGGTTTGGTAAAGATGGAGGAAGAGACTTAAAGGTTGCAATGAATAATTCTTGGGGATGGATTGATGCAGGGTAAGCCAGACCTCTGATCTGCCATGCTGGAAGGGGTTTGCCTGGGGTGACAGCTCTTCTGGCCTCTATCATCTAGGCAGCTCTGTTGTCAACAAAGGAACACCTCAATACACCTCTGCAAATGGTGCCAACAGAAACTTCCAAAATGGGTTGTTTGGAAGGCATGGTTGGGTCAAGCCAGCACATGATGGCAATGAGTCCGATCCAAGTCTTTTTGGTTGTGCCACCCTGGTGTAAATAGGTTGGGAACTGGCTGTTGGAAAATGCCCTGGGGGTGCCTGCAAGCCCCCGGAGCTCTGAGCTTCCTCCTGTATGCGCAGCTCTGGAAAAGGCATCTCCCTTCTCTTCCAGTGCACTTCTAGCGACATACCGGTACATCATAATGATATATGCACACTAAGCTTCTGGCAGAACACAGCAAGAAGCATGAGATATTGTAGAACTAATCTACTATTTATTTACACACTATGTACAGACTAAAACGGGACCCAGGTGGCGCTGTGGGTTAAACCACAGAGTCTAGGGCTTGCTGATCAGAAGGTCGGCGGTTCAAATCCCTGCAACAGGGTTAGCTCCCATTGCTTGGTCCCAGCTTCCGCCCACCTAGCAGTTCGAAAGCACATCAAAGTGCAAGTAGATAAATAGTGACCGCTCCGGCGGGAAGGTAAACGGTGTTTCTGTGTGCTGCTCTGGTTCGCCAGAAGCAGCTTTGTCATGCTGGCCACATGACCCGGAAGCTGTCTGCAGACAAACGCCAGCTCCCTTGGCCTATAGAGCGAGATGAGCGCCGCAACCCCAGAGTCGGACACGACTAGACCTGATGGTCAGGGGCCCCCTTTACCTTTACCTTTACCGACTAAAACATAATGGCGTCCATTCTCTCCAGCTCCGAGAGAACAACAAGCGCAAGTACATTACAAAGTACATACAGTGGAAGAGATAAGACTGTCTTCCATTTCCCACACTCTTCTCAGACAGGCATGTGATTTACACCAATCACAAATGCAGCATCGGGGGCGTGAAATTGCTAACACTGGCACAGTGAAGAGGCATTCTAATCTCAATTCCCACACAGTGGCGGAGGAAGAGGAGTGCGGGGGGAGCACACCGCCCCTGTCAGCATGATTCCGGTGGGGTGCCATCGCAGGTGTGCCCCACGCCCCTGCGGGCAGCGCGCCATGCCCCCGGGGTGCGCACCACCCCTGCCCCCGCCTGTTCTCCACCCCCAGTGCCGGAGCATGAAGCTCCGCCACTGTTCCCACATTCCACCCTATGTGTGCAAGCATCAAGGCTGTAAAAACAGTGTTGCCTACAGCACTCCATGCTACTGAATCCAATAAATCTCTCCCTTCCCCATGGTTAGGATTGCACTGCTAGTCTCAACCCATCTCCTGACCTTTTTCTTTATTTACTTGTTGGGAGCACAGTTCACTCAGGGAACTTTCATTTCAGAAGCAAATGATACTAAGTCCTTTGTTTTGTTCGTCTCCATAGATGACTGTGACCATTCTATGTCATTGTTAGTGGTAATGGTCAAGGAGCCAGTTGGTGCTTGCTGGTGTCTTGAGAGTATGAAGCTGCCAGTAAGGTGAAGGCGGTTCATGCTACAGCTTTATTTTAATTTATTTTTTAAAAGGAAGTGCAATGTATGTCAACCGGTGTCTCTACATAACGGCAGTATTTGAGAGATGTTAGTTTCTTTTTCGTGGCCCAAAGAACATATATGACACACAAAGATCTATGGCTATAAAATAGCAATTTCAAACGGCAACTTATTTTACTAAATAAAAAGCTATAAACAAAGAACTCAAATTAGCAGGAGAAGAGTTTGAAGAGTTTGGATTTATATCCCGCTTTACACTACCCGAAGGAGACTCAAAGCGGCTAACATTCTCCTTTCTCTTCCTCCCTCACAACAAACACTCTGTGAAGTGAGTGGGGCTCAGAGATTTCAAAGAAGTGTGACTAGCCCAAGGTCACCCAGCAGCTGCATGTGGAGGAGCAGAGATGCAAACCCGGTTCACCAGATTATGAGTCTACCACTCTTAACCACTACACCACACTGGCTCTCTGGCACTACACCATATTGGAGAATTTCTCCCACTGTCGTTCCTGATCAAAGTACTACCCAACCTTGAAAAAACTGTTTTACTTAAAAGAAGACCACAGAATGAGTGAGCTCAAGAAGAGTAAAGAAAACTTCTATCCTATTGCTTCCAGCTATTAGGAAAAAAACAAACAGCCACCCATATTCAGCCCCATAAAGCTCTCTGCAATCCCATTCAGATTCTTCCTCCTGACTATAGTTTCCATACTTTATTTAGGTAAGGAACCCTGCAGACCCTTCAATGGATGCAATTTAAGAATGCTTAGATGAGGCTAAAGTCAGAGAGATGAAGGGCTCACCTACGCTTCTCCCTGTCCCGCAATGTCTTCCATTTGGTCTGTGATTTCTAGGCTCAACTTCAATAGGTTCCTCTGTCGTCCAGCAGGTTCTAATAGGTTTTGTGCCACTGCTTTCCCTAGGAAAACCCTCTGTTTACCACTGAATAGGAGCAAATGTCAATCTGTAATACCTGATTGCAATACCAACTCACAATAGATATCATGCCACCGATTCCAAGTTGCTGGTCGGCAACAGTAGCATAGGCTGCCACCTGCATGCCCTGCCAGTGGATTTCTCGGAGGCACCATCTGAATGGTCAGTGTAGGATGCAGGATGCTGAACTGGGTAGAGTCTTGATCTCATCCAATAGGGCTCATAATATGATCATGCAGAGAAATTCTGCAGTGGTAAGCAGGGCCGGTGCTAGGTTGTTGTTTTTTTTTTTTTTTTTTGCGCCCTAGGCGAGAAGTTTCGGAGGTGCGCGGGGAGCGGCAGAGAAGCGGCAGCGGCAGAAGGGCGAGAGGGGCCCGCCAGCCAGCATGATCAGCAGGGTCTTGCAGGCTGCAGCGGAGCAGAGAGCGGGAGGAGGCAGCCCCGCCCCCAGGCTCGCTCTCCCAGTGATCCCTGCGCGCCTCCGGAGCTTCGCGCAGGGAGCGGCAGTCTGGGGCCGCCTCAACTGAGCAGCTGAGAGGCGCGGAGAGGCATCCCCAAGCTCGCACTCCGTTCTCTGCTCCGCTGCAGCCTGCAAGACCCTGCTGATCATGCTGGCTGGTGGGCCCCGCTCGCCCTTCTGCCGCTGCTGCTTCTCTCCCGCTCCTCGCGCACCTCCGGAACTTCTCGCCGGGAGCGCGAGCCTGGGGCCGTCTCGCCTGCTTTTCAGCTGTTCAGAGGAGGCGGCCCCAGCCTGCGCTCCTCGCATGCCTCCTGATATCAGCCTGAGGCAGGCCCAGGCAGCACCGGCGGGCGGCGGTGGGCGGCCTGGTCAGCGCCCCTCCATTTTGGCGCCCTAGGCCGTGGCCTAGTTTGCCTTAATGGAAGTGCCGGCCCTGGTGGTAAGTGGGTTTCAGTAACCGTTTAAGCCTTGTTACTATTTTGTTTTAGAAGCCATTGCACCTGGAGTTAATGCAACAGTGTAATCCTACACACTCCATCCTCACCCCACGACATGTAGCTCACCTGCATTATACTAGCAACTTATCCTCAATGCAACTTAACTTGGGCCTAGTGAATCTGAAAAAAGAATAGACTTTTATAGTGGATGTCTTGTGTTTTTCGTCTTTATCTCTGGATCAAATTCCATCCTGCAGGATATAGTCAATCCATCATGCTTGCTTTCTTATCTCTCTATTCCATCCATACTTTTTAGCATTACAAAGGCTAATATTTTTTACCTCTTCGCTGTTTATCAATACAGTAGTGCGTTCAGTTCATATCAAGCATGAACAGGCATTTTAATGCACACAATTGGACAAAAAGAAAAAAGAAAAATGTTCTGAATGCATCCACTCAAGCAAGCCATTGTAATCGTTGGTTTCTTAAACACTGTAGTTGGACAGGTTACCAGACACTCCAGGTGTCCCTCTTTTCCAGGGACAGTCCTGGATTTACAGAAGCCGTTCCAGTTTCTGATTTGATCCTGGAATGTCCTGCTTTTTCTTAGGATGTTCCTATTTTCATTGGAGGAATGTTGGAGGGTATGGAGTTATGTGACCCTCCCCCCTGAGCCAACATACAACCTTTAGAAGACATCTGAAGGCAGCCCAGTAAATAGAAGTTTTTGGTTTTTTTTTAATGTCGATGTTTTATTATGTTTTATATATGTTGGAAGCTGAGACAACCCAGTCAGTTTGGTGGGGGAATAATAATAATAATTATAATAATGGAATAAAGAAATTTAGTATCACTACCATGAGGCCTGAAAAAATTACATTTCACAATGTTGCTGGAGGTGACCCCCATCCATTTCATGGAGAGATGCTCATAATATCAGACAGTTGTGGAAAATAATGCTGTACATCCCTCTGTGCTGTGCTGTTTAGCATTTGGCAGACAGAAGGTTACAGTGTTTGTGAAACACCAAAATGCCTTAAATAATGCTGAGTATCAATATCGGACTTCAGACAAGCTGTTTACAAGTCAGAGGGCTTGTCACATTGGATAAAAGCAGCATTTCTACAAGGGAAATAATCTGCAGGAAGAAGAGGTGATACTCTTGTTGTTTATGAGCCAATTTAGTTTTTTCCCCTCTCTCTCAGCCTCTTTTGGGGGCTTTGAGGAACTGAAAACCTCAACCAAGGATAGGCAGAACTTCTAACATATGCAAAAGTTCAGGCAATGGAAGAGCAACTATCCAGTTTGGGCAACTGAGCCGACCACTGCCAAATACCCCATCAGTCCCTGCCCCCCAAATACCATTACTGCATTATGTGCTTCTGCTTTCTGCTCAAGATTTTGAGACAGGTGGTCTAGAAATGCAAAACAGGTAACTTCAGACAAACAAAACAAAAAACTTCTCAGTTACCGTACATTATAATATCGCCCATTCACTGCTGCCAGTAAAAGGATTGGCTCACATCTGCAAGGCATCTCTATTCAATCTGCTTAAGAGCTTAGTTTTTCTGGGTTTTTTTGGTATATATCTTAAATAGCTGTTGCAGCAAAATCAACGGTTTCAAGTGGAACCCTCAAATTAATCTATAAGGGGCCTCAAGAAAATGTTTTGTTTTGTTTGAGAATCTTTAGGACACCACTGTCCTCTATAAGGTTATCCCCTTTCCTCAGTCCTATGGAGTAGTTTTTATTCTTTTCTTTTTTATTCTTTTATTATTATTATTATTATTATTATTATTATTATTATTTTAGCGTGGCTTGATGGAAATTGAATTCTTGAAGCTAAGGTTTTTGTCACCACTGAATAAAATAGGTTCCTAGCTATATTGACTACCTCCCCCTTCCCAACCCCTTCTGATTTGCCAGCGGGCTACACTCAGAATCATAGAAGCATGGAATAGTACAGTTGGAACGGGCTCAGAACACCAGCTAGTCCAACCCACTACAATGCAGCAATCTTAACTAAAGCATCCATGACAGACAGCCATCCAACGTCTGCTTAAAAACTTCCAAGGAAGGGCACTCCACCACCTTCTGAGGGAGTCTGACCACTGCCAACGTCCCCCCCACCGATGTTTAGTTAGAATCTCCCTTCTTATACAGTGGTACCTTAGTTTACAAACACAATTGGTTCCGGAAGTCTGTACTTAACCTGAAGCATACTTAACCTGAAGCGAACTTTCCCATTGAAAGTAATGGAAAGTGGATTAATCTGTTCCAGACGGTCCATGGAGTACTTAAACTGAAGTGTACTTAACCTGAAGCGAACTTTCCCATTGAAAGTAATGGAAAGTGGATTAATTTGTTCCAGACGGGTCCGCGGAGTACTCAACCTGAAGCGTACTTAACCCGTGGTATGAGTGTAATTGGTTCCGGAAGTCCGTACTTAACCTGAAGCGTACTTGACCTGAAGCGAACTTTCCCATTGGAAGTAATGAAAAGTGGATTAATCCATTCCAGACAGGTCCGTGGAGTACTTAAACTGAAAATACTCAAACCGAGGCATACTTAAACTGAGGTATGACTGTAACTTAAAAGCATTGCTTCAGGTCCTTGCCTATGGAACAGGAGAAAACAAGTTTGCTCCATCTTACATGTGACAGCCCTTAAGATTTTTGGGAACCTAACGCCATCAAATGTTGAGGAAGGGTTGAGGGAGTTGGGTATGTTTAGCCTGGAAAAGAGGTTTATGAGGATAAGACTTGGTTTCCAGACCCTTTATCATCTTGGTCACCCTTATCTTATTGTACTCATCTTGGTCAGCTTCTTCTTAAATTGTGGTGCCCAGATCTGGACACAGTACTCTAACCAAGGCAGAATAGAGCAGTACTATGACCTCCCTTGATTGGGACACCAGACTGTTGATGCAGCCTAGAATAGCATTACCACCACCACCACCACCACCACCCTTTTTTTTTGCTGCTGCTGCTGCTGCATCACACTGTTGGTTCATGTTAAGCTTCTGGTCTACTAAGATACCTAGATCTTTCTCACTTGTATTTCTCATCTTATATTTGTGCAGCTGGTCATTCCTGTCTAAGTGACTAACCCACAATGACGAATTCTCTTTCTCTACCTTAGAAGGCAGCAAGTGGGTTATCAGCAGGGAATTTTTTTTTTCAGCCAGAACTCACCAGAGCTCAGTTCTGGCACCTCTCAGGTGGGCCACATTGTCATTATAAGAGAACAAAAAGGTAAAGGTAAAGGACCCCTGGCCATTAAGTCCAGTCACGAACGACTCTGAGGTTGCGGCGCTCATCTCGCTTGAATGGCCGAGGGAGCCAACGTTTGTCTGCATACAGTTTTTCCGGGTCATGTGGCCAGCATGACTAAGCAGCTTCTGGTGCAACAGAACACCAAAACCAGAGCAGCACACAGAAACGTCCTTTACCTTCCCACCGGAGCAGTACCTATTTATCTACTTGCACTTTGACATGCTTTCGAACTGCTAGGTTGGCAGGAGCTGGGACCGAGCAACGGGAGCTCACCCCGTCACGGGGATTCAAACCGCCAGCCTTCTGATCAGCAAGCCTTAGGCTCAGTGGTTTAGATTACAGCGCCACCCACTTCCCTCTATAAGAGAACAAGGGAGGTGTTAATACCGTGTTTCTCATATTTTAAGTCACCCCTACAAAATAAGCCATGGCAGGATTTTCCTGAGTTGAAGAAATATAAGACATACCCCAAAAATAAGCCGTAGTGGTGGGAGCAGGTCTGGATGGCGCCATGGAAGAGGAAGATGCCTGTAAGCGCCTGGAATCGGCTGCTGCTGCCCCTCCAAAATGTCCAGCAGCATGCACCGTGCCAAGCGCTGACCCGGCGGCGGGACGCAGCAAGAGCCGCAGCGCGCGCTGCTCCGAGCCCCGACCCGGCGGCGAGACCCGGCAAGAGCCTCAGCGCACGCCGCGTGGAGCCCCGACCCGGCGGGACCCAGCAGCATGCCCTGCTGAAGCGCCGACAACGCGCGCAGCAGCCGCCAGTTCCGGGCGCCGAGCCGCGACAGGAAGAGGAGGGACGCAGCGGGACGCAGCTACAACGACAAAAAACACCCGGCCGAGCCTTCATTGGCCGCCGCGGCTGCCACTCGCTGGTCCCTCCTCTTCCTGTCGCGCGCGCTGCAGGTCCCCGCCGGTCCCGCTGCTGGGTTGACGCTTGGCGCTGGCGCTGCGGGACGCAGCAAGAGCCGCAGCGCGCGCTGCTCCGAGCCGGGATCCGGCAAGAGCCTCAGCGCGCGCCGCGTGAAGCCCCGACCCGGCGGGACCCAGCAGCGTGCCCTGCTGAAGCGCCGACAACGCGCCCAGCAGCGCAGCAGCAGCCAGTTCCGGGCGCCGGACAGGGGAGGTACCATACTGTAATTTTTTAAAAAAATAATAAGACACCCCCCGAAAATAAGCCATAGGCTTATTTTCTTGAGAAAAAAAGATTATAAGACATGACTTATAATATGAGAAACACGGTAGTAATTCTGGCACCTCTTTTCCTAGAAAAATTGCACTGGTTATCAGCATACTCATTCACTACCAGTAGCCTTGGATCTGAAGGGATTAGGGACAGGATGGAAAACCACCCCTCCAAGTCTATCACCTGAGTAAAGTTCCAATATTGATATGTGTCATTTAATTGTTTAGCTACTGAATTTGATAGAAACTTAGCAAGCTCTTGGAGGAAAAAAAAAAAACCCCAACACATTATGGCATTGAAGCCTAGTTCCAGAGGTGGTTTTAGAGCATTGTCACCTGTGCAACCACTACACACTGGGCATTGCCCTGCAGGGGACACCAAAACAATGGGGTGCAAGAAGCAAGGGGAGGGACTGGATTTCAGCATCACACAGGGCACCACTGAAATTTGAGAGCCCCAAGTTTACCGCCTCTAGTTCTCACTAAAGAGGTATTGTCTGGGTATCATTCATACCCAGATTGAGGGAGAAAGAAAGAGACTTTTTTTAAAAAAACACCAGATGTTTCACTGTCAGATATAACATTGCAAAGCACATGCATTTAACACAACCCACTGGGTGATCTTGAATGTCAACATCCCTCAGTCTGCTTCCCTTCAGAGGAATGCTTATGGCATAACAGCATTTTACAATGCGCAGTGAGCCCGCAAAATGAAATGATAGAAACATCAAAATTAATAAATGGTATTTTTGCAGGGGTTTTTGCTGTCTTCTAATAATGTGTGGGTTGAGTTTTATTTTTTGTCAGCCTCATTAGAAAAGCAAGAGAATAGTTCAGCAAAATATAGGGAAAGAGCTCAGTGGCTTCCCGCAGTGACAAGATGCTGAGCTCTGAAGCATGCTGCAGAGTTAAACAACAGGAAGTAGAATGTGGTTCGTTTTCATTGTCAGCTGACTGTGAGGGTCACAAGGGATTGTGCATGCCCTGTTTTAAAGTTGCTAGAGGTTAGCGTGATCTCTGTATCATGCTTGTGTATGGCTCTGCATAACGATAAAACACATTACCATGGTGATTGCTATAGTAACATTGAAATTGGCATAATTGCTGACAAATCCCCACCACTGATCTCAGCAGGGCTTGCTACATCTTGGTGTACCTCCAGAAACTGAAGAGAACCTTTTGCACTCAAATACCTTTGGAAAGATGTAGCACAACAAATATATATGTATGCCTGACCCTAAGCAATTTTACTTGGCTAAAATCTACCCTTCCCTACTCATAAAATAAGCGTTGAACTTATTCATTGTTAAAATAATTAGCCAATTTAAATCATCACTCCAGAATGACTGACACATTAGAGTGATGGCTGAGCTCCCAAAATTAAGAAAATAAAATACCTGTTCAAGCTTCTGGGGAAAAACGACAACAACCTTTCATTATGAGAACCAAATGTTTCGCTCAAATTTATTTCCTGCTGAAAAACCCATTGCATGCCGAGGTACCAAGAAGACCCCCGCAATAACTCACACCAAACACCATTTTTGGCATTAAATTTGGCCACAATTTTATTAAAATACAAATCAATTGTGAGTGGTTGCTTAGTCATTGGTTCCCCAGCCATCTGTCCCCTGCCTGGGACAGATCTGACTCCCTCTAGCCTAGTAGGGGAGCCAGTAAGTAAGCACCCCCTGAGAGAGGATAGGGCAGGGGGCACAAGCCCTTCTTGTCCTCTCCCCGGATGCTCCCCAAGGCTCATGCGGGGATAAACAGACAAACATGTGGAGCCCCAGGATTCCTTTAACGGAATACTTCTATATGGCAGCAGCAATCAAATGAGGGTCAGGCCCATCCAATATCCGTACCCCTCAACCAATTTATTTGAACCAATGACTAACCACAACCTTACAAGTTGTGACTAATTGCAGCATGGTAGGCAAAAACCACCTGGTACCAGCCAATCAATCAAGTGGCAAAATTCTTACCAGGCTCCTGAATACAGGCGACCCCATGACAGGCACTGCAAGGTCAGAGCAAAGGGCCTAAACGCAAGCGGAGGGTGGGTGGGAGATTCAATGTGAGCAGCAAAGAGGTGGCACAAACTGCTCCATAGCTTTATATATTGCCTTGGCTGTCAATCAAGCAGTTGCAACAAGCTAAATACCCCAGCAACAGCCATTCCCACCAATCACAACCCAGAGGTCATCCAGACTAACGCGCCCCCAATAGCCCTGGGTCTTCTTGTTAACCCTTCCGCAACCCATACTCTCCCCTATGGTGAGAACCTGCTTGGTCAGGATGAGACCATAAGAAATAGCAGGAGCAAGTAGCAAATGTGTTCCTGGACTGTATCTCTAGAGGCTACATACTCCCACGGGGGTGGGGAGAGAAAGAGAGAAACTCTTTACACAGGGAAAGCATAAAGTCAGGAAGAAATATTCTTCTTAGTTTTCCCCCTTAAATACATTTTTTCTACATGTCAGGAGCACCCACCCCACCCCATCTTTGTGGAGGGGAGTGATGAAATATGCAATCTGCCCCCTACCACATGCAACCACAAACATTTCACAACCCAGTCAAAGCTTTACTCTTGCTATCACCCTTGGCAGTGGCCTTCTTAGTTTCCTAAAAATTCCATGACCTGGAAGTTTCATCGTTCCATGATTGTGAGTTAAAACCATGTCAAATGAGTCTTGCCAACCCGGGGGACAGCCAGCAACACTTCTTCAGTTAATCTCAGTGACTGAAATGGGATTTAAGGCTTCAGACAGACCCAAATGTACCTTGGACCTAAATTGTTCAGGCTTTTGTCAATTAAAACAAGGACATTGAACATGGGCAGCCAGTGCATGATGTTGCTGGCCTTGTTCCCTCATCAGCAGTGTAGCTGCCATATTTTGCAGCAGTGGCATAGCGTGGGCTGCCAGTGCCCGGGGCCGTGCAGAGGGGGCGGGTTGGATGGAGGGAAATGGACAGAGTACACATGAGCATCCAACTGTCTATTGACATCCATGTCACCCAGGAGATTGCAGGCCACATAAATAAGAAAAGAAGAGTCATTCTGTTCTATGGAGAGAGCACTTTCTGGTTTGCATGGAGAATCCGTTTTCAGAGGCCAGCAGCAGAAGCATGTAGCTGTATTGAGGCAACACTGAGTGTTGAAATTTTGTGCTCCCTAACAATTTTGTGCCCCCCCATGCTAACCCACCAGCATGTCAGGAGCACCCACCCCCTGCACCAGTGGGGGCTTCTGAGCTAAGCCAACGTGCAGCCCCATATGGAGTGCATTGCAGTAATCCAGCCTCAAGGTCTATCATGGTCAGACTGTCCCTGTCCAGGATTGACTGAAGCTTTTGAACCAGGCAAAGCTTGTCACTCCTAGCCAACGAGAAAACATGGGTTTCTTGTAATAAAGATGAAGTACCCCAACTACACAATTGCTTCTTCAAAGGAAACACAACTCCATCCAGAGTAGGTGACTTGTGTATTCCCTGGACATGAGAAACATCCACCCAAAGAGCCCCTGTCTTTCCAGGACTGATTAAGCACAAGTTGGCCCTCCTCCAGTTCCCCACTGCATTCTTCATCCTCTTTCTCAGGTGACATTAACAGTGCATGTAACCATTACACTCAAACATCACTTCTCTGATTAAAATAGGGAAGTCCTATTCCATTATTGCCGGGATGCAGGTGGCGCTGTAGTCTAAACACAGAGCCTAGGGCTTGCCGATCAGAAGGTCAGCCGTTCAAATCCCCATGATGGGGTGAGCTCCCGTTGTTTGGCCCCAGCTCCTGCCCACCTAGCAGTTCGAAAGCACGCCAAAGTGCAAGTAGATAAATAGGTACTGCTCCTGCGGGAAGGTAAACAGCCTTTCAGTGTGCTGCTCTGGTTCGCCAGAAGCGGCTTAGTCATGCTGGCCACATGACCCGGAAGCTGTCTGCAGACAAACGCCAGCTCCCTCGGCCTATAGAGCAAGATGAGCGCCGCAACCCCAGAGTCGTCTGCGACTGGACCTAACGGTCAGGGGTACCTTTACCTTTACCTTTAAAGTTTACTCACAATTTCAACACTCCTGTGGTAGTAATGGCTTTGCATGTTTTGGATAATTTCCCATTTGCTTTTCCTTCCAGCATCCTTCATTTTGCCAACATGGGAATGGTTACATAAAGGAGAATGGAGAAGGATCCTCTTGGTCCTATCCAATAAAGTTAATAGCACATGTGTAAGATTCTGTCATCTTTTGCACTGATTTCTTAATTTTAAGCACTGCCCTTCCCCATTACAGAATTATCAGGGTGTCATGCAAGGACCAATCATTTAGAACATATTACCTGGTTAATTTAGGGGGGAAATGGGGGGGGGGGAGAATGCTAGGTAAAATAAAATTAGAGTTCTCTGGATGCCTAGATCCTGGTTTGGAGCAAGTACTCTTTTGTGAGAAAGCCCCAGCAGAGATTTAAAATCACAAAGCATGCAGCAAAGTAAAGCATGGAAATATAGGCTGTTAGGCATTTAAAATATCCCCTTCTAAGTTGCTTGCAAAGCTCCCCACTTCCCTTAGCATAGAAAGAGACTGCACATTTGGTAAGATAAAAATATGGTTTGTTTGCAAACTCTTCAAAGCTCAGATTCATGTACTTTTCCATACAGCAGCAGCAAGAAAAGACAGGCAATGTAACTTATGATTCAAAATGGTAAATGCTTTTAAATTATTTGCATAGAAACACAAAGATGGCTTGCTTACGCCACGTGGTCTAAGCTGGGAGAACCTGGTAGGGTTCACATGGTGGAATGGAAGAACAAAGGCTTGATGAGCCTTCCTACCAAGGTGAGGGGGAGTGACCTAGCTAAGCCAGGCAGAACAGCTTACTCTATGGTATTAACCCCTCCAAGCAATGCTGGTTGTATGAGGCTGGATATTCCACATACTGTCATAGCTGCCAAGTTATCCCTTTTTTACAGGGATTTTCCCTTATGCTGAATAGGCTTCCTCGCGAGAAAAGGGAAAACTTGGCAGCTATGCATACTGTATTCTTCATCACTAGCAAAATGTTGGTAATTAGGTGAATGCGGAATGATATGGAGGGCTTCTATATGGAGGAAAGGGCTATAAATGGGATTCAGAAGCAGTTTGTCTTTCACTTTCTTGTTGCGCTGCAGACAGACATTATTCCCCATTTATGCCGGATCCTTGTCTTCAGGAGCAGACCATCTAACTGCTCTCACAGCCGTGTTCTTCTCAGGTGCACTTATTTCATGGCTGTGGGGGGAATGTAATGGAAAATATTCACTTTTAAGGACAGAAGGGATGGGCTAAGGAAAAGGGATGTTAAATTTGTCACCAGCCCCCAGCAAAGCTAAGGATCAAGACACGAAAAGTTCCATCTCAGTCTCTCCATCTTGATTTCACTAGTGTGATGAAGCGCGCGCGCGCACACACACACATACACACACACACACACATTCCGAGGCCACTTAGGCTAAGGGACAGATTATAAGCATCAGAAGATGTGAGGTTGTTACAACAATCTAAAATTCCCCAATGGTATTATCTCCCCACACACCCCAACTCAAGGAAGACAAAAGAAGCAACAAAGATCTATTATCTAGGAGAAGACACAGTGTTTTCCCTCTGGAGGACTTTCTTAGAACTATTCCTACTGCCATGTTGAACAGCAGATGTAGACAGATCCTGGTTTCCCAAAGGATTTGCAGCTGTAATTTAAAACAGTTGGAGAGTGCAACCGACTTTGTATTGCAATGTCCTTTGTATGGTGGCCCAAGGGAAAAATGCTTGAGAAATATTTTTTTTCCTAGTTACCAACCTATTCCGACCAAGAAATTATCTGTTTTGTCTTAAAATATGTTTATTCATAGACTGGTTGTTGACATCCCTCTGTCTTAAGAGACAATGGAGTGTGCCTCCAGAGGTGAGGACTAGTACTGCATGCTTTAGGGACAAAGCTACTCCAAGCAGAAGTGAACTAGTGCAAAGTAGGAAGTTTGACGAATGCACTCAGTTTAATTTTACTTTAAATTGGGTTTTACGCCATGGTATTACATGTTTCATATAATCATCTTATTGTTTATTCTTTAATGTATTGTACTGTTTACTTCTATTGTCTCCTCTATATATTAGAAATTTTCAGATTGTGCACTAAAGTTACCATGGCCAACAGCTAGTACAAGAAAAATGATGATGATGGTGATGAATAGAGAATGTGCAAAAATACCAGCCATCCTGTACATTTACTGGGTAGTGCAGGGAATGTGCACAAATTAACAGCATCAATGGAGGGTTTTGCATTTTGCCAGTCAGGATGCATAGTCCCCATGTAATGTTTAGGAAATATACACAATCTGACAGATGAATAAGGTTATTTTTGCGTTGCACGGTCACTATGCATATTGCCTGTCAGGACATTTTGCACATGTGCTGGTCAGTGCATATATCCTACAGCATTTCTTGGAGATTATTCACACTGACAGGGCAATGTGCAAAATCATGTCTTTTCCCTAAACTTGTGCACACTGTCCATGAGGTCTCTCGAATGTAGACAACAACCAGGTTTTTTTGTACACACACTCTTTTTAACTCATATTAAAGCCAACATATATTATGTGGAGTGTGGTCCGGCCAAATTGTTTAAAGGGAGAGTTAAGCACCTGCCTTTTTAAATTAAATTATTTTGTTTCTCTCCATTTTAAATTGATCTGCTTTCATCTTTTATTATTTTGGCATCATAATAGTTTTAGAATGCACATAGGTTATTTTGTTGTTATAGTTCTCAGTATAAAGGTGATCAGTCTGACAATCTTCAGGGATCTATGCTTTTCCCCAGGATTCCTGAACCACTGATCTGATTTGCCAATTTTATGCTGTTGTTTTTAGCAGATTTACTGGTGGTCTGCAAATGCATTTGAGCATCCATAAAGAATGGAGGAATAAAGCACTTTGATGTGCTTTCGAACTGCTAGGTGGGCAGGAGTTGGGACCGAACAACAGGAACTTACCCCGTCACGGGGATTTGAACCGCCAACCTTCCGATCGGCAAGCAGAGCAAAATATGAAAGTCATTGGGCTGTAACCAGGGTTACCCTTCTGTTCATGGAAGAGTCTATGATTTAGCAGTGGCTTCTATGAAAAGAACAGTTCAAGTAGTGGTGTGGGGAGCTGTGGGAGAAATAAGTAGTTTGCAAAACCCTCTCTTCCAATGCTACTTCTAGTTACATGGGGACTGCTACAATGAGTCCCAAACACTAAGTGTCTGAGGTCACATATGAGGAGTTCAAAATTAGAGTCCCAAGGCAGCCTTGCTTAAAGCAAAATCAGAAAGAAGTCCCAATTTATCTAGGATAATAATAATTATTTATTTATTTATACCCCGCCCATCCGGCTGGGTTTCCCCAGCCCCTCCGGGCGGCTCCCAACAGATTAAAAACAGAATAAAACACCAAACATTAAAAACTTCCCTAAACAGCATACCTGCATTATTTCGTTGTTGCTAAGACCTCCTTGGTACTGTTTTTTAACTCCTTGGTACTTTGAATGCTGGAACTATCAATCACAGTGGTCAGCTTAGCTAATCTTATTTGGCCCTCTTGGTGTGTTCTAATATCCCTTTCAAGAATTAATCCTGCACCGAAGCTATGGAAGCGTGCTGAGTTTACAAGAGCGGGTTTTAAATCAACTTTTCAGAGCACATCCAAACCTTTGTTCTGCAAGTCATCTGCCTCCAAGGATGTGCTCTCATTTATCTCAAGACAATCATGTCAAGTGCTTCTCTTCTCTCTATTGTGGGTGGAATTTTTTTCTTTTTGGTTTACGAGCAAAGGTTATAGGTTATATATTTTCTATGTGTGCATTGCTTGTTGTTCAGCAGTGAATTATAGCCTTGGCTTCAGTATTCTTCCATTCTGCATTATAACAGAGTACTGCCGTATATAAAAGCTCAAAGTGAATCTCAGTTGGATATCATTTGGAGTTTGTTTCTTTGACATCCATTACTCTAGGCTCTAGAGTAAAAAGAGAGAGTCATGCCATCTGAAGAACCTACAGATTTATTGTGGCATGAGCTTTTGATCTTCAGAGGAATCACTGTAGATTCAGATTTTGAATTTCATTTAGAGCTAGTCCCTCTGTTGTCTTTGTTGTTTATTGGTAGGAGTATCATCATCGTGAAATATGAAAACAAAGGCTCTTAAAAGGCATCAGTGCTTTGGCATTTAAGCTTGAACACAGACCTTTGGGCACTGCTGTAGACTTTCTTTCCACTCTCCCACTGAAATGTGAAATGATTTATCTCTATATGGGGCGGGCAGATCAATTGCTTTGGAATTAGAAGGTCCTCCAATGTTGTGTAGTGGTTAAGAGCGGTGGACTCGTAATCTGGTGAACTGGGTTTGCTTCCCCGCTCCTTCACATGCAGCTGCTGGGTGACCTTGGGCTAGTCACACTTCTCCAAAGTCTCTCAGCCTCACTCACCTCACAGAGTGTTTGTTGTGGGAGAGGAAGAGAAGGGAGAATGTTAGCCGCTTTGAGACTCCTTCCTTTGGGTAGTGATAAAGCGGGATATCAAATCCAAACTCCCCTCCTCCTCCTCCTCCTCCTCCTCCTCTTCTTCTTCTTCTTCTTCTTCTTCTTCTTCTTCTTCTTCTTCTTCTTCTTCTTCTTCTTCTTCTTCTTCTTCTTCTTCTTCTTCTTCTTCTTTCCTCAAACCCTTGGATCAGGCCAGTAATCATGTCCTCCTTGAATTTGTCTAATCCTCGCTTAAAAGTAGCAGATGATGGGAAGGAACCCATCTCTGGCTGGGTTCTGGAGAGTCAGAGTAGAGAACAATACCCAAATAGATTGGGTAGCAGGCATGTATAAGAGATGCTAAAGATGTGTTCTGCCTCCTTTGTGAATTCGTGCACACTGATCTGATCAGCACCTCCTGGACTAATGCACAGATTACAAGTCATGTTATCCTTCACATTTCACACTTATCTGGTTTTTTTGCAATACGGTTCTTTGCTCAAAAGCACGTACTAAAAGCTTCACACAATTAAATATGCATTGAAAGGAGCACATAAATATGAATTTTCACATGGATTTTTTTAAAAAATGTAAGTTAATGCAGAAATGAATGGAACAGACTTCCAAACAAAGGAATGCCTGTGAAACTAGCACAAGCTTGAAATAGACAGATCTACCCATCCTTGTGTACCTAATGCAAATATTTATTAATAGCATTTCAAAAGGGATGCACTGAAATCTTTTGATCCTCTTTCCTCCATTCTTTTTCCAAAAGTAGTTTGGCCGTTTTTGCTTTCTTTTCCCTTACAGATGCAGAGCGAGTCAATCGGGAGTTCCAGAATATGCCTCTTTTGTTAGGTGTGAAAAGCAGCCCACACGCAGGTGGCTTTTAATTTGTGCCGGGCATGTGCAATTTCTTTCGGCCTCATTTTTTAAAAAAGTAAGTGCTGATCCGCTTAAAAACAAGGTGTCAGCCAATACAATCTCCCTTTTTCTTTCTCCCTGCATCCTGTGCTCTTTATCTGGAGTGAACGCCTCTCGCAAGACCCTGCCTGCCTGGGAAAATCTTGTCACAACAGTAAATGGCAAAAGAATGTCTATTTTTATACAGGCTACAGATTTCCCATGTACAGAATGATTATACTTTACAAGAATCTGTTATAGAAAAGCATGTTTTATTCACTCTGTTTACCACTTTAGACAAACAGAAGCTCATTTTGCGATGCTAAGGATATGTCACTTTTGTGAGGGTTTTTTTTTCTTTTTCTTTCTTTTTTTCTTTTTGCTAGATTCAAAATATGTGCCATCCAAAAGAGGGAGCCACAGGACTTTGCTAGACTTTGCTAGACCTTGAATTTTAGGTTACTTTCCATAACTTCTTTTCTTTTTTTAATCCCATCCCCTTTGTAATTGTAAGAACATGCAGTTGAGTTTTCTATTGCTCTGCTGCAAGAAGGAGCAAAATGACATATGGCTAGAACCAGTGTTTGGGGCACTTTGTTATTTATTATTGTGCTGAGCTGGTATGAAGATATTTAACATTCTGTTAAAGATAAGTAACCTTAACCTATTTTGTAACTGGAGGGAAAAAATATTAAGGTGGGACTCGGGAATTAAGGTGAATAAAACTTGGGGTTTTTTGTGGGGTTTTTTTTTTTTTGAAGTGCCGCTTAAACCCTTAAGTGGCCTTTGCTCCAGTATTAAGCCACATATTTTTGAGAGGTCTCAAGTGAGGATTTTCAGCTCAAAAAGGTGGGGTGTGGCATCACTAAGGTCTCTCCAATCTAGAGTGATTTTTTAAATGTTTTTTTTTTTTGGTGGCGGAGATAAAATTACTTAAAATTTTATGGATGGCAGCAGTGACAGTCTCTCTCTCTCTCTCTCTCTCTCTCTCTCTCTCTGCATCCAGGGCATTCTGGTTTGTTTGTTTGTTTTTAAGACAATTATTGAGGAGAATTCTACAGCTGCCTGTGGCAGAAATATTTATTTTAAAGAGAAAAAAGCAAAAAAGCCCACTGTTGTAGGGCAGCCAGAGTTATGCATTGATTAATGCATTTTACACTAATATTTTGTGGTGTCTCTCCCCACCCCACTACACCGCCTCTCCCGGTATGACCCACAGAGGACATTACGGTCCACAAATAATAACATATTGGAGATCCCGAGTCACAAGGTGGCTAGGCTGGCCTCGACCAGGACCAGGGCCTTCTCAGTACTGGCCCCGACCTGGTGGAACGCTCTGTCCCAGGAGACTAGGGCCCTGCGGGATTTGTCATCTTTTCGTAGGGCCTGCAAGACAGAGCTGTTTCGTTTGGCCTTCGGACTGACGCAGTCTGACCCCACGGTTACCCTCCCCTAAGGTTTTATTTATAATGGTTTTATCTTATTCGTAGATTTTTAATTTTAAAATTGAATTTTAACATTGTAGTATTCTGTTGTTTTAACTGAAATGTTTCTTTTATATTTGTGTTGATATTATTTGTTGTTAGCCGCCCTGAGCCCGGTCTTGACTGGGAAGGGCGGGGTATAAATAAAAATTATTATTATTATTATTATTATTACACATTTTATGCATTTGCTGTTATTTTTATTGATTACAGATTAGCAATTCTTTATTGTAATTGATATGTGTAAACTGTTTATCATTTTCTGTTGTTTATTTTTACTGTTCATGATTAGATTTTAATCGATTACTGGATGTTGCTTTATTTTATATACCAGAAAGTTGTTTATTTTAAAGTTATTGTTTTTGTTTTGTTTTTGTTTTTTACATTGGATCCGATTGTTGCTATTAATGTTTGATGTTTTATTATGTTTTCCTATGTATTCAAAGGTCCTCAGAGTGCCTGGGGGAACCCAGCCAGATTGGGGGAATAAATAAAAATAATGTTGTTGTTGTTGTTGTGTTGTTGTTGTTGTGTTGTTGTTGTTGTTGTTGTTGTTGTTGTTGTTGTTGTTGTTGTTGTTATACTTTTTTGAGCCAAGAACTCTATTATAAAATTCAGAATCTGATGGATAGTTAAATTCCAATCTGTGTAGTAGCTTGTGAGGTATGAAGTAGGCCACATCATTCAAGAGCCAGATGAACCAACATTTCTCCTCCATCCTTAGTGCACAGACCTGAATTTGTGCCACTTGCCCTTATAAGCTGAGAATTAATGGCATGAGAAATAGGAACATACTGGGCATATCTGTGGCTGCTCCTGCGGTATCACACATAAATAAATGGATGTGGAACAGAAAGTGACAGTAGAAAATTGGGCAGCAAGGGACAGAATGAAGGCATGCCTCAGCGCCTTGCAACAAGGCACTGATTCAAATCCCGTGGGGTGCCTCACGGAGGAGCACCAGACAGGGCTCACACAGTTCAGGAGTGAGGAACAATCTCTGCATGCAAAGTCCCAGATTGAATCCATGGCATTTTTAGTTAGCAGAGATGGACAGACCTTTTTCTGAGGTCTTGGAGAGCCTCTGTCAGTAAGGTGGTCAGCATAAAACAGCTTGATATGTCCACCTGGCCCAAGCTGATTCTAGCCGCATAAACAGAATGTATACTGCAGTATCAGACCCTCCAAGGGTCCCTATTTCCCAGGGAGAATCTGGTTTTACAGAAGCCGTCCTGGTTTCTGCTTTGATCTCTGAATATTCCGCTTTTCCTTAGGTTGTCCCTATGTGCATAAGAGATCCTTGCCCCCCCCTTGTAACCCAGCAAAGCCCACATTCTGGTGGAATGCAGCGACGGAGCTTCATGCTCCGGCACCAGGGGCGGAGAGCAGGCGGGGGTGGGGCGCGCCGCCCAAAGGGGCGTGGCACACATTCTAGGGGCAGGGGACGCATTCTGGGGACGGACGGGGACGACCACCTGCTACCACGATGGCACCCCACCGGGATGATCGGGATCGCACTGCTGGGGGTGGCACGCTCCCATCACCCCCCTCTTCCTACACCCCTGGTGGAATGTTTGCAAATAGCTACCTGGATAAAAACCCATTCAGGCCCAAGCCAAACAATCAACATCCAACATTAAACCTGAGAAGCAACTGCTACAGTATGTTTGCAGACCCTGAAAGTGCCCCTATTTTCCAGTACCGGATTTACAGAAACCATCCTGATTTCTGATTTGATCCCGGAATTTCCTGTTGGAGGGTATAGAATTATGTGGGAAACCCCCCTCCCCCCCAGCCAAGGAGATACAACCTTTAGAAGACAACTGAAGGCAGACCGTTTTAGGGATTTTTTTAATGTTTAATTTTTTATTATGTTTTTATATATGTTGCAAGCTACCTAGATTGGCTGGGGCAACCCAGTCAGATGGGTTATTATTATTATTAATTATTATTATTATTTTCACCACCACCACCCATGGAATAGGATGTCCCTATTTTAATCAGAGAAATGTTGGAGGGTATGCAATATAAAGTTTTTACTTTTCATTAATGTGGAGACCAGCGGCAAGTGAACATTTCTCCGTCTTCCTTAAAATTTGACGCGGCTGTTTGGTATGTCTTGGGAGCCTGCTTTTTTTCTGATCAGGACTTATGAGGATTTTCCTTTCATATATTTCTCTGTTGCTCCCACCACATTCTCGCTTGGGTATTAATATTCAGAAGGAGAAACGGCGTTGCTGTTTTCCTTTGTAGTCATTTGCTTCTGAAGTGTCAACGTTCGTCTAAAGAGCCAATATTCTGAAGACACTTGATTAGGCATTCCATGTTGCAAATGTTCACATTTGCAACAAATCATTGTTTACCGATGGAATCTTGTAGAACATAAACCGCAGGGCTTTGTAGCGCTTGCTGAAAAGGCAGTGCTTCTTTAAGCTGCTCTGATCAATACATCTGACTGAATGTTTTTCATAAATAATTCTATAATCCATATGTTCATATTAGCTTAACGATAAATTTTCTCTGATCTCCCTTTGAATAATACAGAGCCCATTTAAGAGAGGCTGGCTCCCTTCCCTTTCTGATTCTCCCTGTATTTATAGGCTTGGGCAATGTACACACTCCCACCTTTGCTTTAAGAGGCCATGATTTTGACTTTGTGTTTGTCTTATGGCTGCAGTCCTTACCAAGGAATCTGGATCTATCATATGCAGCAGAATGAGGTGGCAGTGTGCCAAGCTGGCAAAAGTGCCAGGCTTCAGGCTGCATTTATTTCAGCAATGCACGACACTGTGGTTTCTATGAGGTGTACAATAAAGTTACAAAAAAAGATCTTGTATGGCAACCACTTGTTTCATTTACGTGCCACAAAGACCAAATGAGAAGGCCACCTCAAACGCGTGTAAACTTGTGGAGAGACCTACTGGTTTAAGGACTCAAGTTATTCCTGTGTCTGAATTTCACATGTTGATCATAGCCTCCAACATTTCTCTGATGAAAATAGGGACATCCTATTCCATTATAATAAGAAGGACTTTACTATTTATACCCCACCCATCTGACTGGGTTGCCACTCTGGTTTGCTTCCAACATCTAGAAAAACATAGCAAAACATTGAACATTTTTTTTAAAAAACTCCTTCCCAATACAGGGCTGCCTTCAGACGGCTCAGGAGTTGGATAACTCCATATCCTCCAATATTTCTCTGATGTAGATAGGGACATCCTACCATATCCTCCAACATTTCTCCAATGGAAATAGGGACGTCCTAAGGAAAAGCAGGGCATTCTGGGATCAAATGAGAAACCGGGATGGCTTCTGTAATCAGGGACGTCCCTGGAAAATAGGGACACTCAGAGGGTCTGGTCTAGGCAGATACCAGGTTGTCTGCTCTAATTCTATTAACAGAATGAACCATCATTTGCTTTTCTCTTGGTTCCTGCCTTATATATATATATTGTTTGTAATTTTTTTTAATAGTTGTAATAATAAAAATAAAGAAGCAAATAAAGTTGCAAAAGAGATGCAAAAGATAAAATCAGTTCAAATCAAGCATAAAACCACAAAAAGCTTTGCAAGGGGTTTGGGCTCCGCTACCTTCCAAAAATCAAGCATGTTGTATTGAGAATTACCTCACAGTGCTTCAAAAATCCCTTGGGTGGGTGGTGCAAAAACAGAAAGCGGCAGTGATGTTGGGGTGGTAGGGCCTTTGCTACTTTTAACCACCCCCACCCTGGGCAATAATAAAGCAGCTTAGCAGCAGCTTGGTGCTGTAAATATATATACTGTGTGTGTGTGTGTGTGTGTGTGTGTGTGTGTGTGTGTGTGTGTGTGTGTATATATATATATATATATATATATATATATATATATATATATGGAGCAGTTTGAACAGTTTGTTTTCAGGTCTATAGCCTAAAAAGACCACAGCATGAAGCAAAACAGAAGGAACTGAACGGGCAAATGCCTATCTTCCTCACTTTCTGGAGCAACCTTCAAGCTGAGCAGCAGAGAATCTTAAATAGGCCTGGGGAACATGGGACCTCCACCTCCTTCTAGAACTGGCAATTGGTAATGCTGGCTGGGGATAATGGTAGATGGAGTTTAATGACAACTGGGAGGGCACAGATTGCTCAGCCATGGGTTAGAGCAGGCATCCCCAAACTGCGGCCCTCCAGATGTTTTGGCCTACAACTCCCATGATCCCTAGCTAACAGGACCAGTGGTTGGGGAAGATGGGAATTGTAGTCCAAAACATCTGGAGGGCCGAAGTTTGGGGATGCCTGGGTTAGAGCTATGCACAGAGCTGCCCCACCCATTAGTCAAGGTGAGCTGACCGCCTCAGGCGGCAGGATTCACTGGGGCAGCAGGTCCTGATGTTGATCTTTCTTCCCAGCACTATTTTGGGGTCTGCCACAGGTGGCAAAATGTCTTGGGCCAGCCCTGGCTCTGCAGGTAGCAGAATGAGATGGCCTGTGCGACATCAGACTGCAGGTGTGAGGTGTGATTTCAAATGCTCCTGCATTTAACAAAACTCCCTGCAATAGAAGAATAGCAAAGTAGGGTGCTCCTGTGCTAGATTCCACCATCTCATCATTTATGTAAGGCAGCATTCAAAATGTGATTTCTTTATCCTCTGGTTGGTCTGTTTGGCCAGGACTTCAGCACCTCATTCTACTGCACCTGTAGAATGCTTTAGTCTCATTGAACTTAGTAGGCCAACTTCTGCATTTATTTTTATTTTTTTAAATATATTTTTATTAATTTTTCCAATTAAAACCAATTATATCACATTCATTATTTCAAATTATACACATATATATCAATCAAACCGAATGTTATGCCAAATCATCTAGAAAATTTTTTTTGGGGTTCCCATGCTTCAAGAAATTGGGGATTCCTCGCAACCGTCCACTGCCGTCTTTTTTCTAAAGTTCAAATCGTCTCTCCGAGTTCATAATAATCCAGATCTTTCCCTTACAGTCACATAGATGTTTTCCTCTTTCAACCGATTATTTCCCAGCTGCTGAGATAAATGTCAAACAAAGTTTCACAAATGTTCTTTCTCCTGTGTGAGTTAATCAGTCCAGCCTCCCCATAAATCTTCTTGGTCTGGAGCGTCCCTATTGCGTCGACTCTCAACACGAAGCAGCGCCATCTTGTTGTTGTTGTTGTTGTTTAGTCGTTTAGTCGTGTCCGACTCTTCGTGACCCCATGGACCATAGCACGCCAGGCACTCCTGTCTTGCACTGCCTCCCGCAGTTTGGTCAAACTCATGTTCGTAGCTTCGAGAACACTGTCCAACCATCTTGTCCTCTGTCGTCCCCTTCTCCTAGTGCCCTCAATCTTTCCCAACATCAGGGTCTTTTCCAAGGATTCTTCTCTTCTCATGAGGTGGCCAAAGTATTGGAGCTTCAGCTTCACGATCTGTCCTTCCAGGGAGCACTCAGGGCTGATTTCCTTAAGAATGGATAGGTTTGATCTTCTAGCAGTCCATGGGACTCTCAAGAGTCTCCTCCAGCACCATAATTCAAAGGCATCAATTCTTCGACGATCAGCCTTCTTTATGGTCCAGCTCTCACTTCCATACATCACTACTGGGAAAACCATAGCTTTAACTATACGGACCTTTGTCGGCAAAGTGATGTCTCTGCTTTTTAAGATGCTGTCTAGGTTTGTCATTGCTTTTCTCCCAAGAAGCAGGCGTCTTTTAATTTCGTGACTGCTGTCACCATCTGCAGTGATCAAGGAGCCCAAGAAAGTAAAATCTCTCACTGCCTCCATTTCTTCCCCTTCTATTTGCCAGGAGGTGATGGGACCAGTGGCCATGATCTTGGTTTTTTTGATGTTGAGCTTCAGACCATATTTTGCGCTCTCCTCTTTCACCCTCATTAAAAGGTTCTTTAATTCCTCCTCGCTTTCTGCCATCAAGGTTGTGTCATCTGCATATCTGAGGTTGTTGATATTTCTTCCGGCAATCTTAATTCCGGCTTGGGATTCATCTAGTCCAGCCTTTCGCATGATGAATTCTGCATATAAGTTAAATAAGCAGGGAGACAATATACAACCTTGTCGTACTCCTTTCCCAATTTTGAACCAATCAGTTGTTCCATATCCAGTTCTAACTGTAGCTTCTTGTCCCACATAGAGATTTCTCAGGAGACAGATGAGGTGATCAGGCACTCCCATTTCTTTAAGAACTTGCCATAGTTTGCTGTGGTCGACACAGTCAAAGGCTTTTGCATAGTCAATGAAGCAGAAGTAGACGTTTTTCTGGAACTCTCTAGCTTTCTCCATAATCCAGCGCATGTTTGCTATTTGGTCTCTGGTTCCTCTGCCCTTTCGAAATCCAGCTTGCACTTCTGGGAGTTCTCGGTCCACATACTGCCTAAGCCTGCCTTGTAGAATTTTAAGCATAACCTTGCTAGCGCCATCTTAAAAAAACTCAAATCACTTTCGTTTTCTCTCATAGATTAACGATCTTTATAAAATTTACAGCTTTTCCAGGCAGAAGAACCAGACCTCACACCATGCATAGACTCTTGGTAAATTAATGGATCTCCTTGCCCTATAGCTGAACTTAGCTTCAGGTCGCTGCTCCAATTCAAAGTGCGTCACAACTCATAAATCCTCCGAACGCGTCCAGGCACTCCTCCCATCCAACTAGAGGGGGGCTTTTCTCGTCAACAACTCCTCATTTTCAAAAAATATGCTCAATAACAACAGTTTATAAAGTTCAACTCACACAGTCTTTTGCTTCTCTTTCACTCCAAACAAGCCAGGACATCACGTCTGGGAAGGTATGAAGTAACTCATATGAAAAAAATAAAAAAGACTCGCTTCCCTTATCGCTCCGTCCCCATCAATTCTTCTTCCAGATGAAATACAGCCTTTAACTCCTCACCCTCAGCAGCATAGATTTCTCGGCAGTAAACAGCGCTTCTGCCCCTCCTTCTGAAGTATGTCCATAGATTTAAGCCTAATTATCTTCTTTAATCATGGAAATCCCCGCCATGCAGATTAGCGTCCGGGAGTCCTGGCCTTCGTAAGTGCTTCAGCCCAAGCTCCCCCCACTCCATAAACAGTCGGAGTGGGTCTGGGGGCATCGCGGGCCAGCGGCCCCTCTCCGTAACCCTCGGAGAGGGTAGGGGGTTGCCATTTACTCCCCTAGCAACCGCCAAATTCCTTACGAAGGTCAGAGGGATGGAAAACAGGTCCGCCATTCCTGCAGGCGGAAACCGGAACCCGGCCAACTTCTGCATTTAAGCAACACATTTTTTTTTAAAAAAAATCCTTTCCTCAACTATTCATCTATTACAGATGCTGCGAGCCCTAAATATTTCTTTGAAGACAAATTAATGAAAGACTGGCTAGTCAATGGTTATGAGCCACCCATGACAACTGAAAGGACCCTTCTTATTCACCGTATATTTTTGAGTTCCAGACGCTGGAAGCAAAATGTGGGTGGCCCTTATGTCCCATATGTGAATTTCCCTGGAGCTTCTGGCTGGAGATGAAAGACCCAATTTCGATGAACCTTGCTCTGATTTAATGAGTCAGTCCTTATGATCTTGTGGTAATGAAGCCTTAGTAGTTTTGCTTTTTTTTTTTTTTTTTGCAAAGGAAAGAAAACAACAACATTTGGTTGGCATGGTTTTTTTCCTTTCTTTTTACCTTGTGCAATTTATTTCTCAGTTTAAAAGGTAACAAGAAAGCATCCGAGCATGTAACTATATAAACAAGCCTGGACAATATTCTTATATAGAAATGGATCGGATGACCCTATGCCAAGAGGAATACAGGGATGGTACGGGCAGTAGCAACCCACTTACTGCATAAGGAGCCAGGCAGACTCTTTTGTAAAGACACTTTGAGTTGCCTGTGATGAGAGAAGTTGTCTAATAAATTTAATAAGTTATAATACTACTCATAATTACTATCATTCATCTGTGGGCCTCCTGTTTGTCTCATTTGTATAGCTCCTACACTTTAAAGAATGTAACATGAGCAAAAACGGCATTCCTATTATTCCACATAAATTTGGGAATTATGATAAGGGTGAACTTAACTTGGATTTTTTACTCTGGTGCCTCTACAACAGAGGACCCCAAACTACGGCCCGGGGGCCGGATGCGGCCCAATCGCCTTCTAAATCCGGCCCGCGGATGGTCCGGGAATCAGCATGTTTTTACATGAGTAGAATGTGTCCTTTTATTTAAAATACATCTCTGAGTTATTTGTGGGGCATAGGAATTTGTTCATTTTTTTTCTTCAAAATATAGTCCGGCCCCCCACAAGGTCTGAGGGTCAGTGGACTGGACCCCTGCTGAAAAAGTTTTCTGACCCCTGCTCTACAAATAATACTCCTGTGTGTGGACACCCTCCCCCTGCCTAATGTTCCAGAACGATGCTCGATTCGAGACATTGTGGAGATTGCAAAATGGTGCCCTACATTGAGGACTCTCCTTCCTTGGAGGTTTTTAAGCAGAGGTTGGATGGCCCTCCATCATAGATGCTTTAGCTGAGATCCCTGCATTTCGGGGAATTGGACTAGATGATCCTTGGAATCCCTTCCAACTCTACAAATCTGGAATTCCCTGACCTGGGGAAGGCTGGGGAAGATCCCATGTGTTTCAAAATCCTGGAAAACCCCAACATGCAAAAGCTTTCACAGGTACAGGAGTCTTCTCAGCTGAACCATGCAGTGAGCTACAGGGATGAGTTATCATACTTGGGGCATGCTCCCCACTCCTCACAGGCTTAAATAAGTCCTATTCAGAATGCCCGAATAAGGTTTCTTGCAGCAGCAGTAAAGAAAGGACTGCTGTGCCACTTCTAATTACAAGCCTCTCTGGAAGAAACTGTTGGGAAAATGCTGCTCTCCCTGGAGAAATTAGAGGAAATGTTTTCCCCAGTTTCTCTGGCCACAAACAAGGTAGAGAGTTTAGAGGTATCATTTGCACACAGTTCTTGGTGGGATGTGTAGTCTTGGAGACTGTGCATGTGATCCTGATCTCTGAAATGTTTCTCCTCATCCTGACCATGTGGACTGTATACAGCACTGTCTTTACCATATGCGCTGCCGGGGTGCAAAGATCCGCCCAGCACCCCCAAATTTAGATCTAAGAGTTAATTTTGCGTGCACGGCACCGTTGTGAATGAAAAGTGCCGCTGCTGGCATGGCACATCTTTGGTAAATGAGCGCACGAAGTCAAAAGTCCTTTAGTGAAACAGTAGGTATACATTTCGGTAATACCTAGATATATATGTATTTCGTTTTTCTAGTGTGATCAAAATTATTTATTATTTCATAACACGTAGATAGTTAAGAGCTTAGGCGGCTTCAGTGGCAGGCATCTGGCGCCCCCCAGAATTGGGCGTCTGGGTGCCCCGCACCCCTTGCACCCCCGGGTAAAGATGAGCCTGACTGTATAGCCGCAAGTAAGGGCCTTCCGGCAGGTTGTATTTGGAATGAGCAATGCCACAACTGTCTCTCATTGTGTTGTTTTGGGGCTTTGTTTTTCCTGGGGTTTGTTATGGCTTCTTCTTGTGATGTATTTTGATGTTTTCCAACATCAGAAGACTTGGAGCAAATGACCAGGTTTTTGGCATCCAATATGAGAGCTGGACTCTCAAAAGTGCTGAGCAGAGAGTGTTGTTTTAATTGAATCACCTTTGTTCACATTTACAGAACAGTTCAGTTGGCTGGGAAATAGGAGCAGCACTCTTTTATTTATGCTTGTGAGCACGACACCTTTGAAAACCAGTCCTTAGGCATTCGTGGAACACCAGGTGGTCTTATTAGAGAGATTCCCATTGAGTTCACTGCATCTAATGCAGATCATTTTCATTTCTTCTTCTTTTCTTTGCCTTAATTTGCACCCTCAGCATATATTTTTAATGTGTCGTTTAAGAAAAGCATGTTTGTGCAGGATACCATTATAAACTCCTGCAGGCTACACAAAACAGATCAGTATGGGCATCAGCAAACTTTGGTTTATTGTAACATTCTGAATTGTTCAGCATGCTGTAGTATATAGGCACTTTTGTGGGGATCTAAAGTGTGGAACATTTTCCAAACAGATTCTGGTAGTACAGTTCCAAAGTTGTTGTCAGAATCTGACCAAGCCAAGTTAGCGAGAGAGAGAGATGAATCGCAGAAGAAGCAAACCTACTGATCCAATTTATCCTTCATTATCAACATCAAGTCAGACCCTGAAAATCTTCCTCAGGAGTAGCGGCTGTTATTGTTGTGTGGAAAAAGTGGAACAACCCATATATGCTGCTCTGAGCCCCTCGGAGTAGCTTCAATATATACATATGATCAGTGTTATTTTTCCAGAAAAAGATGTGCCAGAACTCACAATGAACCCTTGTTCTTTTATAATGGCAATGGCGACCAACTGACATGTGGCGGAACTGAATTCCAGTGAATTCCCACTGAATACAGGCCCTGCAAATGGTGCTGATGCTGGTTTTGTTCTGACCCTGAAGTCAAATGCCTCCTTTTCAAAGAGGATGAAGCTGGCAATTCAGAGTGGGAGAGGGAATGGCCCTCACAACACCTAACCAACAGAAATAACAGTTTGTGGAGCAAGTACCCCTCCGGCTCAAGAACATAATATTCTCCCACATTTGACACCCAGGACAGTTCCGCTCCTCCATCAGAGCTAACAACCACTAAAACTGGCTGGGCCCTTCTAAATGCAGAAGCAACTCTTAGCAAAGGTGGAGCTTGCTGCCATTTAAGGATCAGTTTGGAGATAGCTGCTGCTGCTGTAGCAACATCTGACTTCTATTTTCATGTCTCCAGCATGTTCACTACAGTACATGGTAGTGACCAACATACCCTTGCCCCCAGTTCTCACAACAGAACGTATTTTGCTGCACTGAATCAGCTATCTCTAGTTCACCATTTCATTTATCACAGTGACCAACCAGCGAGCTCTCAGTAAAGATCAGGTTTGTTTGTTGGTTGGTTGGTTGGTTTGAGTAACAATGTTCAAGCAAGCAAAATGCTGCAAAAATACTCCAGCTTCTAATCCATGCGGACCGTCTCCATTTTATGTAGGCCGTCCCATTGGTTCCTCCTTCCCCCAACACTGATTTTTTTGATAGCAGCAATCAATTCCACACTTGTCTGGGATGCACTGATTATGTCCTGTTTTGCTGTCAGCTACACTCACTTAGATCTAATCTTTATTAGCTTTCTGCATCAGTGGTTTACATATATCCACACCCCTTTACAGATTAATTGATTGTGAAAGAATTTGTTCCTCCCCTTCTCCCCATTTGAAAATGGGGCTTGTCATGTTTAGTATCGAGATCAATGCAGCCATTGAGCTCTTTGTGCCCCAAATGTGGAATGCAAGAGCCCAGTGCAAATATTAATGGCTACTGGGCATGCCAAGTGGCAGGGGCTGACAAGTCTTCACACACACCAATTTTTCAATGGGGTGGGGCTGGGCGCCCCCAAATCCTGGGGCCCCGCTCCGCCTCCTCCTTCCCTCCCAAATGTGACAAGGGGAGGAGGAGGCCCTCCGTGCTCCCCATTCTCCACCCAGTGCACAAGCGCCGGCATTGCGGCCACAGGACACCTGCACACCCTGATCCGGTGCATGAACACTTGTGTGCTAGGTGGGAGATGGGATGCATCATGTGACATGTAACATGACACATCACATGATGCAACCCGCAATGCGGGGGGCAAGTCAGCACCATTGATGGCGAGACTGATATTGACAGTAGATGGAGCTAAATGATGTGTATATCTTTATCGATAGATACGCTGATATTTAATTCACCATGTTTTCCATGTGTGTTCCAATGAATGAAGTTACTCTTCTGTCATTCTTTAAGTACATTTTTCCCTCAGGCCTAATTTTGGAGCGGTTTTTCTGCAGATCCCTTTGCTACATGCTAAGAAATTTTGTCAGAGGGAATAGTCACCCCTCATTGTTATATAAATAATTATAACCTTGTCATTCATGTCCTGTGTCAAAAAAGCTATCCATAGAAACCATCACTAGCCCTATCAACAGATGGGCACCATGTTTACTGAAGGAAATATATATGAACAGTGAGACTCACCACAATAATACCGAAACAATAATACCTGTCGTACAGGTATGTCAGTACCTATTAATTCCTTGAAACCCTTCCTGTATACATTTTCACAGATTACGATAACTGAGCCCATTCATTGGAAAAGAAGTGAAAACATGAGCATCACTTTTTAACAAAATGCTGACAGTGCATGTGACTTTTGGACATACTTCTACTTCTGTTATTTGGTAGGCAAAATTATATGGCAAGATGGTGAATCTGTGGACAACAGACTGAATCAGGCCCACCGAGCCTGTGTCCCATAGGTGACCTGTGAAGCCCCCCAGCCAATTTGATATTTTCCAAAGGCACCTCTTCCTGACCTTGCAAAAGCTCCTTTTCTTCTTGTGTGTTGCCACTGCTAGGTCAGAGATGCCCAGGAAAAGGAAGGAGTGCAAGGTCAGGAAGTGGCACCTTTGGAAGTTATAGGTAAAAGGTAAAGGTAAAGGACCCCTGGACCGTTATGTCCAGTCAACGGCGACTATGGGGTTACGACACTCATCTCACTTCAGGCCGAGGGAGCCGGTGTTTGTCCGCAGACAGCTTTCCAGGTCATGTGGCCAGCATGACTAAACCGCTTCTGGTGCAACAGAACACCGTGACGTGTGCCAGGGCAACAGGGAAGCACCATTTACCTTCACGCTGTAGCAGTACCTATTTATCTACTTGCACTGGTGTGCTTTCAAACTGCTAGGTTGGCAGAAGCTAGGACAGAGCAACGGGAGTCCAACCTGTCACATGGATTTGAACCGTCAACCTTCTGATCAGCAAGCCTGAGAGGCTCAGTGGTTTAGACCACAGCACTATGTACTGGAAGATATATGCATCACACTACAGTGTGAGTAAATATAAGTATATGACTGCATGCATTTGATTGATTCAGTTTATATCCTGCCATTTCTCCTGACTGAGGAACATATCTGTGTGAGAGAGAAAGTTGTGTAGCTGCATGATTGGTGAGTGTATAAACTGTCTGTGTAGGTTTGTGTGCTGTATATGTGGTGCAGCCATTAAACTAAAAAATACTAGGCACCCTGGTATATAGAATGTTTTGTAGATCTCTCTCTCTCTCTCTCTGTGTGTGTGTGTGTGTGTGAGAGAGAGAGAGAGAGAGAGAGAGAGAGAATCACAGTTCTTGTAGTTTCATAGAATCATAGAGTATTAGAGTTGGAAGGGACCCCAAGAATCATCATCATCTCCAGGCATCACCAAACTGCAGCCCTCCAGATGTTTTGGCCTACAACTCCCATGATCCCTAGCTAACAGGACCAGTGGTCAGGGATGATGGGAATTGTAGTCCAAAATATCTGGAGGGCCGGAGTTTGGGGATGCCTGATCTAGTCCAGCCCCCTGGAGTGAGTACTATCCTTAACCTGAGTGATGCTATCTTTCAAAGGCACATCAAAATATGAGTAAATAAGAACGTCATGTTCAGGGTGTAACACCAGCCATTAAGTGATAGGTGTATTGATTGAAAAGAATAATAAGGATGGCCCACTATATGATACTCACTGGAATGAATCCCTCATTTCATTGATTGTTGTTAAGATGTGCACATTTCTTATGCTGTCACAACGAGCACTTCCAATGTGTGTGCTGTGCTACAATCTCTTTTGAAATTCAGGATTCCTCTGACTGACTGCTAAGTGCCCAGGCTGACTAGCATGAAATTTAATTTGTGCTAATCAACTTGAGGTGAGGGGAGCAGAAAATTAATGGGTCTCATTTTATGTTACATTTTTACAGCAACCTCTCCCCAATTATGCCCCTTAATAAAATAGAATATGTTTTGTATTGGAGCCTTTCTACCCTTCACAAACCCATAATTTAAACACTAATTGTGCGGTGGAGGAGAAAGACACGTAGCTGTTGCGCTTCCCAGTGATAGCTCTGAGAGAAGTGCTCTGTTTCCTAAGTTGGCTGCAAGCACATTTATAGCATTGTTTACCTCATAAAGCTGTAGGTGTTTACAGGTGGGAGGGAACATCCTCATAGGCTCCTGGTTCCTGCTTTTTTAATAATAATAAAACACCATAAAGAACCCTACTAGATGAAACCAAAACTGCCTCTGCCTCATCACTACATCTCAAGCAGCAAGCAGTTCAATACCTTTGGGAAACTAGCAAACAGAACATGGAAGCAACACCCCCTTTTCTGTTGCTTGTCTCCTCCTGCATCTGATATTCAAATGTATATTACCACTGAACAGGGAGGTCCATTCAACTGCAAAAACTAAAACCTATTACTATATCCCTTCTAAAAGAAATATTATTTTTTTAGAGAGAGGGATTTGAAGCAATCTGAGCTAGAGACCATGGCATACCCTCCAACATTTCTCTGACAAAAATAAGGATGTTCTATAGGGACCCAGGTGGCGCTGTGCGTTAAACCATAGCTGCCAAGTCTCCCGTATTCCCCGGGAAACCCCCATTTTTCCAGCTGTCCCCAGCCGAAAAAACGGAATTTTTTGTTTTTCCCCCGGTTTATTCTGGCACGGTGGCCATTTTGGAACTGGGTGGAACATGCTCAGAAGTGACTTTTGATGCTGCTTTGCCCAGTTCCAAAATGACTGCAGTGTGACTTCTGGTGTGGCGGCCATTTTGGAACAGGGCAGAGCAGCATCAAAAGTCGCTTCTGAGCATGCTCCGCCCAGTTCCAAAATGGCGGCAGCGCTACTTCCGGTCTGCTACTTCCGGTCTAGTCCCTTATTTCTCAGGCCGGAACTTGGCAGCTATGGGTTAAACCACAGAGTCTAGGGCTAGCTGACCAGAAGGTCGGCGGTTTGAATCCCTGCAACAGGGTGAGCTCCCGTTGCTCGGTCCCAGCTCCTGCCCACCTAACAGTTCGAAAGCACATCAAAGTGCAAGTAGATAAATAGGGACCGCTCTGGCGGGAAGGTAAATGGCGTTTCCGTGTGCTGCTCTGGTTCGCCAGAAGCAGCTTTGTCATGCTGGCCACATGATCCGGAAGCTGTCTGCAGACAAACGCTGGCTCCCTCGGCCTATAGAGCGAGATGAGCACCGCAACCCCAGAGTCAGACACGACTGGACCTGATGGTCAGGGGCGCCTTTACCTTTACCTATCCAGTCGCATAGCTGGGGGCTGGCACTGCACTTACCATGGGGGCAGCACACCAGAGCCCAAGGTGATGCCTAACTCCAGATGCCCCAGAACATGACATGTCATCCCCCAAAGCAGCACGACCTGGGGCTGTGCTTACAGGGCACTGAGCTGCTGTGTCTTCCTCAGCTGCTAGAGGCCAGCTGAGAAGGATGCCGCTGGCATTCACTGGCCCCACAATTGGCTCTGGGCCCACAGCACACCTGAGCCACGGTTTCTCTCCCTGCCCCCTGTGTGAATCTGCCCCGGGTGCCCAAGTGGCTAGCTACACCACTGGTCCTATCATACCCTCCAACATTTCTCTGGTGAACCTAGGGACGTCCTAAGGAAAAGCTGGATATTTGGGGATCAAATCAGAAACGTCTCCTGTAAATCCGGGACTATCCCTTGAAAATAGGGAGACTTGGAGGGTCTGCTTTTGTGACAGTGGGTTCCAGAACTTTATCATGTGTTTTGTGAGGGAAAACTTTGTTTTCTGTGTCCTGACTGCCATACACTAATTTGTCTGTTGATACTGGCTTGCATAGCGATTACAAGTGCTTGCCCCCACTATGGCTACATGGTACCATATGATAAGAGGGCATTGTCCATTGTGTCCTCTTTAAGTAGGCCAAATTTGTGCAACACCCATAGCTGGGATTGCTCCCTCAGTCCTGTCTATGAACTCTGCAGAGGACTAGCACTGACAATGTCTTTCTGAGTATCTGGAATTCAAGGTATCTTTCCTGGGAACTCTCTGTAACTCTTCTCCCTCCTACTTGATCCTTTGGTGAAAAAGCAAGCCTTGGTGCCCAGTTGCAGCAGGAATGTCCTCAAACTAAGAAGGAAGGGGCTGAGTCTTCCTCATTAGGGCCAAACATTCAGTGAAAGTGTGGGCCATCTTTTGTACACCCTGCCGAGTTGAAAACAATGCAGCCTTTCAATTCCACCCTAAGCACCACAAACTGTTTTCATTAGCAGATGCAGCAGGGCCACTGCAATTCCCCGACCCCTCTGTGCTCATTAACATGGGAAAGGGCAAGGCTGAAACAGCAAGAATAAAAGCTCAGGTCCATGTGAGTGAGAGAGTTTGCCTGTGTTCCCTTTTTGTGCATTGTTGTGTACAATTGCGCACTGTATTGCAACACTTGCTAAGCTAGCCTGTCATCCCACAACTTATTATTTCTGATCTGTGGTTTGCCTTGCAGGAAGTAGCAATCTGTCAGTGTTGTAGGCTGGAACATAAAAGAATAAATTGTGTGCACAAACTGTAGCCCAAATTGAATTAACATAATTATTGCCATTTTTAAAAAATTTCTGTTTTTAAATACACATTTGGAAACATACACATGTTTTCTGTGCCAGAAATCTTGCACCCACCCAAAAGTAGATCCACCCAAAAGTAGATCCAATTTTATGCATTTTCACTTCAGAGTAAGTCACACATTAAGTTTAGTGTGCATAAGATTGTTGTTTTTTAGTCGTTTAGTCATGTCCAACTCTTCGTGACCCCATGGACCAGAGCACGCGAGGCACTCCTGTCTTCCACTGCCTCCCACAGTTTGGTCAAACTCATGTTAGTAGTTTTGATAACACTGTCCAACCATCTCGTCCTCTGTCATCCCCTTCTCTCCTTTCCCAACATCAGGGTCTTTTCCAGGAAGTCTTTTCTCACGAGGTGGCCAAAGTATTGGAGCCTCAGCTTCACGATCTGTCCTTCCAGTGAGCATTCAGGGCTGATTTCCTTCAGAATGGATAGGTTTGATCTTCTTGCAGTCCATGGGACTCCCAAGAGTCTCCTCCAGCACCATAATTCAAAAGCATCAATTCTTCGGCGATCAGCCTTCTTTATTGCCCAGCTCTCACTTCCATACATCACTACTGGGAAAACCATAGCTTTAACTCTACAGACCTTTGTTGGGAAGGTGATGTCTCTGCTTTTTAAGATGCTGTCTAGGTTTATCATCACTTTTCTCCCAAGAAGCAGGCGTCTTTTAATTTCGTGACTGCTGTCACCGCCTGCAATGATCATGGAGCCCAAGAAAGTAAAATCTCTCACTGCCTCCATTTCTTCCCCTCCCCAGTTCATTTATTAGGGGTCTCCCCTTCACAGTTTTGAAAGCTGTGTCAAGTCACCAGTGTCTAAATTTAGTGAAGTCAGAAACGTAGCAACATTACCGCCACCAATTTTCATAATGCTGCCATGTTTAAATGAAGCTGACATCAGAAATCTGGAGGCAGCAGCAATGAGTACTTCCATCAATGGCAGGTTAGAGGTGTACTGACATTAAAATAAATGAAGTTAGAAAGCTGGTGTGATGGGAGATGAAGGTATAGCAGGAAGGTGCCAAAGGCAAACAGTGGAGAAGATGCTAACGGGAAGAATGCAAGGACAGCCAAGGTCTGAAGGATCTAAAGGTTGATGTGGCGTAATAGTGCCTGCTGATGATTCCAGTTCATCATGGGTTAATCTATCACTCCCAGTATAGGCAGGTGTTCCTTGGGAGGCGGAGCTTGAGGGGATTCTAAATGGCAGTTGGCAGTTGGGGGTCGGCAGTTGTGGGGAGTAGAGTGTTAGAGAGGGATGCAGGAGCTGTATTAACAAGTCTGTGTTATATGAAAAGAAGATGACGAACTAAGAGTTTAAACAAATGAAACCATAAAGAAATATACATGTTCTCAAGTTAAATAAAGCTTTCATCTATGTTGTGTCAAATTGGATGTTCCTCCTTATTCCAGCAACGTATCAAAACTCAAAGGGGTGGTGACTGAAGAGGGGAGATAAAACTGAGCCTGAGGAGCAGGTGGATAGTTTGCATCTCAAAGTCACGCACAGAGGAGGCAAGTGGAGGGAAAAGAGTGCCTTGCAGAGGCTAAAGTGCTGAGGCAACAGCTGCTGAGGTGAACCTGAGTTGAGAGGGAAACCTTACTGAGGGCACAAGATTGTTCCTGTAATATTTGCCTGGAGTTTTTAAGGATACAGAGCCACGTTATTTGGAAAGCTGGAACTGTACTCTATGTACTAGCAAACCCATATAAAAACAGGGAGTTTATCTGGGAGAAAGAAGGAATAGTGGGTTGTTTGAACAATAACTGAATTCCTTCAGCACACTGTTAGTTATAGAGAGGGGAGTATCGTCACATTTTTGGTGGCAGCGGTGGGATCGTCACAGTTGACACTGGGTTTTATTTGGATGAGACATTGTGTGTGCACACCTAGTGATGAATCAAACCAAGGGTTACCATATCTCTAAAAGTAAAAACTGGGACATAAATAAACCCTTTCACAGAAAGGCCAACTATCTGAATAGTTCTGACACATTCTCCTACAGGTAGAATTTAGGGGAAATGCCCTCATCCAATCCATACATACTTTGATTTTATTTTAATATACTGGTATGTGCTCCTAAACCTAAGGTTTATCTGGTCTGTTACAATAATTATACTGTATACAATAATATATACAGTATACTGGTATGTAATTCTAATGTTGTATTCCCAGAGGTGGCCTATATATTTTGAAACAATGTGGGTTTTTTCTTTCTTTCTTATTTTCATTTGCAATTTTGGCCGTGTGTGGTTTTAGATTCATTTTCAATGCCTCCCAAGGTTCCATTGTTATGAAACGGTGTGAATAGCGGAGAGGAGTTCATAGCATTACAGTAACCCACACGGTTTTGGGATTATAACATGAAAAGGGAAGGATAGTTCATGGGGTTTAAATGTTAGCGCAGGGAGTCCATAACACAATCTCTACATTATTAAGTAGTGTAGCATATTTTATAAGCACTGAACTCCTTTTCTTTATTTGCTGCTAGAAATAAGCCCTAAATTGAATCGTGTATTATCTTTCTAAGGAAGTAAGTACTGCTATCTAAAGCTAAATGAAACCCCAGTTTGGGGAGGAACCAATTTTACTTGAGCTGCACCAAATGTTCACAAGATTTGCTTTTCTATGCAAAAAGTAAGCTTTCAAGGCTGTTTGAAAACCCACCCCCTATTTTCAAGGTCTTTCATTTTGGAATTCTACTATTAAATGACCTGATATGCTTCTGCCTCTTTAAGCCTTCTTCAATGTGTCATTCCAACTAATCCGGGGTCAAATAGTGGACATGAAGCTGTTATGGTGCCACATAGATCATCAGAGTTGGCTATATGATGATGTCACTGAGGCCAAGCTATTTCCTCCATTTGCTGTCACTCAGGGACTCATCTCTTTTGGTGAATGTATACCAGGGGTCCTCAAACTTTTAAAACAGGGGCCGGTTCATTGTCTCTCAGACACTGTTGGGGGCCGGACAGGAAGTTTTGAAGAGTGGGCTGGCACGCTCGAGGGAGCTGGGCGCCTCAGAAGCCTGGAGCCTGCAGGAGGTCCTCTTCAAGAAGCATGGAGATGGAGACAAGGACAAGCTGATTCCTCACCTGCAGCTGCCGCCCCGTGCGGGCGCTTCAGCCCCTTTGTCCTCCTGCTCCTCAGAGGTGAAGGCCGCTACCTGGGCCACTTCGCCTCCAGCCTGATCGTTCTCCATCATGACATCGGCCGCCAATGGGAGTGCGCCAGCAGCCCCGCCAAGCCCTAGCCTAGGCCAGCTGTCCTCCTCCAGGAACGCCGCTGCCGTCCCCCTCATGGGGACACAGTGTGGCAGCAGCCACAGGAGCAGCAGGGCGGTGGCGAAAGAGGCGGAACAGTGGCGGCTCTGCCAGTCAAACACCGCACCTGGTTTACCTCAGCGCAGCGCAGCATTTGATTGGCTGGAAGAGACATCCACGTGCCACGCTGAGGTAAACCAGGTGTGGCATTTGATTGGCAGGGACGTCCCCGCACTGAGGTAAACAAGGCACAGCATTTGATTGGCAGAGCCGCTGCCGCCTCTTCCTCCCGTCACCATCGCCAGGAGTCTTGGCTTCGCGGCGGGCTCTTAAATAGCTGGGCAGGCTGGATTTAGAACCCTGGCAGGCCTGATCTGGCCCGGGGATGGCTGATAAACAGGCAGAAATATTGGTGTGGGTAAAGTAATTTTAGGCAGGTACAAATAGGCTGGGGATCTTGATAGGTATTATTCTGTGTATGAAAATAATAACAATAAGCCCTTTTTAACATCCCCCAAAGGTTTAGTGAAATATTTCAGAAGTTATTTATTTAACAAAATGTATAGAGTGATAAATACAATATAAATAAATAAATCTATAAGCGGCTTACATAAAGTGATGGAAAATATTTAACAAAATTTAAATCAACCATGATTTCACTAGTGTGCTTTTAAATAATGCTTGAAATAAACGGGGGTTTTTTCTCTATAAGAAGTTTTATCCATCTGCCCCAAAATTCAGAATTTACTTCCATGTTTGTTGTTGTTTTTCCTGTTCTTACTACTTCTTTTAAAACTCATGCCTTCCTCTTCTAAGACATTTACCATTTGTCACATGTAGAGTACAGAAGGGACTAAGGAAATGAATTAACCATACTCATCAGGTTTTAGAGCACAGGACAACATGAATGTCACTTTATTTTCATTTCCGAACGCTAATAAAGCAATCAGGCACATTTACGTCTCATAGATTGACATGGAATGACAAGATGCATTATTCATGAATAGGAAATGTGGGCTTGTTGGCGGTTTGTTACCTGTGCAATTGATTTCCATTTTCAAAATGAATAGAAATGCATATTTGTTGTTTATCACTGATAGAAATGCCAGAAAGTCTGGTAGCATACATAATGAGGAGTGCTTTTCCTGTTAATCATAAATAGGATACTTAGACTTTTTCTCTCATCAAAGATAGTTTGATATACAATAACATCTTAATGTTCCAACATAACACCCTACTTTCCTAAGTTTCCATAATATTGTAATGCGACCAAGTAATAGAACTCAGAATGAAACTATGTAAAAAGGAGTAGACTACACTGTCAGTCGATGGCTGACTGTTGGAAGGGAGAACATTTAGAGTGGTACTCAACTGAAATTAATAGCCCTAACTTAGTTAAGTTTATTAATTTTATTAGGTTTAAGCCGAGTAAAAATTAGTTGAATTGCCACCCTTAGTTCCTATCGTCCCATGATGTCTATGACATCATTTTATTTATTTTTTGACTTTCTCCCAAATGAGTGAAAGGTTTTCATTCCTTTTTTTGGGGGGGGGGGACCAATGACTTCAGGGTGATGTCACCACAGATGAAAACCTGCCCACCAGCTAGTGTGAGGAGACTGAGGAGATCACATAAGAGGCTTAAGCATGTCCCTTCCTCTCCTTATGGCAACTACAGGTTTGGGGCGGTGGGTGTGACTAGGTCTGAGAAGGAAATGAGACAATGTTGGTGGCCTTCCCTTGTTTTCCCCACCGCTAATATAGCTCCTGTGAGCCTCTGTTGCAAGAGGCTTACCACATCCCCGGAATCTAGAGGTTGAATTTGATTTGGGAAATCAGCTGTAGGTTTAGTTTTGAAAAATTGGGCCCAGATGACTCAGGCAATGTCCTCTATAGGAAACCTGACAGGCATGCAAAAGAGTGAAGCTGAAGAAAGGAAACAAACTTCTCTCCACTCCATGGCAGTCAATTATAAACTTTGGAGGGGAAGAGTTAACTCCCTACCTTAACATTTGCTGAAGAAATTAAGAAAATTGCACTCTTAGTAGCAGAAAAAATAAATTCCAGTCCCTTGATCTATCAACACTGGAAGTTCTAAGGATTTGGTGCACTCCAGAAAGAAGTACCAAAAACACTCATCCAACGTTTACTGCACCGATTTTCACAGAAACGTCTAACTGGCTCCACCACTCAATTTGTGTTCCTGAGCAGCAGGCATCTTTGCTTTAATTCTTTAAAAAGAAAAAAGAAAAAAGGGGGGGAATTGGTTTTGGTTTTCTAAAAAAAATAATAATGCTTCTTTGTAATGTCTTGTTTACATTGTTCACCACTGTCTCTCAGCAGCTGGCTTGCTTTTGTATATCATATGTTCCTGCCCAGCAGAAGCTCTACTGTGGCCTTGGAATATCTTATACTCCTAAGTCCCTCTATTGTTGCCTGGTGGATGCCCTGCCATGGCCTGAGATGCCTATTCTCTCACTCTGGTTTAATCTACCATTGAAGATTCTGTAGATTCATAGAATTGTCGAGTTGGAAGGGGCTCTGAGGGACATCTTGTTCACCCTTGCAATGCAGGAATCCTGCCCACAGCTCAAACCACCAACCTCTGGTTAATCGCCAGGCACACTGATCCATCGTACCAGAGTACAATAGTACTATAAAATAGTACCATTGTACTATTTCTCTCCCCCTCCACCCTTCTTCTTTCAGTTTAGCAAACGAAAGCTAAGTAAGTATATATCTCCTGCCTTCCTTCATCATTCTTAGATGGTGGTGGTTTTAGTTCACTGCTCTCCACTGTTTCTCCTTTCCCTTCATCCTGCCTTCTCTCTAATTTAGGTCCCCTTGAATATGAGTAGTTCCCCCATTCTCCCCTTGAACAGACTACAGGAACTTGACTGTAAAGTCATGTGTTATTTACTCTTATTAAGCTCCTTTTTATTGTTATTAAGTCTCCATATCTCATCTCAGTCTCCCATTCCTGGGAACCTTACAGAAATGCTCCAGTATCTGGACCCTAGGTTATACACACTGTGCTCCCATTCATTTGGCAATTCTTTTAGTTCCTGAGCCAGCTCCACTTGATTGAAATTAGCCAGGGACTGCAGATGAAAGAGTTTCCCTAAATATTAGGGTCCTTGGTAGTTCCCGAAGGGCACATTCCCCCCACATGGAAGGGTGTTCAAGTTGAAATGTGTCTTAGAGGCTCATGTCTTTGAGCAGTATGGGAAACAATGGCGACAAATAGGAAAAATATAAATGATTCCCACAGGGAAGAGGCCTACTCTCAAAACTGTGAATTTCATGTTAAAGGGGACCCTCAATAATTGGTCAACACTCCAAAATGCACGTTTTATATCATTTCTGAAGGCCTTGTGAGTGTTGGAAACATTGGGCCAGTAGCTCGGTTGTAGGGCTCATTCTCAGTCCCTGGCATTTCTAATTAAAGGCATATCAGGTAGTAGGGTTGGGAAAGATCTCAGCTTGAGATCTTTGGGAAGTTCCTGTTAAGCAGAGTAGATAGATGGATCACTGGCCAAAATCAGGAGAAATCAATTCATAGGTTTCTCTTTTGAGCATGTAAGCAAACCTATGTTGTCCATAATTTTTAATGTTCAGTTGCTTAGAGACTTGCCGTGTATAGGTGAATCATAAATGTTGTTAATAATAATGACAACAGCACTTACCATCATAATCTGAACATGTAAACAAACCTATATTAATTATAGCTTTAAATCTGAAGTCACCCAGTGCCTTGTGTTGCGTAGGTGACTCTCAAAGTTGTTGACGGTGATGATACTAATGCTAATAATATAATGATGGCATCTGGTTTCTCGTGAGTTTTTTTTTTTAATCAACAAATAAACAAATAGCAAATGGTTGGAGTCTTGAAGGCTTGCCTTGTTTGTTTGTTTCTCCTACTCTATCTTTGAGAAGCTTCAAACATCAAGGTTCTCACATGTTCACTGAAAGTATTTCTGAATGAGGAAAGCTATTACAGTGGTACCTCAGTTTAAGTACACAATTGCTTCCAGAAGTCTGTACTTAACCTGAAGCGTACTTAACCTGAAGTGAACTTTCCCATTGAAAGTAATGGAAAGTGGATTAATCCATTCCAGATGGGTCCGCGGAGTACTTAAACTGAAGCGTATTTAACCTGAAGCGAACTTTCCCATTGAAAGTAATGGAAAGTGGATTAATCCGTTCCAGACTGGTCTGCAGAGTACTCAACCTGAAGCGTACTTAACCCGAAGTATGAGATAAGTTGATTCTGGAAGTCCGTACTTAACCTGAAGCGAACTTTCCCATTGAAAGTGATGGAAAGTGGATTAATCCGTTGCAGCCAGGTCCGTGGAGTACTTAAACTGAAAATACTCAAACCGAAGCGTACTTAAACTGAGGTATGACTGTAGTCTTAATAGCTGAGAGTGGTACGCCAACATTTGCCCTCCAGTTTTCTTCCCTTCCAAAACAGGCTTCTGCTTAATGCCTCATTCTCACGGCACTTTAGAATTTTGTTGGATGTGGGATGGTAGCTGAATATGGCATGCATGTGTTTTTTTCCAGTAAACATCCCTCAAACACTTTGCAGCCTCCCTGGCTGCTCATGCTTACTAATCTAAAGACAAATAAAAAAATTCCTTCAGTAGCACCTTAAAGACCAACTAAGTTTATATTTTGGTATGAGCTCTCGTGTGCATGCACACTTCTTCAGATACACTAGAAACAGAAGTGTCAGACCCTATATATATACAGAGGGTGGTGGGGGTGGGTGGGAATGGGTGATGGGCTGATGGGAGTGGTAAACCTGTAGATGGCTGTTAATGGCTGCTGATGGCTGCAATTAGTCCTGGGGGGGGGGAAGCAAGGGCTGAGGTGCTAAAGAAAGCTTGATCATGCATAATGAGATAAGAATCTGATGTCTCTATTCATCCCAGGTGCTTCCATGGTTTTAAGCTTGGTAATGATTTCCAATTCAGCAACTTCTCTTTCCAGTCTGTTCCTGAAATTTCTCTGTAATAAAACAGCTGCTTTGAGATCTTGTATAGAATGTCTTGGGAGATTGAAGTGTTCTCCTACTGGTTTTTCAGTCTTATGGTTCCTGATGTCAGATTTATGTCCATTTATCCTTTGGCGTAGGGTTTGGCCTGTTTGTCCAATATAGAGAGCTGAAGGGCACCGTTGGCATTTGATGGCATACACAATGTTAGAAGATGAGCAATTAAATAGTCCTGAGATGGTATGTTGGATGTTGTTAGGGCCAGTAATGATGTTGTCCGGGTGTATGTGGCAGCAAAGTTGGCATCTGGGTTTATTGCAGGCTCTGGTACCAGTGTCCATGTTAAGTCTGGTGGTTGTATTATTGTGGGTGAGGAGTTGTTTAAGATTGGGTGGCTGTCTGTAGACAATGGAAGGTACCCAGGAAGTCTGCACTGTTCAGACCACTGATGAGATGATTTGTGGAATGAAAGAAAGGACACTCACAAGTGCCAATCTTCCAGCACAAAAGTAAGGTAGGGATGGCAAACCCTTTCACACATCCCATGAGAATTTCATCAAAGAATTTGTCTACTCTTCTATAATTTTTGAATGCAATTCTCTCCCCCCCCCCCAATTAATTAATGGAGTTTGATTAACAAAAAAGAAAGAAAAAAGGAGTAATTTCTGGCACAGCAAAAACTAATAGCTAAACAGAACCTTCACATTTACAGGCAGCATACTGGTGGGTAAAAAGGGTTGTTGTTGTGTGCTGCTTGTGAACTTCTCACCAAGGGCGTACCCACCACGGGGCAAGTTAGGGCAGCTGCCCTACTCTAGAAGCAGGGCTGGTGGGCAGAGGCGGAGCACAGCCCGGCGGAGCGCGAGTTCGCCATTCCCGCCGCGCCGCGCCGCACCCTCCCTCCAGCTCCCCGGCGCGCCCTCAGGCAAGGCCAAGCGCGGCGGGGAACCAGGGAGCGCGGTGCGGTGGGCGGGAACGCCGAACTCGCGCTCCGCTGGGCTGGGCTCCGCTTCCGCCCACCAGCCCTGCTTCTAGGGAGGGGAACAGCCCGGCGGAGCGCGAGTTCGCCGTTCCCGCCCACTTTGTGGCCCCTCCCCTTCCGTGCCTTGGCCCCTCCCCTTGCCCCCCCCCCTAGTTTTGATCCTGGGTACGCCCATGCTTCTCACCCAAAAGGTAGACTGACAGAATACACTATCTAGCAGGCAAGAACTTCCGTACCCTTGGCAACTCTGCTGAATTGCTTATCTCCCTGAAGATGATACCAGGACCTTTACTGAATTCCTTCCAATGGTTCTGACAAGTCTAGTGGTAGCTGGAATGAATGACCAAAGCAAATTTAAGCATATTTAAAAGTTCTTGTTGTTTAAAGGACTAGGTGATCAGTTAGTTGTTAAAATCTTGGCACTGAACACACATTTTTAAAAGTATGTATTTGTGATCCAGGCTTTTCACTGAACAGAATGACTTGCACAACTATTAAATCTCCAGGACAGAACATCAGAAATTTAGATGAAAATGGCTCTGAAGTTTTTTTTTTGTTTTGTTTTTACTACTGCTCAACAGTAATCTTGTCAAAGTTTTGTTTTGAACTAACATTGTTTTGCTCTTCAGAGGTCCTTAAATCAATCCATTTATGAGGCCATTCCTGACAGATGAATGAAATATAGCAGTGGAAGCTGTGTGATAGTGATGCAGCCCTATACCAAGCTGTCACATTGGTGTGGCTTAGTCAGTGGCATATCAGTGTAGGCTCTTTGGCGGATCAACTATTGTCAGGGGCTGGGCAGAGGAGGAGGAATGGTAGAGACGGCCTTCCCATCCTGACTCTTCCAGGGAGGAGGAAGTGGAAGACAGTATAGACTTACAACAGTGGGAGGTCACAGCTCAGAGGAAGATAGGAGGGAAAGTTGAGAAATAATGGGAGAGGTGGAGCAAGCAGAGCCGGAGCAGTAGCTGGCTGACATGTTGTCACTAGAAAGCATCCCAGACCCACCATCTCCCAGAACCTGGCAAGCCTTAAAAATAGGAGAGCAAAGAGCTGAAAGGCAGAGGGCACTTAGCGGCACCCGTAGAGGATGATGATGAATGAGAAAGTGGCAGAAAAGGGGGTGGAGATTCACTCGGGACAACGCCATCTATAACCTCTCTCTGTAACAGGTAGGTAGCCGTGTTGGTCTGGATCGAAGTAAAATAAAAAAATTCCTTCAGTAGCACCTTAAAGACCAACTAAGTTTTTATTTTGGTATGAGCTTTCGTGTGCATGCACACTTCTTCAGACCTGAAGAAGTGTGCATGCACACGAAAGCTCATACCAAAATAAAAACTTAGTTGGTCTTTAAGGTGCTACTGAAGGAATTTTTTTATTTTACTCTCTCTGTAAAGTATGAAATAAAAAAAGGCTGTAAGAAACTTTCCCTTGATGTTTTCCTAGGCAACCAACCGGGGACCGCTGACAGCATCCTGACAACTATTTTGCCATGCAGCAAGTAACACCTGCTTTCTTCTCTCTCTCTCTCTCTCTCTCTCTCTCTCTCTCTCTCTCTCTCTCTCTCTGTGTGTGTGTGTGTGTGTGTGACAGAGAAGAAGAAGACTGCTTGCACAATCACACACTCTCTCACACAGAGAGCTTTCAAGAAGAAAAAACCTTAAGGACAGAATTCAACTAAGTTGTGTAGAGCGAGGTCTGCTCAGAGAATAGAACTTCCTCCCTTGCCTCCTCACACACTCCCAAAATCTGCTCAGGAGGTCTGGTCACACCTCCAGAACAGGTGAGAGGCACGTGGTGGGGGAGAGAGAGGGGGAAGTCCCATTAGAGACTTCATTGAATTCCCCCTTATGTATGTGCCTTCAACATGTCTTTGGTGTTGTCAGTTGGAGTAACTTCAGGTTTTCTGGGGAGAAGCAGAATTGATATAGAATTGATGTTGACAGGTGTTGAGTATTACCCTCCAGGCTTGCTTTTGCATCTCTGCAGCACTTCCTCCACATGGGTAGGATATTAGAAAAGTCGCCTTAAGAACCTACCTACATTTGCTTGAGGATAATTAACTGGCAAGTGGTTTGATAGGGGTGTTGAGATTTCTGTTGAAGATCCTTAGCTCCACTCACCATTCCCAACATTCCCCCTGGTGAAAGAATGTCTATTAAAGCACTTTAATATATAGTATAGATGTGCCCTGTGACTCTAGCACTTTCTGTTCGGCTGGACCCTGTAAAAAGCTACCTAGAATTTTCCACTTCATGGAGAGGGGAAGATCTTAAAGATCCAACGAGACAGCACAATTTTGCTCTCAAATTGGTATTTGTTTAAAAAGTGGAAGCATAAGCTGACATGTTGTTAAACCACTGATTATTCCCGAGTTCCGTCTGTTCAAATTTATGAGTCATTTCCCCTTGCTTCCTTTTCTATTCCCCCTTTGCAAGAATCTGAGCATTAGTCTCCGAAAAATGACTTGCGAGCTCCAGATTCATGATCAAATATTTGTGTATCTCTAGGCAGCATTTACACCAAGCACCTGCGTAAGTCACATAACTTCAGAAGAAGCTCTTGAATGGGTAGAAAACCCCCGCATGTGGATTTCAATAGTTCATCTCTGCAGTTCTCCTTTCTGTGTTTCTTCCTCTGTGCACATTTTCATAAATGTCAGGATGGTAGCAATGCATCCCCCTCTATGCTTATTAGAGCTTGATTTTCTATTAGCTCCAGTTTCTCCCACCCCTGCATGCTCTGGGATAATTCCGATATCCCGCCTTTTGTGTCTGTCTCTAACCATGTTTTCCCTTCCACTGAGATGTTGCCAGTGCACAAGACCAGTTATGGGGGTTGCGGGAATCATCAGAAAGAAATAATAACATGAAATAATAGGCTAAGTACCAACGAAAGCAAATAGCCTATGTTTGAGTATGTCAGTAGCCAAATGTGTTATAGGCCATGCCATACCAGGATACTCGTAGAAAAGTTTAAAAGGCAATACGATTTACATTAGTTACTCCTTTCCTACACCCTCTACAAAAGAAGTTATTGGTTTATTGAAGTGTGGTAACTAACAATAGCAATGTGAGATATGACCCAGGAAATCCCAGGGTTAATTTTCCTTTCAGCCCTGATTTCCTTAGATTGTCTTAGGACAGGTGTAGCTAATCTGATGCCTTCAAGATACTACTGCAATACAACTCCAACCATTTCCAGCCAGCACAGCTGGTGGTCAGGAATGATGGAATATGTAGTCCAACAACATATTGATGGTATAGTGCTGTCTACCCCTGCCTTCATGTTATCTGCCTATGATGTGAGAATAGTCCTGAGCAACCTGAAAGAGGTTGTTTGAAGGCTTAATGACAATGGATTGTCCCCAACTAAGTTTTACTTATTGGAGTTATTGGACCTATGTTAATCCTGCTCATTAATTTCAGTGGGTCTGTTCTGTGTATGACTAGCACTGGAAACAACCCCCAAAGCAGGCAAAATGATTTAAATGGTTATATATTACTCAATTATTTTCATTTAAGTCAGTTCAAAAGTGGGAGGACACAGAACACTAAGAAGCGGTCTCCACCATCAAGCTTTCTGAAAAATCCAGAAAAAGAGTGAGAAGAATGACAGGCAATTCTATGGCAGATCTAGCTCAGCACTAAAATGGTGGTAAATTTGCAATATAGAAGCATCTAATCTTCATGAATTAATTAATCTTCTTATCTGGCAGAATCTGAGAATCAAGAGGCATGACTAGCGGATCTTAATTGCTCTGATTAATGTTGGTGAATCTCATTTTATTATACTTGGCATCAATTCTGTCCTGAGTTCTTAGTTTTGTGGTCACACATGCTAATATCGCTATCTTTATATGAACTGCATGGGCCAGCCAAGGTAACAATCTGGTCTGTTTCAAGGGATGCAGCCCAGTTTTACTGTCTGGCATAAAGTACAATTTTTTAAATGATAATGATATTAGGTAGCAAACGGGGTACTTTCAAATATGACTTAGAATATGCTAAAATGAGATCTGGTGGGATCTCTTTTGGAGAATTTTGTGCAGGCATCTGCCATGGATTTGTTAAATATAGAATAGTCAGTATTCTGTATTGGGTTCAGCTTGGTTCAGCATCAATGTGAATTTGCACCTCTCAAAACAGTGTGTGATCCAGAATGCAGCGGACCTTCAATATTCACTCCAGATTTTGTGATGCAGATCTCCAATCTAAAGAAGTGTTGAAAAATGTGTGTATATTGGGGAGAAGAGTGCACAGAAATGCACATATTAGTAGAACTAACATTCAAAGGCAAATTTGGCAAAATTGCTTGCAAAAATGTGTCTGTTGGGAGAAGTGCACAAAAAACATGCTGATGATTTTTCACGAGAGCTTTATTTTTTTAACTGACACAAAAATGTAGGGAGCTGAACTCAATACCAGCAAAATGAGAAACTGAAAGAATCTGAAATTGACAGATCCATTCATCCATAGACATTCTTACAGGGTATAGGTATACATCAGGCATGTCCAACAGGTAGATCGTGATCCACTGGTAGATCACTGGACGTCTGTGGTAGATCACCGGTAGATCTCCAGCTCCCCATGAAGGAGCTCAACAACTTCAGCTCCCCTAAAAAAAGCTCAACGTCTTTGTCCTGCACCTCAAAAAAATGGGGCTTTCCTCCTCCCTAAAAAAGCTAAACAACTTTGACCTGCATCCCCTCCAAAACAGGGCTTTCCTTCCTAAAAAAAACTCAGAATCTTTGCCCTGTACCCCAGTTTTTAACTCTGTGAGTAGATCGCAGTCTCTTGGGAGTTGGCCACCCCTGGTGATACAACTGAATAGCTGTCAGTGACAAGCTACTAGGTGGATGAATGATGTGTCCTCTTCATTCCTTTGCCAAAGTTAAATTTCTTTCTCTCTCATCCACAAGCTGATCTAATTTACTCCTGCATTTCTGCCTCCTCGCCTCCCTGAGTAACCAATTAAGTATGTCACATTGCTTTTGGAAACTTAGTCTGATGAGGGCATCCAAATCCCTGTAACCCAGCTGTTATCCTGAAATCATTGGCATTTTATTGGTCAGTGAAGCTGGCAAGAAACATACATACTTTCTGCCTTGAAAAGCCTTAAAATGAGAACTATGGAGGATTTATTTGGCTTTTATCTCCTCCGTAAATTTGTGCAGGCTACCATATTTTCTTGCCAACATAAAACAATTCTACAGACTCACTTTTGTCACTTTGGCTAAATTCAGATTTACTACCTTGCTGCACACGAATCTAGGGGAGAAGGGGAAAAACATCAACATCTGGTTTTCTGTATACTGCTGCCACATTGGGCTAATGTATTCTGCCTTCTTTAAAATTAAGACTGCTTCTTCTAGCCTTGATTATTTTGCTGCTCTTATTATGGCCATCTGACTAAATGGCATGCATTTAGTTTCACATTATTGCTAACAAAACTTTGCAGTAACCAATCTCATCCTTGAATCTACATTGGTTGGTTGTCAATTCCAATACGAACCCAGTGCATACCTCTACAGGGGTATTTCTCAGAATCATTACAAAATTCCTCATTTGGGGGGGGGGTATCCTCCCAACCCCCAACCTACGAAAAGAAAACTTTCTGTAGGATATCATCCACATCCTGAGAAAGTGATCTGCTTTAGGAATCACCACTAGAAATCATAATGAGGAAGTTGCCTATTACATTCAATGGAATGGCCATCATCATCTGTGAATCAGTATATACCTTAATATGTGAACCCAATTGAAAGTAATGCAGTGAGTATATAGACCATCCATATTCAGGATGTACATCTGATCTACACTTGCAGATCTTGCCATAGCTGTGGAAGATGTGGACTTGGGAAGTGATTTGTTAGATTTGTATTTACATGCATACTTAATAATCTTACTAGCTTAGTCTTTTTTAAATTTACAAAATTTATTTATTGGACTTGTATACCACCCCTCATCTGGAGATCTTAGGGTGGTTCACAGCACCAAAATACAAAACAAGAACACAAAATACATAATAAAAACAAGAGCAGCAACAAAACAAACCCATAACCCTGCTTCCACAAACACATCTCACAAAATCTGTTGTCCTTGCCAGTCAACAATAATTAGCAAATATTATTAGAATCTTGTGCCCAAATGAAGAAAGGTATGCAAACTTTCAGCATAAATTATGCTGCTCCTCCCCCTTCCAAGTTCTGTTATGAAGACCTGAAATTACTGTATCCTGCGCAAAAAAAGCTTTGGGATGTGATCTTAGCCCATTCCTCAACTTCATCAGCAGTCTGGTCCTTCCCTTGTTGTCCAAACTTTGCTGGCACAAATGAAAATTATCCCAACCGAGTCCCTTGTTCAATTCTATCCTGAGCCATTATTTAAAACTGCCTGCCAGGGGATGAATGACTACAGTACACAGACTGCCCATACAATTGCAGAGGATATTGATTTCCTTTACAGTTCACATCCATCATTCTTTGCCCAAGACCTGAATGTTCTGTGAAATTGGAGAGATGCCATCATGTAGTTTCTTGCATGTGTAATTGAAAAGGAAAAAGGAAAGCGGTGGTGGGAGAATGGTCAACTAATTGCCTTTTCAGATGACTAAGATTGTCCCCATGCATCCTTCATTCTTTTCAGTTGTTTTGCCATTCAGAAATAGGATGAGGTTGGAGTTTGCTGGGGAACTGTGGCTGGGTATTCCACCCACCCCAGCTTTTGTGGTTTTACCTTTAATGCACATATCCATATCTGTGCTCAGGAAGCCTGCAGAAGAGCTCTGTGATGCTTGAAAGCTTCAACCCTGATCAACAATGCAACTCAAGCTGATAAAAGGCATTTTGCCTTTTCTGTTATGTGACCAAGATGAGAATCCTGGCAGGCAAATCAGCTGTGTGTCAGTTTCACCTCTTTGCTTCCAACATTGCGTGAAATACTGATTTTTCCTTTTTTGCCCTTTGAAATGCATTCATCTGCTGTACAAATTAATGATTTCAACCCACTCCCTGTCTATCCATTTTTTCCTGAGTTCTGCACAGATCTTTTAAAAATGGAGAGGGGGATAAAACAACAACACAGGCTTCACTGAATGGGGATTTAAAGCTCCTTCTCTGAAGAGGAGAGCAAATGTTCCTGATGTAGAAATACTGAATGCAAGAAATAAAGTGTGCGAATTAATCGAAAGTGGGGGCGGGGGGGGATACCCTGCTGTGCAGAACTACTCTGAATACAGCAGCCTTCCTGTTTGCAAACTTACTATTAAAATGAACCCGAAGCAAATGAGGGGAGGAGAATAGAAACACACCTTTGACTTCAACTTTCAGCAACATATCTGTTTGCCATCGACTTCGCAGCTCTCGCTCATATATCTTTATTTCTCTCCTCACCCCCACCCCTCACCCCCCCAAAAAGAGGAAGGTGAAATCAAGCATTATATTTATAAGCATAGCCTCTAATCTCCCTTGCAGTGAAAGCATGTTTGTGAATCCAGAGATCATAGAAGCAAAACAGCTCACCTTTCTCTCTCCAGTGAAAGTGACGGCAGCTTTGCTTAGTGCTTGTGCTGGTCCGCAGCCTCTCTGGTGCCTTCTTCGTCTCTGCTGTGTGTTAGCAGTTAGCTCCAGTGATATCTCTCTGTACTCAGGGCTTTCTCTCCCTCTGCATCACTTTTAACTTAAGCAGCTTGGAAACCGAAGCCAAAGGTACCCTCTATCTGATTGGTTTCCGTTCAGCACCCCCTGATTAATAAGAAACGTCCCTCACACATGGAGAGCAGATTGCTGCTGATGAGGCTGCAGCCAGTGCTCAATGTGAGGAGGCTTTGGGAACGAGTCAGGAAGGTGTGGAGGCGAGAGGCGAGTGTTTGGAGAGGGAGGGTGAAATTTGGATGTGCCAAACACAGTGATTTGCAAGTGAATAGAGGAGGAGGAGGGCACAGAGAGGAGAACTCTGACAAGGACTCCCCTGATAGAAGAAAGAGCCTCTGTGCTTCAAGCCTCACTCACCCGGTCCCAATTTGTATGTTCAGCCCACTTCCTGGAAACAAGAGGCAGTCATGTCTGCAGCCTGTAAATCAGCCAGACACAAGATTTTTATTACCCTGGCCACCTTGCATTGTGATTCAGTGCCAACTGGGAACTCGGAATTGCCCTATGCAACCGATGTGTTGAGAGACCTCCACATTTCATAAAAGTAAAGTTGAGGCTCCTCACTTACCCTAGTTCCTACCACCACCACCTTTTTAAAAAAAGGCATTAGACTTGACAACATGGGCATGTGCTTCTGAGGGGAAATCCTTCCCAAAGATGCTCTCGGGGGCAAGTGATCGGGGTGGTCTTGACACTATTTGTGGCTTTATGGCTCTAACCGTGACTCACTTGTCCTGTTCAACATCTGCACATGAGGGTTTCATTTGTGTAGTAGCTAGTCCCAGCCAGCGCATATACATATGTTTTGTATGGTCAGTTCACAAATTTTGCATGGGGCATCTGACAGAGCTGAGACAGGCTTTTGTAGGCAGTGGGTTGTGCCTGACCCTGGTCTACTTACCACAACTTCCTACTACGGTAAGTTAATCCTAAGTGGCCCATTAAGAGTAGAGGTAGGGGGCAAATTCAATTTTGTCCACATTTAAAGTCAAATCTATCAAAGATACATGCGTTAGGGGGCAATGTGCATAAAATACATACATTAGTAAAATTGGCATATAAAAGGCATTGCATTAGGGAAGCCAGCTTGAAAAAAAACATGTGCATTAGCACACACACACAAAAAAAACCTACACAAAAATGTGTTTATTAGGAGAAATCTGCACTTAAATGGCAAACTGCTACAGAAATGTGGATAACTGAATTTAAGATCAGAAAAATGAGAAACTGAGAGAGTTTAAACTGTCAGATCCTTCCACCCCTAATTAAGAATGCTGTACAAGTCACAACCACTACAATTTTATGATCTTTTAGTAAAAGGTGACACTCAGACAACTCAAATCCCAAATATGACCTGACTTTTGTTATGCCTATTGTAAAAGTAGTAAGAACTTTTTAAAGCCAACCGAGGACGATGACGTCCCACTTCAAGCAGGTAGTAAACAAATCATATTTGGGCACAATTACTATATGGGATGCGGGAGGCGCTGTGGGTTAAACCACTGAGCCTAGGGCTTGCTGATCAGAAGTTCGGCGGTTTGAATCCCTGTGACGGGGTGAGCTCCCGTTGCTCAGTCCCAGCTCCTGCCAACCTAGCAGTTCAAAAGTACATCAAAGTGCAAGTAGATAAATAGGAAGGTAAATGGAAGGTAGGTAAATGGCATTTCCATGTGCTGCTCTGGTTCGCCAGAAGTGGCTTTGTCATGCTGGCCACATGACCTGGAAGCTGTACGCCGGTTCCCTCGGTCAATAATGCGAGATGAGCGGCACAACCCCAGAGTCGGTCATGACTGGACCTAATGCTCAGGGGTCCCTTTACCTTTACTATATGATTATCTGCATAAATTATATATGCAGGCCAGAAATAGGCAAGCATTTCCTATCTTTTTTATTCTTCTCCTGTCCTATCTCAGCAGCAGAATCCTGTGTATCAAGAAGAAACAAAGTGTAGTCCTCAACTGCAACAAAATTTTGTAGGACAAGCAGTCTCCTATAAGTATCATGCTTAAGTCTAATTAACACTTGAAGGGGTTAAGACCATAAAGTAAGCTGTCCTGCTAGGCTTAGCCTAGGTGACTCCACGTCACCTTGGGAAGATGTTTATCGAGCCTATTGCAGTATTGCAGTTTACCTGATGAACTCAGGTTGTGAAGAAATTTCAAGAGCTTAGCCTCATGGCTCTATCAAGCCATTATTTTGTTCCCATACCAATAATTAAGAAACTGTCACTACTTTTGAACTAAGCCATGTTTTACTGTTTGTGCAACTTTTCTTACTGATGTATGGAAAAGCAACGTGAACCTGATCTTTGAAGAATTTGTAAGTAAACCAATTTTTAGCCGACCAAATGTGCAATCTTTTCCTATGCTGGGCGAAGAGGGAAGTTTTGGAACTCACAAGGGCATATTTTAAAGATCTAACAGCCTATATTTTCATGCTTTACTTTGCTGCACATTTTATTATTTTAAATCTGTGCTGGGGTTCTTTCACCAGAGCGTGCTTGCCCCAAACTTGGCTCTTGGCATCCTGAGAGTTTTTGCTTCTATATTATAGTTTTCTCCTTGTACCCACAAACTATTGGCATTTCTTTCTAAACATACAGTGATACTGAAGGTACATTACCACTTCAACAGGTTTTTAGACTACTGTGTGTTCCCAAAGAGACCCTGAGATTTCAGGGATGTGGGTTCAGAGTCCATTTCAAAGCTTGTGTGTAAATGTCTGAGTGACAGTATGTGATAACAGGATAATGCAGAGTATTATACAGATTGTTGGCATAGTGAAGGAAAACAATACATTTTGGCAGGGTTTGCATCCTGCCTACCTCCAAGGAGCCCTTCTCTCATCAATTTACCTGCTTAAGAGCCTTCCCATACCCGAGCGACTACATGCACATTGCAAAGGATTCTGGAACATTCTTGGTGAACACTCATTCCACTCAGCACAGCCTGTTGTACCATCATTGTGTGGCTTCACCTTACAACACATCTAAAGTTTCCCTGGAGCTGCACATGCCACTTGAACAGCTATCATGAGGGCAAATATTTTTTTATAAAACAAAGTAATATAAAATAATGGCAGGCAAGCTGCTCACAGAGAAGCTTGCCCACCCTTGATGATCGTCTTAGCACACACAAAAAAGTCATTATATACCTGCAATGAACCTGAGGGTTCCCCAGAACATAGTCTGAAAGCTACTGCTTTACAACATCCTAGACGTTTGTTGCTTTATTGGTCCTGGTAGACCAGTAAAAGCTATGGATATTATACAAAAGAAGCATAATTCATGCCTAATTGCCTGACTTTGCCTGTAATATTATGCACACAATCTGAGCAGAGCTTCTCTGGGAGAAAAGAGCAGGGGGTCGTGACTGATGTAGTGATGGAACTTTGGACAAATGCAGGAAATCCTTTCGGGAACCAAAAATTGCATAGGGCAATGTAGTAGCAAACTAATAGGGTCTATAGCTCCAATATCATTCACTGGGTAGAGAATGACATGTGAATATTTTGCCTAATTCTTGATTCATGCAGGGAAATGTTGGGGAGCCCCCTATAAAATCTGCAAGCCTCCAACACCATTTTTTTGCCAAATATAGCTCCAATATCATTCACTGGGTAGAGAATGACATGTGAATATTTTGCCTAATTCTTGATTCATGCAGGGAAATGTTGGGGAGCCCCCTATAAAATCTGCAAGCCTCCAACACCATTTTTTTGCCAAATCATGTCTCCATAGCTTCTAAACATAGTAACCTAGGGGACCAGTGCAGAAAGTTAGGGACCAGATTCCCTTTATTCTCCCTGTAATTGAAACATTTGTTTTGCTTGAAGTTCCAAATAATTTGAAGCCTGTCTTGTGTGCAACTCTGTTTAAACCTCTGCAGCTGATATGTAAGGCAGAGTACGTATTGGTTTCCCATTTAAGAATGTGCAGTTAGGGAGGCATGGAATAAAAACAAATAATTGCATTTCTGCTAAAACCTGAAGCGGTTAAAAGGGGGGGGGTCTGGCATCCATTGTGTTTTCAGATGGGGGTCGGGGGGGGGATCCTATTAGTTGCCAGTTGTAACACAGGGCACTTTAGAAGCTAGTGGAAACTGTGTCAGAATGCAAGATAATCCTCATCAGATCTAGAAATGTATTCATGGCTACCACAAAAGCAGGGCTGCCATTACATTAGATGACAGTTGGAGGTGATGAAGGCTGACATGTCATGGACGGAGTAACCACTATTTCCGATGGTCACTGTTTTGCCAGATGCAAAAGAAGCTAATGATCCTACACCTTTGTGTAGAAGAAGGACTTTCATGAAGTAAAGGTAAAGGGACCCCTGACCATTAGGTCCAGTCGTGACCGACTCTGGGGTTGCGGCGCTCATCTCGCATTATTGGCCAAGGGAGCCGGCGTACAGCTTCCAGGTCATGTGGCCAGCATGACAAAGCCGCTTCTGGTGAACCAGAGCAGCACATGGAAACACCGTTTACCTTCCCGCTATAGCAGTTCCTATTTATCTACTTGCATTTTGATGTGCTTTCGAACTGCTAGGTTGGCAGGAGCTGGGACCAAGCAACGGGAGCTCACCCCGTCACAGGGATTCGAACCGCCGACCTTCTGATCAGCAAGCCCTAGGCTCAATGGTTTAGCCCACAGCGCCACCTGGGTCCCTTTCATGAAGTATGTATCTATTAAAGATACAGGAACCCTGTCCTCTTTTCCACCAGGCCACCATACCTTCTTCTGAGGAGCTCAAGGCATAGTCCTCCACCCTGGTCAGGTAGAATAGGCTGGGAGATAGTGACTGGTTCATAGGCATGGGGTCATTTGAACCACTACATGTCAGGGACTGGGCAGATGAGGAGTGTGGGAGACCTCAGCCCCAAGAGGCTTCTGGGCATGAGGAAGACGACGATAGTATGGACTCAGGTTCGTGGTGGTGGTGAACAGGACACACCCCAGAAGAAGAAGCAAAGAGCTGGGAAATAATGGAGGATGAGGAACAACCACAAGCTAGTAGATGCTCTAGTCCTGAACAGAGACAGGACTCAGAGATGGGATAAACAGTACAGCAGACAGTAGACACTACGTCACCTGAATGCCTGGTAGGACCTCCTCCTTCCCTGAGAACCAGGCACTTCCTCTGTATCTTAGAGCAGAAAGCCAAGGAGAGACAGAAAGATTCATTTGCCGGCCATCGTAGGCAGAAAGGAGGGCTTTGGAAGTTAGAAAGTACTGCAAGGGGGGTGTAGCATCGTCTAGAGACTGAGAAGCATAATTCATGGTCTCTCTGTGTATTCTGTTGATTTAAACAAAAGACCTGGAAGAAGCTCTCCGCATCCCTGATTTCACTAGGCAGTTAGCCCGTGAGTTGTGACACTACATGATACTGTATTGACTTTTTGGCGATTCTTGCTACATACTTCTAAAACACCCCCTCTCTCATACACACCCTAAAAAAAAGATAAAGTGACTGCTGGGGGAAACGCATTTACCTGTGAATCTTTTGAACCTGTTGGACAAACAACAGGTTCAAAACATAGGGATATGTTTCACTCACTGTTAAGTTCATATGAGATATCCCCACAAGTGTTTGGTTGACAGCTATGGGAACCTGATGATGGCACAGATATTCTTTGATGCAATCCAAAGAGCTCTTATTAACCTGCCATAGTGCATCAGCCCATTAGCTTATCATGCCCAGTCTGTCTTCTCCAACTAACAGGAGATAATCAAGGTCTGAGGCACAGGTCTTTCTGAAATGCTAGCTAGGTGCAAAAGAGGGCTGAGCTTCTGCACATTTAATATTAATGTTGGCATCCACCTGTTTCAGGAGACAAGGGAGGAGTGTGTCTTTGGGGGATGAAGACAAATTTTTGGAAGGTTACAGTGCCTGTTGTAGCTGTAGAGACTGATATGGGAGAGACATGTTTTGTTGCAGCTGGGGCAAGTGAAGACATCTGGTTGTGTTGTATCATGTAGCAATGTAGTGTCAAAGGTGCAGGACCTCTGCCCTGTAGCATTTTGCTACCCTAGCACCTATTTGAGGTTCTTCCCTGCCAAGATATGAGAAATTTTTAATTTAAGATTTGACTACTGTATAAGCACATATTGTAGGTGAATAGGAAGGATGCATGGATGACTTCCAGGCAGATTTAAACCTTGGCACTTCTTACTTTTAAAATTAGTCACTGCTTTTGACCAAGACCCGAGATGAAGTTGCACAGGAACCATATAAACAGGAGAAAGCAGTCAGGGCTATTGGTGAGATTTACAAACCTTAAGAGGAAAACAAATAGTGTTTGTATTAGATGTCAGCATGCCTGCTTGTTCTCATATATATTTAATAGTCTTTTAAAATATACATCACAATAACCGCTGTATAGGGAGAAAGGAAAAAAATTGCCTTGTACGTTGTATTTTACTCCTGTTGAAATAAGGACAATTTTATGGCATATCTCCTCCTTGGATGCCTAAAAAAAGATATTCTGTATGCCATGAAGGCAATAAGCATGTATCAAGGCAACAAAAAGAAGAAGTAAAACAACAGAGTTGTGCTGCTGTTCCAAATGAACACCAGAATAAGGGAAATGTGGGTAAATGGTTTAAGTTATTGAGGAAGACTGGAAAATGGAGAAGTAGAAGCAAAATATATGAAGAAACAGGAAATATACTAGGCTTTGGTGGTATTTGCTTTGCTTTAGAGCCAAAATATATGCCACTTTTACAAAGCTTTCTACATTCTATTATTATTATTATTATTATTATTATTATTATTATTATTATTATTATTTTATTTAGTGTCAGTAAGCCTGCAGTGTCAGTAAATAACCCTTAACAAAGACAAAAGAAGTTGTGATTATCAGTGGAAAAATAAGGCAAAAACATTTGGAAACAAGCTAGCTAAATTACTGCTCTAACTGCTGGAGCTGTAGGGCAAATTAAAAACCCAAGTCACCCGGCAAAACAATCTTCATTATTAAGATATTGCTGCCCTACAAAGATGTGCTTGAGTGGTGAAATAATTAGCTACAATTCTCTCCCCATTAATATTTTCCACATTTCCTCAGCTATTACTGTGCATTTTCCAGAAAGAGTGAGGCAAGTGTTTCCACAACCTCATAACAGACCTGCCCATTTCTTTCCACTAAGTCCATATACTTTCCAATACAAATAAAAGAGTTACAAATATTAAATATTTAAACAGGGAGTTTGGGGTTCCCAAATTTGAATAATGGTGTTTTGCCACCAGGCTTGTGTGAGAATTTTGTCCAATTTGCTTGTTACCAGGAGATCTTCATTATGTGGATATAAGAATGGTTCCATTGCCTCAGGCATAAACTTAGCCATTTAGTGCGTTGATTGTTAATACTCTGATTTCTTTTCTATTGTCTCCACTCAAGCCAAGTCGACCGTAGAGCTGAAACCGCTGCACAAAAGACGTTTCCCAGTAATACTGCAGTCGAGTGGCCTGCAGAAAATAAAGCAATCAGAACTGATCATTTGGTGATGTCACTTGAACTCCCATCACGAAAAGCCTCATCAAAATGCCCATTCCATGATTCCTTTCTGAAAGGTTCTCTTGATTATGAAAATGTCAGAATTTGTGTCTGTCTGGAGCAAGGCCAGAGTAAAAAATCAATTAAAAAATGCTAATGTATCTGTGTGTGCTTTAGCATGGGGGTGACTATAATATGTGACCCTCCAAGAGTTTTTGGACTACAACTCCCATCAGCTCTAGCCTGTATGGAAAGTGGTCAAGGACAGTGTGAGTTGTCGCCCAGCAACAGTTGGAAGAATGAATAGTGGCTTCTTCTGCTTTAGTATATAGTGGTACCTCGGTTTATGAACACAATTGGTTCCGGAAGTCTGTTCATAAACTGAAGCGTTCATAAACTGAATCGAACTTTCCCATTGAAAGTAATGGAAAGTGGATTAATCCATGCCAGACTGGTCCGCGGAGTACTCAACCTGAAGCGTACTTAACCCAAAGCATGGGTGTAATTGGTTCCAGAAGTCTGTTCACAGACTAAAGTGTTCATAAACTGAAGCGAACTTTCCCATTGAAAGTAATGGAAAGTGAATTAATCCGTTCCAGATGGGTCTGCGGCGTTCGTAAACCGAAAATTCGTAAACTGAAGTGTTCATAAACCGAGGTTCCACTGTACAGTGGTACCTCGGGTTACAAACGCTTCAGGTTACAAACACTTCATGTTACAGACTCCGCTAACTCAGTAAGAGTACCTCAGGTTAAGAACTTTGCTTCAGGATGTGAACAGAAATCAGCGGCAGGAGGAGGCCCCATTAGCTAAAGTGGTACCTCAGGTTAGGAACAGTTTCAGGTTAAGAACGGACCTCCAGAACGAAGTAAGTTCTTAACTGGAAGTACCACTGTATATATTTGCCTCCATATCCTAACCACATTTTCCTGGAAATAAAGGTCACTTATTAATGGGACCACCTTGTTTCCAGACAGTGAGCTGCATTTGTTATCAATGCACATGATACTAGAGAAAGCCAAACTATATATATATATATATATATATATATATATATATATATATATATATATAATCATCAGTCCCATAACTCTGCCCTTAAGTTCAGACTTAAAAACAACAGCAATGTAGCTACCATAGGGGGAGCTGAGGTAGAATAGGACCCTATTGTGGGGGCAGAGGATTTTACCTCAGTGGCATAGTGTGGGGGGCTGGGGGACATGGCCCTGGGTGCAAATGTATGAAAGGGCAGAACCAGGAACCCACATGGCATGCTTCCTCATTGAGGCCTGAGCCATGGGGAGGCAAGCCATGCCCAAGCCGGACCTCCAGGGTGGGTGCAAGAGTGCCACCTTCTTCTGCTTGTGGCCGGCGAAGGGCTGCTCATGCATGCCTTGCCCCTGCCCCAGCCGAGAAGGAAGAAGGGTGCCGTAGCCACCACCCATCAAAGAGGGAAGGGGGAAGAGGAAGACAGGAAAGCACTGCAAGAGTGTGTTGCCCAGAGTGCCTTGCTGCAAGGACAGGGGAGAAAAGCAAAACAGCTGCAAACCTGGCTTCATGTTTTTCTATTTTATCTTTGCTCCCAGGTTATGGCTAGTTTGATTAGACTCTGGCTGGTGAAGGAACTGACCGCTACCCAGTCCACCAGGGAGGCACAGCACTTGCCCTGCCCCAGGCTCTGGCAACCCAGGCTCTGCCCCCACAGGACACACATCCTGGAAGCATTCAACAGCGCAGCAGCTGTGAAGTAGAGAAGATGTCCCCCCATTGCCACTTCCTGGCATTGACCCTGCAAAGAGGAGCGGTACCACCATCTTCCACTGAGTCCGTCTGGTAACGCATCACATTTGATGATATCAAAGTGAAATATACTCGGAGTCAAGAGTGAATTTCATGCTCTTTATTCAGCTCATAATCATCAAGGAGGAGAAGAGAAGACGAATGGCTCTTTTCCCCAAACCATCTGCTTATATACATTATTTACACAATGGGCCTTGCGTGATTGGCTACTTCAGGGCTACACCTGTGGGCCAATTATATTATGGATTGACTTCTGCCTGCAGCCTGATTGGCTGCTCCTACAGGCCAATCAGGTAGCAGGTTCACTTCTGCCAGCCGCCTGATTGGCTGCTCCAGCAGGCCAATCAGGTTGCGGATTCACTTCCACCTGGAGTTGGATTGGGTAGCTCCCGCTGATTCTGAATCCTATTGTTCTAGGATTCAGCTCAGTACATAACACCCCTCCCCTCTAAGTTCCAGTCCTGCCCGGGAAGTTGCATTCGTAGTCCCCAAGGTCTGCTGGCCGCCTCCGTGTGCGTTGTGGCCTGGGGTGTTCCTTGGTCAGGGGTTCTGGTTCTGGCTCGTGTTCCGAGGCTGCTGGCTGTGCCAGGGCTGTCTGGTCTGGCGCCACTGAACCACTAGGTTGTAGCTCTGGTTCTGGTGTCCTTCCAGCCTCGGGGCGCCCCTCTGTGCCTACTGCTTCTGCTTCCCCTGCCCACCCCTCTCGCTCTACAGGCCTCACTGCCCTGCTGTCCCCTTGGGACCCCTCTGTCCCGCTCTCCTCCCGGGTTCCTCCTGGGAATCGTCGTCGTAGCTGGTCGCAGTGGCGGCGCCAACATTGCCCCCCTTCCGTTAGTACCTCGTACGACACGGGACCGGTCACCTTGGTGACTGTGGCGGGTACCCATGCTGGGCCTGCCCCAAAATTCTTTGCATACACTGGGTCCTGGGCCACAAATGTCCGGGGGTTCCTGCCTTTCCCCACCACTACCTCATCCTGAGCTCTGTCGGGGTGAAGTCGGTCCAGTCTAGTTGCAAGGCGCCGGCCCATTAGTAATTCAGCTGGGCTCCGGCCCGTCGTTGTGCTTGGGGTGCTGTGCTGTGCTAGAAGAAATGCGGCAAGGCGGTATTCCCAGTCCCCTTGTGTCATGCGGCGGAGGCTGTCCTTGGTGGTCCGCACCATGCGCTCCGCTTGGCCATTGGTGGCAGGGTGGAATGGTGCTGAGCGGATGTGGCGGATGGCGTTCTGCGCTGTGAAGGTCTGGAACTCCTCTGACGTGAATGCGGTTCCATTGTCCGAGACGAGGGTGTCAGGGAGCCCGTGGGTCGCAAACAGCTTACGTAGTACCCGGATGGCTGCCGCCGTAGAAGTGGATGGTACCAGTGCGACCTCCAGCCATTTGGTGTAGGAATCCACCACTATGAAGAATGTTTTTCCCTGGAAGGGGCCAGCGAAGTCCACGTGCAAGCGTGACCATGGATGTCGGGCGGACTCCCAGGGCTGGACTGGGGCCCTTGGGGGATCCGGGCGGGATTCTTGGCAGGTCTGGCAGTGTTGGACCCAGGCCTCTATCTCTCTGTCAATCCCCGGCCACCACACATAACTCCTGGCAAGGGCCTTCATCCTCACTACCCCTGGGTGTGTCTCGTGTAGGGCTGTGAGGACCCTTTTGCGGAGGGGCTGGGGAACAACAACCCTGCTTCCCCATAACAGGCACCCCTTGTGGGCCGACAGTTCATGTTTGCGGTTTGTGTAGCCAGCGAATTCTGGCCCGGGGCTGCTGCTGGGCCATCCTCGCCACACCCAGTCCAGGACCCGGGAGATGACCCTATCTTTTGTGGAATGGTGCGCAACTTCTTGTGCCTGAATGGGTCGGTCGGGAAGCAGCTCCAGGGTCATAACCTCTTGCGCAGGCGCTGGGTCGGGGCCTGTTTCTGGTAGTGGTAGCCTGCTGAGGGCGTCTGCGTGGCCCATCGCCTTCCCAGGGCGGTGGATTAGTGCATACTGGTAGCCGGCAAGGAAAATTGACCACCTGAGGACACGTGGAGACAACACTTGGGGGGTCTGCTTCTCAGGGGCAAACAGGCCAAGCAACGGCTTGTGGTCAGTCACTATGGTAAAGGGCCGCCCGTACAAGAAATCATGGAATTTTTTTACGCCCTTCACGATTGCCAGACCCTCCTTGTCAATCTGTGAGTAGTTTCGTTCGGCTGCAGCAAGCGTCTGGGAGAAGTATGCCACCGGCACCTCTCTTCCATCCGGGAGTTGGTGTCCCAGGACAGCGCCGATGCCATAGGGAGAGGCGTCGCATGCCAGCACCACTGGCAGCCTCTCGTCGAAGTGTGCTAAGACCGAGTTCGAGACGAGCAAGTCCTTGACTGCCTGGAATGCGGCCCTTTGTCGCTGGCCCCACACCCAAGGGGCCCTTTTATCTAGGAGTCTGTGTAGGGGCTCCGCTACCGCTGCCTTATGGGGAAGGAAGGCATGGTAAAAGTTCAATAGTCCCAAGAATGACTGAAGTTCGGGCTTGCTCTTGGGCGCTGGGGCCTCACAAATGGCCCGTACCTTGTCACCGGTTGGATGGACCCCTTCTGCGTCCACCTTAAATCCCAGAAAGTCCACCTGCGGCACTCCCAGTAAACACTTTTCCCGCTTCACCTTGAGGCCCGCCGTCTGGAAACGGTGCAGGACGGAGCGGAGGCGGTCCTCAAATTCCTCTGGTGTGGGCCCGGCGATCAGTACATCATCGAAGAAGGGGGTGACGGCAGGAATCCCTTTAAGGAGAGAGTCCATTAGATTCTGGAATATGCCTGGTGCCACGCTAACGCCAAATTGCAGCCGCTTAACTCTGAATGCCCCTCTGTGCGTCACAATCGTCTGAGCCTCTGCTATGGCTTCGTCCACAGGCAACTGTTGATACGCTTGGGCCAAGTCCAGTTTGCCAAAGATTTTTGACCCAGCCAGGGTGGCGAGGACATGGCTGACCACTGGCACTGGGTATGCATGGGCCGTGAGAGCCTTGTTTATGGTGCATTTGTAGTCTGCACAGATGCGGACCGAACCGTTAGGCTTGACGGGTGTGACAATTGGAGTTTCCCAGGGGGCGTTGGGCACCGGCTCCAGCACTCCTTGCTCCACGAGCCGGTCCAATTCCTCGTCTATGCGGGGTTTCAGGGCGAACGGGACCCGGCGGGCCTTGTGCCTGATGGGTCGTACAGCGGGGTCCAGCTGTAGGGCAATGGGGGGTCCTGTATATCGTCCCAATGCCCCATCGAAAACCCCTGGAAACTCTTTGCATATGGCGTCCACGTCCACTTGTAAGCTAGTGCGGTTCACCCCGGTAACGGCTAGCCCCAGAGGTCCAAACCATGCCAGTCCCAGTAAGCTAACGTAGGGGCCCTTAACTACCAGCAAGTCCAATTGTTGCTTTCGCCCTCGATATTGCACCCTGAAGGTCCCCACCCCCATAGTAGGGACCTTACGTTTCTGGAAGTCCCGGAGGGTGAATGGGGCCGGCCTTAGTTTGGGACCCCCATTAGGGCACAGTTCCCTTAATGTTCGGGCCGAGATTATGGATAGAGTTGAACCCGTGTCCAGCTCCATGCGGCATGGGGCTCCCTCTATCTGTACCTCTATATAAATTTTCTCTGTGCTGGGATGGGGCAACTGGAATACCTGGTAGTCCGTGATCTCCGTCGAGTTGCCTTGGTGCATGGTGCCGTGTGACCTGGGGCTCCTGGGTCGGTCATCTGATGCTTGTCGACGGGTGAGTCGAGCCCGACACACCCGGGCGATGTGTCCCAATTTTCTGCACTGCCTGCACTCTGCGTTGCGGAAACGACAGGTCCTCCTCTCGTGGTTCTCCCCGCAGCTTGCACAGTTCCCTCCTTCTCGTCGAGGCTGCTGTGGTGTGTGTGCTGCTTGAGTGCGCCGCTGTACTCGGTGTACTTCCTCCCTGTCAGATTCGGATTCGTCGGTGAGGTCTTCGTGGTAGACCCTCGGTTGGGATGGCGGGGCCGGTCGTGCCTCTTGCGTTGACCTCTCGGCGGCTTCGGTTGCCAGGGCTTCCTCCAGAGCAATCTGGAACGTGAGGTCTTTTTTGGCGTAGAGGCGTCGTTGCAACATCTCGTCCCTCAGGCCACCGACGAGGCGGTCACGAAGCATGTTCTCCAATTCTGAGAAGTTGCATAACCGGGCGGCTTGGCGGAGGGAGGTCACAAACCCAGTTATGGTTTCCCCCGGGGCTTGCCGCTTTGCGTAGAAGGCATTTCGGCAAGCTACCACCGAGGGCTGTGGTGAGAAGTGCTCCTTCAGCCGTTCCATTATTGTTTTGTAAGAGACGGTAGCGACATCTCTAGGTGCAAGGAGAGCCCGGGCGATTTCAAACGTCTCCTCTCCACAGACGCTGAAGAATGTCGCCCTCTTCATGGCATCGTTGGTGACTTCTTTCGCTTGCAGGAGGAAGTTGAAACGGGCGGCGTACCCTTCCCAGTCTCCTGATGCTGGTTTGAATGGCGAGAAGCTGCTGTCGGTTGCCATTCTGGGTTCCTTGGGTCCTGGAGCTGAAGCCTGGATGCACGGTGCGATGCAGCGGTGCAGCAGGTGGCGGTGCTGCGGTGCAGTGCGTGGTGGCGGTCAGCTCAGCAGGATCCCATCCTCGTCGCCAGTGAAATATACTCGGAATCAAGAGTGAATTTCATGCTCTTTATTCAGCTCATAATCATCAAGGAGGAGAAGAGAAGACGAATGGCTCTTTTCCCCAAACCATCTGCTTATATACATTATTTACACAATGGGCCTTGCGTGATTGGCTACTTCAGGGCTACACCTGTGGGCCAATTATATTATGGATTGACTTCTGCCTGCAGCCTGATTGGCTGCTCCTACAGGCCAATCAGGTAGCAGATTCACTTCTGCCAGCCGCCTGATTGGCTGCTCCAGCAGGCCAATCAGGTTGCGGATTCACTTCCACCTGGAGTTGGATTGGGTAGCTCCCGCTGATTCTGAATCCTATTGTTCTAGGATTCAGCTCAGTACATAACACAAAGCTAAAGAGAGATCCAGGCGAATCAACAGGATCACAAGACTCTGGAGAAAGTCATCAAGGAGAAAGGTGATCAAGGCTTTGTTGTTGTTCCACAACCTGAAATAATAATAATAATAATAATAATAATAATAATAATAATAATAATAATTTATTATTTATACCCCGCCCATCTGGCCGGGTTCCCCCAGCCACTCTGGGCGGCTTCCAAAAAAAACACAGAAATTCTAAAATACAGAAATCCATCAAACATTAAAAGCTTCCCTAAACAGGGCTGCCTTGAGATGCCTTCTAAAGGTCTGGTAATTGTTCTCTTTGACCTCTAGTGGGAGGGCATTCCACAGGGTGGGTGCCACTACCGAGAAGGCCCTCTGCCTGGTTCCCTGTAACTTGGCTTCTCGTAATGAGGGAACCGCCAGAAGGCCCTCGGAGCTGGACCTCAGTGTCCGGGCAGAACGATGGGGGTGGAGACGCTCCTTCAGGTATACCGGACCGAGGCCGTTTAGGGCTTTAAAGGTCAACACCAACACTTTGAATTGTGCTCGGAAACGTACTGGGAGCCAATGTAGGTCTTTTAGGACCGGTGTTATGTGATCTCGGCGGCCGCTCCCAGTCACCAGTCTAGCTGCCGCATTCTGGATTAGTTGTAGTTTCCGGGTCACCTTCAAAGGTAGCCCCACGTAGAGCGCATTGCAGTAGTCCAAGCGAGAGATAACTAGAGCATGCACCACTCTGGAGAGACAGTCAGTGGGCAGGTAGGGACTCAGCCTGCGTACCAGATGGAGCTGATAAACAGCTGCCCTGGACACGGAGTTGACCTGTGCCTCCATGGACAGCTGTGAGTCTAAAATGACTCCCAGGCTGCGCACCTGGTCTTTCAGGGGCACAGTTACCCCATTCAGGACCAGGGAGTCCTCCACACCCGCCCGCCTCCTGTCCCCCACAAACAGTACTTCTGTCTTGTCAGGATTCAATCTCAATCTGTTAGCCGCCATCCATCCTCCAACCGCCTCCAAGCACTCACACAGGACCTTCACCGCCTTCACTGGTTCTGATTTAAAAGAGAGGTAGAGCTGGGTATCATCAGCATACTGATGGACACCCAGCCCAAACCCCCTGATGATCTCTCCCAGTGGCTGCATATAGATGTTAAAAAGCATGGGGGAGAGGACAGAACCCTGAGGCACCCCACAAGTGAGCGCCCAGGGGTCTGAACACTCATCCCCCACCACCACTTTCTGAACACGGCCCAGGAGGAAGGAGCGGAACCACTGCATGACAGTGCCCCCAGCTCCCAAGCCCTCTAGACGGTCCAGAAGGATGTTATGGTCGATGGTGTCAAAAGCCGCTGAGAGATCCAGCAGAACAAGGAAACAGCTCTTACCTTTGTCCCTAGCCCGCCGGAGATCATCGACCAGTGCGACCAAGGCAGTTTCAGTCCCATGATGAGGCCTGAATCCTGACTGGAAGGGATCCAAATGGTCCGCTTCTTCCAGGCGTGCCTGGAGTTGTTCCGCAACCACTCGCTCAATCACAGCCATGAGTCCAGATCACCTGTTTCCTCTCACAGCTTCTGAAACTTCTGATTGTTCAGTGGAAAGAGAAAATCTGTATTCAAACACATGCAATGCTTTAATGCTTTGCTTCACATGTTTAGCTCTGGGGCTGCGTTCTGGCTCGAAATGAGTTCCATCTTTTTATGCTTTCTATCAAAAGTGAAGCTACAACACCAACGCTTACTTAAGTCTTTTTTTTTAAAAAAAAAGTGCATATTTGCACCACTTTGACATTTAAACTAATCCTACCCTTACTGTGCTTAATGTGTTGATGTTTTTCTTGAGGGATGCAGGAAGTCAAAATACCATAATGGTTCTTCCCTGGCTGTCCTTCTGCAGAAAGTGTTCTACTCATTTTTGCTAGATTTGCCTCTCTGAGCTTATCACTATTTTCAAAGTGTGAATTGTGATGAATAAGTTGAGCATTAGAACACTGGGACCCAGCACACATAAAGCCTGAATATAGAAATATGTCAAAAGTGATGGATGTTAAATGGTCAACCTCACTCAATCATGCAGTTAAAACACACACACACTCCTTTATATGTGTGTATATATTATGTATGAACTCCATCTTCATGCATCACATGTGTTCATGTGATGACTGGGGGGGGGGGTTTGCATTGTATGGGACATAGGAGCCAACTCCTAGGAGCTGAGGTCCCTTTGGGCCCCCCAATAAAATATTTGAGGGGGCTGCCTCCCCCCAAGTTGATGGGTATTGCCATTCAAGTGGTGTGTGTGCCACGTCTTGTGATCGATTACAAGGGGCATGGCTTACTTGCCCCTACCCACCCACAATATTTTATTCAAGCTGGCTACGGCTGCCATACAGCAGGAAATTCCTGTACATAGCCAGGATTTATTGCTTGTAAAGAGCGCATGGATGAGAATTCTTCAAAAATTCGGATATATGGCAACCCATGTCAGAAGTGTAGATTTTGGTGAATTTCCTCAAAAATATCTCAAAATTTCTTTTCTTTTCTTTTTTTGAGATTTTGCAGAATAAGCTCAATAGCATTGGTGTCCATATTTTTTCACCTTTTGAAATATGGCAACCCTAAAGTTGGCACCCCTGGCAAGGGGTCAGGCATGCCACTGGTTTGGCATGGATGCATGCAGAGAGAAAGCCATGAGCACCAAAGGGGCAGGGGCAGAGATTCCATCCAAGACTCTCCATCCCAGACAGAGAAATGATTGCTAGATGGGGCTGCAGCTACTAGAAAGGGGTGGGGTGGAGAATTGATCACAAATGTGTCCGGAAATTTTATTACAACAACTGATTTCCTCTCCTCTTCGAGGAGATGATTGAGAGGTGCTGTGCTCCTTAGCAGGACACTCCTTTCGCTTCCATACCTCACCTTCATTCATCCCCACAGCTTAGCCAGGCTTTCTTCTGCAGCTGGAGGCAAGGCTTCATGAAGTGTCCCCATGCAGCAGAGTCATCCAGTCCCTTTGCTGCCTCCGCACCAGAGGCACTTTTTTGCAGCTGTTTCCAAAGCTTGCCATAGCCACCGCTCCCTTCTCTCTGGCTGAATTTGAGGGTGCTGCTGGCTCTTCTTACTGGAGGCAGAAAACCAGCAAGGGAGGAAAAGTTGACAGGCAGGAAGTTGGAAGGTTAGTATTGCATACCTGCCAAGTTGTTGTCAGAGAAATAAGGGACCGGGCCAGAAATAGCAGATCGGAAGTAGCGCTGCCGCCATTTTGGAACTGGGCGGAGCATGCTCAGAAGTGACTTTTGATGCTGCTTTGCCCAGTTCCAAAATGGCTGCCGCGCCAGAAGTCACACTGGGCAGAGGAGCATCAAAAGTAGCTTCTGAGCATGCTCCGCCCAGTTCCAAAATGGCCACCACACCATAATAAACCGGGGGAAAAATCTGTTTTTTCAGCTAGGAACAGCTGGAAAAACAGGGATTTCCCGGGGAAAATGGTAGACTTGGCAGCTATGGTATTGGCAGTTGTTCAGCTGAGGCGCTAGCTCTGCCTGTAGCCAGCAGGCTCCTACTGGGGGACAACAGAGATTGGGCAGCCGTTCCCCTTCCTTGAAAATGGTGCCAGTTCACAGACCCTCCAAGTGTCCCAATGAGTTCATAGATATATTCCTGTGCTCTAACTATGTAGGCTAGCCTACCCACCGTTAGGAGAGTAGCACATTGGGTTAAACCCCATATTGTTGTAAACTATAGCACTCTACTTTCTCCTTGAAGACTGAAAAGAATTTTTTTTAAAAAAATGCAGTAAGATAAAATAAAGTAGTTCACTCAGGAACACCACTCTTAGGGTGGTATTAAATTGTGGTATTGTTACTTTGGTGAAGCCAGTTACTGAGACTCAAGCCTGTTCCCAGGACTTTTTTTCCGCCAGAAGTCACCAGAACTCAGTTCCGGCACCTCTCGGATGTGTGCCGTTGCCATTATAAGAGAACAAGTGATGCATTCATGGTGAGTTCCACACCTCTTTTTCTAGAAAAATGGCACTTTCTGAACCTATCTCCATCATCCATTCCTGGATTCTGATTCTTGGCCTCTCAAAAGAGACAGAGTTGGCGACACACTTGCCTTCTGAAAGCAAAGGAAGAAAACCAAACTCATCCTATGTTTTGTGCAACTACCATACGTGACCTCTTCCTCAGTCTAAACCTGAAGAGGAAAAGGAACTCTCTCACAGAATATTTCTATCCCATGTATATTGGGATAGACCTGGGATGCTGGCCTCATTGTGAGATAAAATTAATCCCTACAGGGTTAGACTGCCAAATGCAAAAATATCTCATCTACAGATTTTCCTCCTCCTACATGTTCATTGAACCACTTTAATATGCTGCAGTTTTCAAGGTGCCATTTCTGGGCCTGGCACACTGATCTCTCATACAAATTAATTTGCAATTGTCCTCTGCTCACCCACGAATAGATTAGACATGATTATATCTTCTTGCACAAAGTAGCCTTTTCCTCTTTTTTCTTTTGCATGCTACAAACATCAAAAGATGAAATACTGTATCCTAGCAAAAGGGACGAAAGGCTGTAAGATGCAATTAACATATCAAAAATCTTGATCTTTCTCTGGAAATATTCATCTCCTCCTTTTAAAAAAGAAAATAATAAATAATAGAATTCAGTCTATTTGGTTGTGTGTGTGTGTGTTTTGTTTTGTTTCTCCCCCCCCCCAAATCAGACGGCATCCTTCAAACCATATATGAGGATGTATCCAAAGACATCACAGTATGATATATGCTACATGATTTAGCTTTCAGGCAGACACTATTCTTCAAGAATGTCAAATGTGTATGAAAGAATTGAAATGAGTCAGAAGGCATACCACTACCGCAACTACAAGCAGCCTGGTGAACACAGATGGGTGTGAGTTGGAGGGGATGGGAAAGAAAGAGAGAGAGAGACTCTTTCATGCAGGTCAGTGAAAGTAGGTCATAAATAAATACTGTGAAACTTCCCATCCATTTAGGGAACTATTAAAATTCCAGGACTGATAATGGAATTTTGATGAGGATCAGGGTTACAAGCACAGGAGAAACAGACCTTCCCTCCCTCCCTCCCTCCCTCCCTCCCTCCCTCCCTCCCTCCCTCCCTCCCTCCCTCCCTCCCTCCCTCCCTCCCTCCCTCCTTTCTTTCTTTCTTTCTTTCTTTCTTTCTTTCTTTCTTGCTTTCTTTCTTTTATACCTTAACTTACTTTCATAAATGGAACCAATGTGCCTTACTAAGGCAGTGAAACATTACAATACACAAACCACAAACACAAACCTGTTGGAAGAATTTACAAAAATGCAGGAGATGGTTGCTGGCTCCTTATCATCTTAGCATCTTGATCAAAATTGTGACCCGCATTTTCTAAACAAAGTACTGTTTCACTGATACAACTGTTTTTTGAGGTTCCTACTTGGACAAAACCTCTGGAGGATTGTGTTAGATGCTTGAAAGAGTCCTGATAAAAGGAAGAATGTTTCTTTTTCCTATGTGGACCACCCATGCCACTCAGTTACCACTGAATTTTGCCCTAAGCAAAAAGTAAAGGTAAAGGGATCCCTGACCAGTCGTGGATGACTCTGGGGTTGTGGCACTCATCTCACTTTACTGGCCGAAAGAGCCGGCGTACAGCTTCCGGGTCATGTGGCCAGCATGACGAAGCCTCTTCTGGTGAACCAGAGCAGTGCACGGAAACACCGTTTACCTTCCCACTGGAGTGGTACCTATTTATCTACTTGCACTTTGACGTGCTTTCGAACTGCTAGTTGGCAGGAGCAGGGACCAAGCAACAGGAGCTCACCCCATCGCGGGGATTCGAACCACTGACTTTTGGATTGGCAAGCCCTTGGCTCTGTGGTTTAGACCACAGTGCCACCTGTGTCCCAAGCAAAAAGTAAAACCTGCTTATTTAGAGGTTCCTTCTTTCCCGGGCAAACATTGAGGGGAGCTAGCAGAGTTTTTATATGCTTAGCAATATTTCTCAGTGCTTTTTGCACATGCAATCTGTATTCACTAAGCAGGTTAAACTCTCTGCACCATGAGCACATATGCATTGAAAGATTGCAAGCGCTCCATTATTCTACTACAGCCAGGATCCCACCTGCCCCAGACCCAATGAGACCTTGTCTGGGGAAGAGGTGTGGGACTCTGTGGAGAACCCCAATATGAGTAAGGACCTGGAGGAACCTACAGTGGTACCAAGGCACCCAGAAGTGCCTTGTCTTGTGGTTATTTCACCTGGTCACCCTCATAACCCCTCCGAAAACATCATGAACCCTGCCCTTGTTCTCCTGCTTCACTCCGTGGGCCACAAGAATAAAGGTGAAAGGAATCTTGGAATTGGTATACTCATGACTTTTTGGCTGCCAAAAAGGATCTACAGCCAGGGGTCTACTCTGGAGGAAGGGTATACATGGGAGAATATTTAACAAGGATGTGGTTAATGCATGTTTAGATGCAGGTTGACCATTTGTAGTCACCTGCCATCCCACATCAGGTGATTTAGGTGGAAGTTTTACCTGTTAATTTTTACCCTTCCACAATTTACTTGGTTTATAGGGTGATCTAACTAGCAGAGATTAGAAGTGGCACTTTGTTCTTTCTTCCCTTGCAAGCATCTCATCAAAAAATGGTGCACACGAAAGCCTTCCCCACCATTCAGTGATACATATGCAATGCCTATTCTGGGGGCACCTTGATAGCTTTCTAAAATGGGTCTTAAAATGGGGCATAAAATCTCATTTTTCTCTTAACAAGGAGAGCTAGCTGCTGTGACATTAAATATGACCTTAAGGAGTTTAGAACTATTATCTGTGGAGTTCTCCTCTCACTTGTTTCATGGCAGTTAAATGCATATTTATATAAAGACGCCAACATTTAGTTTTAAATTTAGCAGACACACACCTTTCCCCCACTTACAGTCTTGCTTTGTCCAGGATCGTACTGTGTGCAAAAGAAAACCTGTGCGGCTCTCGTCAGATACTTACCAGTGGTGGGCCAATTCCTGTGTTGGAGAAGCAGGTATACAACTTCCTCCCTCTACCACACACCTCATGTACTGTGTGTATCACACACACTTCATGCAGAAACCTAGAAGTAGGGTGTTCACAGGGGGTTGTGCGAATCACACCTCTGTGTGTACGGACCACTGCATGAAGTCTCTATTACATGGTGTGTAGATCACCTTGCAAGTTGCTGTAGAACAAAATCAGACCTTCTTGTCCATCTGGCCCATTATTGTCTACTCTGACTGGCAGCAGCTATCCAGGATCTGGGGAAGAAATCATTCCCATCACCTATAACCAGGTCCTTTTCTTTCATTCTTTTTACTGGAGATATCAGGGGGTTGAACCTTGGATCATCTGTCTGGAAAAAACATGAGCTATTATCACCGAGCGATGGCCCCTTCCTTGTGTCCTCCCTCCACTCACCTCATCAGAGGCACCTCAGAAACCATGGAATCTTAAATCATAGAGTTGTAGAGTTGAAAGGGAGCACAAAGATCATCTAGTTCAACTCTTTGCAATGCGGGAATCTTTTGCCCAGTGTGGGACTCGAACCCATGACCCTGAGATTAAGGGTCTCATGCTCTACCAACTAGAAATGAATTATATAGTATAAGATATTAAATAACCTTATTCTATAAAAGAATATATCAATTTCTATATCATCAGGCTGAAAACAGGCCCTCATTTGCGTCTAACGCAGGCATCCCCAAACTTCGGCCCTCCAGATGTTTTGGACTACAATTCTCATCTTCCCCAACCACTGGTCCTGGTAGCTAGGGATCATGGGAGTTGTAAGCCAAAACATCTGGAGGGCCACAGTTTGGGGGTGCCTGGTCTAACGTTTTATAAGCAGTCCTTGCCTTAAGAAGGTACCCAAGGGGATGTGCAAATATTCTGTTTAGGTCCAAAGCCCAGGGACTGTGGATTTATGAAAATGAGAAAGTGTGGTAGTTGTAGTGCAAAAGGGAAGAAGTTAGGCTTGTAAAAAAAAAAAAGTAATAAAGATGTATCAGAGATCTGTGGTTGAACTTGGGTCCGAAGAGCCAATTTGTTTAGCACATGCTTTTAAAATCCTACCTCAAAGAGGATTCCATAGACCACATGTGGGGAAACTTTGGTACTCCAGATGTTGCTCAACTAGAGCTCCCCCCAGCCCTGGCCATTGGTCATGCTTTTTTGGGGTTGATGGGAGTTGTAGTTCAGCAGCATCTGGAGGACCAGTGGTTCCCCGCACATGCTGCAGTCCATCCTCCCCCAGCCTCCAGATGTTCAACTACAGCTGCCATTATCCCTGATCAGTGACTCTGCTGGCTGAAGTTGGAGTCCGACATCTGTAGGACACCAAGTGGGCAGAAACTGCCCTAGAGACCAAGGACCAGTTCTGAGGTTGTCTTCCTTTTAAGACACAAGAGGAAATGGCCAGAACTGCAATCTTCAGAATCTGATATGCACGCAGCACTTTCCCCTGCGCGCCCCCAACCTTTCATAAGTTTAGCTGATCTCAAGTGCATTTTCTCTCTCTAAAAACACATCTCCCTTAATTCCTACATCTATTTCTCCCAAACAGAACTTTTCATACTTGGCTTCGCTTTTGTTCCATGTGAAATCCAGTGACAACTCTCTTCAGAACGTAAGTATGCTCAATTATTGCTAATAATAATGATTAATGTGAAATAATGTGTTAAGAACTAGAGAAAGGGGAGAAATGATTGGATTAGCTCCAATGCCAGAAACTACACAAACTACAAACACGTGTGAGCGCCTTGAATTTAGACTCTAATTTCTTCACAGGTTCCTTTTAAAAAAAACATTAATCTGATGCTACGGGTTGAGAGACCCTTCCATTCTGTCTAAGCATAGGGATTTTGTATAACTCTCTCCAACTGTGTAATTTGAGAGTTCTTACTCTCAGGAAAACTGTGGGCAGCCTGATGATCTGAGCCTTCCTCCTCCTTGTGAGAGGGAGGAAAAGAGCATGAGAGACAGAGAGAAAATGCTGTCCGGAGCCATTGGTGTTCCAAAGCTTCTGCAGCCCCCTCTGTCTGTGTCATTCTCTCAGATCCTTGTTGTTTACTGATAACTGGTGACAGATCAAATGAGAGAAACAGATTGCTCTTTTGCAGCAAGGGGCCTTTGATGAATACCATCATCTTTGATATAATAGGCTTTTACCTTCTCTTGCCATTGCAACAGTGGACACTAAAAGAGCCTTTTCTCTGCTTCCTTCTCACCCCATTCTGTCACAACAATGTGTGAAATTCCATTTATCTGAACTTTCCTAGTGAAAAGAACCATGTTATTAAACCAGATTACTTGAGGACAGTAGTAGAGTTAGTGCTGCTTCCAAAACAAAAACAAGCAAAGGGAAAGTCTCTCTTTCACTGGCGCAAATAAAATGGATCGGATTTGGTATGCTATTCTGTAAGTTTAAGACAGTTGGTTTTCCTCTCTCTCCCTGATACAGTATACCAGTGTAAAGGCAACAATAGTTTATTAAGATAACATTTTTTCACAATCAGCATCACAAATGATGCTCGGGGCCGATAGTGTTTTTAAACTTTGAAAGAAATCTATTCAAATATGAAACGCCTAAAATCTGGCATTAAAAAACCCTAATGCTACTGTGTTTTCTTTCCAGGCTTCTGTAGAATGCTCAGGTTACATGCGACACATTAACACAATGAGCTGTTAATGCTGTGTCAGGGGTTGTTCAGACTACTCCTGAGTAACGACCTTCCACATACTTGTCTTTCAAAAGTCTTTATTGGGGCACGTTATTTACAGTGTAATGAGCTGCCGGGTTCTTGTCTTCTCCTTCCGTTTCAGAATCCGGCACTGCCCCTTTACGCGAATTTGACCAGCATAAAAGCCTCGGGACAGTGAATCTCCTCCCCTTTCTCCTCCTCCTTAATTCCGGTGTCGGGGGGGTGGGGAAGGTCTATGATCTGTTTTCTCCCTGTCCACCCTTCCCGCCTCTCTCTCTTCCCGCCTGAGGAGTAAAGGCTCTCCCATGCTGCCAGAGACCTGGCACTCACTCTCTGTCTCCTGACTAGCCCCTTCAGACCCCACGCTTTCATGGCTGCTTGGAGACGGACTGCTCCTGATGAATCATAGAATCATAGAATCAGAGAATCATAGAATCATAGAGTTGGAAGAGACCACAAGGGCCATCCAGTCCAACCCCCTGCCAAGCAGGAAACACCATCAAAGCATTCCTGACAGATGGCTGTCAAGCCTCTGCTTAAAGACCTCCAAAGAAGGAGACTCCACCACACTCCTTGGCAGCAAATTCCACTGCCGAACAGCTCTTACTGTCAGGAAGTTCTTCCTAATGTTTAGGTGGAATCTTCTTTCTTGAAGTTTGAATCCATTGCTCCATGTCCGCTTCTCTGGAGCAGCAGAAAACAACCTTTCTCCCTCCTCTATATGGCATCCTTTTATATATTTGAACATGGTTATCATATCACCCCTTAACCTTCTCTTCTCCAGGCTAAACATACCCAGCTCCCTAAGCCGTTCCTCATAAGGCATTGTTTCCAGGCCTTTGACCATTTTGGTTGCCCTCTTCTGGACACGTTCCAGCTTGTCAGTATCCTTCTTGAACTGTGGTGCCCAGAACTGGACACAGTACTCCAGGTGAGGTCTGACCAGAGCAGAATACAGTGGTACTATTACTTCCCTTGATCTAGATGCTATACTCCTATTGATGCAGCCCAGAATTGCATTGGCTTTTTTAGCTGCTGCATCACACTGCTGACTCATGTCAATTGATGAGAGGGGGGGTTCTCTATAATCCCTCCCTCTTACATGCTGTGAACCCCTAAATCATAAGCGGACCCCAACAGGCTCAGGTTGTGTGTACTGTAAGTTCAAATATAAAATATATACCACAGTCTCTGCTGTGCCTCATTCTCATAGGAAACAGGAAGACCGGTAAGCATCTGGAAGCCTTGCAGCCTCGCACTGCTCAGAGATTGGGGTGCTATGCAACAATATGGATGACATTTTAAGCAGGGCCATGACTTGCACATCCAAGGCAATGCAACCGCCTCAAAAGACCCACAGCATCCCTATGTTTGTTCATTCAAACAAAGGGGGTGTATACACTTCACATAATGCTCTTCAGACATTAATGCTCCTGCACATGGGGGGGGGGACAAATTCTTGAGTGGGTAGTGGCGGGCAATGTTCACCCTCACTCTCCATTAAAAAAAGCCTGCTCCAAAGGTCTTATCTTACTAAACTAGGGATTATATAGCTATATCCGAAATTTCATGCATATCAGTTAATATCTTGACCCTGCTCCACTGAATTGAAATATCAGCCTTCATGACATAGGGAAACAGCTAAGTAAACAGCTATTTTCGGTACTATCAAATGCACACACGTTATAGGCATGTGTTTCAAGATGCTGACCGACAGAGTCTGCCACTGTTGACATTCTGTGCATTCGTGGTATATGTGGAGAAGAGCCCAAACAAATGAAGAGGACCCAAATATGTAGATAAAAATGTAATGCTTCCTGGGAATTGGAGCATTGCACCGTGGAGCTATGACTTTCAATTTCGCGCTGGAGGGTTGTTGTTTTTTTCCCCCATGAAAGGCAAAATCTTTATACATTGAGGATTTTGAATCTGATCTAGGTCAGGATTGTCCAACAGTCAGCCAGTTAATCAGGCTCCGAAAGAAATTCATTTGGCTCCCAGTAGCAAACTTTCATCAGGACATCATTAAAACTCTGCCCAGAAAATAATGTTGTTTTCAGTACTTGTGTGAGACACCTTTGTGATACTTCGTTACATCTCTCTGGGGGTTTTCTATGGGATGCCTTGCCTGATAGAGATACTTGGCAAAGCAGTGAGTCACAATGTTAGCTTCATTTAAATTTTATTGCAAATTTTGTGGTTGTTGATGGAGGAACGATCAGCTCTCCATGCATCAGAGACTCCCGTTGTGTGGCAAAAATGCAATTCCAGTCTGCGGAATAATGTAGGATAGAAAAGCAGACACAAATACAGAAGTCAAGCATCCCTGATCTTCCATATTATTTGATATGTGAAGGACTGGTTGCACACGGACTTGCTTTGCAATTGGACATCAGCACCAGCCATCGGGGTTCTTTTGTACAATTGCTTCGGAGCTGACTCCTTATAGACATGCAGGCACAGTCTATCTGAGCACTGAGTCCTTTGGAATTTCTGCTGCATAACAATTCCTTTTATCAACCGCTTGGCACAGGGCTTAGTTGTTAGGTTTTTCCTTTAAGACTGATGTGGTCAATGGTGCTACACAGAGATGTGTGTTTGTAACCTTGTTCTGAACGATAGCACACCTGTGAGCTTTTGCTAATTTGAATAATTGAAGGTAGAGTTTGTTTACTGTAATGTGATTGGGTAATTGACTATTTTGAATTCTGTATTTAAGCAAATGGTTCGTGGGTGTGGTGGTGGTGATGTATTGTGAAATGAGAGGAAAGGAGTAGAGGAGTGTGGTGTATATAATTGTAAATAAAAGCAAGCAAAGATACTGAAGACGACTTTGTTATTTCGTCGACCCTGCCGCTGTTGCCACTCAGTTGGTGCATATTTTGCCCAACATAGGATTTCCATAGGATTTACCATATTATGCTTCTAAGTCCTTTACCTATTAGGCATAAATTCCCATTATAAATATATTTATATTTAAATTTTAAAATATGAAGGTTCCAGAGCAAGGGATGGCATAGAATTCAAAGTCTTCTCTGCACACGAAACTGGCTAATTACAGCAAGGATCCTGTTCATAAAACATGTAGCCTCTATTAACTGTCTCTACAGTCTCGCACCAGATTTTGCCCTCTTCCAGCTACTGCTGACATGAACCAGAACCTTCTCTATACCCACTGCCTGAGGATTTGTGTCTTAAGTGTGTTCATTCAACAGAGCTAATCCCTTAAGCCAGCTTTTGATTCTTCTCTGCCCTCACACATTCACCTTCCACCCAGTACTGAAAATGGGAAATAAAATAATTGGGAGCAACATTTGTACATCAGGAAAAATGGATTTGACTGTAGTAAATAAGTCTGAGAATGTATTGACATTAATGTATCTAGGGGTGGGGATTATATCTTTCCTGTTGGTAGAATAATGTTAATTTGGGGATTTTAGTGTATCTATTTGGTTGTGCATGTATAACAAAACAATTGATACTTTGAGAAGCCAGATTGATTTTTATTAGCTTTATATTAGGGGATTGTCACTGACACTTTTCTGTGGCTTATTCTTCCACTTGTGTCTAGATTCAAAGTATACAGGCAACAAACAGAGAGTCACAGCTTGGTTTCATTAGCAGTAGATGTGTGATTCTAGTTTTGTGTTTGCTTTTTGGTGATACATGAATACAGTAATGAAACAAAGTTTAGATGGTTCAGGTGGCATAAGGCATATACCTTTTCTGGTGCTAGATAAACAGATTAGAAGGGAAGGGAATGCAGGTTTCCCTAGCTTTCTGTACCATAATAAAAGCACAGTGGTACCTCGGTTTAAAAACAGTTCTGTTTGTGTGACGAGGCTGCCAGAAATCCCCCCTTAATAATTCACAACAGAAACAATATTTAAGTTTGGGTTTTTGGCATTAATTTTGGCCACAACTTTATTCAAATACAATTTTAATTCGAGTGTTGGCTTAGGCTTTTGGTTAACCATTCGTCCTTCTATAAGAAGGACCATCTTCATCTGTCCATTTAGGACAGGACTCAATTCATCTGTCACCTTGGGACAGGACTCCGATCTTCTGCCCACTTGGGACAGGACTCACATCATCTGTCCACTTGGGACAATACCAGCTCTGACTTCCCATGGGTATAGGGAAGTCAAGTAAACACCCCTGTGAAAGGAGCTCGCTGTGCCCAGACATTCTCCCCTCTCGACCATGAATGTTTCCCAAGGCTCGTACTCTATAAATGGTCCCCCAGCCCCGCCTATGGCAGGGATGTAAGGACAAGAGTATAAGCCCCAGAATTCCTTTAGCAGAATACTTCTATGTGGAGCAACATAAAGGAAAGGGGGGGTAGGCATCTGGATGCCACACCCCTCTTCCATCCAGATTCAATAACCAAAAGCCTAACCGCCAACCTAACAAGTTGTGACGATTTGCTAAGCAGTAGGCAAAAACCAAGTGGCAAAGCCAATCAGCCAAATGGCAAAATTCCTACTGGACCCTTGCAAAGCAAGCGGCCCCGTGAGAGGCAAAGCAAGATCAGGCTAAAACCTGTAAAAAGAAAGCGGCGGGTGGGAGGGAGATTCAAAACACCAAGCCAGAGTGACTCAAAAGTGAAAGAAACTGAGTCTAAATAGGGGCCCTCCCTCCAATCACATTACTTACATTTAAATAGGTATCCACACCCCCATTACTCAGCACCTGCAGGGGCATAGGCCCCAGCCAAACCCTTACTGGATTTCTTCCCAGCCCTTCCACAACCCGCTTTATATTTAATGATATAAAGCGCTTTATGAACGATTCAGTTTACGAACTCCGCAAAACTGGAAGTAGTGTTTGCGAACTTTACCTCGATCTAAGTACAGAATCCAAATGGTGGAAGGGCATCGATCACAACTCCCACCATCCCAGACCATTGGTAATTTGGGTTGGGGCTGATGGGAGTTTGAATTCAACAAAGTATGGATGGCCACAGGTTTCCAGCCCCTGCTTTAGCTAGTTGCCACAGCTCGATTCCCTCCTGGTAACTGGCATTGACGCCATTGCTGGGAAGCCAGTTAAGCTGCACCCTACATCCCTGCTGGCCACTCCTGCTAAATCCGCTTACATTATTTGGTGGGTGATGTTGCGGCCAGGCCCTGGTCCCTGCATGACCCGGCTGAGGGCTGGAGACTGGCGCGCTCCCTGCCATCGCCTCCCCATGCTGTTGGCACTGGGCAGGGCCCCACTCAAGAAGCGGGCCTCGCCAACCATTCAGTGCCACAGGGAATTTAAACACCAGTGCAGCAGGGAGGCTGTCCTCTCGTGTGGTTAGGCCTTGGGTGAGCCTTTGTTTAGATGGAGGGGAGGTTGTAACCTCCACCTGCCCCTCCTCATTAAGGGTATCCTGTTAAAGGGATCCGGGAGTGTGGATTCTAAACTGCAGTTCCAAGACAAAAAGAAAAAGCTTTGGCCTCAGATTTCTATTCACCACTTTTTTTTTGTCATTAAATGCATGGCCTGCTCTGTTAATTCAATTGAGCCTCAGGTCATGTGCAAACATCAAGCATGAATGTGTGAGGGTGTTACGTTTTCCGGGAAGAGGAAAGCTATGGAGACTCATACATGTACAACATGCTCACCTGTGCGCACACTATTTCCTGCCTATTTTCTTCCTTTTCAAATCATAAAGGTGGGGGGAACGTATTTGTGCCTCAAGAAATCAGGAGCAGTGGCAGATCAACAAGCAATGTCAAGACTGGCGAGGCAGGCAGAAATAGCAGAGAACAAGGAGAACTTGTTATAATGGCAAGTCCTTTGTGTTACGAACATGTAAAATCAGATACAGCAAATCTATGTCGTCCTTAAAATAGAAGTTTTCTATTCTATTCTATTCTTTTCTTTTTAACTTCATTTTGTTATTAAAATCCTAGCCTGAAAACCCCAGAGTGCCATACAAAATAAGTACTGTACTTAGCAGCTGCTCTTCTGACAGTGTTTGAAGCAAAGGTTAGGTTTTCTTAATAATTAGCTTTTTTCCCCTTCAGAGTTATTATAGGAGATTCGTCCTTTGCGTCACTGAATACGGGGTGGGGGTGGGGAATCAAAACTGGCATGTGAAAAGGAAACAATGGTCTTCATGGCAGTCCTTCCTCGATTCTCCTTCTTTCTTTGACAAGGCTCTTTGGGGTTCCCTGAAGATCTTTCTACCGCTCCTTCTTTGGGTAACATCCTCAGGCTCCCTGGATTCCAGTTATACTTCTCTGCTTCATTCACCCAGTTGTATCTCTCTCCATCCCTCATATTTCTTTTGCATGCTTCATCAAATCCACATGCCTGGGTGCAGTTTTGCTTTTGACCCAAATATTTGACTAGCACATGGATTCAGAGCCTGGGAGAAAGAAGATCAGCATGCCAGGAGTAGCTAAAAAAGAACTGAATTACTTTGCATGGTGCTCCCCATATATGCCATCAGGAAGCAGGTTCCATGATGTTGGGCCCATCTCTGCACATTTAGCACCTGGTTTTTAACCAGGTTTAAGATGGAGGTGGATTGCGGGTGGAAATAACAAACAGGTGTGGTTTTTAAACAGCAAGAAATTCCATATCCTGGGGACATGGTACACAGGGATCGGGGACAAATTTGGTTCCATTTTCATTTTAATGTGATTTTGCCTAATTTGCACTTCCTGAATCAATACTCTAGGTGTGTGTGGCCTATGTGGTGCCCTCTCCTCAAGGTTTCCACCCACCCATCTTCATATTTTAGACTAAAAATAAGCTAGTAAAGAAATAATGAAGGAAATAAAGAAGGGGAGGGAAACCAGTGGCCTCCAAGAATTGTTGAACTATAGGGCCCATCATTCTTGATGATCAGGGGTCAGCAAACTTTTTCAGCACGGGGCTGGTCCACTGTCCCTCAGACCTTGTGGGGGGCCAGACTATATTTTTGGGGGGCGGGAAATGAACAAATTCCTATGCCCCACAAATAACCCAGAGATGCATTTTAATAAAATGACACATTCTACTAATGTAAAAACATGCTGATTCCCGAACTGTCCACGGGCTGGATCTGGCCCCTGGGCCTTAGTTTGCCTACCCATGTCTTTGACCATTGGCCATACCAGTTGTAGCTGATGGGGATGGGAGTCCAACAATATCTGGGAAGACACAGAAGCCTCCCCACCATTGAAATAAAGAAAGAGAAGGGAGTGGGAGAAGGGTTCACTGTCCGGCATATCTACTTTCAGGCATTCACTGGCCTAAAGTAGTTTACATTACTCTTCATAGAGAGCTAGTGTGGTATAGTGGTTAGAGTAATGAACAAGCACCAGGATTCAAATCCCCACTCAACCATGAAGTTCCCTGGGTGATGTTGATCCGGTCACCATCTTTCAGCCTGATCTACCTTACAAGGGTGGGACGCAGGTGGCGCTGTGGGTTAAACCACTGACCCTTTGGCTTGCTGATCAGAAGGTCGGCGGTTCGAATCCCCGCGATGGGGTGAGCTCCCATTGCTCGGTCCCAGCTCCTGCCAACCTAGCAGTTTGAAAGCACGTCAAAGTGCAAGTAGATCAATAGGGCGTTTCCATGTGCTGCTCTGGTTTGCCGGAAGCGGCTTTGTCATGCTGGCCACATTACCTGGAAGCTGTACGCCAGCTCCCTCGTCCAATAACATGAGATGAGTGCCACAACCCCAGAGTCGGTCACGACTGGACCTAATGGTCAGGGGTCCCTTTACCTTACCTTACAAGGAGAAGGAAAAACATAGATGTCACCTTGAGCTTCTTGGGATATAATAAACAAACAAACAAACAAAATTCTGAACTTCAGCTATGCCTGAGACCTAGGTGCTAGATTTCACTTTCTAGACATCCCTACCTGGCTTTTGGGACTCTTCCTGAGCCACAACTCCTTCCTATCCACACATACCCCCAGTCTAGCACTGCTTTTGTTTGGTTTGAATGTGTTCTTCAACTCTGCTAATTCTTATTGCATGCTGGTGGGCGGGGTGGGGAATAGGGCAATGCAATTTTGTGTAGAGACTAGCCTATTGTACAAAGGTAAAAACCACATTTGTTGCTCAGCCCAGTTTTGATTCTGGCTGCGTTCACTATGGTCCTGTGGCCCTTCGAGGGTTGCACAGAATAGTATGTGACCCCTAAGGCCAAGAAATGTTCCACACCTCAATCTACCCCACTGTGGTGTCTGAAGCTGATTGCTTCACCCTGCTGTGGCCAGATCTGCTTTCTGAATTTATTTCCACTATCTAAAATGTCTAGGACTCTCACAGCCCAACAACTTCCTTCCACTCCTGACCTCTTCATTGATCTCATTTATTCTCCCATCTTGACCTTCAGGTAGAATACGTTGCCTGCCATCTCCCCATTTTTCAAGGGCAGCTTCTTTTCAAAATGTCTGTTTTGTCTCTCCTACTTCCGCCTTTCATCAACTGTACTTGCAAGTGTGCACATTCTCACAGTCTTGATGTCTGGACCACAAAACAAAATTGCTGCGGCAACACTTGCTACCTTCGACTGAACATACAGAAGCCATGATATTTCAAAATCAGTATTGTGACAGACTGAAGACTTTGTCTCGCAAAAGTCCCGTGACTTCGGTGGCTTTCATAAATACTGCATTCCCGAACGATAGCAAAAGTATACACTATGGCATTTTGGCTTATGCTACAATATATAACAATTGTGGAAATAGACCTCCTGAGTTTTTAAGCACCGCTTAAACTGAATAGTGAAGCAGGTGCTGTCCCGTCTTCATTTTATGCTGTCTTTCAGGATTTCTTAATAGACAGAGAAAATAACACAAAGGCAGTTGTGTTAATGTTATCTTCCCTCAAAGATGTTATTACAGGGGAAAGTCCTGTAAGCCCCATCAAATGGAATTCTGCAAATTGGATTTCTACATGCAACATAGTTATTGCAGGAGAGACTTCATTTCGTCTAAAGAGAGCTGGGGCCATGCAGTGCGCAACAGGCCAAGTTCTGGCACATGGGGAAATGAAGTTACTGCTTCAAATCTCGCCTCTGCATGGATGAACTCGCTAGAGCTTCTTTCACATGTTCAGCTAAATGTATGTGCATGGGGAATGGGACTGCTCTTAATCCAGACCACTGGCCTCGCCTCCACTGTGTGCACATATTCAGAAGAAGGTGTGAAAGAGCCTTCCCACATATAAACAGCCTAAATTCAAGAAGACATATGCAACCTCTCTCCCACCTGCTTTTGAATGAACATGTAAACGGGGTGGGACCTGCGAGTGTGATCCTGTTTCCCCTTCAGTTGAATTTGTGAAAGAGATCCCACTGGTTTTTGGCAAGACATTAGTCCTCTGCCCCTGGGGAACGGGTGGTGCTGTGGTCTAAACCACTGAGCATCTTGGGTTTGATGATCAGAAGGCTGGCAGTTCAAATCCCTGCAACGGAGTGAGCTCCTGTTGCTCTGTCCCAGCTTCTGCCAACCTAGCAGTTCGAAAGCATGCCGGAGCAAGTAGATAAATAGGTACCGCTGCAGCGGGAAGGTAAACGGCGTTTCTGTGTGCTCCTGGAACTCACAACGGTCCTCCGTGCACCAGTAGAGGTTTAGTCAAATGACCACATGACCCAGAGAGCTGTCTGCGGACAAACGCCGGCTTCCTCGGCCTGAAGCGAGATGAGTGCCGCAACACCATGGTCACCAGTGACTGACTGACTGACTGAAACTTTATAGTATTTGCATCAGCTTTTGGCCATAGCAACAAAAAACATTGTGGTATACACAGAACATAGACTGGATTAAACTGTCCATGGGTCCTTTACCACCACCCCTTCCCCCCCCTTTTTAAATACTTTTTTTACCTTTACCTTTACCTCTGGCTCTGTCCCAATCTGTTAAATGGGGGCACTGTCTAGGGTTGCTATAAGGATTTCTGAGACACTGTATTATTGAGAAGAACTTTAATTACTGTATGCTAAAGTGGTGATATAGAAATGTCACCTTATCAGAATGTAGAATATCAAAGTCTGGTTGCTCTCTCTCTCTCTCTCTCTCTCTCTCTCTCTCTCTCTCTCTCTCTCTCTCTGTGTGTGTGTGTGTGTGTGTGTGTGTGTGTGTGTGTGTGACAAAGAGGTATCCTATTACCCCACTCCTGAAGGTTCTAGATTCACTGGTGATGTGTTACTGGACCCACTTTTTGCAATCCTTCGGGTACCATAAAAATACTTTTCTTTCTTTCTTTTCTTGAGCATTTGGGCAGCAGCAGGATATGATATTATATATATGGTTTGATCATTGAATACTTCCTGTTAGGTACAGTCGCGAACGACTCTGGGATTGCGGGTCTCATCTTGCTTTATTGGCCGAGTTCCAGGTCATGTGGCCAGCATGACAAAGCCACTTCTGGAGAGCCAGAGCAGCGCACGGAAATGCTGTTTACCTCCCCCCCCCCCGGAGCGGTACGTATTAATCTAATTGCACTTTGACGTGCTTTCGAATTGCTAGGTGGGCAGGAGCTGGGACCGAGCAAAGGGAGCTCACCTCATCTTGGGGATTTGAACTGTTGACCTTCTGATTGGCAAGCCCTAGGCTCAGTGGTTTAACCACAGCGCCACCCGCGTCCCAATATTGCATACTTCTACTTGGTTGTAAATAACTCCATTGGCTGGACTGTGGTGCTGAAAATGCCAACATTGCAGGTTTGATCCCTGTATGCATTGCAGTTGTTGGACTAGATGATGCACAGGGTCCCCTCCAGTTCCACAATTCACACACACACACACACAAACCTAACCTAAACTTAACAAAAAGTTTGCTATTATTATTTGATGTCCTGAATAATGGAACCCAGCTGCTTGAATGAATGCCTTCCCTGCTACCTTCTGTGTTCATCTCCCACAAACACTAATAATAATAATAATAATAATAATAATAATAATAATAATAATAATGGTAAACATTGTTATAGAATGGGCAGACACTGTGGATATAGTTCTGCATATGGAGTTGGATGAAGGAGATCGAGCTTCACACAGCTGGCAGTCATAAAACTTACAGCATAGCCTTATCCGATGTCACACATAGAGAGAGAAAAACTATGGATGTGGGTGACGTTTTCTCTAAATGTTTTTCCAACTGAAACTGCTGCTAAAGAAGCTATTCAGCACTTTGATCCTCTGATCTTTATTTTAAAACAACTTGCTTCTTTGGAATTGTTCTAGTGAGAACACTAGAATTTGCTCTCCTGACTCCTCTGTGTTGACACAACTCCTTGAGGGTCCCTGTTGATTGTCCTCATACATTTGTTTGGAGAGAAAAACGGTGAAGAACATAAAGCACTTTGTGGCACTCAATGAATATCAACAGACATATTTTTTGTATGATTCGTGTGTTGTCATTACTTCTGCATGGTCTAGTCTTACACTGTATTGACATGGCTATAAATAGAAACCATACTGGCTGAGTGCATGACACTGTTACTTCCCACACAAGTGTTGCCAGCCCTGAGGAAGGGACGGTGCTGGTATTACCCTAGAAGCAACTACATACCAAATTGTCATTTGGTGCAGAATTGGTTTGGATGGCACCAAAGTGGAGGTCCCTGCTGGCATGACAGCTGATTAAGAAAAAGGTAAAGGACCCCTTACAGTTAAGTCCAGTCGCAGACGACTCTGGGGTTGCGGTGCTCATCTTGATTTACAGGCCAAGGGAGCTGGCATTTCGACCACAGACAGTTTTTCCAGGTTGTGTGGCCAGCATGACTAAGCCACTTCTGGTGTGATGGAACACCGAAACCAGAGCAGCGCACAGAAATGCCATTTACCTTCCCGCCGGAGCAGTACCTATTTATCTACTTGGGACTTTTTTTGCATGCTTTTGAACTGCTAGGATGGCAGGAGCTGGGACCAAGCAACAGGAGCTCACCCCATCGTGGGAATTCAAACTGCCAATCTTCTGATTGGCAATACCAATAGGCTCAGTGGCATAGCTGCCAAGTTTTCCCTTTTCTCGCGAGGAAGCCTATTCAGCATAAGGGAAAATCCCTTAAAAAAAAGGGATAACTTAGCAGCTATGCTCAGTGGTTTAGGCCACAATGCCACCCGTGTCCCTAAAGACACCTGATTAAATGGACCTAACTCTTACAATTTCCAATTTCCCCCTGTGACGACCCGTGTCCCACTCTACCTTACTATCACTGCGACACAGGAATCCAGAGGGGAAAACACCCACCCTCTGGTCCTGCCGCCTCAAAAATAAACCCCTTTTACTAATGGGTTTCTAAGTAAGGAGAGCCTTCCAGCCTGCGTGGCCTGGTACCTTAAGAAACTCTAGGCTGTCCCCCAGGAATAACCTCTTGCCTCCAGTAAAGGGTCTCCCTCAGTTGGATTCCCCCACTGTAGAAGTTTGCCCTATGCACTCTGGCAACTTCTTGGCACCTCAGGTTACCCTTCTAAGCCTCCTCCGTGTAACTTCAGGACACAAACCACCACCTCCCTGCCTGAGGTGAGTTTGGCCCTCTCTTGAGTCACCACGGCTGTGAGTCCTGGTACCTCGCTGGAAAAATACAGACGGACCTCTTGTTGGCAAAAACAGAGATGAAGTTTTATTGTGTTAAAAACATAAGTGATTCTTTAACGTGTCATTTATTAATTAGCTTTGTTCCATTTGTACAAAATAAACTCAGTCAAACATTTAACTTTAAGTTGTCCTAGCCTCTTCACTGTCTTCTAACAAGCCACCTCATAACACCACCCCACACCTTCCTCCCTCTCCCTCCTAACTGACCAAACCGACACTCCCTCCTTTCAAACAGGGCACAGTCCCGCCCCCATCAGAGTTCTATGTCAGTCAGGCTAAAGGTGGGTTAACTCTTTGCCAGCCGGACAGAAATAAACATTTCAAAAGTGCTTCAATTTGTCACACCCCCCTATAGGTGTTTAGTTCCTGTGGGAGTCCCCCCCCCCTCTCTCTCCACACACACACACACACACACACACACACACACACCTCATTCACACTGTACATCATGCAATATTTTACTGGTTTCAAATTATATTCCAAGGAATCCTGGGCTTCTTCAAAAATATATCAGGGGCTTCTCCATGAACAGACCCATAATGGTGTTCGTGGTTCCTTGAAAGATGCTGTCAATTTCACCCAGCGACATAAAGCTAGTTGCTGAAGAGCATGATTTTCAGCTTAAATTACGCAGACTCAACAGACTTGGCCAATGAATGACTCATATGAACTGAGTCCGCATCCAATAATCTTTTGCACTATACCAGCTTTCCCAAGTCAATGAGAAATGGGTTCCCTTGAAGGCAGGACGTTTAAAACCACTGCAGTGTGGTGAGGCTGGACGAAATTAAAACCAACCAATTAGGCAGAATTTAATTGATCAACTAGCTTTTCTGTTATCTGATTTAAAATAAGCCTTAATGCAGGTGATATTTTGTGGCAAACAATCATTAGACGTGCGGGGACCCTGATGCATAACAAATGTCATCATCACGGAACACTTTTTCACAGAGGACAGCCTAGATTAAAAGCTGGTTAAAAATGTACATCTTAAAAGTGTGATTAAGGAATTAATAAATTATTCTCAGTTTAATTTGATAATGCTTTAACCCCCAGGTAAAAAACCAATTTAAAGATGTATGGGTGAGAGACAGAAAAAAATGTGGAGTATCCCATACTGTGTGTACACCATGTTTCAATAATGCCATTTTTTATTTTTTAAAAAAGAATACTGAAAAAATCTGTGCATCTCTGGAATCAAATTATTTCTTTATATCTGCTTTATTCCATTGCTTCAATGTCCGGGCTGGATGATGGGGGTAGAAATGCTCTCTCAGGTATACAGGGCTGGAGCTGTTCAGGGTTTTAAAGGTCAGCACCATCACTTTGAATTGTGCTCAGAAACATACCAGGAGCTGATGCAATTCTTTTAGGACCGGTGTTACATAGTCCTGGCTGCCTGGCAGTCAAATTCTGGGTTAGCTTCAGTTTCTGAGTCACCTTCAACAGCTATCCTGACTCCCTGCTCCAAGTTGATGGACAGTTGTGTTGTGGCTGCTTAAATATCCAACCCTCTCAATTTCGACTTTCTACTCCTTGCTACACAGTTGCAAAGTTTCCATTGTTATTTCCACATTGCCTTAAAAATGTAAGTTTGCAGGCAGCCTACAGAAGAAGGAATCAATGCCAAATTGAATAACAAAAGGGATAGGGCAGTGGTTCCATTGTTCACTTTTGAATTCCATTCTCTGAAACCCTCAGTTTTGCCTTTCATCTGAATTTGAGGCTCATTCTCTACTGTGCCCTAATGAAGTACTGTGGCAAGCAACAATGCTGTTGGTCAGACATTCTACATCTACAACATATATAAAAGTGCCTTGATCATTACATTATATCTATAGGACAATAACAAGAGGTACTTTCTAATCAAGGGAATTAGATTGTTTGCTGAAATGTACCGGTATGCAATTCATGTCACCGTCCCCCCCAAAACTTTTTTTTTACAAAAAAACAACAACCCAACAAACATGTGCATCTATATTCATGTATAAATCTGTATCTCAATATTTTTAATAATGCTTTATGAAGCCATCTGGCACTAATTTGTTACAAAATATAATTGTTTGCACTGTTGACTTCTTGGGGGAGGGAGAGAAAAAATTCTGGTTAGCTATTAATAATATCTGTAATCCTTCTGAATAATAGTTGTTTTGTTGTTAGGTTTTTGTTTCTTTTTAAAAACCCTCTTGATTTCACATTATTTCCTCCCATCCCCTTCACAGTGTGTGGCTTTGCTCTCCATTTCACAAGGTAACGCTCCACTGGAAACTGTCACTCTTGAAAACTTTTAATACACCCACACCCACCCACCCACACCCACACCTTATTGGTCGGAATATAAGCCTCTCTTTCCCCCCAAATTCCAACTGTGAAAATATTAAGCACGACTTATATTCATGACCAGCACCAGGAGTGCTGCGAAGGGGTGCCTGTCCCATGCATAGTCCCCGTCCTCTCTCCCAAGGCCGGGAAGGGAGAGAGCAAGGAAGGGGAAAGGCCGCTGGCAACACTGTGGGGCTTCCCCTCCCCTCCCCTCCCCTCCCAGTATGCAGCTAGGAGCAGCGAGGAATGGTGCGGCTTCTATTCGGGTATTTTTTTCTTTTCTTTTTCTCCTCCCCCCCGCCTCCAATTTTAAAGGTGTGGCTTATATTCGGGCCAATACGGTATATGTGGCTTGATATTCAAAGGAGACAGAATTATTTCCATATCATACATTTCATGTGCTTCCTTCCAGCGTGTAGAGCAGAGTTTTCCAAATTGTCTGTCGCGACACATTTTTGTGTTGGCTGCAGTGTGTAGAGCAGGCATCCCCAAACTTCGGCCCTCCAGATGTTTTGGACTACAATTCCCATAATCCCTGACCACTGGTCCTGTTAGCTAGGGATCATGGGAGTTGTAGGCCAAAACATCTGGAGGGCCGCAGTTTGGGGATGCCTGGTGAAGAGTGTGACGTGCAAATGCTCCCTGAGCTCCGCTGGGAACTGGAAAGGGGTTAGTTTAACCTCTGGTTTGCTAGTACAGTGGTACCTCAGGTTACAAACACTTCAGGTTACAAAAATTTCAGGTTACAAACACTTCAGGTTACAGAATCTGCTAACCCGGAAGTAGTATCTCAGGTTAAGAACTTTACCTCACGATGAGAACAGAAATTGTGCGGCGGCAGTGCGGCAGCAGCGGGAGGCCCTATTAGGTAAATAATAATAATAATAATAATAATAATAATAATAATAATAATAATAATTTATTTATACCCTGCCCTCCCCATTCAAAACCAGGCTCAGGGCGGCTCACACCAATAAAATTACAATAAAACATAAAAAGCAATTGATTAAAATACAGATTAAAATACAATATTAAATTTTAAAATGCAGCCTGATTTTAAGTAGCCCATAAATCCAAGCCATGGGGGAGGAAAACACAGGGGTCAGACTAAGTCCGACCCAAAGGCCAGGAAGAACAGCTCTGTCTTGCAAGCCCTGCGGAAAGATGACAAATCCCGCAGGGCCCTGGTCTCCTGTGAAAGAGCGTTCCACCAAGTTGGGGCCAATACTGAAAAGGCCCTGGACCTAGTAGAGGCCAATCTAGCCACCTTATGGCTTGGGATCTCCAGAATATTGTTGTTTGTGGACCTTAAGGTCCTCTGCGGGGCATACCAGGAGATATGTGGTACCTCAGGTTAAGAACGGTTTCAGGTTAAGAACGGACCTCCGGAATGAATTTAGTTTGTAACCAGAGGTACCACTGTATACAAAACGATGCATGTCACCATCATGAAAAGTTTGGAAAGCCCTGATGTCGAGGCTCCTGGCTCTGGGGAACAGGGAGAACCAGAATCGCATATCTCCAGTTGGATGATCAAGCAGCCTTGAATCTCATGCTTCATTAATGATGCTTTGCATACCAGCTGGCCATGGATGGATCATGAAAAAGATTTCCCTTCACAATTGCTAAATTGAGACAACCATGATGCCAATGATTTGAGCAGCGTACATAGAATATTGTTGCCATGTTTCAAAAAGTGAAAATCCAGACACAAAACTAGTTTTTAAGCTTTTTTTTTTTAAAAAAAATTGTTATTATATTAGAAAATTCGCCCCAAAAACAACACTTCTGATATGGGCTGCCATATGCCCAGGTTTCCCCAGACATTTTAAACGATTTCTGCAAATTCCGCCTGGATGCCATTTTCGACAGACAAATCCCGGTTATGCCTTATGCAGAGGAAGCTGCCTTATGCAAACCATTGTACCAACTCAAGGTTGGCTTTAGCATTAGGGAGAGGCAGCACATTTTGAGTTCCATGTAAAGGCAGCAAATTGCTAGCCATCTGGTGTATTTTTCCTGCTAGAGCGGTGCTTATGAGATCTTCTGCCTCAGGTGCCAAGGGTCCTCTGCATCTTGACTTGGATTTAAAGGTGAACCTAATTAATTCATACTCTCTGAAGCAATCCATAAACTGTAACATCGCCTTCTTTCAAAATCCACACATCTCTGGATTTTGCAATGGAGCTCGCCAGCCAAGTAACATGCAAATAATGGGGTAAAATGTGCTTAGAAATGCCTCCATTACTGAAAATAACATACATGAATGTGTTATACTAGAGATTGAATGTATTATGTAAGGAAAATTGGTTTGCAAAAAAAAGTGTATATTAAGCAAAATTGCATGGGGAAATGTATTTATTAGAACCAATGTATGCTAAAATGCTGATGAATTCTTATGAGGATTCTCCCCCCCCCCAAAAAAAACACCACACCCAATAATAATCACGAATGGATATGAAAATGTCCAGTGTGTCCAGTTCTGTGTCCAGTTCTGGGCACCACAGTTGAAGAAGGATACTGACAAGCTGGAACGTGTCCAGAGGAGGGCAACCAAAATGGTCAAAGGCCTGGAAACAATGCCTTATGAGGAACGGCTTAGGGAGCTGGGTATGTTTAGTCTGGAGAAGAGAAGGTTAAGGGGTGATATGATAGTCATGTTCAAATATATAAAAGGATGTCATATAGAAGAGGGTGAAAGGTTGTTTTCTGCTGCTCCAGAGAAGCGGACACGGAGCAATGGATTCAAACGACAAGAAAGAAGATTCCACCTAAACATTAGGAAGAACTTCCTGACAGTAAGAGCTGTTCAACAGTGGACTTTGCTGCCAAGAAGTGTGGTGGCGTCTCCTTCTTTGGAGGTCTTCAAGCGGAGGCTTGACAGCCATATGTCAAGAATGCTTTGATGGTGTTTCCTGCTTGACAGGGGGTTGGACTGGATGGCCGTTGTGGTCTCTTCCAACTCTATGATTCTATGATTCTATGTAGGGAACTGAAATGAAGTCTGGAAAAAGGAGAAAATGAGTGAAACCAAAATGGACAGATCCACCCAGGCTTCCCTGGAGATCTTGGGGATTGAACATACACCTTCTGTGTGCAAAAAAAATCTCTACCTCTTGCTTCTCTATGCTAAGGATGCTTAATAGGATTCACATTGCTCCAATGCAATACTGCTTTCCACAAATGAGGGTTTCCCTTTCAGCCTTTTTTGCACCCTTGTCGCTGCTCCCACTTCACCCCTGTACCTCTCGAGATGCCTCTTAAGAGAGATTCATAAATGGAATAAATAAATAAATAAATAAATAATAATATTCATGAGACTGAAATAGAAAATCAAGCAATGCATAATTCCCCCTGTGTTCAGTAATCCTTACTCAGTGGCATCCTCTGCCTTCCCCTGGGATTTGGCCAGGGATGCTTAAGCTCAACCGCCTCTCCCACAGCCCCACTCAGTAGTGTGACGAGCAGAAACTCTGTGCTCAAAATAAATGCGCATCAGTATATTTGCTTTATTAAAATGTCTCTGCCCCCAGTACATAAATAAGCCCGTTTCAGTGATCCCCTTCGCACTTGCCGATTACCCTGTGCTATTTTATGGCTTGCTTTGTCATTTTATGGCTTTACCATTACTAGTCACCTTCCCATGACTAATGCCCCAATTGGAACATCTATTACACTCTAATGATTAGAATCTAATCATTCTATTGAAGATAAGCCCTTAGAGAGCAGGCAGTTATGTCCAGCTGTAGCACTAAGCTCCACATCCACCTCAGTGCTGGAATGGGGGTTGGGGAGAAACTTACCTTTCTCCTTCTCAACCTAAAGTGGACCCTTAGTTGTGTGTTGTTCCCCCACCTTCCCCTCTGTGAAATGCAGCTTACTCAACTTAGGCATTAGCAAGTGTTTATTATGACGTTATATGGCAATGTCATTGGGCATGATCAGCATAGTTAAGAGCCCCCACATAAACACTCAGTGATTAAACACATAACCTATGTTAAGGTTAGGGCCTCTGCCTGGCTGGAATCTCTTGCCCCAGTTGTCCAGTAAAACCTGAAGGAGTGGCTCCACCCCTATCGTTCAGCCCAGACACTGAGGTCCTCCTCTGAGGGTCTTCTGGTGGTTCCCTCACTGCGAGAAGGGAAGTTACAGGGAACCAGGCAGAGGGCCTACTCAGTAGTGGCACCCTCTCTGTGGAATTTCAGGGATTTTGGGAATTTCAGATTTCAAGGAAAGACATCTGAAGGCAGCCCTGTTTAGGGAAGTGTTTGATGTTTTTATCATGTTTTTAATATTCTGCTGGGAGTCTCCCAGAGTGGCTGGGGAAACCCAGCCAGATGGGCGGGGTATAAATATTGTTGTTATTATATATCATGATATTTAAAATTTGTGAATGTAAGAAGGAAACAAAGAGGTTCTTTGGAGGATAAAAAATAGGCAGGTCAAGAAAAGTAAGATTGAGTAGAGTTGATCATGAAAGGATTCGGAAATATTAATTTAGAATGATTAAAGAGGATTTAAAAATTGGGATAGTTTTTATAATATGAGGTGGAGTTTTTTTGTGTGGCAATAGTATGGGAATAAGAATAAGAATACTGTTAAATAAGAATTGAAAATGGAAATCGGGGTAGGGGGGAGGGTGGGGAGGCCCACACAATGATTATAGAAATACAAGTAATAATGATGTTTTTTTCTTTTTTCGTCTTATTTTTTCTTCTTTTTTCTCTTTCTTTTTAGGGGGGTTATTTCTTTTTCTTTTTGTTTGGATAAATGGTTGGATGGACGCCCCCCCCTCTTTTTCCTCCCTTGGAGCCTCTCGGTGGCAGGGGGGTGCCGGGGGGGAGGGGAGGGGTGGGGAGAAATTCAATCATAAAATGAAACACTGCCGGCTGCCTACCTTTCGGGGGACCCTCTGGTGGGAGGAGAGGGCTCTGGGAGGGTGGACAGAAGTCAGTGGAAAATATGTTATGTATTTTTTATGTTTGTTCTCTTTATAATATAAAATCAATAAAATATATTTAAAAAATAAATAAATATTGTTGTTATTGTTATTATTGTTATTCCTGGTTTGCCATGATTCAACACTGGACAACTGCCGTGGAGGGAGTTTGGGGTGTTTCCTAACCCCAACAGACTGCCATTCCATTTACAAGGGCTGAGTAGCATGAGGAAATTATCCCTGCCCCACTGTCATGTTAACCCTGCTTACATGCTGTAATCAATAAAGATTTGGCCTGATCCCACCCAACGCTTAAGTCCTATTTCAGTTATTTCACCAATCTCATGCATCACCAAATGTGCCTGCAACATCCCCACCATGCTCCAAAAGCACATGAAAGTACTCTGCAAAATTCTCCCTTCACTCTCACTTTAACCAACTTTACTGCAAGGCTGACAAAGTATGTTTAAAAAGGAGGTAGGGTGGGGAGATGGAATAGTTAAGTTGTACGGTGAGAGGAGAATTGCAGCATTTAGAGCCTCAGTTTTATTTCAAGAGGCAAGCAGCAAATTAAACGCCATAAGTTGTGCTGACACCTGAAAGAAGGGTGAAGCTGTGCAAAGTGTAAATTAAAGTAAAATTAAAGCAAGTGTATTATTGTGATAACTCTGTGCATATGAAAATTACATGGGCATAGAGAAATTGGGTTACAGCCTGACTTTCTTCATTCTAAGGAGCTTTAAAAAAAATCCAAAAAAAATCTCCCGGTACTAATGAACTTGTTTTGTACTGTGTGTCAATATGCTGATCCATATGGCAGGCCTAAATTAAGGATGGAAAACATTTGCCCATGCCCATATTGTTTGTCAAAATCAGGTAGGAGGTGTTAACCAGAGAAGACCTAAAATGATTTGCAAGAAACTGGGGGTAAGAGCTCCAGAGAGAGGTTCTTCAGTTGCAGATTACACTACTAAAAGACAATATCAGTTATTACAGCAGTTATATGTTCTCATGGCTTCCTACAAGCAATACCCTTAGTTAATGTAGCAGTACTTTTAGGGCATAGCTGTCAAGCTCTCCCTTTTTAAAAGGGGAAATCCCCTTATGCTGAATAGGCTTCCTCGCGAGAAAAGGCAAAACTTGACAGCTATGTTTTAGGGTCTCAGGGAAAGGGTGTTTGCGCCCCTCTGATGCAATCTATTCTTCACTGTGGATTCTAATGAAGATGGATGCAAACAACCAGCTTGCATTTCTTCCTGCTTTCAGGTTCCAATAGACACTGGTAGGAAGCGTCCCTGCCTCTTTCTCAGAATCTGGGGGCAATGGTGTTGATGTAGCTCCTTTGCATCTGCCCCAGAAAAGGATCCTGTGCTGTCCCAAAGAGTTACTGGTGGCCCTTGTGATTTAGAAGCATGGATACAATAGCAGAACATAGCTTCTTATCTCCTTAGCAAACTGGTGTGGTGTAGTTATTTGTAATGGAGGCTTCAAAATGTGTTTGTGCTGAAACATTCTACCTCTGCCTACCATTTACTTCAAGATGCTGATTTCCAGAATAAGCTGTAGCTGAAGGTTGACACAGATAAGGAGAAACTCAGTGGTAGAGCATCTCCTTTGCATGCAGAAGGTCTCTGGTCCAATCCTTGGCATCTCCTGGTTGGGCTGGGAGAGACCTGAAACCTTGGAGATCTGCTGCCAGTCAGTGCCATAGCTGCCAAGTTTTCCCTTTTCTCGCGAGGAAGCCTATTCAGCATAAGGGAAAATCCCTGAAAATAAGGGATAACTTGGCAGCTATGGTCAGTGCAGACAATAATTTACTAAATTAGGGTTTCTCCAACTCCCACCATCCCTAGCTAGAGGGACCAGTGATCAGGGATGATGGGAAATGACATCCAACAACAGCTGGAGACCCAAGTTTGGGAAACTCTGTTGTAGATGAACCAATGACCTGATGCAGTATGGGGCAAAATTATATGACAGTTGCTACTGTATCATTTCAGAAATTTGGGCCCGAGAGCTTCACTGCTCTCCTAATTAAAATATTCCCTACACATACAGAGATGTAGGGTGGTGTATGGAAAGATTATGGTTCAAATGAACTGTGAGCTGAAACATCCTTACTCGGCCATGAAGCTCACTGGGTGACCTCTTCATAGCTGCCAAGTTTTCACTTTTCTCGCGAGGAAGCCTATTCAGCATAAGGGAAAATCCCTGTAAAAAAGGGATAACTTGGCAGCTATGGACCTCTTGCCATACACCAACTAGAAACCTAACCTACTTCAGAATGTTATTGTGAGGATCAAATGGTGAGAGGGCAAACCATGTATGTAGAAAGTACAGCTATCCTATCTTCACCCCACCCCACTGTCTCAAATGGTTGTTGTTGTTTAGTCGTTTAGTTGTGTCCGACTCTTCGTGACCCCATGGACCAACACGCCAGGCACTCCTGTCTTCCACTGCCTCACACAGTTTGGTCAGACTCATATTCATAGCTTCAAGAACACTGTCCAACCATCTCGTCCTCTGCCGTCCCCTTCTCCTTGTGCCCTCAATCTTTCCCAACATCAGGGTCTTTTCCAGGGAGTCTTCTCTTCTCATGAGGTGGCCAAAGTATTGGAGCCTCAGCTTCAGGATCTGTCTTTCCAGCGAGCACTCAGGACTGATTTCCTTAAGAATGGATAGGTCTGATCTTCTTGCAGTCCATGGGACTCTCAAGAGTCTCCTCCAGCACCATAATTCAAAAGCATCAATTCTTCGGCGATCAGCCTTCTTTATGGTCCAGCTCTCACTTCCATACATCACTACTGGGAAAACCATAGCTTGAACTATACGGACCTTTGTCGGCAAGGTGATGTCTCTGCTTTTTAAGATGCTGTCTTAAAAGTAAGCTGAAAAGTAAGCTGAGAGTACAGAATATATCTAGATGAAAAGCAGCTCCCTATTCAAGTGATGATATCTGAAGTGTTTGTGAGCTTTCTTAAACAGAGCAAGTGCTGGAAATGCAAACACTGGAAAACAACTTGATGGAGTGGAAACTGAAGAATGGCCTCCGTATCAGGTTAGTGTAAAGTTCTCGATTGCTGTTTGATGCATTGTGTTTGCTTGTTACCATCCTCTGCTCCTTGGAGAGCTTTTTGAGATGAGTGATCGTTCCAAGTCCTGGCTGTGCTCTTGGATGAAAGTTATGAATCAGTATATGAATGAACGAACAGGCGTCTGCAACTCATCATCTCAGCTGAAGCTGTTTCAGAGCCACCATCTATGTAATTTTCTTTTGGTACTTACATCCAATGGCATGTTTCTACCTTAGGGACTCCAGTGAGAAGAAGAAAAATAACTCCAAAGAAAATGCAGCTATTGCAAGTTTACCCTTTAGAGAAGCATTGCAGGCTTTGAGCATTTCTAGATTCAATGTATGCTTAACTTGGTTCATATTTGGAAACTGTCATTATTTTAATAATCACATTGTCATTCTCCCCTTCCTCCAAGGAAATCATGCCACCATACTGGACTTATCCTATTTGATCCGCACAACTCCATGACTGAGTGGGAATGTGAATTTGGGTCTCCCCAGCATAGATACCCCCTTATACCACACCAGCTTTCAATGGGTGGTACAAATATAACAAAGAAACAAACAAAATCTAGGTGAAACAGACACACTTTACAGCTTGCTTGAGATCTGCAAAAGTAGACAAGTCCCCTTTTGTTTATGCACTGGAGAGAGCCATGGGAAGATTGGTGAAGTTTGGCCATTGTGGTGGACAACGAGATGAGAGCATATCCCATTTATTGTATACTCTCTAGGCCTCACTATACAGCCCTCAAAACTTTCCTCAGGGCACGCCCCTCTCCCCAGCCCTGATCCATGTCTTCAACAAATTGTGTTGCTTGGGTACATTGCACCTTTGAACTGTGTCCGTAAGTAGCAACCTGCAGTTTTTGTATTGCCAGAATGTAGCCTCCTGTCAAATCCACTTTTGCCTCTCGCTCTGCCCACAATGGTATCCGCCCCCTGAAAGGTTGCTCATGAGGAAATGTGGCCTTTGTTTTATTGCCTAGAGAATGCAAAGCATAGAACTCTAGAATTGTAGAGTTCAAAAGGACCCCAAGGGTCTTCTAGTCCAACTCCCTGCAATGCAGGAATCTCAGCTAAAGCATCCATGATAGATGGCCATCCAACTTCTGCTTAAAAACTTCCAATGAGGGAGAGCCCACCACCTCCCGAGGGAGACTGTTCCACTGTTGAACAGCTGTTAGAAAGTTTTTCCTGATGTTTAATCGGAATCTCCTTTCTTGTAACTTTAATTTATTGGTTTGAATCCTAGCCTCCTGAGCAGGAGAAAACAAGCTTGCTCCCTCTTGCATGTGACAACTCATGAGATATTTGAAGATGACTGTCATATCTTCCCTCCATCTCCACGTTTCCAGGCTAAGCATACCCAGCTCCTTCAACAGTTCCTCATAAGACTTGGTTTCCAGACCCTTAATCATCTTGGCTACCCTGCGCTGCACACATTCCAGCTTGTCAACATCCTTCTTAAATTGTGGTGCCCAAAATTGGACACATTATTCCAGGTGTGGTCTGAGCAAGGCAGAAGTAGCCTTGCAGTACTATGCTCAAATGCAGGGAAACAGCCCTGTTTTGCTTAGGCAACTGGGGAACACATCCTCTCCTCCTGTTTTGGACTACAGTGACCACAACACAGGATGGAAGAATAAAAAGTGTAGCCTGTTTGCCTGGAAAATAAGGGGATCATGTGCTTCCCCATGCATGACATCAATGTTTGCTCTCCATGATGACTGACTATATAGCAGTACACCATCATTTTGCACACTATGTGATCTTTGATTAGTTAGGAGAATACAGTGATGGCGAAGACAAATTATCCCAGAGTACCAGCGGAGAGGCAGATCACCACAGCTGCAAAGTGAGCAAACAGTCTCAGAAGAAATAAATTAAATAGACATTTACATTTTGGGAGCATTTGGTGTCCCACAAACCCCACGTTTCCTATTGAATTTAGCTTTTTAGTTTGGCCCTAATTTTTTCTCAGGTGGAATAGCTTGATAAATTTGAAAGGAAGTAAAACTGATTTTTGTAAGGCCGGCAAACTAGGAGAGCCTAGGAGAGCATTGCACACCTCACAGCTGCCATTGGGTTTAGTTAAACCAAAATTTTAGGCTCCTCTGTGGGCAAGCTAACCTAGGAATTCCTAAATGAAGTGAAAAGGGATTCAGCAAGACGAGGTACATTTATGTGGAGGTTTTTACACATCACTGGACTATCCAAGCAACCATTTCAGTCTCCTGGCAGACAAGACAGGTAGATGCAGTGGGAAAATTATTGCCAGGATAGTCTCCCTTCTATCTGCCTCTTCCCTTGGCAGGATTTATTTGGAAGACTTAGCTTAAGAAGTGCATCTGCAAATGACCTGCAATAAAGTTCTGCCCCAGCACATTAAACACTGCTGTGTGAAGTTTCCACAGTCATTTAATATTCTCCAGAGAGCACTTCACTGCAGGACATGTGCAGGCGAGCACTAAAGAAGGAAACCTCCTGCAGTAAATTTTGCAGGAAATGCCCATGCAAACAAAGTCTGATGGAGTATTAATTACAGGCTACAACAACAGGTTCCTGCTGCCAGGTTCCTGCCAGGTTAAGGTGTCAGGTCCTTTAAGGGGATTCTTAAGATAAGCATGCATCATGTAAGCTCTGAACAGTGCAAACACTGCTATGAACTTCTCACGACTTGGGGAGAGGAGCTGCCACTAAGATTACTGAGCATGACAGCATTGTGTTCAATGGCAACCTCTCCGGAAACTTTTTCCCAGGGCTGAGCCAAAGGGAGGATTTCTATTCTGTAAGAAAAATCTTCTACATAATTGAAATACAGTGGTACCTCGGGTTAAGAACAGAATTCATTCTGGAGGTCCGTTCTTAACCTGAAACTGTTATTAACCTGAGGTACCACTTTAGTTAATGGGGCCTCCCACTGCCGCCGTGTGATTACTGTTCTCATCCCAAAGCAAAGTTTTTAACCCGAGGTACTATTTCTGGGTTAGCAGAGTCTGTAACCTGAAGCGTCTGTAACCTGAAGCGTCTGTAACCCGAGGTACCACTGTAGGCCCCCTCTCTGGGTAATCTTTTTGGGATATTGTGAAAATGCTGCATAAATGTTGGCTTTGATAGAATGACTAATGGTTGTCTATAATTCTTCATTTTATTTTATTTTTGAAGACGCCTGTGCATGAATTTGTTTTATGTGTGGAGATCTGTGCATGCTGAGCAACGTAGTCTTTGCAGTAAGGTTCTATTCTGAAGGCGTGAGTAGATGCTTATCTGCTGCAGCCTTCATCTGCCTTCACAGCCATTGTAACATACCGCTTGTTATCTTCCACCTGTTCTCTTCTTGGATCATTCTTTTACTAGCTCCTCCCCTTTGATCTTACGGAGGGGATCTAGCTCCTCCCCTTTGATCCTACAGAGAGTATGAGACTCCCAATGGCTTCGCTCACAAGTAGCCTATCGCAGGAACGTGCAAGCCCACTCACCACGACAAGGTGATGATTTAGTGAGTGAGGATTCTTCATGTAGCCTCAATTGGACTCATGTCTTCTCTTTAAATGGGCTTCATTCGTCCTTAATGACATCGGAAGGTAACCAAATCTAAGTGATTGCAGAGTGTTGTGGCATCATCATGTCGAGTACATGATCCCTGTTTAGCTAGGATCATTCAGAGTAAATGTAAAGGTGGAAATGGCTGCCAAAGCAGCAAGGTTGGTGGGGAGTGTTTGTGAACAGTGTCGAACAACCAGGATTAATGGGTTTTTAGCTCTCCCCCCCCAAAAAAAGCATTTCTCAGCCTAAAAGCAAACCTGAGGAAGAATCAGTTTAGCCCTATTATTTATTATTATCTTGATAGGTGTCCTTAAAGCTTAAAGGGGCAGATGGAGCTTGTCAACTTGGAAAGGAAGACCATGTAGAAGAAGGAAAAGTTTGATCCTAAACCTCCACTGCCTTTGTCGCTGGGAGAAGAAAAGGCTAAGGAGTAAACCCTGCAGAAATCCGGAGTGAAGTCCTTAAAATGGTCAGATGGTGCCTTGTATGCCTCCTTCCAGCAACTCCTGCAGCCAAGCTGGTACCAAACATGTTGTTCTGCTTTCCTTTGGACCCATGTCACTGAGGCAGCCCAGAACCTCCATACATTCTGTCCAGGCTTGCACCCCAGGGAGGTCACTTAGGTGCTGCTAATGCAGGGGTTGGCAAACTAAGGCCCGGGGGCCGGGTGTGGCCCACCAGGCTCATTAATCAGGCCTACAAACCTTGTGGACCCTGCAGCCCACTTGGTCAGTCCCCGCACTAAACTGGTGTGGTGCGGAGGCCTCACCACGTGGGGACTGACTTCCGTGATGCTGGCGCGGCTTCGGATTGGCTGCAGGAAGCTCCTGCAACCAATCTGAAGCCGTGGGCACCTCTGGGCGGCACCCTTTCCTTCCTGCTGAGGTGGCCACGTATGGCTAAGAGTCGAGAGGGAGGAAGTGGTGGCAGCGGGGAAGCACACTGCAGACCCCTGGATGAGGCAGAGGACGATGACAACACTGCCAAAGACGAGGTGGTGTTGGCGTGAGTGGCAGCGGGGGGGTGTCCTTTTGGGAGAGGGGGCCCTTTTGAGAGGGGGTGCTTTTGGGAGAGGGTGAGTCCAACCCCCCACAATGCCAGAAGGACAGTGGACCGGCCGCCTCTTGAAGAAGTTTGCTGACCCCTGTGCTTATGCAACGGTTTCACTTCACCTCCAGAGGCACACTCCATTGTCTCTCGAGACAGATAGATGCCAATGACAAATGCCTTTAAAACTGCATTCCTGATCCGGACCTGACCCAGCCCTTTAAAAATTCTGAAACTAACCTTTGAAGTGTTATGATAGGAACTGAAAATGGATTTCATTCTTGGTATGGTGACATACATACCAGGACAGCATATTTCAGAAATCTGACAAGCAAGACTACACATGAATTGGTTGTGCTTGCTTCAAACAAATGCATTTTAAACCACCTCTTTTACAACTCCATAAAAGCTTAAAAGAAATTCTGCCTCTCGACCTGCACATTTTATTCATGGTTTCAACAAATGCTGTTCGATTTTTACAGGGCACAAAAAGAGAGAGTTGGAAACGGGTGCAGTAAAGCCTTGAAAGCAATTGCATTGTCAAATTGCTTTTCTCCACCTGTCAACCCCCCCTCCCCATTTCCTCTTAGATTCTATGCCTAAACAAATCCAAGTAATTAACATCACATTAATTCTTCATTAGTGACATTTTACACCTGTAGAGTGTGTGTGCGCCCCCCCCACTCATATTTTATTTATATTAGTATATTACCATCTCACATTATGCCATTCATGCTTAGTTAAGAATATAACGCTGCAGAAAAATTGCATTAAACCACTGGACTAATAATAGCTTTAGGAATAAAAGTGGACAACACCAACTTAACCATACAATGTAACATAATTTTGTATAGCTTCATAGTTGGTCTTCCATGCATTCATGTCACAGCGAGAAATGCACAGTGTTGTCGCTAAGCATAAGTCAAGCTGAACAAATGGGTTTTTAATTTTGACTGGAAAATACAGTCACTCTGCTGTTCTCAATTTCCTGTAGAAGGGCATTGCAAAGGCATGCAGTAGCTAAGCATTTTTTTAAAAAAAGAATTCACTACCCCTCCTGAAATAAAACATGGGATCTCAAAATGTGAGTTGGATCAACCTGCAGAGACCCAAGCAGTTGCTGCGGGGAAGTAAATACTCTCCTTTTAAAACACACTCACAGACATTAAAGGGATGAGCATTATACCCAGTGTGTTTATCTTCATTTGAGATGCAACAAAACTAGGTATACCCATTGCCCTATTGAAATCAGTGGAATTAACCTGCATTGTTAAATGCAGGGTTCCCCCAAAACAAGCAAGCAAGCAAGCAAACACAAGATTTGGGGCCAGTCATAGTGCAGTTTTTCCATGCTATTATATATAAGTGGTACACATCTTAGTGTAGAAAAGGCAGCCTGATCTCAGCTGTACACAAGGAAGCTAGTAGCAGCCTTCATTGTTTATTGGGGCTGTTGAGAGAAAGTGCAACCATGCTGAGGGTCAGCTTCCTTTGTGCACATCCAAACAATGGATAGAAAACATATTTAAAGTACATGTCTTTCCCCGAAGAATCGTGGGAACTGTAGTTTACCCCTCACCCAAGCTACAATGTCCTGCTTCCTTAACAGACTACAGTTCCCAGGCTCCTTTGGGGGAAGCCATGTGCATTAAACACATAGGGGTTGGTTCCTCTGCTGCCTGACACACACATTGCAAGGATTCAAATACTACAGTCATAGAGCTGTACAGTGGTACCTCTGGTTACAAACTTAATTCGTTCCAGAGGTCCGGTCTTAAGCTGAAACCGTTTTTATCCTGAGGTGCGCTTTCGCTAATGGGGCCTCCCACTGCGTGAGTGCCTCTGGCGCACGATTTTCATTCGCATCCTGGGGCAAAGTTTGCAACCTGGAGCAGCTACTTCCAGGTTAGCGGAGCTCATAACCTGAAGCTTTTGTAACCAGAAGCGTTCATAACCAGAGGTACCACTGTATAAGATGCTTTTTAGTGGTGTTTTAACAAGGTGCAGGTGTGTGTGTATCAGCGAAGCGCAAAAAAAAAATTGAAACAATGATAAACATTCTTCTTTCAAGATTTTCAGTGCCCATCTGGTATTGACAATATAAACAGACAAAAAGATGGATAGGAAAAGAATTACCTGAAAGATGCAAAAGAAAAAGGGAAAAAGCATCATCCAGTTCTGATATCTTCTTCTCCTTCTCCTTCTCCTTCTCCTTCTCCTTCTCCTTCTCCTTCTCCTTCTCCTTCTCCTTCTCCTTCTTCTTCTTCTCCTCCTCCTCCTCCTCCTCCTCCTCCTCCTCCTCCTCCTCCTCCTCCTCCTCCTCCTCCTCCTCCTCCTCCTCCTCCTCCTCCTTCTTCTTCTTCTTCTTCTTCTTCTTCTTCTTCTTCTTCTTCTTCTTCTTCTTCTTCTTCTTCTTCTTCTTCTTCTTCATTTCTGGTTAATCCAGAATAGATGAAGGACTGCAGATAGATTCCATAGCCATCCTTAAAGAGAGCAAGAAAATAACATGACAGTAAGTTCCTGTTGCATGAGTTCTACTTCTGAAACAATGGCATGTGATTTTGAACTCCACAATCTAGAGGGAAATTTAGTTGGGGATCATTTTGGAAGCATCTTCCTGGGTTAGAAGCATATTTGCCAGGATAGCACGTCGATCCAATGCCATATTAACATGTTTTTACAGTCTCTGAATTAAAGGGATCAGACTGGTTTGACTGGAAAAACCTGCAGCACATTAAGTTCTATAACCCAACCACATATGAGTGATGCACAGTAAACAGGAACAGCTACAAAGGAAAATGGAGATAAACTAAAGTGCTGAGAAACCAAAATAATGAAAAAGGGTGCATGTGTGGATTCCGTAGTTTTGAGGTAAAGAAGTGATGACAATAATTTATCTGTTAGATCCGGCAGTGGGCCAGATGTAGGAAGATGCCAGAACGTGAGTAATGGCTATAGTGTGGTTATGACAAATGCCTGCACACGCAAGAAGAATGAAGAAGCACTTTAATTATAATTAGACATAAAGAGAGTGAGAGGAAATGTACATGCATTTGCATCTTTTAAGGAATGATGGTTCCCATTCAGATACAAGCCTATGCACTAGTTTATGCTGAAAAGTTGTGTTCTATGTGTATAGATTGTCCAGACAGACAGGGGCAGAGGAAGGGGGGGGGATTGGTAGGTGCGGGTTACTCCAGGTGTCACCACTGAAGGGGGTGACAAAATGCCAGCTGGCACTCACCACGGGGCTTGCAGTGCGCCCAAGCCACATGTCTCTCTTGGGAGAGATGTGGTGGCTTGCACGCGCACAGGCTCCACATTGCCGAAATGGTTCGCCCGCTGCCTCCCCCCAGCTGTAGGGCAGCTGAGTGGGAGGAGGCAGGCAGACTCCAGAGGCCCCGTAGTGATCTTCGCCACTATGGGCTGCTTGCCCCACCCCGGGCAGCTTCCTCCGCTGCTGCAGACAGACAGACTGTCAGCAACAGCACTGATCATCTGGATTTGGCAGTGGGAGGTAGAATCCTTGAAGCCTTGAATCCTGACAAGGCAGAAGTACTGTTTGTGGGGGACAGGAGGTGAGCGGGTGTGGAGGACTCCCTGGTCCTGAATGGGGTAACTGTGCCCCTGAAGGACCAGGTGTGCAGCCTGGGAGTCATTCTGGACTCACAGCTGTCCATGGAGGCATAGGTTAATTCTGTGTCCAGGGCAGCTGTCTATCAGCTCCATCTGGTATGCAGGCTGAGACCCTACCTGCCGGCGGACTGTCTCGCCAGAGTGGTGCATGCTCTAGTTATCTCCCACTTGGATTACTGCAATGCGCTCTACGTTGGGCTACCTTTGAAGGTGACCCGGAAACTGCAACTAATCCAGAATGCGGCAGCTAGACTGGTGACTGGGGGCGGCCGCCAGGACCACATAACACCGGTCCTGAGAGATCTACACTGGCTCCCAGTACGTTTCCAAGCACAATTCAAAGTGTTGGTGTTGACCTTTAAAGCCCTAAATGGCCTTGGTCCTGTATACCTGAAGGAGCTTCTCCACCCCCACCGTTCTGCCCGGACACGGAGATCCAGCGCCGAGGGCCTTCTGGCGGTTCCCTAATTGCGAGAAGTGAGGTTACAGGGAACCAGACAGAGAGCCTTCTTGGTAGCAGCACCCGCCCTGTGGAATGCCCTTCCCTCAGATGTCAAGGAAATAAGCAGTTATCCTAATATTAAAATACATCTGAAGGCAGCCCTGTTTAGGAAAGCTTTTAATATTTAATGCTGTATTGTTTTAATATTCAACTGGGAGCTGCCCAGAGTGGCTGGGGAGGCTCAGCCACATGGGCGGGGTATAAATAATAAATTATTATTATTATTATTATATTATAGAGGAAGTCATCTCTTCAGGTCATCTCCTCTTATCAAGAGATCAGTGCTTTCAACCACACTCTAACTAGTCTGGCACTGTGCAATCAACAGTGCTGATGATAAGTAACCTTGGACTCTGGGCTTGTGAGAAATGGGAAGGTGAGTAAATAGAATCATAGAATTGTAGAGATGGGAGGGACCCTGAGGGTCATCAAGTCCAACCCCCTGTAATGCTTCGCTTCAAAATGTGGTCAGTCAGCACTGCTGTCTTTCCCCTCTCTTGCACCTGAGAGGACCCCTGGACTTCTTCCTCCCCCCAACATCCTTCCCTGAGATCCAGGATATGGGTGCAGTTTTTCAGTCTGGGGAGCGTAGTCCCTCAGCATGGATGCAGAAACCTGCTTGTACACACATATGGCCTTAGTCTGTTTATAGCACCTGTTGGCACAGAGATTACAGCTATGATAGAGGAAAAAAAATTAAATTAGTGTGAAGAAGATTTAAAATTTTGCATTTGATGCTTGCTAGGAAGGTCCCAAAATGTTTCCTGCACTGAGTCTGTGGATTAAGTTTGTAGTCTCTTGTCCTCCCATTTTGCAGCAAGAGAAGCAGCCCTCATTATAAAGCAGGTTTGGCATCAGCAGCCCAGTCATTCTGAAATCCACCAGCAAAGAAACACATCCTTTCCAAAAACAAATGATTAATTGCTTTATCAGAAACTGCCTAAGCTTTCCCCACCTTTTATTTCCTACATGGAGAGGCAACAGAAGCAAACCTAACTAAATAAGTGGATAAAAACTACACAGAGGCATGGGCATTTCAAGATTAGTTACTAGGTAATCAGAATATAACTGCCAGAAGTGAAATGGGATGGTCAGAATTCCATTTATTGTTCCTTGCTCAAAATAAAAACATGGTATTTCCAGTAAAGGCAATGAACTATTATTAGACTTTGAAAAATAAAGATGTGCAAATATGTAATTTTTCTTTCACAGGGAAGGATTCAAATTTTACATTCATTTATATCACTGTCAGTATGATTGTGACTAATGAATTCATAGGACGTACTACGAATTTGCTCCAGTGTAGCTGACAGTGAAAAAAAAAGAAATTAAATTATTTCACAGTGGAAATCATTCTGAGTAAAATCCATTATGGATTTAATTGGAATGCCATAAAACAACTAGCTTCATTCACCTGGATATACCAACTAAGACTGGATTAGAGGACCAGTGGCTTGGAAAATTTGACCATTAGAAGACAATAACAATGCTGACGGTTGTAAAAAGTTGCATTTATTCCTATTAATCTTCAGACCAAAAAAATAAAATAAAAAATCATGGGAGATACTCAATCATGTGTCAGAAGATACAAAGAGAATATATGCTTAGTTCCATTATGGCATTTAAATGAAGGAAGAATTTAGCATGCAGCCTTTGCATCCACTAATGCTGGTGTTAAATTGAAAAGTGCCAGAACACCGATTACAAAGTGGTGACATTTTGTTTGGGGAAAGAACTGGCTCCCAATGGAATAAAAATGTAGGAGTTCTATTGTGGACCTACCCTTGTGGGTGAAGGCAAAGGCAACAATAGGTGTCAACAAACTAAGCTAGACAATGTTCTGGGATTTAAAATTGGCCACACCTTTTATTGATTACAGACATAGGTAGGCTTTGCCCTAGGCACTGGGTGTATATCCATTATCAGCCTCCAGGTGAAGGGCTGAAGATGAAGCAGAGTTGTGGCTGGGATTGAGGCCTTCTCAAGATGTGGGTCTACATAGGTAACCCTCCCCTTCACTGTTCCTGAAAGCCCTATATCCTGTCTGCCCCACACTTGGCTTCTGGACAGAGACTTCCACTTAGACCCCTCTAATGGGGTAACCTGATATCACACCTGCTTGATGTTGGGATAATGCACCACTTCACCCCAAACAAGAATTGGACTAAGGATTCGATATATAATTAAATGGGGTGCGGGGAATGTTCAGAATAACTTTTGTTAAAAAACCTGAAGCTTTTTTTATTAGGAATTATAGGTACCGAGATTCCAAAGGACCAGGAAAAACTGTTCATGCACGTGAAAACAGTCACATGGATGTTACTAGCCCAGAGATGGAAGGAAGAGACAGCCCTGACCAGTGAAGAATGGCAAACCAAGTTGATGGACTGTGCCAAAATGGCAAAATTAACTGAGAAGCTCAGAAATCAAGAAGGCAAGAACTTTAAAAAAGAATGGGAAAAGTTTATAATGTATACAGAAGATTATTGGAAGCAGGTTAAAACACTGGTGGGATTTTAAACACACTTGTAACAGAATTTATGGATAACTTAGAAAGATAAAAACATTGGAGAAGTATTGCTATGCAGTTGAAAATAGGATCAATAGGGCCCATGGAAGGGATGGGGGTAAGTCAGGAGATTCAAAGTAATCTCGATATTTGGATGCGGAATTGGTTTTGTTGTATGTTTATATTCTTGAAAATCAAATTAAAATTTATTTCAGAATTGAACTGAGGATTCCACCCAGTTTGGTGCCTTATCTGCCACCCAAGACTGTCCCTTCAAAGAAACTATGAAGACAAGCTATTCTATCGGATTCTATCCCTCACTGGATACAGGATCGCAGGTCTAGAAGAGATTCAAGGACACCATCCAGATTTACAACCCCCCCCCCCAACTTCCTAACATAAACCAATGACTGCAGCTAACTGATTTCTTACTCAGAAGTCCTGCTGAGGTTATTAGGGTTGGAAGCGCACATGTATATGATGGCAACTGTCAAGAGAACTCTCAAGCTCCCTGGCTATCTGATCCAGTGGCAGAGCTAGGGGCTTTGGCACCCGGAGCGGGGGAGCATGACACGTCACCCATGCAAGCATCCCAATGGGGGTGACGGCGGCCTGCGCGCAAGCGTCCCGATGGCAGCGCCCATGCAAGAGCATACCAATGGGGGTATCTCCCACAGGGCAGAACGCCCCCCACCCACCCCCTGTCTATGCCACTGTGCTGATCTACTGGTCTTAACTAAGGAGCTTCCTGGTGACTTCAGAAAGGAATAAGCCTGAAAGCAAAATTTCTCCTCTTGTGGATAAGCTAACCAAACCAAGAATCTGATGGTCGTGTCGACTGCAAATTTTTCATTTCCAAAGTACGATAGGAAAATCGGTCATACATAAAAGAAAGCAAAGCAAAATGTGGTACATGTACTGGGAGCTGGCTTGAAATCAGGTTGCATTCTATCAAATGACAAAAGAGAGGGATACACTCTGAAGATACAATCCATCAAGCCAGATGTGCTGCCAGGCCTCTGAAACGACAGTGCAATTAGCAGATGCAAGCAGAGTCTTCTGACTGTGGAGCAGCTGTAAATCTTGGAGATTAAGCAAGCTACTTTTAAGATGGAGAGCAATAATAAAGGAGTTCTAAATGGAAAGCTATGAATAAACAGACCAGGCGACCAGTGGCTTAAAAAACACACGACAGTGCTTACTCTAAGAAGTTCAGGATAAATACCAGTTGCTCTTCAAAACAGAAAGAAAAAGACTCTTTGATAAAGACGCCTTTGCCAATCTGGCGCCATCCAAATCTTTTGGACAACAACTCTTATCAGACCCAGCTAGCCCAGCTGAGGAGCTGTTGAACCAAGATAGTGAAGGCTTTGCTCAAGGATCATCCAAATCAGGCATCCCCAAACTTCGTCCTTCCAGATGTTTTGGACTACAATTCCCATCATCCCTGACCACTGGTCCTCTTAGCTAGGGATCATGGGAGTTGTAGGCCAAAACATCTGGAGGGCCGCAGTTTGGGGATGCCTCATCTAGATGCACAGCTTTCTCTGTGTGATGTGGTTGTCCCCAAGGAAGTTCAGATAGTTATCAGGGAGATAAAGCTTTCCCAGGTCTGAATCTTTACTGTTTCAGAAGATAGATATGTTTCTTCTCCTCAGTGCAAGATAGCATGTGTTATCTCCTACTTCTATGTCAGTAAGGGAAAATAAATGGAACAACACTTATTATCTTCCTATATACATCAATATGCAAGGCTGTTATCACTGTCAGACTCCCATTGGAGGATTTGCAGTTCTCATCACAATTCTGGATTTACATGAAGTTGGGGGGGGAGGAGGGGAGCAAAAGAAAGAGACAAAACAAAAACCCAGCAGAATTTTGAATAAAGGAAACGCAGAGAGAAAATATGGTGATTTCAAACCATGGCACATGTATGAGTAGAGTGATCAGGGGGTGACACTGAGGAAGGGCAAATGACAGTTTAGGGAAAGGTTTAAGTAGTGATTTGTGAAATGGTTTGTTGTGTTAGCTTCAAATATTTCAAAGTACCTTCGCAAAATCTTGTATTGCACTCCTGGTACCATGTGTTGTCTCCAACATGAAGTTCCAAAATCAACGTAGTAATTTAGAAGAGATGTTTTATTAACAAGCAAACACCCATATAGGTACAATATCAACCAACTGAGCTTAACCTTCTCTAACTGAACAAATGAACTGGGAAGCTTGGTCTTAAGAGTCTATTCAAATTAAAGATACAGTAATGTTTATCAGCACAAAGGAGGCTGCAAACACTTTGACTGTTGGCTGAAACAAAGTTTATTGTCCTAATACTGAAGCCAAATTTCATTGATTTATCTAACAGGATGGAGACTGCGTATTCTTCAAATTGCTTTGCTGGATCATATCAGTTGTCCATCATCAAGACTACCATTTTGTTTCCTGAGAATGCTCTGCAAAAGAGGGAGAAGGGGCCTCTTTTGCCAGAGTTAAAAAGAGGGGACATCACCCTTAGGCCTTCTTATGAGATAGGTTTTCTACTTTGGCACAATGATGGGGCTCAACCTGGTGTGAGTGTGTGTGTGTGTGTGTGTGTGTGTGTGTGTGTGTGTGTGGTATGTATTTGTGTATATATATATATATATATATATATATATATATATATATATATATATGTCAAATTGATGTGGGATTTGGGGAACCACCAGAAATTGCTTGAGGGCTGGATATGGCTGCAGATTAGCTAACCCTGATTTAGAGAATTCTTAGTTGCCTGATCAATTGTCCTTTAATGAATTAATGATAATTATCTGCTCAACATCAAAGCTCAGTATTGGCTTTTGGATGTTTCGAAGAAAGTGAAAGTGGACACATTTACTACACAAGAAACTATGGGATTCCAGTAGTTCTGTGCACCCAAGGAGGCTTCAAGCTTCTGTTTCTTAAAAGCAGCTGCCCACCCTGTGGCAAGGCAATCTGCTGTTGAAAAGCAGTTCACTGTGTATTATTTTTCAAACCAATTGTGTTGTGGCATAGGAATATGGTATTCAAAGAAGAAGAAAAATTACAAATATATCAGTGGCCATGGCAAGCTTCCAAGTAGCCTTTTGATTTCCATACAGGAGGAATGTCATTATGATTTTCATTTTCATTCCTTAATGCAACAGGACCAAAATAATTGGATTGGCAAAAAAAAAAAAAATCCCCCCATTTATTGTCTATTGTTTTAATCAAGGTGGGAGAAGAAGCAAAGGAAAGTCTCTCCACATAGAATGAATAAGGGATTCTTATGTCCTCTTCAAAAACTACCCATAGCTCCATGCCAGCCTCTCTCCTTTTTTTGGGTGTGTGTGTGTGGTCATTATGATTTAATTTCTATCATACATTTTTATCATAACCCTTCACAACTTTAATGAAAATATAATTATAGAAAGCTGTCTGACTGGTGCACTTGCATTAAATATTTCTGCAGCTGCATCACAATAAAGGCTAGAATGATGAAAGCATGGTCCCCAATCACTGGAAATATGAAAGGACATGGGTTCTGCTCCTAGATGCTGAAATTACATCAATGGGAAAAGTTTATGAGGTCCATAAAAATAGAAAAGGTGTGTTTGTGACCTGCATGTATTCTTCTAAGCAGTCTTGTAATGCTACTTATCCAATAAGAAATGCACCTGGGATTAATCTAGGCAAAAGTTTTTTGCTTTGGGGCCAATTGACAATTTGATTGGCTTCATCAATACCAGTAATGTATGTGACATTCTTACATAATTTTGATGCTGATTCATGGAAACTCCAGATCACTGACTGTTTAAAGGTCATCTCTTTGCTGGTGGACACAACAATTTAGTTATTTGCTTGGTGTTTTTATTTAGAGATTTATACTTCCCTTTTCACCTTTTACAAATTTTCACAGGGAACAATAGCAAAGCATACAGAAAAACAACAACAATTAAACCACCATTAAAATTGAAATTTCAACAACACCAGACCATACAAAATGCCTATAAATCTAACGATGAAATGCCTGTCTTAAAAAAGGGGGTATTCACTGCTTTCTTAAATCACTCAACCAACTGGTAAACATCCCATAAATTGATTTAAACAAAGAAGTTATATTGTGTAGAGATGTTAACTTCATCACTCTGAGGGAAGTGGCACCCATCACAGGACATCATTGCTTGACCTTAATGAATGGTGATATACGTATGAGATAAGGTGCACCAAGATGTCCCAGATCTGGATCAAACAGGGCTTTTAAAGGCTAAGGTTAGCAGCATGAGTTTAGTCTGGAAACAAACTGGTTACCAATAGGATTTGTAATGCCTGTGTTTACCTTCACTATATGACTTAACAGGGCACCAAACTGGCTGCCACATTCTGACAGCTTCCAGACTGTCTTCAACAGCAACCAATGTCCAGCACATTGCAGAGGTTATTAGACCACACAACAGTGGCAACCTCATCCCCATTTCCCCCCTCTTAACTATAGCTGTGTTACCAACCAGGTTCTTTGTTAGTTCAGTATCTCCCTATGCAATATCAACCATACCCCTTTGGTAATGCTAACCAGAGCAGAATACAATTAAATTGTATTTTTAAATTTTAAAAAGGAAGGACAATTTTCTGGAGGGGGAAAGCTATTTTACTGTCTTATATTTTGTTGGCCAAGATTTCTTGTACCCAGGTAAAGGTAATTAATTTGTAGTTTGGGCAAGGAGTCTACCCCTTGTTGCTAGGACAAACCCTTAGTATTCAAATCCTCTCCAAGAATAATAGAATTGTGGTGTTGGAAGCATCCATGAGAGATGGCCATCCAAATTCTGCTTTTAAAAACTCAACAGAAGGAGAGCCTACCACCAGGCAAAGCCGCCCGGAAACCATGCTATGCCCTGCGAGGGTGGGGGCGCCAGAACAATCTCTGCCCCTCAGCACCAGGGCACGTGACCTGCTCGAGACTGCCCTGCCTACCACATCCTGGGGGAGTCTGTTCAACTGCAAAATAGCTCTTATTGTCATAAAGTTATCCCTGATGTTTATCAGAATCTCCTTTCTTATAACTTGAATCCATTGTTACGGGTCCTACCCTTCAGAGCAGGAGAAAACAAGCTTGCTCCATCTTCCATGTCACAGTCTCCTCTTTCCCAGGCAAAACATACAGTACTCATCTCTCAACCATTCCTCATAAGGCTTGGTTTCCAAACAAGTAGAATAAAACATAATAGGTTCCACTAATCTTATGGGACTAAATGGGTAACTGAAGTGGGTAACAGAAGCAGACAACATGAATTTCTATGCCTGATTGTCAGCTGTCAGTGCAAATTTGCTAAATAGGTCAAAGCAACTTTAAACCAATCGAAACCGTATTTCAACACTCTCACAGTTAAATGTGGAATTTCAGCACTCTGGTTAGTTCCCAGCTTCTGCAGTAGGCCTGAAACAATGCAACTCATCTAATGTAGGAGAACTCATTTTCTTCTACGTTTTCCCCTCTAACAATATGATAGACAGCCATTCTCTCTGTATGTTTCCATGGGCAATTTCTCATGTAGATTGTAATGGAAGTTATCTTCCAGTTGTCCACCTAGGGGAATTTTAATTATCATCTAAAGGTTTATATAAATGATGGGAAAGATCCAATTTTAGACACAGCTAGTGTCCTGGGCAAAATATATCTTAGTGCAGATCTCACCTAGCAAATTTCTTCTAGGCTCTAGAATTTCTTTGTTCATCTGGGCTACAAGAAGAATACTAGATCAAATATCAGACTTACTTTGATTAAACAGTGGGACTCACAAAAGCTGTGAATCATAGTGATGAATTTCCTTAAAACCGGGGAATGCTTTCATAAGCTGAAGGTAAAATATGTAACTAGGTTGCTATGGCTGTGCTTTGGGTTCAAGAAATACTGAGCTATAAGGTAAAGATCACTCTGAAGAGACCAATGCCAGATAACTGAACAAACATATGACATATCCCATTTTCCCCATTCTTACATAATCAAATGGTGAACCATTTTATCAAGCTATTAGCAGAGGGGAGAGATGGACACATGCAAGCATAGTTGCTTTTGAAATAATCCAGCATACACTGAAGAGCCTTTGTCTCTGTGTCACTATAGGGGGGCAGGGTAGTTGGTGAATCAAAGTTCTTAAGAGTTACAAAGGTACTGTTTTGCTGGGGAGAATTTAATTTCCAGTTATTGGCAAACCTTGTGAAACCTACCATGTGACATTACAAGGATTTGTTTAGCAAGATCTCTTGTGGCCATGCAGAAACTGTAGCAAGATGAGACTTTTGCTCTCTCAGAGAACAGCCAAATCAATTATGAAATACAGTCTGTGGCTAGCTGCTGATCAGACGCTTTCTGAGAAACTTAGGTTTCTGTTTAGGCTCTTTTTTACAGGCAAAGATTTACCTGCAGCTCTGACACGTTAATTGAATAGGTGCTGACACACAGTAATAATGTGATATTTAGCTGCACTGAAGGAGGGGGGTACGACAGAGCTGCAGCTGACTTGCGGAGATTTCTACAAATTATGAGTCTGTATTTATAGATTTGGATCTGCGTTCAGGCAATTATCTAGATTTCTACACATTATTTCTATAGAAAATACAGTGTTTATCCTCTATCTCTCTCCCACACACACACACACACATATAGTACATTTTGTGGTTATGTGTTATGACAGTTTAGAATACAGTAAATATATACAGATGGAGGGCAATATATATTTTGAATATTATTAGGCTTGTTCAAAATGTGTACAGTGGAACCTCGGTTTATGAACACCTTGGTTTACGAATTTTCGGTTTACAAACACTGCGGACCCATCTGGAACGGATTAATTCACTTTCCATTACTTTCAATGGGAAAGTTCACTTCAGTTTATGAACGCTTCAGTTTATGAACAGACTTCCAGAACCAATTACACCCATGCTTCGGGTTAAGTACGCTTCAGGTTGAGTACTCCGCGGACCAGTCTGGAACGGATTAATCCACTTTCCATAACTTTCAATGGGAAAGTTCGCTTCAGTTTATGAACGCTTCAGTTTATGAACAGACTTCCGGAACCAATTGTGTTCATAAACCGAGGTACCACTGTAGAGAACTCTCACACACTTGCCTACATTTTGCTACACAGTAAGTGCTACAATGCTTGTGGTGTAGCATACCGTAATGGTCAAGTATATGAGTGGTAGAAATCCTTGGTTCAGATGGTGCATGAGTATAAACAGTCTTGCCTGCTCAGTCTTATTACCCCCATCTTAGCACATTTAGCACTGTCATCAGAAGCAAATCCTCAGAGCAATAGGAGAAAGATAGAGAGAAATGACAGTGGGGCTCTTCATCAACTCTGCTAAAAGACCAGCTGCATCTGTCTCCCTTCTCCCACCAAGTCCTCTTTCCTTTTGTATCATGTCACTTAGTTCCTGCCTTTAGCCTTACAATTTATCTTCCCACCAATATCTGTAAACCACCCTGGGGGCCTTTCTTTTTTTTTTGGCACTGAGCAGAACAATAGTAGTAATGCTGATGCTAAAAACTGAGCTTACATACGTTTCTCCCACATTTGGGGGATTGAAAGTGGATGGGGAAGGCACTGTAATTTTTGGATCAAGCTCTTTCCCAGTCCATTTCTGATGCACCTCCAACAATCTTTAACATGGCCCCTTTGCCTCTGCCAATATTAGAACTCCAATGTCAGTGGGGCCAGGGCTGTGGAGGTGCCATGTATTCAAGGAGTGGAAATCCAACATCAACTTTCCTTCACCGAGATCAGAGGCTCTCCCTGCAACCTAGGAGAAGGATCCGATGTATCCTGTCACCCTCGAGACACCATCCCAGGGGTCATAGAATTACAGACTAAATCTAATAATTTATCAAACATGACTCTCGTTCCCAAACATGTATTAGCTCATATTAACTCACATGTTCTTAAATATTTTAGTCACAGGTGTCCTAAAGGGGATAAAAACCAATTTACAAAAGCTTTTCTCTCTGGTTGCCTGGAGATAATTCCTGCTCCCCGTAGACCCCTGAGTGAGTGGTTATTTAAAAGCCTGAGTTAAACAGGAGCAAGCAGAGAGAATAGTTTTGAACCCATAATTCAGCTTATCTCTATTGTCGCCAAATCACGGTGAGATAACTGCAAGGTTGCCTGCAAGAGGTGGGTGCAAGTTGCAAAATGTTGGGCAAAACGACAGTTTCTTTGACACTGACAGAATTCCTGTTCATTGGTCATTATCAGGGAACTTGCACATCAAAGGTGGATGGAGATGGCACTGGTAACATCTGAGGGTGGGCGTGTGCATGCTTTTTAAATAAAAAAATTAGTATCCCATTCGCTATTAAGAAAAATGGAGGCCCATGGAGAGTTCAAGAAGAGATGAGCTCTCCTGGTGTAATTACTCTAACTCTCAGCAGGTTCTGGGTCTTCTGATTAACACCACAGCAGGATAGTTGTCTAGGCATATGTCTGCCACAGTCATGGGGACAAATTACAAAGCGTTGCCAACAGAGAGATTCACAAAGAGTTCCAGCGACATGTGACATGTTCAACACTTCCTTTTGCCATTAACCTCTACTATCCCTCCCCCTTAAATCAAGTGATAAATTCTGAGCATGGGGTGGATTTTAGAGCAGCAGTATTTGGAAGAGGCCTTTTTTTTTTGTCGTAGAATTTTGAACTGGAAATAAATAACATTGAAACACCAATGTGAGGGGCTGGGTAGTAAGCGGAGGAATGCATTGACCTCCAAGTGCTTTCTGTTCCTGAGTTATAATTAAGGACAAAGAGTTTTAAACAGTGGTTTTAGGTTGACCTCGTTTTTCTTGGGTGTTGCAGCCTACTACTTCATGTAGAAAAAGACTAGAGCAGCCAAGGGTTATCACCTTTATTTAAGGTCATTGAGAACAGGCCATTAAATATAAAAAGGACTCGGGCATTTCAAAAATAGACAAGTGGGTCGAAAAAACACCAACAACTCTATGGTAAGGGCAGAAAATAAATGTTGAACATGTAGTATTAGAGATAAATAAGACACAAGTACTCATGTATTTTAGGTTTATGGGCTAAATAAGGCCACAACTTTATTGGTTACAGCATGTGAGAGGTATTGGCTTAGGCATTGGATCAAACAATCTATACTTGACTCCACCCCGCTCAGTGAGGAGGGGTCAATCAAGAGTTAACAGCCAGTGGGAGGAGCTTGTTGATGCAAATACAACTGGAATCTCCCCCTGATGTCACCAGGGGTCGTGCTATGGCCCTTCCTACCAGTAGGCATAGCTGCCAAGTTTTCCCTTTTCTCACGAGGAAGCCTATTCAGCATAAGGGAAAATCCCTGTAAAAAAGGGATAACTTGGCAGCTATGCCAGTAGGGCATCGGACAGGATCAATGACCACCGGATCCCTTTAATGGAATACACAAACAAGGGGAGGGGTAGGTGATGGCCACAACCTGCCCTCCAACACAACACACATATTCCAATGCCTAACCGCCAATACCCAAAAAATTGTGACAATTTGCTACAAGGTAGGCGAAAACCAAGAGGCTGGTGCCAATTTGCCAAATGGATAAAATTCCTACCAGACCCCCTGGACAACCAAGGCAACCGACCAAGGTCAAAAGCATAGAAATGACCTAAAGGGTGGGTGGGCGGGTGATCCGATGAAAACAGGAAGCCGAATGGGGCTCCAGCGCTGCTGCGGCACTTAAATGCGGCTAAACCCCGCCCCCAAGCCAGCCCTATTGGCTGGCTGAAGGGCTTGGCATGACAGCTGGGGGAAGGCTGATGCAGGGGGCTGAATACACCCCCTGCAGACGTGGGAGCTGGCTCCTGCTCACAACTCCTCCCCTCTGGAAGAAGGAGAGGTCTTGCCAGCCTTCATGTTACATTTGCAGACATCTTTGTAACACAGAGTTGGTCTCAACATACAAAAGCATTTATTAGAAACTCACAGGCAAATGTCTTACATACCACAATAAATACAATAATGGATCCATTCCTATACTGATTATTAGTGTTATTCCATCCATTAGCCAGACACAAGGGATAAAGTGCAGGAATAAAAGGAAATAGATATTAGATATCAGTGATTAAGTGGAGTGATTCAATTGCACCAAAATATCCTTAAGAAAGCATAATGCAGAATGAGGGGTGTGTGTGTGTGTGTGTGTGTTCAGTGGAAACCAGGAAGCAGGTGATGGGGAGGATGGGAAACATTTCTGCTCATACCAGTATGTCAGCTGTCTGGCTAGAGAAACAAAAAGATATGGATGTGCCCACGAATTATGTTGAACATCCCTTCTTTGCAGTGAAAGAGGGGGCGAGGAATCTGTGGCTCTGCATACGCTGTTGGATTCCAGCTTCTATCAATCTCAACTGGTTTGACATGATAGGAGCTGTATCCAGAAGCATCCAGAGGCCCGCAGGCCCTCCACCCCTGCTGTAGAAATAGATGTAGACTGGATTTAGACACATTAAAAAAAGCATTCCAGGAAAATCCATTGTAAACTTCATAATGGGAAATCATGTTGGCCAAAGACGGGACTCCACAGAACCATCTGGTGTCACAGTGCTATAATGCCTATAAAACGCCTTTTCTTTACTAATATAGCTGAGTCCATAGTGTGGGATGGAACACTGGGGCAGACAAGTCACAACAGTTCCTAGAGTGTCCACTAACAGGAACTCACCTGGAGGGACACCTGACTACAGGTCAGTTCCTGTTCCCTCAGACATGCAAATGAGTTGGATTAGACAAAAGCCCTAGCCTGCAATCACTCTCTCTCTTAGCTACTTCCTCCTTCGATGGGAACACATCTCCAGAGAATCTCCAGTTAGCATGGTTCTCACTCTAGGCCTGCAGCCAAGAGTGAGACCAAATGGAGTCTTACTTTACTAAGTAGTCTCTAGATGTATATATACTTGTAACTTTTCTAAGCAAGCCTGCCTTTCTGAGATTATGCTGTAACTCAGGATGAAACTGTAAGTAAACTCTATCTTATTTTATAAACACTGTGTTGTGTATCTCTTTTAAGAGGGACAAAGGGGACCTTTGCCGGGAAGTGTAATATTGAACTATAAAGTGTAATATTGTTATAGAGATTCTAGCGAATCTAACACACATGCTTTGCTGCGCACAAAAGGGGAATGTCACTCTGCTAATATTGGAAGCTTGCTAACACAAGCTTGGATAGGATCTATCTAATAATATATCCTAATCCACATCCCTAACATTCCCATAAAGGGTTATGGGCCCAGGACTGCGTATTTTTGTGTATTTTTGAAGGATTGCTTTGGATTGTGATTTTGAACTGAGTAGGATTTTTTCAGTTAGAACTTCCTGGTGAGCACATGGTCTATTGTTCTCCAGTGTGCCTAGGGGATTAGCTACCCCTCCCCTCCCTCAGAGTTTACAGCACTGAGAACTCAGAGGCAGTGAAGATTATTTTGCATTTTGAGATATTTTTAGAGATTTTGATTTTGGAATTTTTGGCAAATTTTTGAATTTTGAGAAATTTTTAGAATTTTGAGATTCCAAGATGGCTTTTGCAGATTTTGATAGTGGAGTTAACCTAGGATTAATGGCTTTAGATGACCACAATTACGTATTTTGGAAACAACGCCTGATAGCATTTTTAGATGCAAGGAATGTTTTGGATGCCATTGAAAATCCTATGCCTACTGGCGAAACAGAAGAGGATTTAGCAAAGATAGCAACTTGGAAACGCATGAACAGCGAGGCGAGACACATAATTTTGAGTGGACTTCGCAATAAGCATCTAACGTCAATTAATAGCAAAGATGATGCAGCTAAAATCTTAAAAGATATTGAGCGCAGGTATGGAGCATCTACTAAGAACTCCTACAGGAATTTGATGAGCAAATTAACTGCGCTGAGGATGAATTCAAGAGAAGAATTCACTGACCATATCAGCAAATTTAGTGAAATTGTTCAGAGGATTGATCTTACTACTAAAGCCCTTGATGAAGAAACAAAGGTTTCATTTTTGATAGCATCTCTAGGACCAAGCTTCAGTTCATTCAAGAGTTGCATGGATCACAAAAGGGACCTGACTTTTGAAGAACTGATTGATCATTTGAGAGAGGAATGCAGAGATTACCTTGATTCTTCAGAAAGGAATAAAGGGAGAAAGGACACTAATTATGCTTCCAAGCATTTCCAAAGGTCCAGACAAACGCCAAAGGAAATAATTTGCTTTAACTGCAATTTAAAAGGGCACATGGCGAAGGAATGCCGGGCACCTAGGAATAAATCCCGCCCCTTTCCACCAAAAGGCGAAAAGAAGGGGGGTCGTGGGCGTGCAATGATATTGCAAGAAAGAAATGTAGCTTTCCAGAGCTGTGAAGGAAAGCGCAATAAGTGGCTTCTGGACAGTGCAGCAAGCAGCCACTTCTGTTATAAAAGGGAATATTTCAATGAAATAGACAATAATAAACAGTCTGAGATTGAAATTGCTGATGGAAATGTTATAAAGTCAATAGGTGCAGGATCTTTGAACTTGAATTTCAAAGTGAACAATGAGTCTTTTGATACTACAGTGAGTAATGTTAAGTATGCACCAAAGCTGAACTGTAATCTAATAAGTGTGTCTAGCTTGGACAAGAAAGGTTTTGAAATTATATTTAAAAATGGACAATGCAATGTGATAAAAGATGGTGAAGTGTTTATTCAAGCCAAACTAATCAATGATGTGTATGAGATTGATATTTCAGAGAATGAATCTGCAAGGGTTGCACAACCCAGCAGAAAGGATCAACCAGATCTGGAACTCTGGCACAAAAGGCTTGGACACAGGGATACCAACGTTATCCTGAAAATGCAGAAGGAAAATCTGGTAAAAGGTCTACAGGTAAAGAATTGCAGTACACCAATGCCAAACTGTACAACTTGCATAACTGAAAAGGCAGTCAAGCCTTCCTTCCCACGTTGTACAGAGAAGAGAAGCACAAAAGTCATGGACACTGTTCATACTGACCTATGTGGTCCGCTGAATGTACCTTCCCTAGGAAACAATAAGTACATTCTGATATTTATAGATGACTTCTCAAGATATTGTGTTGGATATTTTCTAGAAGAAAAGAGTCAGACACCGGAATTGTTCAAACTGTACTTAAACATGGTGAAGAACAAATTCCAGAGAGCTCCTTCCACCTTAATTTCGGATAATGGTGGAGAGTTTTGCTCACGGCAGATGAAGGCCATCATGGCACAAGAAGGCATAGCACATGTAACTACAGTTGCTTACACGCCTCAACAGAACTCCATTGCTGAGAGAAAGTTTAGGTCTATTATGGAGATGACAAGGTGCATGTTAAAAGAGTCCAACTTGTCACAGAAGCTATGGGGTGAAGCGGCGAATACGGCGATTTATTTGCAAAACAGATTGCCTACAAAGGGTGCAGAACGCACACCATTTGAACTTTGGCACGGGAGAGTCCCAAGTCTGCAGCACATACGTGTGTTTGGAAGTGTCTGTTATTACCACGTGCCCAAAGAGCGCAGACACAAGCTTGACTCCAGAGCAAAAGCAGGTATCCTGGTTGGATATGCTCCTGGAGGAAAGGGATATAGAGTTCTAGATCCAAAGAGTGGCAGAGTAGACCCATACCATGTGGTTCATTTTGATGAACTAGGAAAGTTTGATACAAAGAACACTGTTATTGACTGTTCTAGAGAGTCACCAGATGAAGAGTTTATAAGTTTTCCTTTAGCACAAGGAACTAATATACCTTCTAGTGTCACAACACCCCCTACAGGCGACACCCCAGAAGACGCAGAGGTCCAGACCCCTGGCGGCACCAGAGACGAAGAGGAGGAGCTGTACGTGGACATGCCAGCGTTGGAGGAGGATGAGGATGCTGATGCGGTTGCACAACCAGAGGTCAGATGCTCATCCAGAACCAACAAGGGCGTTCCGCCACTACGACTGTCCTACTTTGCAGGGTCGGCGTCTCCACCAGAACCTTCCACTTGGGAAGAGGTAGAGCAGATGCCAGCCACAGAAGCCAGTCTCTGGAGGAAAGCCGCGCAGGAGGAGATTGACGCACTGCACAAGAACAAGACCTGGACACTCACAGAATTACCTGCTGGTAAGAAAGCAATTGGGAGCAAATGGGTGTTCAAGGTTAAAAGGGGTTCAGAAGGGGAGGTGCAACGTTACAAAGCAAGACTAGTGGCACAAGGTTTTTCACAGCAATATGGCCACGACTATGACCAAGTCTTTGCACCGACAGTGAGATACAGTAGCGTAAGATTACTTTTAAGCATCGCAGCATCTAAAGGGATGGAGGTGAAACACATCGATATAGCTACTGCGTTTTTGCATGGGGAAATTTCTGAAGAAATTTACATGAAGCAGCCTAAAGGTTTTATAAAGCCAAATGAGGCACATTTGGTTTGCAAGCTTCAAAAGGGACTGTATGGTTTAAAACAAGCAGCCAGAGCCTGGAACTTGAAATTGCATGGAATGCTGGTGAAACTTGGGTACAAGCAAGGTGAAGCTGACAAGTGTTTGTACACTAAGCAGAGTAATGGACAATTTTCTTATATTCTTGCCTTCGTTGACGACCTTTTAATCGCAACGTCAAATGACAGGGATTATAAAAATGTAGTCCAGCACCTCAACAAGGAAGTACAAGTGAAGGAATTAGGACCAGTTGAGTATTACCTCGGGATTCAAGTGGAAAGAGAACAGGATGGTTCATTTCTACTTAATCAGAAGCAAAAGATAATTGAACTGTTGGAGAGTATGCAATTGCAGGATGCAAAACCCGTCGACACCCCGATGGCTACAGACTTCCTAAAGAACCAAGAGGATTCGAAGCTGCTGCCAAACAACACAGAGTATCGTTCAGCAATTGGTAAACTTTTGTATTTAGTTACCACATGCAGACCTGATTTAGCCAATGCAGTAGGGATTCTCAGCAGGAAAGTGAGTAGTCCCACTGAGCATGATTAGGTTGGTGTGAAGAGGGTGGTTCGATATCTTAAGGGTACAATGGATTGTAAATTAAAGTTACCAGCTGTCAGTGACCCTAAACTCATTGGGTACACTGATGCTGACTGGGCGGGTGATAATTCTGATTATAAATCCACAAGCGGGCATGTCTTTATGTATGGGGGCGGAGCTATTACATGGGGCAGTTATAAACAGAAATGTATAGCTTTATCGTCTACAGAATCGGAATATGTTGCGGCTACAGAAGCGTGCAGAGAGATTTCCTGGCTGGACCAACTCCTAACAGACTTTGGCGTGGAGAGAAAGGAACCTATAAGCCTGCTGGAGGACAACCAAAGCTGTCTAAAGCTGGCGCAGAATGAGAAGTTCCTAGCACGCTCAAAACACATTGGGGTCAGGTACCACTACGTTCGCCAGATGATACAAGATGGACTTGTCGAACTGTCGTACTGCTGCACATCGGAGATGACAGCAGACATCCTAACAAAACCCCTGCCAAGACAGAGTTTCCAGAACCTGCGTGTCAAGCTGGGACTCTTGGGTGGTTGAATAAAGTTGCTTATGTTTTGTTTTGTATGTAATGAATGTTGTGAATTGCCTGAGAAGGGGTTTGTGGGATGGAACACTGGGGCAGACAAGTCACAACAGTTCCTAGAGTGTCCACTAACAGGAACTCACCTGGAGGGACACCTGACTACAGGTCAGTTCCTGTTCCCTCAGACATGCAAATGAGTTGGATTAGACAAAAGCCCTAGCCTGCAATCACTCTCTCTCTTAGCTACTTCCTCCTTCGATGGGAACACATCTCCAGAGAATCTCCAGTTAGCATGGTTCTCACTCTAGGCCTGCAGCCAAGAGTGAGACCAAATGGAGTCTTACTTTACTAAGTAGTCTCTAGATGTATATATACTTGTAACTTTTCTAAGCAAGCCTGCCTTTCTGAGATTATGCTGTAACTCAGGATGAAACTGTAAGTAAACTCTATCTTATTTTATAAACACTGTGTTGTGTATCTCTTTTAAGAGGGACAAAGGGGACCTTTGCCAGGAAGTGTAATATTGAACTATAAAGTGTAATATTGTTATAGAGATTCTAGCGAATCTAACGCACATGCTTTGCTGCGCACAAAAGGGGAATGTCACTCTGCTAATATTGGAAGCTTGCTAACACAAGCTTGGATAGGATCTATCTAATAATATATCCTAATCCACATCCCTAACATTCCCATACATAGTTGGTGAAATTCAGTGTTGCACTAATGATTCCATCAATGCAAGCATTCATACTTGCTCAATGAAACAATTACCCCTGTTCCTTGCCATGTTCTGGGGTTTATCCTGACCCTCTTGGGCAGATTTGGGAGGAGAGATAAGGAAAGTTCCATTGCGCTAGCAGGACTCATTGTGCTGGCTTCTCTTACTGAAAGAACCTAGGTGAATCTGACCCTGTGTATCTCATTTGCCTGGTGCAAACATGTTATGTAGAAGGGATGTTAGATGAAGAACAGAGAAAGAATTGAGCCCACTATCAAGCCACTGGCCAGTACTATTCTTACATTTAAAAACAAAACAGAGCTGTCACAAAATTGTCCATAAAGTGATTTTTGTGTGTGGGGTGTGTGTGTGTGTAAATTTGGGGGTGTCTGCTTGAATGAAACACCTGAGGAATTTCAAGGGGAATTAAATGACTTTAAATAATACTAGCAACATTTATTGGAGGGATTCCAGACATTAATGCAGGTTGTTAGGTTTTGTTTTGACACCTGTCCTCCCCGTCCACCCACAGACATGCATAGTGTGGTGCTTTCTGTCTTGCTGGCAGTTTCGGGCTGGTGATAAATTCTCCTCACAGTGGACAAAATTGATAAGACTCTGGACTACAATTATAATAAATTTATGTCTGGAGCAAACATTTCAGGCAACAGTTGAGGCTCCCGTTCAGGAGGTACATTGAAGTTTTTATAAGGATACCAAATTCCTCAAGACGGTGGTTGTTCTGCCCATGTGATGAGAGCCTAATCATCATTAATCTATATCAAGGTTTTTCCAAACTTGGGTCTCCAGCTGTTTCTGCACTACAAATCCCATCATCCCTAGCTAGTGATACTAGTGGTCAGGGATTATGGGAATTGGAGTCCAAAAAAACAGCTGTAGACCCCCAAGTTTGGCAAACACTGATTTAGATCAAGCGTTTTCTAAATTTCAAAAGGAAAACTTTGTTTGATCCCAGTCTAGTGAAGAAAGCTTCAGTTGCTAATGTTCACCCTCAAAAAATGGGAGCAATAGAGAGGGGAGAAATCAAATCTACAATGGCCAATAGTTTTATGGGTGTTGACAAGTTACATTCAATGAGTGTACAATTCCATAGCTGCCAAGTTATCCCTTATTTTAAGGGATTTTCCCTTATGCTGAATAGGCTTCCTCGTGAGAAAAGGGAAAACTTGGCAGCTATGCAATTCGTGTTCCCAAGAACACTCACACACTATGTTTACCATATGTAGAGTCTGTGTACACAATAGCTAAGCTTTACAAATCAGGACACAATAGCTGAGGTTTACAAATCAGCCACTATACACACTTCACACAAAAGTTTGTACATGTGTAACATATGAACAAGCCTTTTAAGATGCCTAAAGCAGGATCAGCTAATACAGTATTTACCAGGGCCGTCTTAAGCATATCTGACGCCCTGGCGTCGTGGTGCGACGAACCCTCCGGCACCCACCCCCCCGGCCCTGGTATTTACCCTTTCTCCATTTAATAAAGGAGACTGCTCCAAGGACCTCAGTATTGCCAATAATATATCAAGTGGTTCCAAATACAAAGTCACTCCTATTGCATTGGTATATGAAGTTGCATTAAGATTTAGGAGCTGAGTCGAAGTAGCAAGTCATTATTATCTGCTTTGGGCCCAATAAACACATGCACAAACATATACAACAAAACAAGCTTCCAGTGGTGATTGCCTCCACTTCCTCATGAAGACTTGCTTTGTCTGTTGAGATTTTGGATACCAAGTCACTTGAGGTTATAATGACCCAATACACAGCCTCTAATGAATCTATTATTTCTGTATATAAGAGGATCTTGTATCCTGCTCTTCCACTCTATCATTTTTCAAAGTAGTGCTACAACAATACTGTGTTATATACATTTACAGAATACTGTTAAAAATGATGGCATGCCTGTGATTTCATCCATTAAGAAATCTGGATTGTAATGAGACTGGGTTGTAAATTGGTATGTCATTCGTGAACTTTAATTTTTTTTTAAAAAAAAAAGTTTCATAACTTTGCCTCTTTCCAAACTTTCTTTACAGTTGTTAATTTCTTTACAGATAATTAATTACCTGAACATTCCTAAGCAAGCATCTTTATGTTGTTATACTGTCAATAAAATTTAATCTGTTTAATCTAATTCTGAAATGGCAATTAGCTTGTTTTCATTGGTTTATACAGTATCTTCAAGTCCAATGTAATTTGACAGAACCATTAGGTCATTGAGGCTTTAAGTTTCCTTTTAAAAAAATGAAAAAAGTCTTCTAATACAACAAGTCTTTTAAAGTTGAGCTCTTTCCCAGACTGCATCTGTATTGGGATTCTTTTAAATACAGTGGTGGCTTGCAAGATGAAATTAATTTGTGCAGCGAGTCACTTCGTCTAGCTAGCGATAATTTCGTCTTGTGAAGCACGGGTTGCCGTGGCAAAAAACAACAACACAAAAAACCAAAAAACCCCAAAACCCGCCGAAAACCTTGTCTTGCGAAGCATGGCCATTGAAAACTTTGTCTTGCGAGTCACCAAAAACATCGCAAGACGTTTTCGTCTAGTGAGTTTTACGTTGCGTGAAGCATTCGTCTTGCGAGGTACCAGTGTATGTTTTAAAATGTTTTTTTTTTAAAAAAAAAGTTTTATCACCTGTTGTTTGCAACCCTCAGCTTCTCTGGGAGGAACAGCAGGATATAAATTTGTTAACTAAATATGCAAGATGCATTGCTGGGCAGGTTCTCTACAATTTTCTACTGTTACCAAGCATTACTGCTAGGAAGCATTAGGCAGCTAAAGTTGAGAAGTTTCCTTTTCTCATGATAAAACTGTAATATTTCCTCCAGGGTGAATCTTGTCTTGTACCACTAATAGATAAAGACACTGAAATGAAAAGGGGAAACTGAGGGGAGAGAAGACTATGAAATCCTCTTTCTTTCAGAGTGACAGGCAGGACCATTCCACTGCTCCTGGGAACAGAAGAGAAAGTTGCTAGTAATAGATTTCTTCATGTGTCACATCCCTCATAGGACAAGCTGACTGCAGGCTCTTATCCAATCATTCCCTCTAAGAGTGAACTTAGGCGATGGAGTGCCAGTCGGTATGGAAGTGAAACTGAGATAGTGGCTTTGACACAATCATGAAACGTCAGTGCTGGCCCCATGCTGATATCATACACCTCCCCCAATCTTGAGCATGGACATGAGAAGAGAGGAAGCCTACTTGTGACCTCACTTCCTTTTAATGGCCCGGAGTTCCTTCATTTGTATAATGTGTGAAAGGGGGCTTGTGCAATTTTGTCAATTAGGTCTGTGACTGAGGAGTTGGGACAAGAAATGTGAGGGTGGCTAGCTGAAAACAAAAAGGGGGAAGTAGAGGGCAGATGGTGAAAGGGAACTGAGCTTCTTCTAGTTAAATGTATCCTGTGGGGGAAGGATTGGAGTTCTGGGGGATTGCATACCCTCCAACATTTCTCCAATGAAAATAGGGATACACTATTCAATAATAATAATAATAATAATAATAATAATAATAATAATAATAATAATATCCTGCCCATCTGACTGGGTTGCCCCAGCCACTATGGGCAGCTTCCCACATTTATAAAAAATAATAAAACATGAAACATTTTTTTTAAAAAAAAAACCCTTTCCTATATAGGATTGCATTCTGGTGTCTTCTAAATGTTGTAAAGTTACAACCTTGGCTTCGGGGTTGCATAACTCCAAAGCCTCCAATATTTCTCCAATGAAAATAGAGATGTCCTAAGGGAAAGCGGGACATTCTGAGATCAAATCAGAAACTGGAATGGCTTCTGTAAATCTGGGACTGTCCCTGGAAAATAGGAAAACTGAGGTGTGTGGGATTGGTGCTTTGAGCTTAAGAAATCTTCTTGGAGTGCTGAAATGCTCATGTTTGATCTGAAAGTTCCTTAGCACTACAGGGCATGAGAGGAGAAATTCAGAGAAGTGCAGCTTTTGAAGAAAGCTGTGTTTTGGTTCACTTACTGGTTTGAGAAATGCAAATTAGGTAGTGTCTCGTTAAAATGCAAACAAAATCCAATTCCTCCTTCATCCTTCCTCCTCTCAATTAAATGAATATATAGAAGATTGGACAGCAGTATCAGGAGGATACGTATTTTGAGCCACATAGATTTGATTCAATGACACTGTTTCAACCAGATGTTCTAATGAAAGCAAAGTTGTATTTGGTGAAAGCAAGGGCACGAGAAAGAAAGTGGACCTGGAAAATTGCATTGATGTTCTTAAGAGACAGACTGATTGATAGGAAATGAGTTATCAGACTGATGTTGTGCATTGACTTCTTGTGCAGTACTTTGGAACTTTTAGATCTCGCTAGTATCAAAGACAGGCAGGTCATTAGCCAGATCCCACAAGGCCAATTTTACCTTTTTCTGCAAGGCTGGGAGTAAATTCCCAACAGCAAAGCATAACATACAGCGATGGCTCAGTAGCACTATAAACTGAACATGAGCGCTCTTGTTACGGTCTTTCAGTTGGCACGACAATAAAATGTATAATGAACTCAGAGCTTATATATTTCACTTATAAACTTGGGAGACCCAAATTAAAGTTTATCACCTGAAAATGGAAGGCCTGTCAGTGACTTTATTGCCATTTCCTTCTGTTAACTCACTTTTGCCATTTGTGCAATTGGTTCATTGGAAAAGATAATTTGCAAAAGACAGCAAATTAGACCAAGAATTATTTACATGCAGGAATTTATGAATGATGCACTTTGCACATAAATCCACCGCAGGAATTGCTTCAGTTCATCACCGTCAGCCAGCCACCATATGCAACAATGTGGGTGACAAAAGTTTCCAAATTGCCACCATTTATCATCACCTCTTCCTCTCCTCCCATACAAACACACAGAGAGTTAGCTCTTACCTTGGACTGAGACTAAGCTAGAGAAGAGAGGGTAAGCCTCTTAACTCGTTTGGCTATTTGCACAGCAAATCATAGTATTTTATAGTTCCTAGCCCACCAGACTCCTGCCAACCTAGCAGTTCGAAAGCACGTCAAAGTGCAAGTAGATAAATAGGTACCGCTACAGCGGGAAGGTAAACAGTGTTTCCCTGTGCTGCTCTGGTTCGCCAGAAGTGGCTTTGTCATGCTGGCCACATGACCTGGAAGCTGTACGCTGGCTCCCTCGGCCAATAATGTGAGATGAGCGCCGCAACCCCAGAGTTGGTCACAACTGGACCTAATGGTCAGGGGTCCCTTTACCTTTACCTTTAGCCCACCATAAGGGTTGTAGGTCAGTGATAGAGTATCTGCTTTGCATGAAGAAGATCCTAGGTTCAATCCCAGCTGGGGCTGCAAGACAATACTGAGCTAGGCAGATCACTCAGTGCAGACAATACTGAGTAATAGGCAGATCAAGCAGTGCAGACAATACTGAGTTAGGCAGATCAATGGTCTGACTCATTACAAGGCAACTTCCTATGTTCCTAGGAGTGTTTGAGTGCTGGAGGCAACTTAAAATAAAACCATTCCATGCTTTGGAACTGTTATTCTTTTGCACAATGACAAGAATGCATGAGCACAGAGAGTATAGAATAAAATTCCTCAAACATAATTAGCTGGTAAGAATTGATGAGAGATTTCACTATAAAGTCTTCTGCTCAAAGGCATGATCATCAGCTACAGCTTAACTATCACTACTGACTGGGGGGACATACGATTGCTAAATGTGAGGACATGTGTATGCAGTCTTATCCTCTCATTAAAAAAACAAACCCAACAACACCAAAGCCCCAAACTAAGGGCTGAAAGAAGATAGCCTCAGTCCCTTTTTATAACAGCACTTTTTAATTGTTGTTGTTGATGATGAGATTAACTTCGTTTGATTTGCTCAGTCCCAAGTAGAATTTTCTGAAATCAAAGGACTAATATAATTGCTCTGAAAACTGGAACGCAGCACTGGACCAATTGTTTAGATTTCAGTGACCTTACATAGGGCAAGGAAAGTCAGGCATTTCTAAATGATGTAATTTACTTATTGTTTATTATTATTTATTTAATGGGCTTATTTCTGTTCCATTGTGTAGAACCAAATGGTGCAAATGTCCAGGAAGGCCTGCAAATGTCATCTCGATACAAGACAACCTTGGGACTAATTGTTGTTGGCTGCAGGTATGATCTAATATATGTTTATCCACTTGCACTGACACATGTATGCTTGGCTATTGACCTAGGGAAGGGAGTTATCAGTGCAACTTGGAGGCCTGTCACCTCTGTCTTCATAAACAGGTGGAATTTAACTGGCCAGCTGACATATGATTATTTTTGGTCTGAGTAATGCTTAACGTATTAACCCCTCATGGACCGTCATGACAAAACACTTGCTGTTTTGGTGTTCTCCTCAAGTCTGTAAAGGCAGCAAAGTCTCCGGCATTGCATTGTAAATTGTCACCTCTTCCTAATAAAGCACTAGAATTGGTCACTCTGGCATTTTTGACATCCTTCTTTGGAAGACCTGCACCAAACCACTCTCAGGGATCAGGACATCTAACTACTGGTCCATACAAATCATCAAGGAAGCTTACATAAAGGTAACAAAATTCAATTCAATCAATGCTCCCATATATTCATTCCAGCCTGGATTCAGACTTGGTATGGATCTAGACACAGGGGGAAAAAACACACTATAAGTAAGTCAGAAATTAGATTGTTATAACAAAACCAAGAAATCCCTATGGAAAACTGTGTTTTAAAATTTTCTCCTCTCTGCCGCCATCTGGTGTTGCATGTTTATAGCACATTCAAATCACTGTTTCTTTACTAATGTAGCTGAGTCCTTGGTTGTAACACAAAAGCTTCCTTGGCAACCCTGATGAATGATCTATGAGGAGAGAAGGACAGGAGACATGAAACTCTTCTGCATCCCTGGAATCTCTTGGTATCTTTCTATACTAATGACCATGGTTTACTTCTGGATTGTGAGGTCAGTATTTTGTGGTTCGGTTCCTATTAGGATGGCTGATCACCGAGACACACCTGGGAGACTAATGCCTCAGCCATATTACATGTATGTTGCTTACTTGGATTCCTGAGTTTTGTTTTCTCTCCCATGCTTTTAAATATCTTCATGAAATTGCTGTGTGAGATGGTCTTCCAGAGATATGTAGTGAGATGCTTATCCAAATCTATTTCTCCTTTGCATCAAATTTAGGTGAGGCAGTAGAGCTGGTGAATTAGGCTAGATGCAATAAAGAGAGGGGAAATAAACTGCAGCCCAATGCAGATAAGATGAAGGCTCCTTTCGTAAGTAGTTCATCCAATGGTGGTGTGCAATTTGTTCTGCTTGGAATTGTGCTCCCTTTTAAATAGCTGTTCTGATCTTGTACAAGTCCGGGGACCCCCTTTATTTTTTAAGGTTAAAAGGGGGTCCCTGGACTTGTACAAGTTGAGAACAGCTGTTTAAAAGGGAGCACAATTTCAATTCCAATGCTGACTCCCTACACGTGAATGGTTGCAATTTTCTTGAAACTGAGCAGACTAAATCCTAGATCAGTTTAAGAGAACTTTTATCATTGCTGTAAAACTCTCCTTTAAATCACTGTGTGCAATTGTATATTATGTTACTAAATATTTATGGGCACCACCTGTATAATTTTTGTTTCCTGTACTTGAATCCAGGTAGAAACCACTACTGGATGTGTCGTTTCCACAACAAAGGGCTTTTGCAGCTAGATCCTTCATGCACATTAACTGAGAAGTTAAGTCCCATTGATTTTGGTTTACTTGATTCTCGAGGAAATGTGCATAGGGATTGCAACTTTAGTCAGCAAATGGATTTATTTGGTGCACTGCAAGCTATTATGTTCCAGCCTTCCCTTGTCTTTTATTTCTTAAACGATTTAATAGAACCTGCCTCGTGACAGCTGCATCCACAGTATTCTTGGCAAGCTCTGACTCTGACTTTCTGTGAAAAGATTAGAGCATGTTGTCGCCCCCTTCTGTAAGGCTTTGGGACTTTAACTCTGCTTTCAACAGCATGCTGTCTCTTTCCAATTGGATTCAAAATTCTGAATTGGTGGTAGGAGGTCAACGAGTAGCACTCTGCCATATCATAATCTATTTGTTCCTAATGAGCATTTAATGCATCCCCCCCCATTGTTATGTGTTCTCTATTTTCGTAGAGAAGTAAGAAAACCAACTCTTTTTGAACCTCCTCCTTTCTCATATTTGACAGTAAAACAAAGAGCCAACAGTAACAACAAAACGTGCAGGTTTTCGACTTGGATTGGAGGGTCATGATTCCTCCCTCTCTTAATTTTATCTCTCTATTTTTCTCCATCTCTTGAAAATGATGCAGGTCTTTCTTTGGTTGACAGCAATAGCAGTAAAGTGAATGGCTACCTACACTGCAGTAACTTTGGTGCTCATTGGGATCAGATAGTTGCAAAACCATATAGAGGTCACATGTTTCAATTTGATGGGGAGGAGAAGGCAAAGGGAAAGATGTGGGATGTGCAACACAGAGCAGTCAAGTACAACATCCCTAGAGTGGACATCAAAACAGGATGTCTGGACCAGAGCCAGTCAGAACTTCCTGTTTCCTCCTAGGCTGGGACAGACTTCCTCTACATGTGACCAGAGATGGGCATGGCCTCACCTGTGCAGGTAACAAAAGCATAGGACTGGCCGCCATCTCTCCTCTCTCTGACTACATTCGTCGAAGAAGCAACATCTGCTTAGCCTAAGATGCTCTCTTGGCTTCCAGGCAAGAGAGGACAAAGGGACTATCTCTTTATGGGATAGATTCCAGGTATATTACTTTTGTAACTTAAGTCTGCCTTCTGGGATCCTTTTGTGAACAGAATGAGTGAGTGAGTAAACTCTTTTTATACTTTTATAGAAGGCTGTGTCGTGTCTATTTCTTTTATGAGGGACTAAAGGGGAAATTGCCAGATAACTTATTATAGAGGCTTTAGCAAGCCTGAGCAAACACAGGTTTAAAAAGGGGAATGTTACTCTGCTAAATTGTAGAACTTGTCAACACAAGTCAATAGAAATGATATAATCAAACAATATATCCTCTCCCGTGTCCCTGAACATTCCCACAAAAGACAGGTATGAACACTTATGCAAGTGAAACCCATTCACTTCTTTCTTCTCCTCGTCACGCACAAAACCAGCCAGTTGCCCTTTTCCTTTCTGTAAACAATGAATCAGCTGCTGCACAGAGATCTGGGCAGGGGTGTCGCAATAGGGGGAGGGGGTGGGGCACCGCAGGCTCCAATCTGTGGGGAGCAGCTCGGCGCCCCATCACCACCTTCACCAATGGCTGCCGCTACCGTGGTGGCACCACCTGCACCAATGGCTGCCGCTACCGTGGTGGCACCACCTGCACCAATGGCTGCCACTACCGTGGTGGCACGACCGCCATCGCGGAGGCCCCAATGTTGCTGGCCTCGCCCCTCGCTTCCTCCTGGTGGGGCGGAGGCAAGGGGCGGGCCAGAGAGCAGCATCAGCGGTGGCCGCTGACGCCCCTCGCCGCTCTGCCTCCGCTTGAGTAGAAAGGAGTACAAAGCGCACTACGGAGTGGGTTGATGGTGGCAGTGCTCCAGTGCCCGGATCCGAGGATCCCGATGCTAGAGCGGTGGAACCAGCAACCCGCTCTGTAGCTCTCTTTGTGCTTCTTCCTGCTCAGGTGGAGCCGCGAGGGGTGTCAGCAAACTACGGAACGGGTTGCCGGTGGTGCCGCTCTAGCATTGGGATCTTCGGATCCGGGCGCTGGAGCACCGCCCCCCAGCAACCCGCTCCATAGTGTGACACGTGTGTCGTGACGTGTGTGTCATGCGTCATGCGTCATGACACATGAGCACGGTGGACACCCCGTCCCCCCAGTGTTGTGCCTTCGGGTTTGCCACCCCGGGCAGTCAGAAGGCTAGCGACGTCGCTGGATCTGGGCACCCATTGCCTAACTCCAAGCTACTCATTTTTCCCTTGAGAGGAGGGTGAAGAAGGAAGAGTCAAACAGCTAACCATCTCAATGGGATAAACTCTATCCCATTGAGATGGTTAGCTGTGATTCTTCTTATTCTTTTCTTTCTGTAGCTTCACACTGGCCTTTTCTTTAAAAGCAGTGGTTCCCAACCTGTGAGCTTTAGACCCCTGCTTTTAAGGAAAGGCCAGCGTGAAGCTACAGTTTTATTAAAACTCTCCCATTGCACCAGAAGCGGTTTAGCCATCCTTGCCACATGACCTGGAAAGCTGCCTGCACACAAACACTGGCTCCTTCAGCCTGAAAGTGAGATAAGCGCTGCAACCCCATAGTCGCCTTTGACTCGACTTAACTGTCCAGGGGTCCTTTACCTTTACCTACATATAGTAAGATATACAATTATCTCATTGTCCCCCCAAACTATAGCGATTGTGAAAGTTCTGCATGTAAAATATGTTGATTAAAAACATGAGGCCTGGTGCCCATTTATCTATAGACGTGTAGGAAGCACTTCTCAGTGCTGCATTTCCACACTGTTTTGGGAATGTGTACAGAACATGACAATGGAGGATCAGGTGAATCAGTATGAGAAGGAGCCACATCATTAGCTCGTTCTCTGCATTTCTTTCAGATAAATGCAAGCATTTCTATTTCTCAGATGTTCCAAAATGGCAGAGGGTCAGTTCTGAAAATGCACTTGGGAGCTTGATTGGGATCTCAGAAGTGGTGGGGCACAAGATACACATTCATTTTGTGTGTATTTTTTAATCATACCCCTCCCTAATTCCTTAGGCTATAGGTGAAACAGCCCTTGGAAGCCATTCCATGCTCTACCTCCTCCTGATTTGATGTACAGTTGTACCTTGGAAGTCAAACGGAATCCATTCCAAAAGTCCTTTCAACTTCCAAAACATTTCAAAGCACGGCTTTGGATTGGCTGCAGGAAGCTCCTGCAGCCAATTGGAAGCCGCGGAAGCCCTGCCGGACATTTGGCTTCCGAAAGAACATTCAAAAACCGGAATAGTCACTTCCAGGTTTCAATTGTTCAGGTCCAAAATGTCCGAGTTCCAGGGCGTTCGACAACCAAGGTAGGGCTGTGTATCTCACGATTAAAGAAGGCTTTTGTTGCTCTCTTCTTCAGCAACATTTTTAAAATGCTGCTTTTTAATCACCCGTAAACATTTACATTTTGGTCAGCGAAATTAATAGCCTGAAAAGTGCCAGGCTCTGAAGTATACATGGCAAGTGCCTCTTTCTGAGTTAGTGACCATCAGTTGGCTTTCTCTGCACTTTTGGACAAACAACCTGAAGTTGGGCCCTGGAAAACAAAAATAAAAACTGCTGTTGTGGTTGTGTTGTTGCCTGGTGCCAGAAACAGCCTGCCTATTTGCTTTTCAGCATGCATGCACCCTCATGCACCTTGCTTGAGAAGAACGGTGGTTGGACCGTGTTGAAGCAGAAGAATGGTTATCAGCATTTCACACATGTCCACAGCAAACTCTTGGAAGCCAGTGACAACTGAGTGAGTCATAGCAGGCCCTTTCACTTGTCTGTATGGTATCTCAAGTTAATTGTGCACAGAGAGTGCTTTGAAAGAAGGGATATGGCTGGCGAGATATTACTCATCCAAGTAAGGTGTGCCGTGGCCAAACATGTGGCATCTGAACATCCCCATGACAAATGATGACACATGGAAGCTACTACGGAGCAGAATTTGCCAGGAAACAGGAAGTTGTTCCCTTTTATTTTTGGTCAAGTGAATGGAAATGACGCTAACACCTTGTCAGACGGCACACTGTGACACAGATACAGTGGAACCTCGGTTTATGAACACCTCGGTTTATGAATTTTCGGTTTATGAACGCCGCGGACCCATCTGGAACGGATTAATTCACTTTCCATTACTTTTAATGGGAATGTTCGCTTCAGTTTATGAACGCTTCAGTTTATGAACAGACTTCCGGAACCAATTACACCCATGTTTCAGTTTATGAACGCTTCAGTTTAAGTACTCTGCGGACCCGTCTGGAACGGATTAATCCACTTTCCATTACTTTCAATGGGAAAGTTCGCTTCAGTTTATGAACAGTTGCTCCGCGGACCGTCTGGAACGGATTAATCCACTTTCCATTACTTTCAATGGGAAAGTTTGCTTCAGTTTATGAACGCTTCAGTTTATGAACAGACTTCCGGAACCAATTGTGTTCATAAACCGAGGTACCACTGTATACATTTTTAATTGCTATTCCATACTTAGGAATTGTTGAGTGTTATCTGAGCACCTTTCCAGACTCTGTCAGACCTTAATTGTTTTGCCTGGGGCTCAGTAGCTGGGATGAAGCAGAGATTCAGTGGTGGGAGATTATCTCAGGGCATTTCCATTTTTGCTGGAATCCCAAGAAGCATTTTAGCTTTGCATGTTGCATTTATGCATATTATCTTTTTTAATTAAAGATACTTCATATTACAGTGGTACCTTGGTTTATGAACTTAATGCGTTCTGAAAGTCCGTTACCAAAGCATTCTTAAACCAAAGCATGCTTTCCCATGGCAGTTGGGGACTCAATTTATAAATGGAACATACTCAACAGGAAGCGGAACAAACCAAAACACCTACTTCCGGTTTTGCAGCGTTCTTAATCCAAGTTATTCATAAACTAAACTGTTCTTAATCCAAGGTACCATTGTAGAAGTGACAAAAAAAGTACATGGAAATGTAATTCTCCCAAACAACAAATATTCAGAAGCCCAGCATCCACTGGGCTATACAAAGCACTCCTCCTTCGGTAGGAATATTGTACAAATATTGTACCAAATGAGTTCAGACTGTTCACGTATTTGGGATTAAATCTTCACCCTTACCCTAAAAAGCAGGACAGAGAATGTTGGCATTTATCCACCCATATAATATTTTGGAATAATATCGTAGTACCAATTGCAGCCTTCTTTATCACTCATTCAGAGGAGGGGGAGTATAACATTTCAATCAATAAATGGTATTAATTAAATTACAAATACCAATTACAAATACAGGCAACCCCCGATTTGCATGGGGGCTACACTCCGAGTCATCACGTGTGATGGTGGAGTACACACAAGTCCACTTTGCCCCATTTGGTCCCCAACCCACCCCATTTCTGGTCCCTTTTCTGGCTCCTTCCAGGTAGCTGTGAAGCATGCAGTCATGGTTGCACATCTATTGGACGTGCATAAACCAGTTGTCGCCTCTACTGTAATTACAAATGGCTGGCACACCTGAATGAGATAATATAAGATTTTTTTAGGGTGCCGAGAGTTGTTAAGAGACCCCTTTTCCCTCACAGAGCTACAGTTTCTAGATTGGTTTGACCATCAATTCCTCTTTCCAGGGAAGTCTGCAAATGGTAGCTCTCTGAGGGGAATAGGGATCTCCTTAACAACCCTCAGCACTCAGAATGATTTGAGTGCATTAATGTGTGATGTGAATGTTGCCTCAGTTGATTCATGCCTGGGCATCTAAGCACAAAATGTCAGAACACTGCTCTCATCCCATTCAGTTTACTCCCTCCCCACATTTTTTAAAAATAGCCACCAATAGCCAGAGAATATCATTGGATGTGTTTGAGACATAGCTATCATTATTGCAGATAACACATTCTATTAAACATTCTTAAGCATTCTTTAGAAAAGGAAATCACTCAGATTTAGCTCACCATCCTGCTTCAGAAGACAGGCTCCTGAAAAAATATACTACATATCCGGTGGAAAATAGCCTCTAACAATGAGTAATGGGTGGAGCTCAGGCACCGCTCCTTGGTGGAAGAATGGGGGTCATTCTGAGTGCCTCTGTTTTCATCTTTGAAATTCTGGAGGCTATGAAGATATTCAATTCAGAACAAAGATTAGAAAAGGGAGAGAGAAAACAGAAACTGTCAGTGTAAAGGCTCTACTGCCCTTGATAAATATTACTGTTCCTTGCATGACAACTTTCATAACATAAAAACCATCTTGCTGGAACAATAATGCACTTGCTAACAATGAGAGTTAATTAGAAGAAAACATAAGCATATGAATGCTTCTCATTTTGCTGCAGTGCTGTCCTTTCAAGAAAAGGACGTTCCACTTGTCTGATACACCAGCAGCAAGAAATCCGCAAAATGATCCCAGCTCTCCTACTTATTTTCGCTTTAATAAGCAGGTTGAGCAATTTCAATGGTAAAATGATATAATTATGCCTAAGCACTTTTGGAAAGAGAACAAATGATGGTTTAAGTTATTTGCGGGTTGATATGTCACTGCCGGAAGCGATGGCAATTAGTAAATCTGCAAAAGCATTGTTAACGTTATTTGCCTTGGCTTCAATGTACTCTCTTTTATTAGCAAGCCTCCTATTTATGGAGCCCCCTGGGCCATTTACCATTTGCCTCGCTTAATGAGGATCCGCTTCTTATTTAACCATACTCAAATATCCTTTTCCTCAGCCCCTCAAGAAATGTGAAGGCTTGGGTATTCGTGCATGTATACACACACACACACACACACACACACACAAATATGCCCTCAAAGAATGATTGACTCCTTCTGCATTATCATCAAAGCTGCTTCAGAATCACACAGTGGATTTGGGCATATTGTGCACAACTTAATTAAACACAAAACAAAGCACGAGCTAATAGCCAGCAACACTGAAAGATTCAAGAGGAAAAATACAGTCCCAGCATTCTCGATGAATGATAATGAACTTTTTAAGTACACAGAATTCATAATATCACTGCACAGATTCAAGGTCAAAGATTCTGCAAATGCCATCTTAGATCAGCTCTGTACAGGCACCGAGTATTGTGTCAATATTATGCATGATCATAACCCTCCAGTGAAGTCCGATTGAACCATGTGTCCTCCCTTCGGAATTCTCTTGAGGTTTTACTGAAGTGAAAACAAGGCTTACTGCTTGCCAAGCAGCAGCTCCCACTCACCTTTTGACCAAGAGCAACTCAACCAGAAGTCCATTAAACGTGTCGGGTCATTTTTATTTATAGAGTTTTAGACACTACCGGGAGTGCATAGCTTAGCTTAGGCATTTCAAGACACCCTTAGTCAAACACAACTGAATTAGATTCATAAATGATTCACTGTTCTGATTGATCAAATTAAAGAACGAATGAAAGAACAACAGAAAAAAAAATCTCTTTGCACAGAAGAGGTTAACTATAGGACCATATAACACCGGTCCTAAAAAATCTACACTGGCTCCCGGTACATTTCTGAGCACAGTTCAAAGTTTTGGTCCCGTTGATCTTCAAAGCTTGAAATGTCTTCGGCCCTGTATCCCTGAAGGAGCGTCTCCATTCCCCATTGTTCACCCCAGACACTGAGATCCAGAAGAGAGGGGCTTCCGGCAGTTTCCAGCTGCCAGGACTCTCGTACATGGCCGGCCATTGAACACCAGCCAACCAGCCTTATTGCAGGGCAGGATTGCCCACCAAATACCCTAATTCAAATTTCCCAATCATGGGCACCCGAGTGGGCGGAGCCTTGCTGGTGGACCGTGACGTGGATCCTTTCACTCCAGTCCATCAGCTACACTTGACAGCTGACCGTGCAGCTGATGGCATCAACTTCATAAACAAATGTCTTTTGTTCTTCGAAAATCCACACTCACTCTTTCTGAGCCCTTTTGCATGATAAAATCATCTATGAAATATCCATCTACATTCTCCTTGCCCGGTTATGCATTAAAAATAAGCAAAGTAGCTGTGATACCTGTTGAATGGTGCTTAAGAGAAGGCAGGAGAACCACTTAGATACCTACAAATTGGTCGGTCTCTTTTTGTGCATGTTTAGCAAACCAATGTGACATGAAATCATTTCCCAGTATGCCTGAAGGAGCGTCTCCACCACCACCGTTCAACCACTGAGGTCCAGCACTGAGGGCCTTCTGGTGGTTCCCTCACTGCAAGAAGCAATGTTAGAGGGAACCAGGCAGAGGGCCTTCTCGGGAGTGGCGCCTGTCCTGTCGAACGCCCTCCCGTCAGATGTCAAGGAAATAAACAACTGTCTGACATTTGGAAGACATCAGAAGGCAGCCCTATTGGAAGTTTTTAATGACTGACGTTTTAATGTATTTTTAAATCTGTTGTTGGAAGCCGCCCAGAGGGGCTGGAGGAACCCAGCCAGATGGGCAGGGTAGAATTATTATTATTATTATTATTATTATTATTATTATTATTATTATTATTCGTTCCAGAGAGCCCTTTGGAAGCCATATCTGATGCCAATTTTGGCTGTACAGATTTAAGACAATGCATAACAATTGCATCTATTTTACATGACAGCATTCTAGACCTATAATACCAATAAAATAGAGCATCCTCATTCTCATCTGCATTCATTGTCTATGTTTTGGAATTTTAGAATTCCTGGGGAATTTTTAATGCTGATCTACAGGGGCAGAAGAATCTCTCAAACCCCTTTTCAACTGTTTGGGAAGATCTTTGTGACGAGTTTGCCATTTGTTAAATTTGAAGTAGAATTGTCATTCACATTCAGATGAGCTGTGGTTTGTGGCCCAATATAATTAAGCACAGTAGAATACAGCCGTATTGCCCAGAAACCGTGCTTCTACCATATGCTTTATGGATTATTTTATAGTCACATATTTAGACACACATATACATCATCCTGTTAACTAAAGGTCACATTCTGTGTCGTCTCTCCAATTGATGAGGTTTCGCCATGCATTACTTTTATAGTGACATAAATACAGAAAGTACTTTAATGTGATGGGAAGTTATATATAATCTATCTTCATACAAACAAAATATTACAGCTGCCTGAGGAACAGGATTTTTGTCCTTTTAACCAAACTTTGAACTCAGATTTTATCTTTTTGGGATGGGATCTCAACTGATATGTGCATTGAACTGTTTACTATTTTGACCTCATTGATTTCCTCTTCATGTAGCAAGCAAATATTGTGATAGTTTAGAAAAATACAAGTAGGGGATTATGATAGAGGTGCCTAACATTGTGCAAGGTGTGAAGTGACAATGGGTCACCTGGAGCTTAGTATGAGCTCCCAAGTGTTTATCTGTAAGAGAATTGCCACTTTCCAGTAGGCATGGATCTGCCTTACAACATATGAGATCAGGCAGTTGATGGGAGCACCTTCTTGTCTATTGGCCTGTAGAGTGATCATAGAAGTTGGAAGAGACCACAAGGGCCATCCAGTCCAACCCCCTGCCAAGCAGGAAACACCATCAAAGCATTCTTGACATATGGCTGTCAAGCCTCTGCTTAAAGACCCCCAAAGAAGGAGACTCCACCACACTTCTTGGCAGCAAATTCCACTGCCGAACAGCTCTTACTGTCAGGAAGTTCTTCCTAATGTTTAGGTGGAATCTTCTTTCTTGTAGTTTGAATCCATTGCTCCGTGTCCGCTTCTCTGGAGCAGCAGAAAACAACCTTTCTCCCTCCTCTATATGACATCCTTTTATATTTTGAACATGGCTATCATATCACCCCTTAACCTTCTCTTCTCCAGGCTAAACATACCCAGCTCCCTAAGCCGTTCCTCATAAGGCATTGTTTCCAAGCCTGTGACCATTTTGGTTGCCCTCTTCTGGACACGTTCCAGCTTGTCAGTATCCTTCTTGAACTGCGGTGCCCAGAACTGGACACAGTACTCCAGGTGAGGTCCGAGCAGAGCAGAATACAGTGGTACTATTACTTCCCTTGATCTAGACACTATACTCCTATTGATGCAGCCCAGAATTGCATTGGCTTTTTTAGCTGCTGCATCACACTGTTGACTCATGTCAAGTTTGTGGTCTACCAGGACTCCTAGATCCTTTTCACATGTACTGCTCTCAAGCCAGGTGTCACCCATCCTGTATTTGTGCCTTTCATATTTTTTTTTTTTTGCCCAAGTGTAGTAATTTACATTTCTCCTTGATAAAATTCATCTTGTTTGCTTTGGCCCAGTTGTCTAATCTGTTAAGTTCATTTTGAAGTGTGATCCTGTCCTCTGGGGTATTAGCCACTTGTAGCCACTAGTGATGACCTTGTAGACCTGGTCTGCTGATTCCCCAGGTATGGGGAATCTTTGACCCTCCAGATGTTGCCAAATGAACTCCAGCTCCCATGGCCAATGGCCAATGGCTGGGGATGATGGGAGTTCTAGTTCAGCAACACCTGGAGGGCCAAATGTTCTGGCTTTTAAGCTTCCGCTACATAGCATTCCCATCAGATTATGTATTTTATGATGGAAAATTAGCGAGGTCCCAACTAAAGAAGAATGGCAACTTAAGCTGACAGAATATGCAGAACTCTCAGACTTAACATATAGAATAAGAGAACATATGTTTAAAGTAGATTGGAAGACGTTTACTGAATATATGGGAAATAATTGTGTATAGCTGAAAACACTGGCAGCATTAAGATAAATTCGACAGTGATAAACAAGTTTGGATGGATGCAATAATGGAATACTGAACGGTATGGTTTTTGTAAAATGTGCAGGGATTTATGATATGTACAGTGGTGCCTCGACTTATGAATTTAATCTGTTCCGAAGGCACCTCCGTAGGTCAAAAAATTCGTAAGTCGAAAAGCGCCATTGGAAACGCGATTTCTCATAGGAATGCATTGGAAACGGGAAAATTCGTAAGTTGAAGCAACCCCATCTAAAGATTTGGAAGTCAAAAAACCCTATCTAAAACCACCATGGTTTCCGTTCGGATGTCGAGAAATTCGTACGTGTGCGGCCATTTGCCCCATTCGTAAGTCAAAAAATTCGGTTGTCGAGTCGTTCGTAAGTCAAGGTACCACTGTACAATGAGCCATAGACAGAGAAGGGGAGTCATGGATATCTCAAGGATGTAAAATGTACTTTAAATTGTAAAGCAGAACATTTAATAAAAATTATATAGAAAAAAGGATTGTGTATTTTGAGGTTTTTATATTGTAATTTTATGTTGTGAACTGCTCTGAGATCTACAGTGTAGAGAGCGGTATTCAAATTTAATAAATAATAATAATAGTAAGAAGAAAGTGGGCAGAAAGAAGGCCTTCTTCCTCAACCTGAGGCCATCCCATGGAGCTAAATCTTCAAAGATTCTGGACTGACAAGAGTGTATTTGTTCACATGACACATAGCTGAACTATGGAATTAACTCACGGCATATGAAGTGACTTGGATGGCTTTAAAAGTGGAATGCAGTAGACAGATTCATGGAGGAGGAAGATAAAAATAGTCATGTTGGCCACGGACGAGCTCCATTACCAGAGATTGTATGCCTCTGAACAGCAATTGTGAGTGAGCACATTGGGAAGAGCGCTGTTCAACTCATGTCCTACTTGCGAGCTTCCCTTAGGCATCTGGTTAGCCACTGGGAGAACAGAATGCTGGACTAGATGGGCCTTTAGTCTGATCCATCGGGGCTTTTCATGTGGAATGCACCAGAGCTGTGCATGCAGCTTCTCCCCATAAACCTGTCAGCTGTCAAAGCACTGATGTTAGGAATAATACAGCTCTTGTGATTTTGTTAGGCAGGTGTAACAAAGATATATCAGTCACACAGTATCTTGGACTCGAAACAGAATCTGTTGACAAGTAAATATGGATTTCTCTTTCCAGGGTGTGCGTGGATATAATATGTATAATGGATGGGATCTGCAAACTCTTGAATTAGCCTATAAATTATTATTCCCCCCCCCATTCTAACCATGCTATATCTTTGGGAAGTTGTTTATTTATTTATATAATTCAATGGCATAGGGGAAAAAAAATACAACTGAATAAAAACCTAAATTAAACACACACACACACACACACACACACACACACACACACAAACACACACACAAATACAAAGTAAAATACTCCCTTTTTAAGATATGTTTTCTATCAATATCTGTTTTTGTTTCAAAGAGTTTTCCCTTATAATGATAATCTACACCAAATGAGGTGTCATTTCCCCTTAAATAATTTCACCTTCTGCAGAGATGTAAATTTAATCAGAGTAATGGGTCATAATATAATGATAAGGGAAGAAAATGAAATCCTGGGTACCCTGGATATTGTCTGAGGTAAGGCAGTTTATGAGATATGCTTTCTACCAATTTGTATGCAGCGGAAAGCAAATATTTCCAAGAAATTAAACACAGAACAACCTTACATGTTACTTTTCCCTCTGCCTCACTTCCTCATCTATAAAATGAGAAGCCCCGTTCCATGCCCAATAAGCACGGGACACCTTTGCCTGGGGGCACTGTGGCCCATAGAATGCAACAAAATATTGGGCAAGGCTGAAGAGGGGAGAGGAAATCCTATACAAGGCTGCTTCCCCTGGAGCTCACAGCCATTTTGCTTTGAGAGCTTTCTGCTCACCCACCCTCGGGTTGATTTCCACACTCCAGTTCAACATGGTTCTTTGGAATGAATAGCATAGCTGCCAAGTTATCCCTTTTTTACAGGGATTTTCCCTTATGCTGAATAGGCTTCCTCGCGAGAAAAGTGAAAACTTGGCAGCTATGACGAATAGTCACCATTCCCTATGGATCCAGAATAAATATTCCCACTTGATTCCTGCCCCACTTTTGGAAATGCGCACTACTCAATAAGCATGAAATTAAAGGTTTGTGTGATGCTTAGAATAATTGTATTAATTTGTAATAGCCTGGTGACAATTTGTTAAAAATTATGGAAAATCAATTTTAAAAATTGGCATAAAAAATAATAGAATTGTAGAGTTGGAAGGGAACCAGAGGTTCATCTAGTCCAACCCTCTAAAATGCAGGAAACCTTTTGCCCAAAGGGCTCGAACCCACGACCCTGAGATTTGTGAGATTTTTACAAAGCAGTCAAACCAACAATGCATGTTTGCTATATAGGCAGATGAGAGGAGCTGAAGCTCAGATTCCTGTAAGTTCCCTCTGAGAAACGCTCCCACAGTGCCGTGTTAGGGGAAGGCGCATCCATACCTATAATCGTACCTGGCTGGGCACTTCCTCTCTGCCCTTTGCCCTTTCAATTTCATCTCAGCAATGTAGAACATTGTAGCTCCATTGCTCAGACACCATTTTAAACCAGACTAAAGTATGTCTTTGTAACCTGGTTACAAACGCGAGGAAGGAATAAAAATACACACACACACACACACACACACACACACACACACACACACACCTAGGAGATATATATATAAATACTCGCCTAGTTTCTATACACATCCCTACAACATAGTCAAATGGTCTACCTACTGACTGAGCTTTTCCTTCTCCTGTTTTGCCTCTGAATCTGCAAGCATTTTGACTGCAGCTAGTAGGACTTTAGGGGGAAAGCGCTAAGAGTGTGCTTTGGGGTTTCATTCCCGTCTCTTTATCCCCCCACCCCCGCAAGTAAATGTGCTTAGCAGGTTCGCAGCATAAAAGTTTTCAGTAAGCAAACCGAGGCTACAATCCTAAGCACTCATACTGTGGAGTAAGGCTGCAGTTCTAGGAGAAAGTCTGATTCATAGGGCTTACTCCTGAGTAAACATGCAGAGGGTTGCCTTGTAAGATCAGTGACCTTACTAGGCCTCTGGTTATTGCCCCCTGCATCACAGGAGTCATGGGCCCGCATCATGCCACCCCGCCAGCCAAAAGGTTGACTACTCTGGGAAATGGGGGTGGGGGCGCGCTGGAAGGATCTTTGCACCACGGCACTGGATATGTTTAAGACGGCCCTGTCTTCCATAAACACAGTTTTAACAATGAGTCCGTAGGTGACTGCGGATGCCAATTCTGGATCCACACGTCCTTCCACAGTGGGAACATTGGTTTTCAGGCGGGAATTGATCACGGTGTGGATTTGCCGAGCGTGCCTTCCTCTTAGCACATTTCTCCCTTGCATCCTGAGTTTGAGTGTCTTCAAAGCCCATGACACCTTTGGTAAAGGCTGTTCTCCAACTGGAATACTCGCAGACCAGTGTTTCCCAGTTGTTGGTGTTTATACTGCATTTTTTAAGATTTGCCTTGAGACAGTCTTTAAACCTCACTGGTAACCCACCTGTGAAGAAGCTAGTATAGCTGCTCTGCCCCACCCAAGGAGCTAGTTCTGGATGCAAGGTGTTGGGAAAGTTTTGTGTAGACTTTGTTGAACAGCACTGATGAATGAGTTGGTGTTACAGGGAGCTGAGAAGAAACGTCCATCTGTTCGTAGACCCCAAGAGGAGCCATTCTGCAGCTGCCACCATCACTAAAAAAAAGAGAGAGAGGCAGCAGCAGTGAAATAAAGAGATGAAAGGGATGCAGCTTTGTGGAAGAGCATCTGCTTTGAATGTAGAAGGTCTCAAGTTCAACCGCCAACACCTGGACAACCGCTGCCAGTCACTGTAGACAATATTCAGCTAGATTCAGCCTGACTCAGTATAAGGCAGCTTCCTCTATGGCAAAAAAGAGATACCACAGTGACTTGCACTTCACTGGGAAGGGAGAAGAGGAGTTTCATTAAAATAATACTAATACTAATAATACTAATACTACTACTAATAATAATTATATATTTATACCCCACCCATCTGGCTGGGTTTCCCCAGAGAGAGAGAGAGAGAGACAGACAGACAGACAGACAGAATTTTATAAGTTGTGTGTCTTGGTTTCTCAATTTACATGGTTTTGTATGTATGGTGGTCATTTGTGCAATGCAACTTGCAGTTTTTTTATCGATCAAAGTTTAGTAATTATTTATTGTAATTGTTAAGAGTGAATTTCTGTTTAATTATTTGCTGGTGTTTTGAGAGTTAATTTTATTGTGTACTATTATATTCTAATAGATCATTGAATATTACTTCATTTGATAGAAGTCGTTTCATTTTAAAGTTGTGTTTTATTATGACTTTTTGTATTGGATCAGATTATTACATGGTGTGTGTTCCGTGTTGTATATTTTGTTGCTGCAAACTGCCTTGTGTATATAGAAAGGCAGCGTACAAAATCAAACTGAAATGAAATGAAATGGTAAAACACCTCCCAAACTGTTGGGCAATGTTGCCACCTCTCACTTAAATGCCCCATCAGTTTTAAGCCCCTCCCTTTTTCACCTCAGTCCCCTAAATTTGGAACGAAAAATCTAGCTTCAAAGGCTAAGTAGAGGAATGAGGGAATGAATCTATACTTCAGAACCAGTCTTTCAATATAAATAGTCACACTTTGAGATGTGCATGCATAGAGACACACATCAACCTGAAGGTGCTATCTCTTTTGAATAAAAAAGGGCCCCTTTTCTGTTGCTGAAAAATGTTAAACGGATGCAATACATTACTGAGTTATTTTCTTCTTCTTCAAACAAAAGGAACCCAATGTTTTGGCAAAGGCATGGCAGGTTTCATTGGTGTCTGAGAGAAAATGGGAAATTTAAAAATTAAAATAAGAATGATTTCATAATTGTTGTATTTTTATAGACCAGAAAGTTTACAACGGAAGTATTGGTTTGGAAAGAGTAACGGCAATTAGAAAAATACTGATGAATGTAAACAGATTTGTTAGGTATTAGAATTTCTAGTATGTAAGAACATGAAAACAGAGAGACTTGGAATTAGAAGTGAAATACCATCTGTTTTTCCAGGCATGGCACTTGATATACAGGAGGGGAATAAAAGAAAATATACTTGCCAGGATTAGCCAGTAAACAGTATAGAGTATAAGGCTGTTAATATTTGAGGTTTGTGGGACCAGAGTACTTCTCCAAACTGGTGCCTAAGTCTGCCCCCACCCTATAGGTCATGGAAGACAAGGAAAACACTAATTTTCTGAACTATTAAGTGCAGCTGAAAATGATTCCAGATACAAATCCTTGATGGTTCTTCTTCAACATAGATTTTGCTTTTAGATCCTTGTTCTGACAGAAGTGCAAGGCATGAAAAATTAAGGAGACACAGAAGGAAAGAGGAACACAGTTTATTGTCCTTAAGGGCAGGTTAGATTGCCTGATCATCAGGCCTAAATTTCATAGTTTATTGGAGGGCAGGAGTGAAATTTCTCAGTAAAGTTTGAAACACATTAAATATTTACATACCCTCCAAGATTTCTCCTATGAAAATAGGGAGATTTCTATTCTATTACCAGTATTATTATTATTATTATTATTATTATTATTATTATTATCCCACCCGTCTAAACATTAAAATACTTCCCTATACAGATGGCTTTGGGGGCAGATAACTCCATGCCCTCCAACATTTCTCTGATGAAAATAGGGATGTCCTAAGGTAAAGCAGGATATTCCAAGATACAATCAGGAATTGGGATGGCTTCAGTGAATCAGGGGCTGTCCCTGGAAAATAGGGACGCTTGTGGGGTCCTGCATTTACAAGACTAAGAGTGCATTAAAAAAAACACAACAACATTATATTTTAAGAGAATATGTTGTGGCTGTACTTTGATACCCAGTCACACCCTTTTTGAAGGAATGAGATTTATGCATTGGGTTGGCCTGTCTACCCAGAACATGGGTCCAATTTAACTGTCCATAATGACAAACTATATGCACAACCTGAAATATTGCTTCTCCTCTTCAAAGTAGTAAGTGGTTAGAATAGAGGAGAAGGGATTTCCTTTCCTAAATTGTACTTGCACGCACTTGGAGCAAGGCCAAGAAAGATTAGACCCACCCCATCCATATTAATACAGGTTCAAAAATAGGGTACTGCCCATCCATTCACTTTGAAAGTGAGAGCTCATTTGCTCTTTATGTCTGAGTAGGAAAATCTTTGGCTTCACTTGTTCCTGCCATAGTTCAAAAGATCTTATGGCAGACTTGCTGTTCAATGCCATGAAGGGTCCTTACTTGGCTATGAATTATCACGAATCAGCCAGCCTGCTTTCCATCTACGTGAACCCCCAGTTATTTGAACACCTCTATGAATTGGCCCATCAAATGTCAAAAAGGGGGAGAGATTTATTCCTTTCGGATAAATATATATTACCTTGTTGGAGAATTCCTGAGCCCTTGCAGGCATTCCAATCTAAGATGAAACAGCAGTCACACAAATTAATTATCCCTAGGATTAAAGTAGCATGTGTTTGCCTGTGTATGTGAGGGCTCTTCTTCAAAATTGAACATTTTGTCCAAATTTGTAGAGGTTTAGACTTAGCAATGTGTGAATATGTGTATAAAAGCAGGTTTACCAAAGCAGTACATGTGGGAGCTTTTCCTGGATGATGTAGTTTTCATCCATCATTAGAGTTCTGTCATACTGATGATGCATTAATGTAATACATCATCAGATCGCCGTCACTCCTATGATGTATGGCTCAGTAAAACAGTGCTGGCTGGCAAGAGCTCATTGTGGAGACTCAGCAACTTTGAATGCCTCATTTAAAAGGGGATTACAGGAGCTGTTATTTTACAAGCTCTAAGCTTGAGGGGAAGGAAGGCTTGAAAAACTGGCTTCCGAGAGAGAAAGGTTTTGTATCTTCTTTGCAATTTTGGAGAGCAAAGGAGACTCTGCTCATGATCACTATTAACACAAGATGTTGTTGTTGTTTAGATGTTTAGTCATGTCCGACTCTTCGTGACCCCATGGACCAGAGCACGCCAGGCACTCCTGTCTTCCACTGCCTCCCGCAGTTTGGTCAGACTCATGTTCGTAGCTTCAAGAACACTGTCCAACCATCTCGTCCTCTGTCATCCCCCTCTCCTTGTGCCCTCAATCTTTCCCAACATCAGGGTCTTTTCCAGGGAGTCTTCTTTTCAAATGAGGTGGCCAAAAGTTTGGAGCCTCAGCTTCAGGATCTGTCCTTCCAGTGAGCACTCAGGGTTGATTTCCTTCAGAATGGATAGGTTTGATCTTCCTGCAGTCCATGGAACTCTCAAGAGTCTCCTCCAGCACCATAATTCAAAAGTGTCAATTCTTCGGCGATCAGCCTTCTTTAGGGTCCAGCTCTCACTTCCTTACATCACTACTGGGAAAACCATAGCTTTAACACAAGATGAGATTTGCCAGAAATGCCCCGATACAATGATACTGTGTGAGTAGTGTCTAGTTTATGTATATGTGAATGTGTGAAAGATGTAGTAAAAATGTTAATTATTGACTACACAATATAGTATCCTTCCTCTGAGTTTTGGATGCAGCTGTATGAGTGACCTTACGCTCCTTTTTTGTGGTATGCACCATACCAATAGAACAAGGGCATAGTAGACGAACATTACGGCAAGGAGCATTCTACTTGTTGTCCTAAAATTGCTAGGATTAGGCTTCAGCATAGAAATCAGCATGGCTGGTGCAAAAAAGGGGGGGGGGGAGGTTGAAATGACCCAAGGATAGTATGGGTTCCTTTGGATTTACAAGCAGGCATTTTCAAGCTGCATCAGTCACAATCAAGTGTGTTAGTTGCATCACTGAGAAAACAATAAAACCTCATTTCCTTCCATGCACTGAGAACAGAAGCATCAGGGTGCTACATGTAATCTACAGCATGATGAGCATTTTCCTTACAAAAATATAGTATAGCAAGATACAGTATGAAAAACAACAACAACAACCCTGATTTATAGCAAGCTGTAAAAACCATTGCGGCAACTTGTTTGAGAAATGTATAAAGTTACACAAACAATTTTGTTTAAGCCCTGCTGAATGAATGGATGGATGAATAAAACTTTATTTGTGTTAGCCATCGGCCATAGCAACGAAAGAGCATTGCAATATACACAGAACAAAATAAAAAAAAATGATTATAATAAAACACAGGTTAGGATCCTGAATCAGCAGTCAAAGAGTGGACCTTATTCTGATTGCCCCAGCTAAAAACCTTGCAACCTTTGCTGTCATCTGCTCCTCTTGATCTGACAGGAGAAAAGACACTGTGGCAGTGGATGGACCACCTGGAATGGACAATAAAAGAGCGATGATAATATCGTTCCTCAGGTCTTTGTAAAGAGTGCACGCTAGGAGGGCATGCGCCACCAATTCGGTACTGCCATCTCCACAGGGACAAAAATGTTTTCCGTGTGGAATCTGTTGGAATCGTCCCTCAAGTACAGCCTAGGTGAGGGTAAAAATGTGTCTGTATTTTGGAATTGCTAGGTTGTACAGATAGGGTGCCAGAGAATCTAAGTAGGAGGATGGGAAATGGTTATACCATGGGCAAAATTTCCTTATTGTGACCAAGTTGTTCTGCTGAATTAATATAATGGTGATAAAATTGTTTTTTTTTAAATAAAAAAATACATGTGGGAGTAGCTGAAGATTATAAAACACAGATCCACTGCAGAAATGGAACAAAACTGAGACTTTTCCAGTTTATGGAGGCAAGGAGCAATATCACTCAGGTTTGATGCTTTGAATTTGCGCTGCTCAAACGAATAGATAACTTGTGTGAGCTGCTATTTGTGGGAAAAGATGGCTAACAGATCTATGGAACTGACTCAATCAGGAGGATCAGTGAGGACCTGGGCCAGATATCCATTCTATGGCATACTTTGCTGTGTGAGATCCTACATGGGTCTTTTTCAGTGCGGGGAAGTCAGAGAATCCTGTCCGAGAAGCAAACACTTTGGCACAAACATTCTTTCCCATGTGGTATAAATACAATGGAGATTTCTTTATCTCATTGTATCCTCTGTATTTTCCTGAGTAAGGGACAAAGGGATGATACAGCTTAAAAATGAAATGCAAGGAAATGAACGAAGTGGACAGAGTGAGACGATAAAATATAACTTTAGAGCTCTAAATGGACATAACTGGGGCATTTTTGACTGATTATTCTCCCCAGTGATGCTATAGTGCTCTCACATTTTGGTCACCCGTCAACACCACTTTGGAGCTGTTTATTCTTGTGTTTCATGACTGAAGGGAGAGGGGGAAGAATACACAAAAGAGACTTTTAAGAAATTTAAACAGCAATAGATGTAAAACTCCAGGTCAGACTCATAAGCAGAGCCATCCTGTTTCCTTCCCATGATAGACTTTTCCGCTCTCATAAAGAAACTGCTGCTGAGGCAGGCTTGGGAAGTGGTATTTGTTTTATGGCTACGGTCCAAAAGGGCATAAAATAATTTGAAAGCCTTTGTGGGAAGGAAAAGGATCAGCAGAGTTAGTCAACAAATAATCTCAGTGCAACTGCACTGTATAGAAGTGGCATTTTAAGCAGCACTATATGGGAAACTGAAAAATCAGCAACCACATATCACACAGAAACCTTTTAAAGCTCCAATGGCTTCATTTGTCAGCTGAGAAGTTGTGGTATGGGTGTTTACCTCAAAACTACCTGCTATTCCCCCCCCCCCCCCGCTGCCACTTCTCCTTCACATGGGCTGATCTCCTTTGAACACAGGTTAGCTCCCAAGTAACAGGTGCTGGAAGAAGTATGCATCCCTTTCCTATCAATTTCTACTGCCATTTTGCAATTCCTTAAAGTAGCAACTGGGATTATGTGTATACATTCTTTGACCTACAGTCCTAAGGAGGCTACAATGCAGTCTTCCGATACATAGAGAAAATGATGTTTGTGGATCCTATTTACAAAGGACTGGAAGATGACAAGTTGGGTGGTGGTTTCTACACAATCTTTCAGTCTGTGGTGCCTCCTATAGAAAGGCCTGGAGACCCACATTTGACCCATGGATCTGTGGTTCTCCACCCCTGGACTAGAGTTTTAAGGAATAGGGTGTTACACTGTAGATACTCCCCCAATTGGATGCTACACAGATCAAAGGGATTTTGAATCTTGAGTAGGAATATCTTTCTAATTGTCATCTCCAATAATAAGCCACTTAAATACAGTCGTACCTTGGATCTCGAATGCCTTGAGAGTCCTGAACGCCGCAAACCCGGAAGTGAGTGTTCCAGTTTGCAAACATTCTTTGGAACCTGAATGTCTGATGCAACTTCTGTGGCTTCTGAGGCAGGATGTCTGCAGGGCCGTCTCAAGCAGGTTGGGCGCCCTGGCGCTGTGGCGCGGAGATCGCTCTGGCACCCCCCCCCCCGGTGGGTGGGTGCAGTGCACAGTGCAGCTTCCGCAGCGCGCACCCTACCGGCCCATTTTTCCTCAAAAAAAACACACTATGGCTTATTTTTCAGGGGATGTCTTATTTTCCCCCTCTTTCTCCTGCCACGGCCGGCATTGCTGCTGCGCCTATCACTATGTCTTATTTTCGGGGTATGGCTTAGATTCCTTGAATGCTTAAAAATCCTGCTACATATGGCTACGTCTTATTTTTTTGGAGAAACAGGGTATATACATACACATGTTTGTTTCTGTTTCTGTAGGTTTCTTTCAAAACAGAAAAGCATGTGAGAACTGTAGAGAAGCTCCAAGTTTTGAATAAGAATACAGGCCCACTGCTCATAAAGTCTGTATTTTATCTCTCTAACTTTCTATTGCACGCGCCCCCAAACAACTCTGAGCAAGCAGTAAAGCATTTCCAGCAGTGCACTGGTGATTCAGAAACTCACATTACTCCTCCACAGTGAACTGTCTTGGGTTATGTTATCTCAAGGAAATGAGCGTTGGAACAACAACTTTCAGCGAAGATATTCAGTTGACTGGGATTTTAAAATTCATTGAAAATGGTGGCTTCCCATGATGGCAGTGTGAGTGCTTAGCCATCTAGAGAAAAACCGTTCAATAGTATATTGCCAAGAGTGGAGGAAATTCTTTAGTGATACATCAGTGATAATATTTCCCAATATTTTGCCTAGATTTGATGCAAAAATGTCAATATTCATTAACGTGGTGCAAGAGAACTGGATTACTTTAAATTTCACAATGTTCTAATGAAGACAATGCAGGTAATGTGTAAACGGTTTTCAAACTTGCTGTGACATTCTTGAGCCTGTAAAGGTAAAGGGACACCTGACCATTAGGTCCAGTCATGACCGACCCTGGGGTTGCGCGCTCATCTCACATTATTGGCCGAGGGAGCCGGCGTACAGCTTCCAGGTCATGTGGCCAGCATGACAAAGCCGCTTCTGGCAAACCAGAGCAGCACATGGAAACGCTGTTTACCTTCCCGCTGTAGCGGTTCCTATTTATCTACTTGCATTTTGACGTGATTTCGAGCTGCTAGGTTGGCAGGAGCTGGGACCAAGCAACGGGAGCTCAACCCGTCACAGGGATTCAAACCGCCAACCTTCTGATCAGCAAGCCCTAGGCTCAGTGGTTTAACCCACAGTGCCACCTGGGTCCCTATCTTGAGCCTGTAGCAGTTGAAAATATAAGGCAGAGAAAATATAACAAGCAATATATCCAGTGTGGTGCAGTGTGTAGAGGGCTGGGCTGCTACCTGGGAGAGCATCTTTTAAACCAAGAAGGTCCCTGGGTGACCATGGGCCAATCAACTGTCTATCTGTCTCTCCCACCTCACAGGGTTATGGTGAGGATAACATGGAAAGAAGAACCATGTATGCTCTCTTGATGTCCTCGGAGGAAAGGTGCAATATAAATGTAATAATGTAATGTGCAACATCCTTTATACTTCCCAAAATCAGATTGTCATTTTGTAGCTGGTTGGGTTCCAGAGAAAACAACCACAAGGTAGAGTTATAGTAGCACCAAACATTATGGGATTCAGGGAAGGGGGTGGGGGACAAGAAGGAAGATTCACACCCATGTTCTGTTCTCTGCAGCTCTTTCTATTGTCTTAATGGCACAAGTGAACCTTTCTTTGCTGATAGGTGCATGCTTCTGATGCCAGGGGACAACAGGTGCATCTCGCACCAGGTAGAGGCCACAAATTCTGAATTCAAGCATGGGCCAAAGGGGAGCACAGATAACATAAAATACAAGTGATTTCCCCTGAATTTTGTAACATGCAAAGCCGCCCTGATGTGTACTTGGAGATTTCTTCCTCCAGTGCACCCCTCTGTAATTAAGAATCTGACCAATGAGTTGGGGGAGGACCAAGGATGGAAGACTTCATTGCTTCCTAATAAATTGCCAGTGAATGAGATCATTTGCATGATTAGGGTTGTGTAGAGCAGGGCCGTCTTGAGCAGATCGCGCACCCTGGTGCTGAGGGGTGGAGATCGCTCCGCCGCCCGCCCCGCCCTCGCAGAGCGCAATTGGTTTCTTACCAGGCCGGCGCCCAGCTTACCAGCCCCCCGCCCTGGTGCACTGTGCCACCAGGGGTCTACGTAGAGCCGGGCCTGGTGTAGAGGTTGCTTCAGAGATTTTTAACTGTGGACTGTTATACTCATGGAGACAAGAATTCCCATGGCACTTCATGTTGTCTCAGGTCATTTTATAGGTTTATTGGGTGTGTACGTGAATCTCTAGACTCCACCTCCTTCTGTCTATTAGAAACAACAGCACAATATGATCACTTATTTCAGGATGCAATCTTAATAATCCTTGAATGTGAAAACATGCCAGAAGTTGATTTGCCATGCAGAAATCTAAGCTCCACGGAATTCAGTATGACTCCTATTTGAATTTATTAGAGAAACATGGCAAAGATCTCGCCTCAAGCTGTTTCTGGGTTTCCTTTAGCTGCATTATCTAGGGAGCTAAATTCTGTCTCTTCACTAGTTGGACATGAATTGTGATGATGGTCAGAACACAACATGATGTACTGAAGGAAAAGGTGCCACTTAAGGAGATACTGAAAGACAGCTTTAAAAAAATAAATCTGATGACTAATAGATTTGACTGTGGATCTTGGGAACAGAGCACTAATTCTTTATGAGTAACAGAATATAATATTTGGATCAATTATCTGTAAGTAATGTGTTTTGCTACCTAAGGCACATCTTGTGAAGCTCCGAGGACTGAAGTGCTGGAGGCACTTTTATTATGTAACTGTCATATGATATCAATTATTTTACAGTTTCAGGTACAGAACAATAGTGCAAAAGATTTCAAGAGGGAAACCATTGGGGATCGTGAAGAATATAGAGCTTGACTGGCAAGGAAAAAATCCAGGCAAGTTTTCTTTGCGGAGTTTTGGGATAGTTTTAGAGCAAAGCAGTCCTGGAAATACTTTTTCAGTTTAAAGATTATGCAGCGTCTAAATCAGAGCTGTAGACAAAGGGAACTCAATCTACCTGTGGGAGATGAGGATGCACAAAGGACTTGGTGAATGTTCCCTTTATACTTCTTACTAGGATTGTAAAAACAGGCCCCTGAGAATACAAGGCTGATGGCTTATGTCAGGGGTAGGCAAACTAAGGCCCGGGGGCCAGATGCGGCCCAATTGCCTTCTCAATCCGGCCCAAAGATGGTCTGGGAATCAGCGTGTTTTTACTTGAGTAGAATGTGTCCTTTTATTTAAAATGCATCTCTGGGTTATTTGTGGGGCCTGCCTGGTGTTTCGGACCCATTGTTAAAACCGTGTTTATGGAAGACAATCTTACTCGGATACGAGTGATCGAAGAAGAAGAAGAAGAAGAAGAAGAAGAAGAAGAAGAAGAAGAAGAAGAAGAAGTGCAAAATAAATCACCAGTGCAAAATAAAAATATAAATAAATAAATCACACACTGCAGGTCAGTTTGGCCCATACTGTAGTTCTTGTCTCAGTCTTCATCACCACTTGAATGGGAGAAAGCTCAAGGGGAGGAAAAAGCCATAGGCTATATTTGGGGAAGCCAAGACCTTTCATCTGTGAGTGAGGGCTCAATATATCCTTCACCCTAAGCAAAACAGATGACTATGCAGGAACCAGTGTCTTTATGACATGAGTTGCAGGCAAATCAACAACCGTCCTTCTTCCCACACTGTGTGATTAGGAATCCCAAACTCAAAGTGGTATGTCAGAGTCGTGCAAATCATGTTGTTAATTTATAAATTTGGAAGAGGTGAGCTTCCACTCCCTCCCGATGCTGTGACTATAACACTTCCCCACTAGTTTCTAATCTTATGGATTAATTGTTGAAGATTCAACTTGTATAAAAGTCATCCCATTTAATGATGGTGAAGACTGGAGTGTTAGCTTCTCGTAATCCTGTATGTACCACCTTTTCCAATTGTGAGTTTTCCTGTTAGGTTCTCCTCATTGCATTCTTCCATCTTCTCACTTTTCTCTCTCTCATTCATAGGAACCAACTCATAGGGGCCGAGGGGTCTTTGGACCCTCCAATAAAATATTTGAGGGGGCTGGGCCCCCCCAAGGTTGATGGGTATTGCCATTCAAATAGTGTCTGTGCACTGTGTCATGTGATCAGTTATGGAGGGCAGGACTTATGTGCCCCCCAATATTTTATTCAAGTTGGCACCCCTGCTCTCACTTGATATCAGAACTGCCAGATTCTGCTCCCCTCCCAAAGCTCTCCACACTGAAATGAGAACTGCTTTAATTTTCACATGTTCAAGAGAAATGCTGGGTCTTTTGCAGACTGTGGGTAAGTTCTGACCCACTCCTTATTTTTTTTCACTGAGACAAAGCAACCTGTATCATTTAAAGCAAGGAAATGTCACAGTGCTTCATCTAAGTACAGTGGTACCTCGGGTTAAGAACTTAATTAGTTCTGGAGGTCCGTTCTTAACCTGAAACTGTTCTTAACCTGAGGTACCAGGTTGGGCTTGGGACCCTCGTACCTGAAAACCTGAAACTGTTCTTAACCTGAGGTACCAGGTTGCGGCTTGGGACCCTCGTACCTACGGGACCGCCTCTCCTGGTATGCCCCGCGGAGGACCTTAAGGTCCACAAACAACAATACTCTGGAGATCCCGAGCCATAAGGTGGCTAGATTGGCCTCTACTAGGGCCAGGGCCTTTTCAGTATTGGCCCCAACTTGGTGGGACGCTCTTTCACAGGAGACCAGGGCCCTGCGGGATTTGTCATCATAGCTGCCAAGTTCTCCCTTTTTTTAAAGGGAAATTCCCTTATGCTGAATAGGCTTCCTCGTGAGAAAAGGGAAAACTTGGCAGCTATGTTTGTCATCTTTCCGCAGGGCCTGCAAGACAGAGCTGTTCCGTCTGGCCTTTGGGTTGGACTTAGTCTGACCCCTGTGTTTTCCTCCCTCATAGCTTGGATTTATGGACTACTTAAAATCAGGCTGCATTTTAAATTTTAATACTGTATTTCAATCTGTATTTTAATTAATTGCTTTTTATGTTTTATTGTAATTTTATTCGTGTGACCGCCCTGAGCCCGGTTTTGACTGGGGAGGGCGGGGTATAAATAAAAATAATTTATTATTATTATTATTATTATTATTATTATTATTATTATTATTAATGGGGCCTCCCGCTGCCACGTGATTTCTGTTCTCATCCTGAAGCCAAGTTCTTAACCTGAGGTACTATTTCTGGGTTAGCAGAGTCTGTAACCTGAAGCATCTGTAACCTGAAGCGTCTGTAACCCGAGGTACCACTGTACGGCCTGCCAATGTTGATATCAGGATATAGACATGGATTGCTCAGGGCTCTGTTATTTGTAAATAATTATATAATCTCTTGCAGTATCGCAGGGAGAGTTATTCTGAGTGAAATAAACTTCTTCTTTTCTCTCTTCCCCCCCCCCCACCAGTTCCAAGGTTACAGTCAGCTAGTTTTTATTTAGCAGGCCTTCTGCACTGAGGTGTGCTAATCTGAGCAACTCAGCTCTTTCAAGCGCATAAATGTGCTCCTTAAGATAGTCCATGAAAAACCGTAGCATCACTCCACATACCCAGAGCAAATAGGAAAGGACCAAAAATCACATCTGTCCTCCAGAGTGATGGAGCTGCCCATATCTATTACTGTCAATGACAGCCCTGCCAAGCTCAGCATTAACCTCCCTTTATATTTCATTACTGCCTATCACTCTGGGGAAGTTCTAATTGGACAGCTGTGTGAAACATGGCCGGCTTCCATCCTGCCAGAACGGCAACAAAAAATTAACTGAAACCCAGAGAATGCAGCCTTGAACTTCAGCTTATTTATTAATTTGTGAAAACACAAGGTTGAAACAAGTAACCTTATGGAAATGCTCGTCACCTGACCAATTAGGAGAACACGGAATAGAAATGATTGCACGGTGAGTGTGCATCAATCAAAAAGACATGAGCTTGTGTCAGGCCACTCCCCCACAAAGATTTTCTCCCCCAGGGTGAAAGTCAAAAGAGGCCAGCAGAAAAGGAAAGAAAACAGCAGGCCTATGGGGCAATCCAATGGCAAGTAGGGTTGCCAGACTCAATAGAGGACAGGACTTCTGTGCCTTTAATTGCCCTGCTCTCTTTTGAGTCTGGAAACCTTAAAAAGAAACTAGCAGATCATTTGTTTAATTTCCAAGCTAAGGGTCTGCTGGTTTCTCTTTAAGGTTTCCAGACTCAAAAGAGAGCAGGGCAATTAAAGGCACAGAAGTCCTGACCTCTATTGAGTCTGGCAACCCTAATGACAAGATCCACCAAGAAGAGCAGCAGATCTCTTGTTCAGCCAGGAAAATAATAATAATAATAATAATAATAATAATAATAATAATAATAATAATAATAATACCAGGCACTCTGGGCAGCTCACAGCATACATTGAAACATACTAAAATATCAAACATTATAAACTTCCCAATACAGGGCTGTCTTCAGGTGTCTTCTAAAAGTTATTTTTGTCCTTGACATCTGAAGGGAGGGTGTTCCAAAGGGAGGGCACCACTACAGAGAAGCCAGCATTAAGTCCCCCCCCCCCCGAGTTTGCCAAAGATATGCTTGTCCCTGCTGAGCCAAGGCTGGCTTAACCAAGTCTGGTATAAGTCCCCCCCCCCAAAAAAAAGCAGTGTTCCAGGAATGTCAGGGGCAGGACCAGAGAAGGGAACTTAGACCGGATCCTAAGCTCATTTGTCTTGGTAATGTGACCCGGCCACTCGATAAAGTCCTGTTGCCCTCCTGCCAGGCTTAGGTAAACAGGGTTTGGATCTGGTGCAATTCTACAATGGTTTAACTTGCACCAGCTTGCATTATGCCAGTTTATTGGGCATGAGATGACTCCTTAACTCTAGGAACTTGCACTAGCACAATAGGTTGGATGCAAACTTAAGCTCCAATCCTAACCACATTTACAAGTGAGTCTCATTTGTACTTTCTACTGAGTAGACAAGGTTAGGATAGAACTGTTAGCCATGCTAGGAGTTGACCTATTTGAATCAAGGGGGCATAAATTAGCCAACCCAGTTTTAGAACGAATGCTCAAATTCTCTCCAAAATCAAAATACAGATAATGATTTACCAGGAACAGGAAGTAGAGACTGTCCATGGTAAACTGAATTTGCATATGGTAACTTTATTTAGTACTTAAAACCTTCCCCTTTTTGCTACAACAAACTAACACGGCTACCTCAAATGAGATTTTTCTTCTCCCTGCATTTGTTACTGTTATTAGTATGTCCTGGTTAATTTCCATCTCCCTTTATTCAGAAAGAACAGTAGAAAATCAGATTACAGCAGCTCTAAAGTAGCCATTATGCTGTGTCTGCCCAACTATGGACGCTCTAAAATACAGATTAGATAAATATCTATTTCGAGAGTGTTTGCAGACTGCCTTATTGACCCAGTAAGCTGTAACAGCTCCAATATGTCAAGGAAATACATATTTAAACTCTACTTAGAATGCAAATGGTTGACCTAACACAACATAGCTGCTCTTTTATAACGGGGACACTCTATCATCAAAATCCATGCTTGGTGATTACTGGCCAAATATGATTATAGAAAAACTGGCCTTGGAACCACTGTACATAAGTACACACATTTATCACATGGAGGAGCGTTATGTCTGGGTGAATTGCTGCAGTTTGTACAGTAGGGAAGTGATTAGATGACTGACAGATCTCGGATTTTATTTAAATATGGAGAACTTCATGATTGAGGCTTGTGTGTTTTATTTATAAATGAAAGATGCCTATTTAGAACTGGCAGCTCATCAGCTCTTTGTCTGCATGTAAGGAAGCAGTCTTTTAATAAGAATTCTCTGTTTATTGCAATGTTGAGCATATAATGCAATGCATTTATCATTCCTGTCGATGAGAGTATAATACTACTAGGTTTTGAATTCGACAAATTACAGAGACATGTGCTCATGACTCTTCTGGGGCTGGTACGGGTGGATGTAGGCCGGCATGTACAATTTTTAAATAATAATAATATACTTTATTAAGGCTAAAACACAAAATACATCCCGGATAGATCAACCACCACCATACACATTCTATTCACACATATCACACAATTACCTAACATAAACAAATTATAACATTATCTAACATAAACAAATTATAACAAATTATAACAAACGTATAACACAATAATAGTTTCAAAACTAAAAATTACTTATCCTTGTAGTTCAGATCGAATCAAATAGCTAATGCATCTCTCCATTTTGATACTTCCACTTATCTACACCTTGGTCATCACCTATTCTTTTTCTACTGCTTCTTTCAACGCATGTACAATTTTTGACCCACCAAGGCATGTACAATTTTTGACTCACCAAGCCAAATACAGTCAGTCAGCCACCCATGCATTTTGGCAATTTGTGGCTCCGTATCACACCACGCCACCTATTTTTGTAGGCCTGTGCAGTGAAATCAGGAGTTTCTTCTAGTCCTTGTTAGGCCACTTCCAGCTTCTTTTCACCAATTGGGTTTAGATCCTGCTCATATGTCCATTGCCTGTGCTTTTCTTGCTATAAACTTCCCCTTGCCATAAAGTTCTTTACATAATAAAAGAGAGCATTTTGTTCTCTGCAGTGCTCCCCCCCCCAGACAAAAAAGGTGTTTCACCATGAAGTTGTTAGATTGTTTCACCATGAAGTTGCAAAGAATGATAGAATTGTAGAGTTGGAAGGGACCCCAAGAGTCATCTAGCCCAACTCCCTGCAATGCAGGAATCTCAGCTAAGGCATCCATGACAGATGGTCATCCAACCTTGGCTTAAAAACCTCCAAGGAATGAGAGTCCACAACCTCTCAGTGGTTCCCCGAAATAAATTATGTTCAATCAGTGACAGTAACGTGGAACTGATTTTTGTGCTTCCTTCTTGAAATGGCATGATATGCACCCTCAGTTCTATTCTCAGCGAATAGTCTATCTTGTCATGATTATTTCTTATCTCCCCGAATGAGAGTGAGACTGCAGGGGTGTTTTGTGGTCTGCAGGAGAATTTCTTCTGCATGTTCCAAAAATCTCAGAAGTGTGCTCTGCAGTAACTCAGAGTGGGGCTTTCAGTGGGGCTGCCCCTGTTCTGTGGAAGATCATTCCTGTTGAGATTCAGCAGGAGTCCTCTACCTGCACTTGCCAGGAACAACTGGTGACACTTTTATTCAGGATTTCCACAGCTGGATAAATGAGTGTTTACCATGAGTGTCGTCTACCTTCCATGGTTTTAGTCTTATTTTAATTGTGCTTGTTTATTTGTTATTATTTTAAACTGTGTTTTATCTTTACTGGAGATTGCCTTGAGACAGTTGTTTTGAAGACAACAATCTAGTTAAAGAAATCCAGAGTAGCACAGGGATTTCAATGAGGATTGCATTGCAATTTGATTAAGTGAAAGACATCACAGTAGTTCTCTTAAATGAGAAATGTATCGCACAGTTGTGAATAATCATATTCTTAAATTTGCTGGGAAATTAATCTAGGTGAGTGTGACATTTTCCTAATTTTCTGTGCTCTGGTAAACCAGTGAAGATACACCCTGGGATCTTCTGGATGAAGGGTGGTAAACAACAACAACAACAACAACAACAACAACAACAACAACTTATTTATATCTCACCCATCTGGCTGGGTTGCCCCAGCCACTCTGGGTTGCTTGCAACACATATAAAAATAATAAAAAACACCAAACATTAATAGCAAGATTCTGATCCAAAATAAAAAGTCACAATAACTTTAAAATAAACAAGATATATCAAATAAAGCAATATTCAATAATCTAGTAGAATCCATAGCTGCCAAGTTATCCCTTTTTTTAAGGGATTTTCCCTTATGCTGAATAGGCTTCCTCGCGAGAAAAGGGAAAACTTGGCAGCTATGGTAGAATCCAGTAGAAACAGTAAAATCAAACATCAACAAATAATAATTAAACAATCAATAAATAACCAATAATAAAAAATAAAATAAAAAATATCAATAAAATCAATAATAATAATACATATGAAGATCACATGACTGAATGACTCTCCTACACAAAAGAAAAACATCCCACCACCTCCAAATGGAAAACTAGATAGCAAACAGAGGTGTTATAACATCTATAACCTTTTCTGTAACATTACTTTTCTATAACATTACCGAATTACTGCTTCACTTGAATTGTGGTGTGTGTTTTTAATTCCCCTGCAAAAAGGAGTGCAATTGTAGGGGGAGTTTGGGGAGAAATATGTATGCTTTTCATGAGGAGAAAGCACCCTTAAGCATCCCTTCCTTGTAACCCGAATAGTTTTTCCTGAAAATTGTCAGGATTCTCTCCCCCCCCCCAACACCTGCAAATGGGATAGCTAGCAAACGGGAGCAGGGCATTCGGATCAACTGAAATTTAAACAAAGATGCAGGGATATAGCAGCAGCCTTTAGAAGTCAGAGACTGGGCTTATTCCAAAGATCACAAAGTGATCCAGAGACTTTTTGTCGGCAAGGGGCATCAGCCCCAGGCACTGCTATAAACTGCAACACAAGTGTAAATGAGACATTTCATCAGTTAACAAGTCACAGGCCTATGTGAGGAGGCCAACAAGCTGCAGAATCCATACATGGGCACCAAAATATTGGTGCCAACCCTTCCCCTGGAAACTTTTGCCAGTTGTCTACAGTTTTACACCTGTGGTGAATCAACTGAGTAGTTGAGGCAACACTTTTTCTTTCTTTTTCTTTTACAAAACAGGTTAATAATACATATACATCCCACTGCTGTTAAATACCATTTAGTATCATAAAAGGAAGAAGGGAATGTTTAACATGTATTCTGACATTGTGATTAACACTGTTTTAAACGAAAACTTGTTTAATTTGCTTTATGGCTTAATTTGCTTTTTGTTTTGTGTCTGTTGTTAAACCTATTTCACCCTGCCCCACTCCTAAATAACCAGCTTACACAATGGTGTAAATTAATTGTAGCTTTTTGCTGGAGACCTCCAACTGTCTGTGTTGCAGATCTTGTTGTCTTCAATTTTGCAGATGGAACTGTGTGTGTTTGTGGGTGGGTAATGATTCCTGTAAACATGAGGAATTGAACCTGAAATGAACACTTTTCATGCCTGTGATGTTTACAGCTAACTGTTCTGATTTATCTTTATCCTGTCAACTTTCAAAATATTCAGTTATTTGACCGATTTTTTGCGAATCCACTATATTAAAAAACATAAAAATCTGAGAGGGGACAAATAACATGTCACTGACTCACCAATTAGTTGCAAAGTACCTTTTTTTTATCTGCAGCAATTTTGGATTACACATTTAGAGATCACGTTTGGAATCATGTTTCAGCGTCATGTTCAAAAATCCACTCTACTTTTTCTAAGCAGTTTGACTGTACCAGAATCTGGAGAAGTTCTACAACCCCATACCCTCCAACATTTCTACAATGAAAATAGAGACATCCTAAGGAAAAGTGGGACATTCCAGGATCAAATCTGGGGTGGCTTCTGTAAATCCAGGACTGTCCCTGGGATATAGGGACACTTGGAGAGTCTGCGACCCAGGTTCTATTTAGGAGTCAAGCTAGACCTAGAATTGGTCAGAGAGCCATAGAAGATTCTAGTAGATAGGCTTATGAGAATGTAAGAAGCTCCTGCTGGATCAGACCCATGGCCCATCTAGTCCTGAAACTGCTCTTAGAGAGGCCCAGCAGATACTTGCGGGAAACCTTCAAGCAGGACACTAGCACAAGAGCACTCCTCTCCTGTCGCTTCCAGCATCTGGCATTCAGAAGCATTATTGCCTCCGACCGTGAAGGCAGACATTGTGGCAGCAGCTGTTGACGGACTTACCTTCCATGAATCTGGCCAGTAATCTAAGGCCTCTTTCTAAGTACTTGCTGCAATGAATTTTAATAAAACCATGCTCTGCTTGACCTTTTCTCTGAATTTTCGAGGGCCTATGAATAATCTTACATTCAGTACAGACATTTTGGAAATGTTTTCAGTGCATTTAGCCTGGGTTTGATTTGTTGTTTAAGAAGTTTAACAAGCTAAGCTATTGCTTTTCTGTACAGAAAGGGGTGCTTATGGGTGAATAGGTAGAATAATTATTGGCACTTGACAAAGTCGTGCCAATTAGGAAGTAACTGTCCCCAGCTGTCTCTGTTAATGATTTTTGTCTTTCTAAAATGACATTAGTCAGATCAACTAAGCCAGATATAAATAATCATAATCAGGCATATGTGCTCGCATCACAATGTGTACCAAATTTCAGCTCTAGATCTAGTGCAGAAGAATTTAAACTGCTTTGGGGTATACTTCATGTCCCACATTTGATAAAAATATGTTTTAAAAAACCACCTCATTTTAGATTTTCCTAGAAATTGAGGCGTCTGGCATGGTGTTTGTTACCAATGTCTAGCTTTCTAGGTTGTGAGGAAGTACCCAAACAATCTTGTACATTTCAAAGGTGCCTCCCCCATTCTTAAAATCATTATTTCACTTTTTTAAATGTAAGCAATGTCAACTTACAGGAAGATTTCTTTGCTAAGCTCTGGTACTTCATCAGGCAATAACTAAGAAGTGCTGCTAAGTTTGATGGAGCTTACATAGCAGGTAAGTGGATATAGACTGCCACTCAAGTGACAGCTTGGGAGAATCTGCCAATTTTAGTTTTTTAATTTTCCAATCTTAAATTCAGTCCTCCAAATTTCCACATCTGTTTCCATTTTTTTTAAAAAAAACACAAACAAACCCTCATCACAATTCACCAGCATTTTAATGCATATTTCTCCTGATGCACATAGTTTGTATGAAATTTTGTTTAATACATACAATTTTTGCAAAGCAATTTGCCCTATTAGAATGCACTGTGGCATGTTATTTTCACTAATATGGGTTTGTTTGTTTGTTTTCCACACTTTACCCCAGTATCTGCAATTTTGTACAGATTAAACATTGCAAAATTAAGAAAAGTGTGAATTTCAAAGGACGTCTGTGTTTCGTTTCTCATATTGTCTTGAAAAGTGAAAGGTAGGTTTGCTTTTAAATTCCATTTGAATTGAATTTCTGCCCCATTCATATTGACAGCTCACTATTTCCCCTTGCCAGACCATCATTCTTCATTGTCCCCTTAATGGTTCTCATGATACAATGTGAGCTGTGACGAAAATGCTGACTGCTCATCCTCTAGGGGCCTTCTCATATTACAACGGGTTAGGTGCAGTAAGTAGCATATATATTCTTTTTCTCTTGCTTCTGGCATGAGATGTGATGAAGGAGCTTGCAAATCTACATAAGAGGAACTCTTCTGCGTCAGGTAAGTGTCCCATCTAATTCAGCATCCTGTTCGAACAGTGGTAAACCTGGGGGAAGCCAGCAAACAGGACCTGAGCACTGGACCCTGTGCTTTTCAGTGAAATGTATGGTCAAATGAAATTTATCCTACTCCACCCTCTTCACAGGTTACACTAGAAGGGAAAAGTGAAGAGACTCAAGTCCATACAGAAACGGTTTGAAATATCCATATAAGAGAGTTAGAAAAACACATTGCAAAAGTGAATACATTAGTCATTCGCTTGCAGCACAGATTGTACAGTCATACCTCGGTTCAAGTACGCCTCAGTTTGAGTATTTTCAGTTTAAATACTCTGCAGACCTGTCTGGAACGGATTAATCCACTTTCCATTACTTTCAATGGGAAAGTTCACTTCAGGTTGAGTACGCTTCAGGTTCAGTACGGACTTCCAGAACCAATTACACTCATACCTCGGGTTAAGTATTCTTCAGGTTGAGTACTCCGCGGACCCATCTGGAACAGATTAATCCACTTTCCATTACTTTCAATGGGAAAGTTCACTTCAGGTTAAGCACGCTTCAGGTTAAGTACGGACTTCCAGAACCAATTACACTCATACCTTGGGTTAAGTACGCTTCAGGTTGAGTACTCCGTGGACCCGTCTGGAACGGATTAATCCATTTTCCATTACTTTCAATGGGAAAGTTCGCTTCAGGTTAAGTACAGACTTCCGGAAGCAATTGTGTTTGTAAACCGAGGCACCACTGTAATGCTCTAAGTGCCTCTAAGGGATATTTAAAAAAAAAAACCCAAAAGAAACAAGAATGTCAGTATATATTTATACTATTGTTCCTAAAAGCTTCAACCGAATGGCTTATGTTTCAAGGAAAGTTGTTAAGATGGCAGCTCCATCATTTAAATGTTTATTTATTAGCTTTAAAAACCCTGCTTAAGACAGAACACTCTTCATGTTTTTAATCCTTGAATTATTGCTTAAAATGTGCAGCCGCTTCCCCCTCTACCTCCCAAATTAACTGGAGTGATGTACAATGTTGATGACAGACTGGCAAACTACACCTGGTGAACAGGACACAGTAAAATGCTTCCTTCCTGTCAGGATTGGCCACAGTTTGCACTATTGGTGTCATGGCTGCAAAGCGAAGGGCAAAAGAAACAGCATTATTCTCTTTAGTTTCCAGCATGGCTTTGCTAAGGAAAGTGCAAGGTGTCAACAGACATTTCCCATCAAATGTGAGTGGGGGGGGGTGACACAAAGAGGGGGAAAATATTATTTTTAGCATTCTGAGGTGTAACTTGTAAACTGTGGTGGATCCAATAGACACCTGGGTCTAAGGGAGTGGGACTCCAATTTCAAGTGCTTTTTTTTTTTAAGTGCCATTTTATTTCTGTATTTTGTTAGGTCAGGGACAAGGCCACTTTGCCTTCTGGAAAACCTTCCAGAGCTCACATGCCGGTGGTGAGCTGGACCACAGGCAAAAGTGGAAATGTAAATTTTACCTTTGCACAGTAGGCTAGTTTCTTCACCCACCGCTTTCTATCCTCCACTCAAGCAAGCAAAATGCATTGTGGGAGTTCAAGGATACATTCCAGGCAGGCAATAAGGCAGCAGAGAGAAGGTTGCAAAGCAGGACCAGTGACGGGAATGGTCTCTAGGCAGAACGTGTGCAGTGGGGGAAGTCACAAGGGCCATATGAACAGACTGGGGGGAGGGTACATTTATTCCTTGAGACTGAGGTTCCTTACCATTGGTTTAAGGAGACAAACTGAACTCCACGAAAAACCTGCTAAATCAGGCATCCCCAAACTGCGGCCCTCCAGATGTTTTGGCCTACAACTCCCATGATCCCTAGCTAACAGGACCAGTGGTTGGGGAAGATGGGAATTGTAGTCCAAAACATCTGGAGGGCCGAAGTTTGGGGGTGCCTGTGCTAAATCATTAACTGTTGTTTCCATTCTTCAATTGGCTCCCAGTACGTTTCTGAGCACAATTCAAAGTGTTGGTGCTGACCTTTAAAGCCCTAAACAGCCTCAGCCCTGTATACCTAAAGGGGCGTCTCCACCTCCATCATTCAACCCGGACACTGAGGTCCAGCTCTGAGCTTCTGGTGGTTCCCTCGCTGCGAGAAGTGAGGTTACAGGGAACCAGGCAGGCAGCCTTCTCGGTAGTGGCACCTGCCCTGCCATCAGATGTCAAATAAATAAACAACTTCCTTTAATCTTTTGTTGGAAACTACCCAGAGTGGCTGGGGAAACACAGCCAGATGGGCAGGGTAATAGTAATAATAATAATAATAATAATAATAATAATAATAATAATAATAATAATAAATTTATACCCCACCCATCTGGCTGAGTTTCCCCAGCCACTCTGGGCGGCTTCCATCAGAATATTAAAATGCAATAATATATTAAACATTAAAAGCCTACTTAAACATGTCTGCCTTCAGATGTCTTCTATATATCAGGTAGTTGTTTATTTATTTGACATCTGATGGGAGGGTGTCCCACATAAATTATTATTATATTATTATTACCCAAAAGTAAAGTCTGGTACACACATGCAGGTTCACCACTTGATAATGCTCCTTTTCTCTCCCTTCTCCTTCAAATTGCACATTTTGGGGTTGGAGGGGGGTGAGGCAGCATTGCATCTAGCCTTGAAGAAGGCAAGGCAAGTCTACAATCTCAACTGCTGAACACATGCTCCATGTGGCACTAGCCAATGCAGGGAGAAAATAGTTCCACACACAGAATGAGTGACAAATGGGACAATGCCCCATTCGTAGAAATAACATTGATTTTTTTGTAACAATTAGAAATTTGTGGTGGTTTTGGTTCTACCCACCCCCCATTCATTATAAAACAAATTGGCATCCCTAGTAAAAAACAACAATGTCAAATAGTGTTTGTCATCCACCTTGACTACAGTTACAGAAGTCTACATCCAGCTGTGCAGTCCAATATTTGTGATATTCCCTACCAAGTCTGGAACTCACTTTATATTTTAGCTTGCAGAACAAATGCACTTTTATCAAGCTTTTACAGATAGGGTACCCTTACAGCTGTGACAAACAGATCAAAACAGTTGCTCCCTGCGAGACAAAAGGGAGCTTCAGAAGAAATTCAGCATGACATAGCCAATCTTAATTTCCCAAATGAGTGATACACCCATTGAATTTCATCTTTGATGCCTGCCTTCAAAACTCTGCAAAATATATATTGCCGTAAGCAAAGTTTACACTCTGGTGTCAGGGGAAACCTAGGGAAGGGAAGGAAGTGGGAGGGAGTAGATATGTTACATGTCAAGTGCTGAGTTGAAATGGTTTCTATCTATACCATGACAGCAACAAAGATTTTCTCCAGGCTCTATTTTTTGGTGGTGTTTGTTGGCTTCACTGTACTGCTGGTAAAATAATTTTTTATGGGTGAAGCATTAGATAATGATAGAGGTATGAGACAATTTAAAATGCCATGCTCACTAAACAATGCCATATTTGGAGGTCAAAAAGAATTATCTCTGAAAAGCAGCAAATCTAACAAGTACTCATTTGCACCCGACTGAAACTATGTTCGTTAGGTCCCAGGTCCTAATGATACTTGAAAGTCATATTTGTGAGCTCTCAAAAAATACTTGGGCCTGCTGTGCCATGGACCTCTTTTTGAGTCTGCTTCAGATTGAATCAGATTGAGTTACTTCTGACACAATTGGAAATAACTTTGTTTATTTCCTGAGCATTATGGAAAATTGAGGTCTGGAGAGCTATGAACGCTTCTTCAGCCCAGATTTTAATATGAGCCCAATACTTTTTTGAGCTCATGTATCATATTAGGCATGCTTGTAAGAGCCCCTAAGTTTACCTCAGAACCTGGTTCATGCCCCCACCCTGAGGTGGCGATTTCACATGTTACCAAGCCTATACATGTTCCTCTCAGAAGAACTATGAAGGCTTACATCAATATATATCAAGATAAAATCAGAAATCAGGTATATACATGTGCAAAAGAAAAAAAAAGTGCAAGATGAGATTGGCTGGAAGCACTAAAGGGTGGGGGGAGGGTTGGTGGTGGTAGGGAAAATATAAGTTTGTATCTAAGTTAATTTTGTATTTTAGTTAAGTTTGTATTTCAGTTAACCATAATTAAGTTTTGAATATTTTATTTTAATGTTTTGTTTATTATTTGGTTATTGATTGTAAATTGCAAATATTGCAACAATTTGTTTTATAATTTCTGTACATTTCTGTGAATTGCTAATAAAGTTTTTAAAAAACAAACCCTATACATGTTCCTGATCATACATTCCACCTTGACATGTGCTAGATACAAATCTCTGGGCATAAATAACAGCCTGCTTCTCAATGTTTTCCAACTGTGTTTTGACCAGGGAGCTCTGCATGTAGTGGGAAAGAGGCAATATATGCTCCTTGAGTCCCTGACTAACCTGAATAAAACAACAAACATGGAGAGAAGGCAAGAGGATGAGATGGAATGGACAATGAGTAGAGCTAGCTAGGGTTGAAGGAACTTATCTCAGTGCATTAATGGAGGTGAGGCAGTGATTCAAGAAACTTGAACAATGCAGGGAAAAAACTTGGCTTTCTGAGGAAAGGGGTTACCCGAGTCTCAGACTTTCTTTCCATACCTAGTAATCTCCATATTTTATGTGATCTTTCTCATAATGTAAAAGCCACTTTTGGAAAACTAGAAAAATCTAGCGGAAGTTTAGTATTCATTTCCATGATACTTGTTTCCAGAATAGAAAAATGTTTGCAACCCATTTAACACTGAAAATTGCAGGTTTTAAGTGATCATTTGGGGAGTGTGGGGTAAACCCATCATGCAATTATTTCACACCTTTGAGATTTTAGTGCAACATAGCAGTATATCAATCAAAAAGCCTACACAATTCAACAGATAATGCAGTATAAAATAATCTGGGATAGAAATACTAGCATTATAATAAGGGGGGGGGACTAAAAATAATCTGCACGTCTGAATGCTCCCTCTGGGTGCTTAACACTCCAAAATGTACAGTAAGAATAGATGGCACTTTCAGATCCAGAGAACATTTTCCTCATCACGAGTAGTTCTAGAGAGCTCAGGGATTGGAGGAAAGGGCTTAAAGCTAAGGATATGTTCTTTCCTGACATAACTGGACCCGAGCAGCTATTGTTACAGGATTAAACTCTGAGTGGAAAGGATTTTAATAACACTCTTTCCACATTTTTGTAATTCAAACCTGGAAGGTGTACTTGTACATATTGTAGTTGTTGATTTTGGTTGTCTAGAACACCATCTATAATTAAAGTCTAATGAGCTGAGCTGGGTGTATTCTGCACTAAAGAATTAGCATTTGTTGCAAAATAGACTGCTCAGAGGATCTGATTTTCTTAGGCATCTTTTGAAGAGTTTCAAGAGTCCTTTTCAGTTGGGTCACTTTTACGTGATTGGCCAGTTAAGCAGGCTTTGCCCACATACTTTTGGTCCTATATTTGCTGCTATAAGATGTCAAAATTTTCTGCTTTTTATTTATTCTTTAATTTTAAATTTATTTTATTCTACCATACACAAGATATAAACACAAAGAAGACCAACAAGAATACAAACATTACACACACACCCCAAAAAACCACACAAACCAGAAATTACAAAGGGGGCCATGTATCCATTCTCTTAATTTGTCAACAGAATCAGAAGATGTGAGGAAACCCTGTTAGTAGAAACATTAAGAGTATTTCCAATATTGGTAGTACCAGTTGGAGGAGAGAGATTTGCTATTTGTATTATTGAGCTAAATCTGATCCTATAGTTTGCATTGCCTGCATTGTATAATTCTGACTGTGTGGCTTAGCCCCCATATTCCTGGGATGCTTTTTCCTTAAAATGCTTTTAGTGCCTCTGTGTGAAAGTGCAATGAAAACATTCAACAGCTAGACAGGATGGCCTTGACAGAAAGCACAAGGAGCATCAGGAGATGTTCAAGGTCTACACCAGGAGATGACGCAAATATCAGGCACACTCAAGGCTGCTTGAGGCTGGCACCGGGGTAGCATTGCTGAGTCAGCATGTGTTTATAAGAAGGACAGGATACGGATCTTCCTTATAGGTCTTTGTAACCTATGACCCTCTTGCGTGCGCACTCTTACAGAGTGGATTCCTGAGGAGGGGGGAAGGAGCCCAAGAATTGTATAAGAATATTTGCAATTTGTCTTTCTTTACTCTTGTCGTGAAGGTGATCACCAAGAGTCTCTCGATATCGAGATTAAACTCTTTCTCTGGATTCAACCCCCGGTGTCGTTATGGACTGTCTCTGTCCCTGCCTGGGTGCAACTTAAAGAACCATTATTAATCCAATAAGGCTACACAGTGAGTCCTGGATGTTGGTCCCAGAGGAAATTTGACGTTTCAAGCAGGGGGAAATGAAAGCTGAAGTTCTCAAGAAAATAGTACATTCTGTGCTTCTTATGTGCTCCCGTAATATAATGGCATTCACACTACCTGACTAATATAAATTCTATGCCAGGGAGAGTTTCCTTTGTTTAATTATGAATACACTTGGATAGACCTCAGATTTAGAATCGTGGATAATTTTGGGACTCTGGGGTTCAGAACATTGCCGTTATTCACACAAGTCTCTGCATATCTCCCCAAGTTGCTTGGCAGTGCTTCACACTTTGAGAAACACACCTCTACACTGCCTGCCCCAGTCCTACATACTGCCTATCTGGGACTGTAGGAGGAAGGCATTCAATCACCAATGGATTGCAATATCCATGAACTTCAGTTTTCCCTGACAAGGTTGCTAGACCAGGGGGCACAGAAAAGCACGTCACACAAACACACCTCTAACTTCTCCTTTTCCCAATTGTATGGCCATTGCTTCCCTGATTTGCTGCTGCCTGTGGTGGGGATGGGAAAGGCAAAAGTGAGCACCTTCCTGTTTCAGAAGCAAACGGAGGGCAACATTGTTCCCTCTTCATCCAACGTGTGTGCTGCTGCATCCTCCAAGGGCTGCAAAAGTGGGATGGGCTTGAAATGGGGAGGTGAAAATATCCCATGTTGGCTCAGCACTAATTGGTTCACTTTCCTTCCTTGCCTACATCACACAGCCATTTTGTGCTATGTCAGGTTCCTGGGTCCATGTTAAGTGGTTTCCCAGGGACAGTCAAAAATTATTTTCAAATATAATGAGGGCATCCTTTCACTGGTGACCTCTCCTCCCACAAATACTCCCATTTATTTACCAACAATAGTAAATCTTTTACAGCCATCCATCTTGCCCCCCCCACCATTACAGTGTTTATGATTTCTTGCAGTTTTCATCATCCCTGAAAGCAACCATGAAAACAAAATGCAGGATAAACACTTCCACAAGGAGGCACATCCACTGCTAGTAAAGGATGTGGGAATATTTCATTAATTCAGATCTTTCATTTTAAAAAATGAAATATTGGCATACTGCTAGGGCTGTGCTTTCTTATTTGGAAAATAAAAATGAATGTTTCATAGTGCAAAGGTTTTCTAAATGACTTCTTTAAGAAATGTATCACAGAAACTGTACTTAGAAAAGATGCTATTGATTAAAAACAGTAAAGGTCAGGAGTTGTTATTCCTTATATTGAGTGAACACACAGCACACCAATGCCCACCATTTTAGAAAAGAGCAGAGTGTCTTTTAAGCATCAATGAGTGTTACTTTAGCAAAAAAACAAACAAAAAACCCCTTATTTATTAAGTTATTTAAAGAATTGAAGTTCAAATTTGGTGCAGAAGTGCAAACTTTGTGGAGTTCACTACTGCCTGTCCTTATATCAATAGCAGATGCATTGGGGGGGGGGGGGTAATTTGCTTGACATCCTAGCAGCTGAGTTTTTGCTGCTTGTCAAGAGGGAGGGGACAGGTAGCGGAAGGTCAGTGTGACCTGCAGAGCCAATCTGGTGCTCCTTCCCATGTGTCTGTACTGTGCTGAGCTACCCACCACCTTGAGCTCTCCTTCCTGGTAATCAGCAGCAGCTCTGCTGTTGGGAGATCATCTGGACACCACCACCCCATCATGGTGTCTACTACTACCAGGGTCTTCTACCACTAACTACTGCATGGGAGCCTGTGTTAAAACATGGTGGAGATTAGCGGGGATATAGCAGGAATGGGGAACCCATTCCCCTCCAGATGTTTCCCCTATCATCCCTGACCATTGGCTCTGTTAGAAGTTGGAGTACAACAGCAGAGAGTCACTGGTTCTCCATCTCTGAAACAGAGACAGGTTAGAATAGCAGGTGCCTATCTGAAATGTTGGATCCTCTGAAGCAAGAGCTGGCAGAACAGCTCTCTGTATGGGAGAAAACAGAGTGGAACAGGTCCTCTTGTGAATGGATGCTGAACTCCAAGACTTAAAGAATGTATGTTAAAAGAGATAGAACTAGTGGAGATGGAACAATTAATGGAGGGATCTAGAAGAAATTACTTTGAGAAGATCCGGAGAAACCAAATGGAAGTAGGTGATGGTTGTTTGTTTCCAGCTGACAAAACGGAGACTTCCAAAGAAGTTGCACAATAAGAGGTCCTGACACCATTTGTTTTGTATATTCAGGTTATTGGGTGACCTAGGATGCATTGTGGGAACTCCTTTCCCCAGATATATATGATTCTTAACTGGAGGGAAAGAGCTCAATACATCTCTAGAGGTGTTATGATTGCTGGATCTCTTGGAGTGTTTCGATGTTACTAGAAGAGCAGCTGTTGTTGGGATGGTGTGTGCATGTCTCTCTCCAAGGTGCTGAATTGGAACTCTAAAAGGATTGTGTTCTATCAATTGGGTCAGCATAGAAGTAGCTTTGGTTTCACACATGCACATGAGCTACTCAAGTTGATTACTTAGCACTTGATGGTGACTCACACAGCTGCCTATATGGACTGACTCCCTTAAAAAGCATTGCCTCTGAAGCCATTTGAATGTGCTGCTGATCAGTGATGATTTGTTCACTCTCGCAAATCCCCACTTGACACTGCAGTTTGGAGCCGCAGGTTCCATCTGGGCAGCCAAGGACCTCCATATACACTCCCCAGACTTGTGCCCCAGAGAGGTCACTTAAGTGATGCTAACATGGCAAAAACAATACAAGAGGCAGCAGCTATGAGTTATCAGTCTCTGTAGCCACAGCAGGTGTGGTGATTCTCCAGTGGTTTGACTTCTCTACCAGAGGCACACTCCATTGTTTTTCAAGACAGATTGATGCCAATAACAACAACTGCAGTTATAAGGTGTTGAAGAGGCATGCATGTGAACTAACTCAGGGATGTGGAGTTGGAATGTTGGCTAGCATCTTTAATTCATCCCAATCTACAGATCTGGTTGCGTACTACAATCACAACACACTGTTTGCAAGGTATGTGTGTTTCCCAGAAGGCAGAGTAAGTTTAGAAAGGGCACTGAAGTTTAAAACTTTTGAGAAACATTGGCTGGTGGAGAAGAAGGTAGATTATATCTACATTGAACAGACTAGGTCACCTGAGCGTTCTAGACAGCTTACTTTCCAATATTCCAACTTTCTGCTGTAATATAAGGAGCCAAATAATCAACAAGCTAAACAATAAACAACTTCAGTGCAAGTTCTAGAACATGATGTTTCCACTTCTGATTGTTAAGGAACAGGTGTCAGTAAATTTAGCCGTATAGCTTTGTCACACATTTCTTAAATATACTTTTTTACCATATGTTCAGTGCTGAAATGTCTCCTACCTGATGGTTTCTTCCTCACTGAATTCATCATGCTTCTCTGCTAAAAAAAATGAGAAGAACCCTCCCCTCATAGATTTAACTCACATTAGAATACCATTGCTATATTTTTCATACTCCATACCCCTTCTTAAAAATGCATTTTGCTAAATCCTTTGTAGCTGGGTTTGTCAGCTGAACAGAGTAAAATATGCTTTTCTGTTTCTGGGCCTTGATCAGCAGCTTGATCTGAAATATGATGGCCAGCATTAGCATCTGCTAAATGTCTGCGGATCAAGTACGGGGACAAATGATTTTTAAAAAGTTGACAGCTCTGGATCAAACTGTTCGATTTCAACAGCGTCCTGCGGCACCGTAAAGCCTAACAAATCCATAACCTTAATTTCCTAGTTATAAAACCCACTCTCCCCTTACATCTTTTAAAGACTGCATATTCTTCAGAAAGACACCCCCTTGTGTGTCCCCTTCCCACCATCCTCCCTCTCCCTCTTGAAATAAATGAACATTATTGTTCCCCACGGACCCCCTAAATGACATCCTCTGTGTATAACTGTAGATGCATTCTGCAAAAGTTCCACCTCCTCCTCTTCTTCCCCTGCTGGGTTGCAGCCTTAGTTCAGTTCAAGTGTGTTTTTCATGTTAATAATTCCCTGAAACTGCTTTTTTCCTCATTAAGAATGATGAGGTGACAATAGCTCCTGTGGCTCCCCCTTTTCAAGGGATGAATATCAAGTTTTTCATATAAATACATGGCTGATGCCGCCTTTTTGTGTTATTTTTAAGGGCTATGTTTTTGTGTGCGTGTGCAGCGATGGTAAAAGGACACCCATGAGGCAAACCTTCAGGTGGTCCCAATATGTAAGTAGCATGTCGCTGAGAGAATTACAAAGCATAATTCATTTCTGTGGTACAAAGCAGCCAACAGCTCAGCAGAGATTTCCCTAACCAGCGGCCTTGGGTACCTTCTTGAAAGGCAAACTAAATAATACAGGCCATTGAATTAAAACTTATTATTCCTTTGAATTTGGAAAGGGGGAGGGGGGGAGAAAGAATAGAACTGGTAACAAACAACAAGAAAGAAGCGAGTTACAGGAAATAAATTGAGGGTCTCTCCATAGTTTCCTGAAGTTTCCCCCTCTCCTCAAAGAATCTTCTTGTTTAGACAGAGAATCTAATTACATGTTGCATTAATGAAGTAATTAGGAATCATGCTGTGGGCGTTTAAACATTAAATATCAGTTGTTGGTGGGAAGATCTCATTGAAACTGTGGTGTATGAGGAGAGGATGTTTAAACTTTTCATTCACAGCCAAAATCTTGGTAAAATCTTGGTAAAATGTTGCCTCCTTTCTTGGCAATGGGAAGGTCCCCCCCCCCAATGCTAATGGTTGCATGTAGTATGGACATTGAGCTTACACCTGGGGATGGAAGCCTTAAAGTTCTCCTCTTCGTGCACTGTGGTGATACCACCTCCCCCATTCATCAGTTATTTCATTTTAAAACTAAAATATTATTAATTAATTAATCCCAACCTTTTTCCCTGACAGAACTCAAGGCGGCTTGTGGATAAAAACAAGAACTGCAAAAAAAAACACAGAAGGGGGGGGAAGCAATCATTAAAATAAAATTAAACAATGATAGAATTAAAGCTATATGGATATATAGATTTTGTTTAAAAACAAACCAATAATTACAATAAAAACAGCATGTTACCAGTCCTTTAATTAAAAGCAATGAGTTCCTACAGCCCTGTTGGAACAAGAAAATATTACACCTCACGGCAGAAGCACAGCAAAGAAGAAGCCAGTCCAGCTTCTCTGGGGAGGGAATTCCAAAGTCTGTGAGTGGCTACCTGAGAGAAGACTCTCTCCCATCTTCCAGCCAAGTGGGCCTGCAAGTGTGGTGGGACCAGAATAAGAGCCTCCTCTGAAGATCTCAAAACCTGGGAAGGTTAGTATTTCACATAGCTTGGACCTAAGCCATGTAGGACCTAAGTCACTGACATCTAGCCACCTCATTAACTTACTTACAAGTTTTCTTACATACCTTTCACCATAAGGGCCTAGGTAAAGGGACCACTGACCATTAGGTCCAGTCGTGAGCGACTCTGGGGTTGCGGCGCTCATCTCGCATTATTGGCCGAGGGAGCCGGCGTACAGCTTCCAGGTCATGTGGCCAGCATGACAAAGCCGCTTCTGGCGAACCAGAGCAGCACATGGAAATGCCTAGGGAGGGTTATTACAATACAATAATGCAGTGATAGAAACAAATAAAGTCATTCTAACAAAAACAGAACATTATAGATTCAACAAACATGGTGGATCCCACAAGGCAAGATACCTTCGGTTGTATGCAGCATAGCACTAAGGTGGTAACTTTCATTAGCACAAGGACTTATCCTTGCACAGCAGAAAATCCATGTCTCATGCACTCCCTAAATCTGTTTCGGGTTCCCCTCAACTCTCTGGAGCAGATTTGGGAATGACACAGGAGAGGAGTTGGGGGGGGGTGCCCATTGAGCTAGTGCTAATCGTTGAGCTAGCACAACTATTTAGTTGCACAGCACCCCTTAACGGCCAGGGTATTTTCAAAATATGGCAGAAGCTGTACAAAGGAGACATCACAAACAGGGCCGTCTTAAGCATGTCGGGCACCCAGGTGCCATGGTGCGGAGATCACTCTGGCGCACCCCTCCCGCCCTGTTTCTCGCCACGGCTGGTGGGCGGGCACAGCACGGCTGCCGTGCGGCTGCCGCGTGGCGCCCCCTGGCGGCCTGCCACCCATCTTTCCCTTAGAGCTGGCCCTGATCACAAATACCACTGTTGGGAGAGAGTTCCACAATTTTTCCCATTGCTAAAAACCACAGGAAAGGAGAATGCTCTAGTGCACGAATCATTCTTGTGGGTTTCCCACAGGTATCTGGTTTGCCATTGCAAAAACAGGTTGCTGGACTAGATGGGCCACTGGCCTGATCCAGCAGACTCTTCATGTGTTCTTATTTAGGGGCTGCCCCAGAGAAATCTGTCTCCCAGAAAACTGCTCCTCTCACTTTTGAGGGTGGCAGAACTACCAAGACCTCCTGTTTCCTCAACTTTTCAACCCAAGACTATGACTAAACCTTTGGTGTTGAAAAGGCCATTCCTGCTTCATTCCTCCAATGGACTAGAAAATTGTTTTGCTTATTATATTTTGTTGATGACAATCACAAAATGGTTTCCTTATCACGTAGACCAGGCATCCCCAAACTGCGGCCCTCCAGATGTTTTGGCTTACAACTCCCATGATCCCTAGCTAACAGGACCAGGGGTCGGGGAAGATGGGAATTGTAGTCCAAAACATCTGGAGGGCCAAAGTTTGGGGATGCCTGACGTAGACAGATTATGATTAGGGTGGTGGTGATAAACTCTTCATAATCCTAACATAGAAAAGAAAACATATAGTTGTGTTTTAGCTTAAAAATTAGTATTCCAAAGGGTTATAAGCAAAAAGACCATCTCTCAATAAACCTGTCAACTTGATTTATAAAATGATTCCTCAAAAAATAAATCAACTTTGTTCACAAGGCAAGAGGCAAAAACAACTGAGGGATTTTGAGTGATCTTTGCAGGGTGAGGGTGAAGGATCCATTGTACATCCCAAGCCATATTTCAGATTCCTTCTTGTTATTTTATTCAATTTCTCATTAAGAATGAAGCACTGCAGGGCAAAGAAAGAAAAATTTGCAAGGTTAAAAACAAACAAACACCTGGAACATTATTATTTATAAGCTAGTAATGCACAAATACAGATTTTTCTGTGAAAGAAGTGAGGCTGACTATTCTCTTCTTCAAAGCCATACTTAAAATTCATCTCTTCCTTCTGCTGAGGGTGATTGGTTTCCCCCTATTATCAATCAAAAAGGACTACAATGGAGGGTGGAGCGATTTGAGGGCAATGGATTGTTTTTGTTTGTTTATCATTCTTGAACTAAAAATTTAATCACTGCCATGATCATAGGATGGGCTCCGCTCCAAAACTAATGTGTTCCCTGCCATCTTACTTGGTTCAGCCCCAGCCAACAAGCTTCTGTTTAGCAATTTGCCCAAGAAATTTGCTTCCTGGTGGTGCTCACTCGATGTGGATGGCAGAGCATGAAAGACAGTTCAAAGATTTCAAGTATGCACTGATAGCACTGTGAGTGTTGCAATCCTTTGACCCGTTGAAAGAGGTCAAGCTCTTTGTGGTTGATTCAGAAACAGGGCTCAAAGCTATGTTGCTACAAAGAACAGTAACTGAAGGACTGTCTTATGTTGCATGAGTTGCTTAGATGGTTCATCATAAACACCACCATATTTAACAGAGGTGGTTTTTACAGTGCTTCAGATAAAGCACAGGTGGCTCAGTGATATAAAGCCATGTTTTCTAACTTTGAGTCCCCACATGTTGTTGGACTACAACCCCAGCCAGCTTAGCATCTGATGCAAATCACGAGTTCATACTGCCATTTAGAAAGAAATGAACCAGTTTTGTTCCCTCCATATTTGCATGGTGAAATTTTGTCATGGAAAGTTTCTATGTGATAGGTGATCTTCCACCAAGGTGAGCAAAACTCCAAGAGGAAGATGAATTGCCTATATCTAGGTGCATTTATAGGTTGTTAAAGGTGAGTTCATATCTGCATGTTCATGTCAAGTCAAGGGATGATGCGTGTGTGAAAGAGCCACCAGGGATTTCTGTTTCACATCACCACAAACAATACATTTTTAGTGGAAGCATTTCAAATATGCAGCTGAAATTAATATGTTACAAAATTACAAAACACTGGGTAATATATGCAGATGCTTTCATCAGCCTTAAGGCTAATAGATTAACTATATCCATTTTATGTGGGGAACATATCATGTGTGATGAATGGGAGCTGGGAATTCATCAAAATTTGAATTTTGGGAAATTTGTTTCAATTCCCATGTAATTCTAGATTTGAACAGACAAGTGGGTGGATAGGATGTATTATACATTTTACATATGTCTATTTGTTGCTATAAAGTATTTTTTTTTTGTAACAAACTGGGTTCATGCTTTGGCATATTGTTTTCCTAGAGCCAAAATGTCTCCTTTGTTTCCCTCTTATTATATGTCACTATAAAGCAATAATGTTGTTTCCTATTGGCTAATTATCAGATGGCATTGTATAATCATTAATGCAGCTATTTGCAGAATAAGGAAAGTAGTGATCAAAAGTTAGCAGTAGAGAATGCATTTGTCCCAATAATGTGGTATTTGCAGTAATACCACAGAGCAAAATATCATTGCATATTTCAAGAAACTTTGTTAAAAGCTCGATGTCCTACATTGTGCCATAGGTAGAAAATATTAAGCAGCAGGCTTACATATCACTGTGCCTTATTAGCTGAGTAAAGGTAAAGGGACCCCTGACCATTAGGTCCAATCGTGGATGACTCTGGGGTTGCGCGCTCATCTCACATTATTGGCCGAGGGAGCCGGCGTATAGCTTCCAGGTCATGTGGCCAGCATGACAAAGCCGCTTCTGGCAACCCAGAGCAGCACATGGAAACGCCGTTTACCTTCCCGCTGTAGCGGTTCCTATTTATCTACTTGCATTTTGATGTGCTTTCGAACTGCTAGGTTGGCAGGAGCTGGGACCAAGCAACGGGAGCTCACCCCGTCACAGGGATTCGAACCGCCAACCTTCTGATCAGCAAGCCCTAGGCTCAGTGGTTTAACCACAGTGCCACCTGGGTCCCTATTAGCTGAGTAATGTACATCTTTAAGATATATCAGCATAATGTTACTTTAGTAAACTGTTCCTTTAGATAAGCTTCAGGTGCCTTTACTTCCTTCCTAATCAGATAATTGGCCTAAAAGATCTAAAAAGCCTATGTTGAATTGTATGACATTTTTGTTTGTCTGATAAAAGCTGTGGTCTCTATTGGTATCCATTTTGTGCAAAAATATAGAAATGCCGTTTACCTTCCCACTGGAGTGGTACCTATTTATCTACTTGCACTTTGACATGCTTTCAAACTGCTAGGTTGGCAGGAGCTGGGACCGAGCAACGGGAGCTCACCCCGTCGCGGGGATTTGAACCACCAACCTTCTGATCGGCAAGCCCTAGGCACAGTGCCACCTGCGTCCCCGGTGTTTCTTCCACTCCCCAATAAGAAAGTCCACAAACAGTCAATCCAAAGCTATTGGCCTAGCTCTAGTATTCAAACCCACCCCCCTTCACATGGAAAAACATGAAGAAGAGGTTGTCCATTCCTTCTGAAATACATTAAATGACAGGCCTCTATTTTAGCATTTGGAAAGCAATGTATTAATAAGAACATAAAAAGAACCTGCTGGATCAGGCTAATAGCCCATTTAGTCTAGTATCCTGTTCTCATGGTGGCCACCAATTGGTTGAAAACCTGCCAGCACGTCTCAGCGACAAGCACATTCTGCGGTTTCCCTAGGTGGAAATGATATAGACAATAAAAGTTTTGGAGAAGAGTTGGATAATGAGTTGAGCGTGGGAGGCTGCATATATGAGAACTGAAGGACATTGCTGGTGCACACAAGAGAAGGAGCATCTCTAGATCCCTGGATGGTACCAAACCAGATGCATCAGCAACTAATGGAAAAGGTCAGCAATTAGGAGTTACGTGGTGGCATTTAGGAAGCTGGTGCTTCTGTTTTGAGTGGTCTACTTAAAAATGTCCAAATGCTTTTCCAAGGCTGAATGAATGCATTTGATACCACACACAGGACTGGAATGGGAACTTTAGAAATAAGAGGTGGTGAACTAGACTTTAAATAAAAGAACTGAGGAATGAGTTAGAATTAGAAGGGGATTATGAGGCGACAATGCATCATTTTTAGGAGAGCAACCATTTTTTAAAAAAATAAATGTAGCATAAAAGAATTTGCAAGCCCTGTGTCATAATGCTTGGAGGAAAAGGCCACATTATAGTAATTCACAATCCAGAGGATTTTTGGTACCCATGAGCATTAGTTTAACACTCTTTTTGTTGGCAAAAGGTCACTATTTGTTTTACAACATCCACTCCAGTTATTCCATCCCCCCCCCCCCTTGACTGATGAAATCTCACAGGGGAAGTGTCAGCAGCCGCAGAGTTCAGATGGAAATAATTTTCTTTCCTTTGCTTGTGTTCAAATGCACAGCAGAAATTTCTCCACCTTGTGTCATGCTTAGTTTCTCCATACAGCTGACATTCAAAATCGTACATAATCATACACAGAAGTATTGGAAGGCTGTGTACACTATAGGAAAGCATTGCAGCTCATAGCACTCCTGCAAAGCCCTCAACAGCCCAAATGGGGGTTGATGACAAGAATTGACATGGTTGAAGGCCTATGAAGTCCCAGTCTCCAACAGGGACTCCACTGCTGACTGTCAGATCCCTCTAAACTTTTGGCCTCTCCTCCTTACTCTCACTGCCTGTTCACCCATCCACACTTAGAAAATTGAGTGGTGAGAAAGAGTAAGGAGATGGAGAAGCACCTTCCAATTGCCTTGTCCTATTATTCTTCCTATGCTCTGAAGGGGTGGTGAGTCGCATCCTTTCCGAAATTCAGACCTTCTTGTGCCTTAGCTATGCCTATATCCTTTGCTGCTCTTGGGATGTTATCCAAGCTGAGGATGACCTGTTTTTTTGTACGCAGATCTGACATGGTTAAAACAAACAAGCCATGTGGGTGTGCTCTGTGGTGAAGATCTTTCATATACCTGCTGGGTTGCTAATTCATTTGCAGGGGGAGGAACCATGTGATCAGCTGCATCCGCATGGTTCAGTTGCCAAAACTGTACCCCTCTGCATGATTGCCTGGCAGCAGTAACGTAGTGTAGGTTGCCAGTGCCCGGGGCCATGTAAAGGGAGAAGGAGGGAGGGAGGCAAACAGATGGAGTCTGCATGCACATTCAGCTGCCTAATGGCATTCACATCACCCAGGAGATCATAGCTGCAGTGATAAGAAAAGAAGAGTGGTTCTGTTGTCTGGAGGGGTCACTTCCTGGTTTGCATAGAGAAGCTGGTTTCCATGGAGTCCAGCGACAGAAGAACACAGATGTATTGAGCCAGCGTGGTGTAGTGGTTAAGAGCGGTGGACTCGCAATCTGGTGAACCGGGTTCGCTTCCCCGCTCCTCCACATGCAGCTGCTGGGTGACCTTGGGCTAGTCTCACTTCTCTGAAGTCTCTCAGCCTCACTCACCTCACAGTGTTTGTTGTTGGGGAGGAAGGGAAAGGAGATTATTAGCTGCTTTGAGACTCCTTCGGGTAGTGATAAAGTGGGATATCAAATCCAAACTCTTCTTCTTCTTCTTCTTCTTCTTCTTCTTCTTCTTCTTCTTCTTCTTCTTCTTCTTCTTCTTCTTCCTCCTCCTCCTCCTCCTCCTCCTCCTCCTCCTCCTCCTCCTCCTCCCTCCATCCCTTAATTCTTCTCTAGGTGGGATATCAAGTCCAAAGTCGTCCTCCTCCTCCTTCTCTTCTTCTTCTGGCAGCACTGGGTGTTGAAATTTTGTGCCCCCTAACAATTTTGCACCCAGGGCAGCCCCCCCCCCCGTGTGCCCTCCCCCCCAATGCTACACCACTGCCTAGCAGTAAGTCCCTCTTACTGCCAAACTTAAAGTAACATTTCTCCAGATTTCCACATCAGTTTGCATTTTTTTAAAAAAAAGTTGGCATGAAAATTCACCAGCATTTCTCCTAGCATGCACATTTTTATTTTTATTTTTTTGCAAAGCAATTTTCCTTAATATAATTTGGCCGTTGTGACACTTGTGGCAGCAACTTTATATTTAGTAAATAAAAAAAAAGATGTTAAAACTCCTTTTATTTAAGTTTTTCAGTGCCTCTAGACAAGGTTGCCTTGATGAACACTCAGTTACTATACCAATAGATATTTAAGAATTAAAGAAGAGCCCTTGTGAATCAGACCAAAGTTGTATTTAGTCCAGCATTCTGTTCTCACAGTGGCCAACCAGATGTCAGTAGGAACCCTTCAAATCAGGGCATAAGCTCAACAGGAATCTCTACACTTTTGCTCTTTAGCAACTGATATCAAGTTACTCTTGGTGTATATGAATTCCCAGCACTACAGTACGTTTCTGATAAGAAACCCTTCTTAAACACGAGAAACTAGCTTGCTAGCCATCTTCTGGGAGCTTTATAAAAGCGATAAATCAGTCTTTCATGAAAGAGCACACAAATCCTGAATCCCTTTTAATTAGACAATTAAATCCTAATTAGCTATTAAATTTTTAACACAACTCTGTTAAAGTAGACTCCATGAATTTTTAGCATGTGTCTACATTGGCCGTTCTAAGTGCACAGTGATGATTGCAACGATGTGAGAGAATTTAATCCCTCCATTTAAACTTGAAGGGGTCCTGAAATGTACAGGCAAAATGTAGCCAAATAATACCCATACAGTTTGGGATCATTATAATAATTCTTTTGCAACGGAACAATAACATTTATAGCATTGTGTTGCCATTCACGTCAGCTGACATTTGTATTTTATATTGCCATTCACAGCAGCTGACATTTGTATTTCTAGACTAGATGACCCTTGAGATTCCTCCCAACTCTACAATTCTATGATTCTAAGTTACTATGATTCTTTATGACTCTAAGATTCTATGATTCTTTAAAAGTTGTATGAAGGCAAATCAGATCTCAATAAATTGTCACATACCCAACACTTCTCTGATGAAAATAGAGATGTCTTATTCTGTAATAATAATAGTCATTTTATTATTTATACCCCACCCATTTAACTGGGTTGCCCCAGCCACTCTGGGCAGCATCCATCATATATAAAAACATAAGAAAATATTAAACTTTATAATAATAAAAAATTCCCTATATAGGGCTGCCTTCAGATGTCTTCTAAAGGTTGTATTTATTTGGCTCAGGGGTCGAATAATTCCATACCTTCTGATGAAAATAGGGGTGTCGTACCCAGGTGGTGCTGTGGTTAAACCACTGAGCCTAGGGCTTGCTGATCAGAAGGTCGGCGGTTCGAATCCCTGTGACGGGGTGAGCTCCTGTTGCTTGGTCCCAGCTCCTGCCAACCTAGCAGTTCGAAAGCACGTCAAAATGCAAGTAGATAAATAGGAACCGCTACAGCGGGAAGGTAAATGGCGTTTCCATGTGCTGCTCTGGTTCACCAGAAACGGCTATGTCATGCTGGCCACATGACCTGGAAGCTATACGCCGGCTCCCTCGGCCAATAATGCGAGATGAGCGCGCAACCCCAGAGTCGGTCACGACTGGACCTAATGGTCAGGGGTCCCTTTACCTTTACCTTTACCATACCCTCCAACATTTCTCTGATAAAAATAGGGATGTACCAAGGAAAAGTAGGACATTCCAGGATCAAATCAGAAACTGGGACAGCTTCTGTAAATCTGGGACTGTCCCTGGAAAATAGGGACACTTCGAGGTCTTTTGTCACATCCCTAATAATTGTAGTGGATTCTTGTAATGCCTTCTGTGTGGAGCTGTGCTCAAAGACTATCCAGAAACTGCAGTTAATGCAGAATACAAGTACCTGGCTATTAAGTGGGACAGAACATTTAAGGTAAACAATGTTTCCGCGCACTCTGGCTTCTGTTACAGTGTCCTGTTGCACCAGAAGTGGTTTATTCATGCCGGCCACATGACCCGGAAAGCTGTCTGCGGACAAACACCAGCTCCTTCTGACTGAAAGCAAAATGAGCACTGCACCCCATAGTCACCTTTGACTGGACTTAGCCATCCAGGGGTCCTTCACCTTTACCTTTTTTACCTGCAACAAAACAAGGCAAAGAGAGCCCAAAATTAAATGGGATATGTAACTGCTCTGAAATGTTCAAGATCTGGATCCATTTAACTGAATTTTTGGTAATGTATTCCTAATATTTTAAAAAACTAAGGCCCTTATTTAAACGGATAAGTTGGGTGAGGATACCCGTTTCCCAGCCTATCATTAGATCATAGAAAAGTGAACTGCTCGCCATCCATAGCATGCACACAGACTGCTAATAGGTTTTTGTTTCTCTGTTTAGAGTCAGAGAGTAAGTTTTCTTGTTAGCTCCTAGCCCTCGCAATGCACTGCTCTTGCTGTACTTTTCAGAAAGCTGGAGTCTGACTTGTTAGGGGTCTCGGAGGAAAACAAGATCAATAACTTGTCACAGCAAGAGATACTTTACTGTCTGCAGGGTGCTGTAATATATAGCATAGTGCAGGAGGGAGGGGGGGCGGAAATCCCAATTCTCAGCTTTGTGCAATTGAGCAGGCGGCTATTAAGGAAGTTAAACAACTTTTTTCCTAGTAATTTAATCCCCAGATCATTAAGCACAAATGTCACTTTGTAGATGTGCTTCTATGTTTGAGGCTCCTCTGGAAGAAGACAGGGCGGGGGGGAGAGCAGCATATGAAATATGCTCTTGGCTTTGATTAGTTTAAGGCTGCTGATTGGTATGTTGTGCCTCTTTATTTAGAGGCAAGTCTTTCAAAAATTTGCAATTTCTCCAGAGTGCGTGGTGACGGAAAGCTACTGAAAGCAACCAAAGGCTATAAAACCTCTTCATTTTCACATCATTCCCCGCAATCCTTCACCTCTCACGTTTCACAGAGTGATAACCTGGTTTAATTAGCACAACTGGCAATTAATTGTTTCCTTCTGGAAGCGGCAATTTGCATCCATGCCTTCTGACCTCCTATGTTTAAGAGTACATTCTCTTTAGGTGCAGTGAAACAAACGTACAAGCAAAACAAAAAAATAATTTGACGATGGGCCATCATTTGATAAAACTGCTTAGCAGCTCTTTTATGTGATTTTTGCATGAATTGGTAAGATATAAGCAGTTTGTTGCTTCTGTTGCCTTTTGTTTGTAATTGTAATGCGCACAAATGATTTTTGAGGTTGAGAAGCATTGTAGAAATGCAGGTCATGATCCATACCAGCACAGGCAGAGATTAGTATTGTAAGGAACGCCTTCTGTAGCTTTTTTCAAACTTACTCTGAAGGTGCTCACATGATTGCATGTGCATCACAATGTGTTAATTTCCACACAGGCCAGGAAGCCTGTGTATGCTGCATCCTTAAACTCATGCAACCACTGCTTTGCCCTCCAGTGCCTTGGTGTGCAGAATACTGAAGCCCCAGCACTCCTGATGTGCTCATTGGCCAGTGTATTACACTGCATACTTGCAATTGACAAAGGCCAGCATCCACCTAAGTCAATTGGCAGAGCACGATACTCTTAATCTCAGGGTCACGGGTTCGAGCCCCATGTTGAGCAAAAAGATTCTTGCATTGCAGAGGGTTGGACTAGATGGCCCTTTGTCTTGAGCCCAAGTCAAGCATAGGTCATCAGTTAAAAAACCACAGTGTCAGTGAAGTTAGCTCTTTATTTATTTATTTATTTATTTATTTTTAAAAACTGAATCACTGCAGGGCTAGTGATCCCAGCTATAATTCCCGGTAGGTCTTGCTCTGATGAGGCAGTTGCAAGGCCAGAAAGTCCCTGTCCGCTCCCCCCCCCACTCTCTAAGGCTCCTCCTATCCAGGGTATTTCCCAAGCAGATGCAAATTGCATCCCCACACAACCAATTTCTGCTATGCTCTTTTCATTTTTCTTCATGTTCAAGGAGACCAGGAGGGAGGGAAGCTGGTCGCAGCAGGAGAGGTAGACTCCTTGGGTTTTTCAGCAGCCTGCCTCATCTCTGCCTCCTAGCCACCCCGCTCCTCTCCAGACTCCACTTCAGCTTTGGAGTCTGTACAGCTCTCTTCCACAGACTCGTCCTGCTCACTAAACCCTGTTGCCTCTTCTGCTTCCAACACCTCCTCCACCCTTGTCTGCTCCTTCTTCTCCCTCTGACCACTCAACCACTCATCATAATCCTACCACCAATCCCCTGACTCCAAGCCTTATTCCCTTGGGGGGGGGGTTCCCCAGCTGATGCCTCCCACCACTCCTTCACATCCAGCCAGTCCATGACACCCTTGGGGGCCCTTTCAACTCTACAATTCTATGACTCGTATTACTCTAAAGGGAAAGAACTATGCAGCATCAAGCCTTATGCCATGCTATACTCTCATAAAAATGGGCTCTGCTCAATAAATTGTAATGTTGGGAAGCCTTGAATCCCTCTTTATCTGCGTTCCAGTGCGCAGAGGTGAGGGTTGAGCAGACAGACTCACTTCAATGATCCCCACCTTTCTTACCTTGGTCCTTATACAGCTGACAGGAACCAGCACAGGCTTTGCAGCATTCAGGGGAAGTGTACCATTCCCAGAAACACTGCCCATGTTCCCGGATATGTCCTCAGGTGATAAATGGTAAGTTATCTCCATCCTGAGCTTGCAGGTTTTCTCTGTGCAGCTTCCCTGTGGATTATTTTAAATGCGCAAGGTCTACAAACTGAAATGCACCTCCTACCTGTAGGTGAGAGGTATAAATCAAGGTGAAAGCTACAGGTGGGGCTGCCATATGTCCTCATTTCCCCAGACATTACCAGAATTTCAAAGGCAGAATGGAATGGTGGCGCTTTGTCCTGGGTCTTAGGCAAGTCAATCAAAAAATTGATTATTATTTTTTGAGGTGTCCTGGTTTTTACTTTTTGAAATATGGCAACCCTACTAAAGGAAGGCTGAAAAGCTGAGAAGGAAAAATAAATATTCCAGTACATTGTTGTCAGTCATCTGAGTCCACAGAAGCCAGCACAGTTGCACCAAGCTCTGCCAAGCCCAAATGTTCTATATATACAGCATCTCGTCTGTGTTTAGTTTTTGCATGACAAAATGGTGCTTCACTTTCCAAGAAATGCAAATAGCTGTCCTGACAAAGAAATCTAAAGTGCCTCATTAAAAATGTTTCAAAGATACCATCCAAGGCTCATGGAGCGGGAGCTGGCTTAGAAAAGGTTGCTTTTTTTCCTGTTTTTAAAGATCAAATCTAGATTCTCATAATGAAAATAAATGGGTGGGTTTTTTTCTGCCTGCAAAGTATGAATTCTCCATGTTTTGAGTCATCTCAGATGCAAACACAAAACAGAGGTGCTTTCCCCCTCTAGGTAATCTAATTCTTTCTTATTTGTTTCCGTTGTGCTACTAAAAATAGCCATAAAGAGATAATGAAGGGAACAAAACAGCCAAGGTAGGAGCATGTCTGAACTGCATTGTTCTCTATTTACATTACAGTGCCAAATAATGTTTTGGGGATTCCTTGGGGAATATTGATAAAATAACGTATTTAAGGTGGGGGGAAGAGGTGCAATATAACTGAAAAAGAACCAGAGGGGACAAATGGGGGTGTGGGACTGGCCCGATTCTCAATTCTATATCCTATTTCTCCCAGTTTTCCTGGAGCGTTTTCTTTCTATTTTCTTTTGCCTCCAACTGGTCCATTTGGGTGAATAGAATACTGCCCCACCAAGCTCGGTCTGCCTCAATTTCCCTGCCTTCTTATTTACAACCATTCAGGAAATGGCTCTGCCCATCATTGGATATGGCTGTTAGGAGTTGTCTTACACATGAGTAGGACTGGCATGTTCTCTCCCTCCTAGTCAATCATATGGGAGCTTCAAAAGCTTTCTCCAGCCCGAACATCACAGCAACTGATGCCAAAAAGCATTAGCACGCTTAGGGATCTTCAGAGTCTTCGATGTTTGCGTAACAGACTCCAGCAACTCAGCATTTGGCTAATATATTTTATTTACATATAAACACACATGGAGCACTGCAACATGGCTCCCTCTCTCTCTAGCATCAGACAGCAAAGAAGAAGAAAAAACACAAAAGACAATAGTCCCACTTCACGGAACACAGTAACACAAACATCCTGTCTCTGTTACTTCCCACTTTGTGGAAAGAAAAACATACACCGTCATGTGATATACAACAATCCCATGACTGCAGACACAGGGAATGAATCTCCAACAATGGCTTCCCAAGGTTGTTAGGAAGAGTCACTTTAAGCCACCCAAATGCCTGTGTAATCCAGTATGTTTTTAAATGTTGATAATGGGAGAAACAGACACTCTTAACTTGGGAGAATATTCCGCAAATGGAGAACTACCACCAAGAAGGTTGTGCCATGGGAGAGCACCAACTGGGACTGAGATGGTTTGTGTTGTTGGAGGTGTTCTTTTAGGTACTTAAGTTCCAGAATATTTAGGGCTTTGTTTGCTGGTGCTAAGGGATGCGTGTGGCGCTGTGGGTTAAACCACAGAGCCTAGGGCTTGCTGATCAGAAGGTTGGTGGTTCGAATCCCCGCAACGGGGTGAGCTCCCATTGCTCGGTCCCTGCTCCTGCCAACCTAGCAGTTCAAAAGCATGTCAAAGTGCAAGTAGATAAATAGGTACCACTCTGGCGGGAATGTAAACAGCATTTCCGTGTGCTGCTCTGGTTTGCCAGAAGCGGCTTAGTCATGCTGGCCACATGACCTGGAAGTTGTACGCCGGCTCCCTTGACCTATAGAGGAAGATGAGCGCGCAACCCCAGAGTCATCCACGACTGGACCGAATGGTCAGGGATCCCTTTACCTTTATTTATGCTGGTGCTAACACCTTGACTTTTGCCCAGTAGCTCACATGGCAAAGAAAATATATATCATACAGAAGTAGTAATTTTAGCAATGACATTTTATCCTGATACAGTGAGAAACTATTAAGGGGAAAGATGCTAGAGAATACAGCCACTTCCTGATAGCAAAGATGCAGCAGATTTGAGTTTATCTTAAAATAAAATAAAAATATCACACATTGCCAGAAAGAGGCAGGTAGGCAATGAGCAATTTACAGCATTCAGCCTCAGGTGACTGACTCAGAGTTACCAAGGAATTAAGAGTTAGAAAGCAGAAGGTCTCTTTGATCAAAAACACCACAGAGAATGAGAGGGAAACAGAATGAGGAGGAGGGGGGGCCGAGAGAAAGAGCAATCTTAGGGGAATTGAGTCTGATCCCTAAGTCCCAGAGCTGGAGGGTAAAACTAAAGTGATTTGATGCTGTTTCCTGTTTCCTATGCATCTGATCAAGCTGGGGAGAGCAAAAATTTGTATGACATGTTGTCAGGTTGTAAGCCAGTAGAATAAAAATAGAGGGGTATATACAACTGGTGCTCTTGCTTCTGATCCAACAGGAAGCACCCAATAATCAAGGAGAAGGGTCCCTACTGCAGCCCCTAGTGCTCTCTAAGGACCTATTCTGGAGGATCCCCTAACACTTCAGAACAGCTTTTTTTTGGGGGGGTAAGGCACTGCGGGCAGCAGGAGGGAGGGGACTCAGCAAACATTTCCTCCACTTGTCCCCCATTAGTGGAGGCATCTACTAGATCAACAGTGCTAAGAGGACTAAATGGATCCCACGCACACGCTGAACATTGCTTGCTCCTAGAACATGACAAGTCTCCGCATGTAAAAGAGAGGGGGGGGATGTGCAAATGAGTACCATTTGAGAACAATGATAGGCAGCACTATTGGGGAAACCTAGATAGTACATGCATGCCCAATCATGCATATGCATGTGCAAAGAGCCACGCCCAAGAGATAACCAGGCTGACATGTTGGATTGCATGCTAACTGCAGAACATGCACAGAAGGGCCCAGTACTTGGACCCTGAGCTACTTGCAACCCCTCTACAACAGGAGTCTTGCGTACTTATCTAGGCTTCCACCACAAGCATGGCCACAGGTACACTTAGAAGAAATGAAAGGATGCTTTATCAGTGCAGGCTCAGATGCACAAAAAAGCCAGATGCAGTATAGGAGCTCTTACAAGGCGAAATGTTAGCAGGAACAAGTTTGGTCAAGGCGGAAAGAGCTGTGTTCCTAAGTCTGAGATAATTAACAAGAATTCCAAGGTTGTATGTAAACAGCAAAGATGCTCCAATACCTTTCCCCATGGACCCATCAAGCTTTTCAGTAGAAGTGTAGATGCTCAGCTTCTCACAAGTATCTCTGCTTTTGCAGGAGTTTCTAGCCTGAAACCAGGTCTAGAGGGGTGCATTTCCAATTTTCTCTTGATATGCTGCCCACATCTCTGAATCCTCCCATTGTGGCACTTCAGAAGGTACCCTGAAGTCCTCCTCATCTGCCATTGTGGACATGGCCTCTGGAGATTTTGACAGTCCTGTCTTCTCCAGAGACAAAAGAGAGGAAGCCTCTGGGACCTCAGCTTCAACAGTGGAGCTATGCTTGTTCAGAGGAATGGATCAATTGTTTCCTCACCTCCCTCCATTGTCTCACCTCTATGCCATTGTCTCACCTCCCTCCCATTTGTCACCTTCACCTTCCATTTCCTCCCACTCCTGCACTGAATCAGAGTACTCAGAGGGAATCAGGACAGCACTCCTGGCAGGATATCCTGTCATGCAGAAAGCATTTGGCACTGGGCAGAAGTATTTTCTGCAAGTAAGGAAGCAGCTTATATACAGTAGAAATGTTCGGAGTGCCGTAAATTGTGTCTGTGATAAAATAACCCAGGATCTACTTGTGTATCAGATGATGATCTTAGGAGAGTTAAGGGTGTTCACATTATGAACTGCTCATGTCAAGCTCACAGAAGTGAGCAGGGAGCTTGGGGTTTCGTAATACATCACATTTTCCTTTTTCAGCCTGAGAGCTATGAGACTCCTGATGTTCTAAATCAGATTGAACCCAGCTGAAGCTGAACAGAATGAGAGACCGAGGAAATAATACAAAGCAGAGGTTTTCAATTCCACACTCACAATATTGATTCAGGGAGATTTTATTTTGTGTATAAGTATAATTGTATCGATTTTCATAAAACTGGAGAATTGGAAAATACAGCTTGCATGCTGTTTAAAGTACACTGTGCTGTGTTAAGAATTGGAGATTTTAAAGAGCTTGGCTGAATCACGGCGGCGAACAACTTTTCTGGGGGAATAAAGGACAATATGCTTTCATTAAAGCACATAAGAGCACAGGCGCATTAGTGGGTTGGAGATGGGATTAGGGCTCTTGTTTCTACAAATGTACATCATGTAATACCTTATTGCTCGGTGATCCACAGGTGATGCTCATGCAACATTCATCATGTAGCAGGCTCCCCATTCCCCCAACCATTTGACAGCACACATATGCATTAGGTGAGCATAACACAATGCTTGGAAATGAACTGCCATCACTCCAAAGGATTGCTCCTTCATAGTCACAGCATGCAGGGCCAGCATCAGAAGCTGATGCATCTGAGTACCCATCAAGGTCCATGTTCCTTCAGCAGGGCAGGGCAGGGGCAGCTGCTGTCCCTCCTTCAGCCTCCTGGCCCTGCTGGTCCTACTCCTTTGCTGCCACTACTTATTCATCTGCCCTCTCCAACCAAGAGAGAGGAACAAGGAGGAGAAATCAGTATTGGTGTCACGACTGAGCCAGCCCAGCTAGCTTTCAGTGGAGGAAGTAGGCAGGAAGAGATAGGGTTAACTACCAGAAGAGAGGAGCTTAGCCGAGCACCAACTTCCCCGCCCTTAGGAATGCAGGTTGCCAGGTCTCTCAGGGGGAGGGAAAAGGTGAGGAAGAGAAGATTGACTGTCTTCTCAGGAAGCAGTTGGAGGGGACCCAATGAGGCCAGGGAGTCGCTGCTGGGGGAGGATGTGTGATAGGAGGCCGAAGCAGAAACGTAAGGGGCAGAAATCCCATTTAAGTTGGAGGAAGGGGAAGGACTCGGCAGAAGAGTCATCATAATTCATGATGGCAGCAGCTGGGTAAATGCCGTCCAGCGTTATCTGTCTACTTGGTCAAAAAAATAATCCTTTCTACTTAATTAGGCTCCCTGTGTTGTCGAGCTGGAGGCTGGATGCCTGACAATTGCCCTCTCCCTCTGTGTGCCAGCCTAGATTGTGCATGGAAGGAGAGGAAAAGTGATTGATTTGACAAGTCCTCACGCATTCCCCGGTGGGCGGTGTTGCAGCCCGGCATCCAGGACCTGGCTGGAGGGTGGAGGGATGCCGCCTGCATCATGGGGACTCCTGGCCACGTCACGCCCCCGGGTGTCCAATCGGCACAGCCGGGGGCATACTATTTAATCGGGGTGGGAACCCTCTGTGTAGTTTACATCAGATGATATATAGAATATGTGTATCAATAAATTCAAAACTTAAAAACAACGTGGCATGAGATTAATGAAAATATGAATAAAAATCATATATATATATATATATATATATATATATATATATATATATACACACACGATCAAATTCCATGTTAAAATTGCATGGAAAAAAATGCTGCCTAAACAATTATATTTTTATTTTGATAGCAGGCACGGAAAATGAAGGTGCCTGCCTAATTTCCGTGGAAAGGGGGTTCCAGAGGGTAGGTCTTGCCACACTGGTTGATAACTTCCTTGCAAACGAAGCATGTGCATAGCAGCAAGGAAAGGGTCTCCACCTTGATCAACAGCTCTATAACCTGGAATTGGCACTGGCATTATTTTATTTTATGAATTTATAAACCACCTGCCATTCAATAATACTGTGGTGATGTAAAAGAGAAATAAATAAAGCAAAGATACAAAGCCCAAACAGTAAAAAAATGATTAAATCCATCTGCAGAATCTAGTCTTCTAATCCATCATGGGGTCAGATACCATCTGGTCATGATTTAAAAAAGAAATTTCCAATCAAGGAATATGATATGTCTTCTTGTGCTGCTTATATACGGAGTCCCTCATCTTATCTGGTATTTCCTTCCTCTCTTGAGCCATTATGTTAAAACACACAGCCACACAGTTCTTTTTAAGAGGCAATAAGATTTGTAGCAAAATACTGCAATGGGTTATGTGAGCTATGCCAAGGCAGATATACCAGCTGCTGCGGTCATTGAAGAATGAACAGGTTTTATCCATGTTTATTTATTTCGCAGTTGGACATTTTGCAAGAATTTGGGAAGGGGGAGGGTAGATGAAAATCAAACAAACAAACAAACAAATATTCGTAAAGGAGCACAGCTTTAGACTAGAGAGGCTAGGGTTTAAACATGGGCTCAAGCTGTGAGTTCAAGCTCATCATAAAAGGGAAATATTGACTGCTTTATCCCCCAGCGTTCTCCTAAACATGAGTATGGCCAGTGATAAAATGATGCACCCTTTTATTACATTCCCACGCCACACAGAGGCACTAAAAAATCCAGCCTTTAAGTATGGGCATAGCTATTCAGTCAGCCATTCATTATCTTTATATATCCTGTCACCCAGCCATGAAACAGATTCCACCCACCCCTGACAGATTGCAATCATACTAAATCACAATTAAAATCTAGATACAAAACCAATTAAATAAACCACAAAAAACCAAGGATAAAGAAAGGAAGCAGCAGTATGAGCAGTCAAAAGCATTCATCCTTCCTCAGCTAAGAAGGTTAATTTCAGTCTAGAATTTGACAGAGCATGGGCCAAATGAGTGGTTGATGCAAATATATTTTGCCTGGGATTGTCAGATCTGTGCACACACAATGTCCCATGTAGTGAACCTCTGAGTGGCAGGTGACAGACTATCAAAGCTTACAATACCGTACTTACTTTCCCATTTTCTGGCGCGAATTCTGTTCCTAACATCCTCCTGCCCCGTTCCACCTATTTGGTCATATGTTTTAATGTGTTGAGGGTCCTACTACAGCAGGCATCCCCAAACTTCGGCCCTCCAGATGTTTTGGACTACAATTCCCATCTTCCCCGACCACTGGTCCTGTTAGCTAAGGATCATGGGAGTTGTAGGCCAAAACATCTGGAGGGCCGCAGTTTGGGGATGCCTGTACTACAGCAATGATATATCTGTGAGACCAGTCCTCTGTTTGGTGAGCTTGCCTCTTGAAACAAGCATTCAAATGGATTTAACGGCTTAACAGGGCCGTCACAAGCACGTTGGGCGCCCTGGCGCTGTGGTGTGGAGATCGCTCTGGCGCCCCTGCCCCGCTCTGTTTCTTGCCGCGGCTGGTGGGCGGGTGCAGCGCGCAGCATGGTTTCTGCGTGGCTCTGCTGTGTGGCGCCCCCCTACTGGGCCGGTGCCCCGCGCCACCCAGACTACCCCTGGAGCCGGCCCTGCAGCTTAATAACTGATAACGGCAAACATCATTCCTTCTCTGTGAGATTAAGTATTTTAAAATATTTTAACATTTAATATTTTAAAGTGTCTCAAGTGATGGTTACTGTAGCCCATCCAATGGTAGCAAATTATGATTATGCTCTGGGTCTAAAATCAACCATAATCGTGGATGAAAATTGGTTTTTAAAAAGTTCTTCTCAGCCTTTCCAAACCTTGTGTCCTCCACAACGTTTTGGATTACAACTCCCAATGGGTCTCTTAAGCATGGCGATGGCTAGGGCTGATGGGAGTTGCGGTCCAAAACGGGTCAGCAGGTTAAATGCTGATTGCTGTTAAGAATCAGGATAGCAGTGAGCTTCTAAAAAGAGGTGCTTTCAACATACAGTGGTTATGACTGGGTATTTATTAAGATCCACTTTGCTTTGACTTTGTTTAAAAAAGTGGTATTTATTAATTATGAGCAAATTAATGCAGCAAATTAGTACTCCAAAAGGGAGACAGGAATTTGATCATTTTATGGAAGACTGGTGGCTAGTAATTGAATATTTGGATAGTGACTCTGTGATCAGGGAAGAGCCAAATAAAGACAAAGCTAAATTGCTCAGTTTGTCCATTTTGTTTTGTGCTAATTGAACCAGAAGTACTTCTAATTGTGATTATAATTCATAGGGAGGGATGGAGGAGTTCTGCTTAGTGTTTGGTGTAGTATCACAGGAAAAATAGCAAAACAAGAAGTTACACAAGTTACACAAATGGCTTTTTGTAGAGCTGGACAAAAAAGTATTGATGGAACAGGAGTACTAGGGTTTCAGTCCCCCAAATATTTTTTGAGGGGGATAACCCCCCCCCAATATTCAGAGGACATCACATGTGCGATGTCAGGGTGTCACACAATGTTGTCAGGATGTCACATGGCATCTTGTCAGGGGCCCCCAATCCTCTGGAGAAGCTGTTGCCTCTGCTGCCTGAATACTGCTGTAAGATTCTTCAGAGACTCAGGAAAATGCAGAGAAGTGGTCTAAAGAGACTATAGCTTTAGTACAGCATCATTTAGTATAGTGGCCTACCAGAATCTTTCATGGCTACCTGACCAGGTTCAGAGTGAGTGAGTCCTGACTAAAAAAGAGGACACATTTGCCAACTTCTTCTTTTAACTATGGATCTCTATGACGACTCTACCCATGAAAAAGAGGACATGTCCTGGAAAAGGAGAACTAATGGCAACCCTAATGGTGTATGGGAAAAAAAGATTGATCTATATTCTAGTACAGTCATACCTCGGTTTAAGTACACCTCGGTTTGAGTACTTTCAGTTTTAGGACTCGTCTGGAATGGATTAATTCATTTTCCATTACTTTCAATGGGGAAGTTCGCTTCAGGTTAAGTACGCGCCAGGTTAAGTACGGACTTCCAGAACCAATTACACTCGTACTTCGGGTTAAGTACGCTTCAGGTTGAGTACTCTGTGAACCCGTCAAACAGATTAATCCACTTTCCATTACTTTCAATGGGAAAGTTCGCTTCAGTTTAAGTACTCCACGGACCGCCTGGAACGGATTAATCCACTTTCCATTACTTTCAATGGGAACGTTTGCTTCAGGTTAAGAACGCTTCAGGTTAAGTACAGACTTCCGGAACCAATTGTGTCTGTAAACCGAGGTACCACTGTATATGAGAACTTCTCAGAAAACATAGTTAAGCACTAGAACTACCCATAAGTCTGGTTTAGTCCACAAACTAATGTTGCATTACAGAAATTAAGTTGGTCAGGGTCAGATCAACCTATGAATTGAAGGTTACTGGAAGTGTCATGCAAGCTAGTATAACTAGCCGTTATACTAAACCCTTTGATGCTGATTGGGAAAGTGTTCACCTGATTTTGCATTGGTACAAGGGCAAATGGAGAGCTGTTTCTCTCGTTGCAGTAGGCTGTGTGTTCTAGTCCCAGGCATTGTAGGCTGTTAAAAGCAAGTCACAGTTGGGAGTGGAGTGGGGTGCGGGAATGGGTGGAATCTCAATTCTCTTTGTTTGTGTGCAGAACTATAATTCTCTCTGGGATGACTGAAATCTCAAATGTCAGCGTATAAGTGGGAAAAGGTGGGGGTGGAAAGAATGTGGGCTCACTTTGAACTTTAGAAAAAACTTTATGCCTACTGAGATCTGCTGCTTTCCTTGAAGCTTCAGGGCTCTGCGTGTAAGCATGAACTCCTGCAGAGAGCCCAGGTTTTCACTGAGGAATGAAAACTTTTGGCCTGTTGATGCCGTTTGTATAATCCCATCTGCATACAGTGCCAGCACCCATTTCTTGGACGTAAATACAACAAAGGGCACCAGTGCTAGCTTATGCAGTAGGCAACAAAGCAACAACCCCCACCCCACCACTTGTAGTATGGTTTTATTTTTATTTTTTTGTAAAAGAATTTGACATTTGATATTTCCAAAAACAAAACATTAAAGTAGTCACTATGGGGAAAATCAGCACCTGGTTTGATTTCCTTCCATAACACACTATTTCCCTCACTTTTCTATTCTCTTTTAATTATTTTGAATTACATATGAGGGGCATCATAATTTTTTAGTGCTTATGGCCAGTGCCATTTTTCTAGCAAAAGGAGGTGCCAGAATTTGCTATGAGCGCCTCCCTTGTAATCTCATAATGGCCGTGGCGTCCACCTGAAAGGTGCAAGAACAAGTTCCAGCTGAAAAGAAAGCCCTACTTATGGCCTCTCAAGGTTTTCATGTGGCCTTAATGGACATGCCTTTGATGCCTGCAGTATTTGTTTTTCAAGTTTTATACAGGAAACATCTAGAGTTTGCAATGAATGACTATTTCATAGTGTTTGTGAGAAGAGAGCAGACAATCTTATATGAAAACAATAACAGAAAATATGGGCTATTGGTTTTTTTCTTGCAGATTTATGAAGGTTGTGTAACTATTATCCATGAAGTTGAATGCAGCCACCAGTCACGTATGGTAGCCAAACAGTGCATGGGTATCTGTTCAACTTTGGGGATAGGGTGCTCACAAATTGTGCAAGCCATTTTCAGGCATGGGAGTGAGTAGGTCAGTGGAAGAGCAAGAACAGGCTGCTCTCAATCTGCGGTTCATATAGAGATTATAGCATGTAATGCTATAGCATGTAATGCACATTTTTCTGATCTCGTAATACTTGTTGTTGCTCAAGGAAGTTGATTTGTGGAAAGCTTCAGGGAAATAAAGTTATCCCTCACACGGCACATAACTAACTTCCTCCTGACTTGAACATAAGCTGAACCTGTGTACGTTAAATGATACACTTCTCAACCTGCCTCCTCTGTGAGAGATTCAGAGATTGGTAAAGCCTCTCCTCTTACCAGAGGGGAGGAGTTGTGAGCCGGAGCCGGTTCCCGCATCGGCAGGGGGGCTATTTGGCCCCCTGCGTCAGTTCCCGGCTGCCACACTGCGCCGGGGCAGCTCCGTACCCTCAGGATCTTTTCAGTCACGACACACACATCCCATCCATGAAATTTTATCTCCAGTGAGGGGAGACTTTTGTCAACATTGATATCTTTCCAGTACCAAGTTAAGGTGTACCTCTTCTGCAAGCCATCATACACACACACACACACACACACACAACATTTTAAATTGTCTATGTAAATCATCTAGATACAAATAAATAAGACTTAAATGACTCTACAAAAAAAAAAAGGATTACAGAACAAGAGTTGTGTAGTTGATGAGTAACTGGTAAGTTAGCCCATATCAAAAGATTTCCATTCACTTCAGTGCCTGCTGAAGACATTCCTATTTAGACAAACCAACCAACATGTTTTCCCAGTAGTGATGTATGGAAGTGAGAGCTGGACCATAAAGAAAGCTGATCGCCAAAGAATTGTTGCTTTTGAATTATGGTGCTGGAGGAGACTCTTGAGAGTCCCATGGACTGCAAGAAGATCAAACCTATCCATTCTGAAGGAAATCAGCCCTGAGTGCTCACTAGAAGGACAGATCCTGAAGCTGAGGCTCCAATACTTTGACCACCTCATGAGAAGAGAAGACTCCCTGGAAAAGACCCTGCTGTTAGGAAAAATTGAGGGCACAAGGAGAGGGGGATGACAGAGGACGAGATGGTTGGACAGTGTTCTCGAAGCTACCAACATGAGTTTGACCAAACTGCGGGAGGCAGTGGAAGACAGGCATGCCTGGCGGGCTATGGTCCATGGGGTCACGAAGAGTCGGACACAACTAAACGACTAAACAACAACAACAACAACCAACATGTTTAGAAGGTTTGTATGAATTTCAATTTGTTTTAGTCTATTTTATTGGGGTTTTAACCCTCTGCATGTCTTAAATTGTGGTCATAAATTTTGTGTGTGATAATTTTAATGTTTTATTTATGTTGTGAATGGGATTCAGTCGTCGTCCCCCCTACAATCAAATCTATGAAATAAATAATAAATAAATTGCGAGCCACGTTTCAGAAAAGTTTAACCAATCCCAGAATGAATAGTACTGAAATGGTGTGAAGTGTCCACTTTACTTGCAGAAATATGGGTGAATTTCGCAACATTTTGCGGATTTTATTAATGCTACATCAGAATTTTTTTTGAAGTTGCATTCCATAATTGAGAAGTAATGCTTTATGGGGTTTGATCACAACACGCATTTTGATCCTTTGTTGTCCCAACTGCTTTACCTCTTTTCCCTTTTTAGTCTGTGCAGGGATAACCTCCTTCCTGGCTTTGTATGAGATTTAATCATGTCATCTTCTCATTCCACAGGGTTCTAAAATTCAAATGTTGCATATATTCATTCATTGATTTAAAGCAACCAACATAGAACCTATTTCTCATCCCTTTTTGTGTGTGTCCTTTTTCGGGAATATTTGCAAATCACCTCCTTCAGTAGAACAATTTGAACACTCAATCTAATTATATGCATGTCTCAGCATTCTTTGATTGCTTTTCTTTCAGCGTTCCTGATGGAATGGGTATCTCTCCAGTACAGGCATATCAGGAACAATAAATAACCATTAAAAACAGAAGATGATAATTAGCAATGAATTAGGTTGATTTCCAGGACAATGTAACAGTCATTGTTCCAGGATACTTCATGCTGAAGCAACATCTAGGCAGTAAGGTATTTTTAAACAAATATAGTGCATATTAAAAACAAATTGCCACTCAAAATAATAATGATTTTGAATAAATTCCAGTAATTAGCGGCACATGTTCTTAATTTGCACATATCCATTGTCTCTGGAAAAATATCAACTGTTATACAAAGGAGCAAAGAGAATCACAATGTTTGTGTATGAATAGGGAAATATGCTGGCAGAACAATCAGATTTGGGCTGGAACCATTTCCAATGAATATTTGCATTTAATTGTCAGTGATAAATAGCAGAAGGTCTAAATATGTGTGACTGCATCTGCACATATTAACTCCCATTTTCACCATCTCACTTTCTTCCTTTTCCCTTTCTACCCCCCTCTTCCAAAGTCTTCCCTCTGCCTAAAATTACATTTGATTTATTTTTTGCTGAATAATTGTGGGATGTAAAACTAGGTGCAGTCAAGTCACAACAGTTCCTAGAGTGACCACATGGATGAACACCTGACCAGGTCAGTTTCCTGTGATTGATCTGGGATGGACTTCCTCTACATGCAAATGAGATGGGTAAGCTGCCAGGTAAATGCACTGGCCAGCGGCCATTTCACCATCTTTGGATTTCGACGTCAGAGAAGCAACATCTCTAGTGAGGAATGTTCCCTCAAGGCTTCCAGCCTAGAGAGAACAAAAGGGATCCATGGCAAACAAGGCATGGACTCTACCTGTAAATACATTTATCTAAGCTAGCCTGCCTTTTTGAAATTATGCTGTTAACTCAGGATGCCTTGTAAGTAAACTCTTTTTACTTTTAAAGAGCATTGTGTCATGTATTTTCTTTTAAGGGGGATAAAGGGGAAATACCAGGAGAAATATATATAATATTCTAGAGGCTTCAGCAAGCCTGAGCAACCGTTTCTGCTGTGCATTAAAGGGGAATGTAACTCTGCTACGTTTGGAGCTTGTTAACACAAGCTAGGATAGGATATATTAAACAATATCTCCTCATCCACATTCCTGAACATTCCCACAATAATTATATTGCTGGGAACATTCTTTATTTCTTCTAATTTGCTGTATAAAGCACTATGTACGCAGTGCTTCATTTCTAGAAACTGTGGTCCAAGTATGTCTAGAAAAAACAATGCACTACTGATCTAAAAGTCCTTCTGCTATTGCACTCCAAAATACCAGCAGCCTGGAAGCCCTCCCAGGTTCAATTCCTCTCCCCATCATCTATGGTGACTCACCCTCTATTAACTGTGCCATTGTCTGCAGAAGCATGGGATACATACCCCTATAGCTTTGTAGGTTTGAAGTCACAATGTATGTTGAATGAATTAGGTGAGGTTGTGGAAGAAGTGGTAATGAGAGTGGTAAGAAGCTACGCTGAGGAATCGCGAGTTACATTCCATTTGATACCTAATTTCTGCTTCAGAAAGCCTGACATTATCAAATGCTCCCCCCCCTCCACCTCCTCTGCTTTCAATTGCTTTGGAATTCTTATTGAAGATGCTGAGTTACTGAACCATAGGATGGGCTCCAAGGGGTTTAACATATTCTTTTAGTTCTGGTGATATAAACTTCTGCACAGCAAAGACTTTTATGACAGTTTCCCAACATCAGTTATATGAAAGAATCCCCCTTTTTTAAAAAAAGAAGGAGAAGAAACCATTGGCTTTATCTGTTCTCATTACAAGGAGGAGGAAAACGGAAGAGCAGAAGCAGTTACACTTTATCCCACTTAAAAATGTTACATGAGGGGATCATAATCCGGTCCTGAAAATTGTCTAAGGGCTTTTTATGGGGCCTTGAGCAACCCTTGGGGACTGGAGGTATTTATGAGGGAGGTGTTTTATTAATATTTTAGTGTGTTTGCTTTTATGGAGGGTGTACTTTTATTGTTGTGTGATATTTTTTGTAAACCTGCCTTAGGAAACATGTTTGAGTTTTATTCTCTTTTCGTGTGGGATAAGAACACCATTAAATAAATAAGTAACTACTGGCTGGATCAAAATATCACAAACTTTTTTAAAAAAAAAGTTTATTTTTTGAGAACTGTTCGAGAAATACAGTCCATCCCAGTAGAATATTTGGAGAAATAGGCTCCACAATTTCACCATTCATGAGTTTCCAATGGAAAATGGGTATAATGAGTCTGCAAAGAAACTGGATTAATTTTGTGCATCTGCCTTTACTATGGAAGATGTAGGGCAGATCTGTGTTCCTGAACTAAATTTCACAGGAAGGGGATTGGAGGAACTGAGGTAAATAGTATTGACAAAGACTAGGCCATGGGACCCCAAACTATGGCCCGGGGCCCGGATGCGGCCCAATTGGGCTCCCAATCCGGCCCGCGGCGCCCCCCGCCGCCCGCCGCTGCCGCCCGCTCTTACGGCGCGCGGCGGGGCGGCGCTCTTCCAGGTCGGAAAAAAGCCCCGGAAATCCGTTGTGCGCATGCGTATGGGCCTCTCTCGACCCAGAAGAGGTCATTTCTGGTGCACTTCCGGGTCGGGGGAGGCCCATACGCATGCGCACAAACGATTTCTGGCGCTTTTTCCGACCTGGAAGCGCGCCGCTGCACTCCCCCGCCCGCCTGCCGGCCCGCACGGACACGCACTCCCCCACCCTCCGGCCCGCCATGCAATCGGCGCGGTGGGAACCGGCCCAAAGCCTGGTAAGTCTGGGGACCCCTGGACTAGGCCTTTTTGACAAATTAACTGAATTTTCACACGGACTGGATGGGACCACACATAATTCTATAAACTTCTATTATGTTTATAATATGTTTACTTGCCTTTCTTCCAAAGCCCCAAATGCTGTAATATTTCTCCATAGGGGAGTTGTTCTACCAACTTGATCATTGGGTTTATCCTTCTAGGAACATTTTCCAACTCTACAACACCAGTTGTGATGTGCTTTTTAACTTGTTAATTGCTATTTGGATTCAGAGGTGAGCAGTGGAGTAGCTGTTTGCTGATGATACCCAATTGTCCAGGGTGGTTAAAACAAAAAAAAAGGACTCCAAAGGGATGTCTCCAAACTGGGCCAATGGGCAGTAAAATGGCAAATACAATTCAATGTAAGCCTGATTTGACAGCATTCCTGCTCATGGGAGAGTTTTTAAGCATCCTCAACTGAATAGACTTTAAATCCCTCTTCTTCAGACTTTCAAACTCTTTGGACAAAGATTTGAAGAGCAGCTCACATGCCTGGGGACATTAGGGTCAAGTTTGCATACCCCCATTCACAATTCACATTGTGTGCTCATGCAATGTCTGAACACACTACATTGTTTAATAAAACTGTTATACTAGTGTTCTTTGAGGTCAGTTTACAATATTGGACATATAACTTCAGGGAAATCTGTCTGTAGGTAATGCTTTCATGTTGTTGTTTCTTTTATGGATTGTCCTGAGGGACATCCAAAAAAAGAGAGAAAAGAACATTACTTCAGTGGTGATGTTCTGTTGCTTTTCAGTGAGCGTGTGGAGATTCCAATATCTGCTGTCAGGTGGAAAGCTGAACAATAGTTGCAAGTTTTCCTTTATGTTAAAATAAAAATGTATCCAGTCTTATTCCTCAAAGAGTAGACCCAGATATAAATTGAAACTCAGAATGAAAACCTTAAAATTCAGATATATTTGATAAATTCTAGCATCATATCAAGAATTATGATTAGGTATACAGTCGTACCTCCTCTCCCGAACGCCTTGGGAGTCAAACGTTTTGGCTCCCGAATGATCGAAAACCGGAAGTGAGCATTCCGGTTTTTGAATGGTCTTTTGGAAGTCAAACATCCGACAGGGCTTCCGCGGCTTCCAATTGGCTGCAGGAGCTTCCTGCAGCCAATCAGAAGCTGTGCTTTGGAAGTCGAACATTTCAGAAGTCAAACGGACTTCCGGAATGGATTCTGTTCAACTTCCGAGGTATGGCTGTATCATAAAAATTGAATTCAGATTAATGTGGTGCACATTGAATTCAGATGAACATAAAGAAAAACCCTGAGTCTTTTCTACTGGGGATAGTGGACAACTCAATTAAAAAACAAGATGGGACATTGTTCTTGTATGCTGTGGCAGCAGCAAGAACTCTGATTGCATCACATTGGAAGAGTCAAGAAGTACCCAAAATTTCAGACTGGCAAGAGAAACTATTTGGATATTTGGACCTAGATAATTTGACCAATTCAATCAGAGGGCATTCCAATAAGAAATTTCAGCATAATTGGGAAAAATTTGGAGAATACATGAAAGCACAGTGCCCCACGATAAAATCCTGGGTCTATTTCTAAAGGTCTCATATAGATCTGTTTTGATTTGATTTAATCTATGTTATCAATTTTGAATGACGGTGAATTGTCTAATTTCTTTCTTTCTTTCTTTCTTTCTTTCTTTCTTTCTTTCTTTCTTTCTTTCTTTCTTTCTTTCTTTCTTTTCCCCCTTGTATAGTATGGATACTTTCAGGAATCACTGGACATAGATTTATAGACTTGAGGGGAAGCAGTACTGGAATATAGTCTCTGATAAACCTGGGAGTGAGATGAGTGGAAGTCGGACAGGAGAGGAGGAGGAGTAAGGGGGATAAGTTGAAGTTGAAGAATATGTATTTGAAAGACATTTAAATTGTCTTGATTATTTTGATTAAGGATATGAATGAAAATCTGAACGTATATACTTGACTGTTGATTCTTTTTAGTTAATTTTTTTCCTTTTTGTTTTTCCTTTTTTGAGTGTGTACGTGAAGGTGTTTATATTATTGTATTTTTATTTGAAATTTAATAAAGTTTATTTTAAACTGGAAAAAAAATGAATTCAGATGAATCATGATTCCTAAGGCAAAGTGGAGTATCTGAAGAGAGTTCTGGCTTGTGAAGCAAGATGGGCACCAATAAAAACAGAACTCTGAAGTGTTCCATGATGCTTTGGTGAGCCACACATCAAAAAATTGCTTCAGACTAGCATCTGCTAAAAGTGAAAGTACTGTCTCATAGCTTACCAGAATGCCTTTATTTCAGGGCATGAAATATCATTCTCGAATGTTAAGTATGTGCAACAAAAGTGCTGTACAATACCCATGATAGGAAAGAATGCAGGAAAAGCTGTAAGCTTCCAGACTCCTCCTCATAGTTTATCAGTCTCAGAGGGAGTCATGGGAAGGCCTGAAGAATACTGAGGCTGCCTCTTGAGGAAGGCTAAAGGAACTGATGGAAAATTGTTGACTGTGTTTACCTTAGTCCATTATGAATACTTCTGGGGAAGGGTCATTGCTCAGTGCTAGAACATCTGCCTTGCATGCAGAATGTCCCTAGTTCAATCCCTAGTGTCCCCAGCTAGGGCTTGATATACCTCTGGCTGAAACTCTAGGGAGCTGCTGCCAGTCCTTGTTGACAACACTGAGTTGGATGGACCAATGTTTTCACTTGGTACAAGGCACTATAGGAAGACAGGGGCGGGCAATCTGCTCCTGAAGGAAATAAGGAAGAGCTCCAAGGGGTCTCAAACCCCAGGACTGTAACAAATTTGTTGCAATTTCTGAATCTTTGCAGTAGCTACCGTAATCCATAATGAGAGATATGCAGCCTGCTTTTTTTTGCATTATCTGCAGTTCCTGGGAATAATTTTCTTCAAAGGGCACTGCATAGAGTGCATCTGAAGGCCATGAAGGCGTGAATGACAATTGCCAGCTCGGTCTGACTATAAAAATTAAGGCAATGTATTGCAGCTGTGATTTAGTAGAACAATTTAAAAAGGAGAGGCTCACAGCAGGATATTTAGTCTAAATCTTTTGATTAATAGTAGCAAAGGCTATAAAGCTTGCATGACTATATTACTGCAGGCATCCCACCCCATTTGCCTTTAGAACTTTGGAAATGCACATCTTGGCAGTGACTACCATTTTATATAAATGAAGTGACTTTGGTTCTCAATCTTACATACAGAAGCGTCCTTGAGTTTAAATTGTGGCTTATCTGTTTTGCACTGAGACCTGCTGCAATGAAAGCATCAAACAAAGTATTTTGCTGTGTAAACACAGTTCCTCAGATGAACACATTGTCACATTTACTTACATTGCTGCTTGAGATCAGGCCCATAGAATCATTTTTCGTATTCTTTGTAGAATCAGATATAGTGGATTGGATCTAGACTTCCCATGATTCTTAGAATAGATCCATTGAAATCAGCTTGATGCCCTATGGATTTCAGTGGCTCTGCTCTAAGAATGGATCCAACCCATTAACTTAAAATGATGACATTTGTTTCACGATTGGTTCACATAGTGCTCTGAACTGTAGAACCCATTTTGTTTTTTGACTGCAGTAGCTGAACAACCACATTCTCCTATATGAACATGCCCAAGTATTGAGATCACCAAGAAATCCTATATGACCATGTCACAAGATCTCCAGAAATATGCCTAGGGGGGGCCAGAGGGGAAAAAAAATTCCCCCGGTGGCTTCAAGCAAGTTCTGAACTGTCTTCTGAAGGAGACTAATTTGTCTACTTTTAATTGTCTTATAGAAGACGATTAAGATCTTCTTCTTCTTTTAGATGACATGGGGGCCATAAAAAAGGTTCAGAGAATCATATAATTGTAGAGTAGGAAGGAACCCCAGGGTCATCTAGTCCAACCCCCTGCAATGCAGGAATCTCAACTAATGCATCCATGATAAATAGCCATCCAACCTCTGCTTTAAAACCTCCAATGAAGGAGAGTTCCACCACCTCCTGAGGGAGTCCATCCCACTGTTGAACAACTCTTACCATCAGAAAATTCTTGCTGATATTTAGTTGGAATCTCCTTTCTTGTAATTGAAGCCATTGGTTTGGGCCCAACCTTCCAGAGCAGGAGAAAACAGGCTCCTAAGACTTGATTTTCATACCCTTTATCATCTTGGTTGTCCACTTCTGCTCATGATCCAACTTGTCAATATCCTTCTTAAATTGTGGTGCCCAGACCTGGACACAGCATTTAAGGTGTGGTCTGACCAAGGCGGACAGTATACTTCTGTGAATGCAGCCTAGAATAGACTTTGCTGTGGCATCACAATGTTGACTTATGTTAAACTTGTGGTCTCATATTGGTTTTAATTTCTCAGTCTAAATAAGTTTTTTATATATATCTTTTTCAATCTGCACTTTTATTGTTCATGACCGTTTTTGATTGATTAAAAAAATATTGCTGTTAAAGTATGTGTTTTTTATACTTCGGATTGTTTTGTCTTACATTGTTAGCAGCCTTGGGCTCTTTGAGTAAAGACAGGCTATAAATGTTTCAAATAACAAATAGAAGGAACATTAAATGTTCAGTGTGAGCAGCTTTTCTGAGGATCCCTCAGTACTGATCTTCAAAATAAAGACACACACACACACACACACACACACACACACACACACACACACACACATAACCAGAGCTATTTTTTCCAGAAAATGTGGTGCCGGAAATCACCATGAACACCTCTCTCATTCTCTTAGAATGGCAATGGCATCCACCTGAGAGGTGCCAGAACCGAATCCTTGTGAGTTCCCCCTGAAAAAGAAGTCCTGTGTATAACACACATTTATAAATGTAATCCACATTTTTTTCTGAGTGTCCAAAAAGAGGTCCAAAGCAGTTAACACCAGCCATTTTGAATAACTCATCATCATCATCATTATCATCAACCACCCCTTTTCTTGAGAAGCCAGAGAAATAGAAGAGTTTTGCTCTCTTTGTTTTGCTTCCTTGTCCTCATTGGCTTGACTGTTTTCCTTTGTATTGTGGAAGAGCTGGAGGGGAAAGCAACTCCTCTAGAGAGAATAAAGGAGCCAAAAGAGGTCAGGAGCTTCTGAGATAGCGAATGCAGATGTGGCTTTGAACATGAGGTGAAGAAACAGCTAGAAAATGCATTTCAACTTGTAGATGCTGGTCGGAACCTATTAGTCTTAAGGCTCTATACAAAAGCAAGCACATTTTAAAATAGTAATAACAATATTTTAACCTAGATTTTCCCCCAATGTGGAACTCAAGGACTATAAACCACACTGGTTTTTTTAAAAATCAGATCCTGTCTGCAACAAGTGCATTATATATTGTTTAATTTGTATTGCTTACTAAGAGGCAGAAAGGGGGGGGGAGAGAGAGAGAGAGAGAGAGAGAGAGAGAGAGAGAGACTAGTGTGGACCATAGCTGCCAAGTTATCCTTTTTTTACAGCGATTGTCCCTTATGCTGAATAGGCTTCCTCGCGAGAAAAGGGAAAACTTGGCAGCTATGGTGTGGACTAATTCCATAGCAATTTTAAAAATGTATGCCTTGGTACATATCATTTTGAGGGAAATAGCTATTTCTAAAGTTAGGATTCTGTTCACAGGTAACTCTATACCTAGTAGGCAGGGATGAGGATGGGCTATGTGATGGAGCACATGCTCTGCACTCAAAAGGACCCAAATTAAGTCCCAGGTAGAACAGCTGGGGAAGACAATTGCCCGAGACTTATGAGAGTTGCTGCCAGTTACTGTGGGGTGGGTGAATAGAGTGTTGGACCTGGGAGACCAGGGTTCATAGCCCCACTCTACCACGAAGCTCACTGGGTGACCTTGGGCCAGTCACTGCCTCTCAGTCTAACTTACCTCATCAAATTGTTACAAGGATAAAGTGGGAATGTGGGGGTCTATGTACACCATCTTGAGCTTCTTGGAGGAGAGATGTTGCAGGGAGAAGGGGAAGCTAGATGGATTCAGTATTAGGCAGTTTCATATGTTTATCCTATGTATGACAAGCAAAGCTTTGCGTGCCAAGGTACCAAGACTTCCCACCAAAGAATTTCACACGGAAATTAAGTTTTGGTTTTTGGCATTAATTTTGGCCACAACTTTATTTAAATACAACTGAATGTGAGTGGTTGCTTAGGCATTGGTTCCCATGCCACCTGTCCCCTGCCTGGGACAGATCTGACTCCCCAGCGTACTGGGGAAGTCAGGATAGGTAAGCACCCTCTGAGAGAGGCTGGGGCAGGGCACCACGCCCTATGACCTCTCCCCCAGGTGCTCCCCGAGGCTCATGTGCGGTCCTAGCCCCTATCAGGGGTATGGACAAACATGTTGAGCCCCAGGATTCCTTTAACGGAATACCCCTAAAGGCAGCAGCAATTTTGAGGGGCAGGCCCAGCCAAATCCTTAACCCTCCACCATCCAATTCGAACCAATGCCTAACCGCCAACCTTACAAGTTGTGACAGTTTGCTATGTAGTAGGCAAAAACCACCTGGCACCAGCCAATCAGCCTGATGACAAAATTCCTACTAGGCCCCCGAAGCAATACGGACGACCCTGTGACAGGCACAGCAATGTCAAATGCAGCAAAAAAACCCTAAATATAGGGAGGGAGGGAGGGAGGGAGGGAGGGAGGGAGGGAGGGAGATCTGCTGCAAGCACCCAAAAGCGAAAGTGCAACCTGCTTGCACCCTTTTAAAGGCTGTGGCTGTCAATCAAAATTAGCAACATAACATTCTCCCCAGCAACAAACCCTCAGTGGCCATCCAAACTGACCCACCCCTACTGACCAGGGAAGGTCTTGTTAACCCTTCCGCAACCCATGCTTTCCCTAAGGGGAGAACCTGCTTTCTCAAGTGTGAGTTAGCATAAATAGGCCTGAGTTCAGACACACAAATGTAGTGGTAGGATGCATGTTTCAACCTTGCTTTCACACTGCACTAGGTATAGAGTGAACCAGGCCTATAAAAATCCATTTGTACTTCAAAATACATTAATAAAAGGTAAAGGTAAAGGGACCCCTGACCATTAGGTCCAGTCGTGACCGACTCTGGGGTTGCGCGCTCATCTCGCATTTTTGGCCGAGGGAGCCAGCGTACAGCTTCCAGGTCATGTGGCCAGCATGACAAAGCCGCTTCTGGCAAACCAGAGCAGCACATGGAAACGCCGTTTACCTTCCCGCTGTAGCGGTTCCTATTTATCTACTTGCATTTTGACATGCTTTTGAACTGCTAGGTTGGCAGGAGCTGGGACCAAGCAACAGGAGCTCACCCCGTCAGAGGGATTCGAACCACCGACCTTCTGATCGGCAAGCCCTAGGCTCAGTGGTTTAACCACAGCGCCACCTGGGGTCCTGTGAACCAGGCCTATAAAAATCCATTTGTACTTCAAAATACAAATTTTGCTAATTTTGTATGCAGTGATGTATTTTCCTGTCATCCTAGAAAGTACAGATTACAGTGGTACCTCGGTTTACAAACACAATTGGTTCCGAAAGTCTATACTTAACCTGAAGCGTGCTTAACCTGAAGTGAACTTTCCCATTGAAAGTAATGGAAAGTGGAATAATCTGTTCCAAACAGGTCCGCGGAGTACTTAAACTGAAAATACTCAAACCGAGGCATACTTAAACCGAGGTATGACTGTATGCCATTTAACTGGTGTGTGTGTGTGTGTGTGTGTGTGTGTGTGTGTGTGTGTGTGTCTACTTGCACTGGCATACATTGCAGAACAGATTTAAAGGGAGGGAGAAGGGGGGTGGAGAAAGGACCCCTGGGTGGTTAAGTCCAGTCAAAGGCTATGGGGTTGAGGCACTCATCTTGCTTTTAGGCCGAGGGAGCTGGCATTTGTCCACAGACAGCTTTCCGAGTCATGTGGCCAGCATGACTAAACCTCTTCCACAACGGGACACAGTGGGGGAAACCAGAGCACCCAGAAACACTGTTTATCTTTCTGCCAGAGCGGGTGGTACTGTGCTCTAAACCACTGAGCCTCTCAGGCTTGCTGATCAGAAGGTCAACGGGGTTCGAATCCCCATTGCTCTGCCCCAGCTCCTGCCAATGTAGCAGGCAGGTACAAACTGCTTAGAACCTTCCTTCCAATTGTACTAGGAGGAAGGAACTAAATGCTTACATAAGGCCAAACCTGCAGTTCATTAGTGGAATGTGATCTAGCTTCATTCAAGTCAATAAGAGTTTTGCCATCGATGCAAATGTGGGACAAGAATTGCACATCCATAAGACCCAACAGAATTCATGCCAATTGGAACTGATACATTTATAGCTGTGCTGTCAAGAATTTACTAGACAACCTTGTTTTTGAGTGGTATTTCCCAGGACCTTGGTTATCTCTCCCGGGTAGATTAATAGCACCATGGTGAGAGTGAATTTATTTTCTTGGCTTTAGAAGTTCCTCTCACTTCCTTTGACAGCAGATATAGATGAGTCTCATCCAACTTCCTAACTGAAAGCAAGCTTGTTTCCATGTCACTAATGACATTACTGTTCCAAGATGAAAGCCAAATTGATCTTCTGGTATTAACAGAGAGAGAGGGAGAGGGCATAACTAAGCCACTTAGTGAGAAAGATATTTACATCTCAAACACATTAAGAATATTTTCCTTCAGTGCTTTTGGAGCACAGTGTATATGTAAATACCGACTCTCCAAAGTTTTCATCTTCAAATGAACAGGTCTCTCTAAATCTTTCACTGTGAGATGTTACCTTCAAATAACTTTGAGTGCCTGAGCTCCATGCAAAAAGGCCATACAAATCAGAACGTTTAAAGTATTCACGATCAAAAGTTGGTATATTATCCAGTCCTGCTGTCAGCATAAAGTGGGTAACTTCAACAAGCGTAAGAATAACTGTGCCAGTTTAGAGCTGCAGACATTAGCACAGATTAAGAGCCCTGCTGGTCCATCTGTTCCAGTATTCTGTTTTCACCAGTAGCAAGTGAGGAGCCTATGTAAAGCTGACAAGGAGGGCATGAATGGAACAGCCTTCTCCTCTTGTTTATCCTCAATATCTGGTGTTCAGAAGTCCATGTGGGACCTGCAAAAAAAAAATTTGCAGTTTGGAGTGTTGCCCTGTTTTCCAGGGTGAGCCAGTGTGGTGTAGTGGTTAAGAGCGGTAGACTTGTCATCTGGTGAAGCGGGTTCGCATCTCCGCTCCTCCACATGCAGCTGCTGGGTGACCTTGGGCTAGTCACACTTCTTTGAAGTCTCTCAGCCTCACTCACCTCACAGAGTGTTTGTTGTGGGAGAGGAAGGGAAAGGAGAATGTTAGCCGCTTTGAGACTCCTTCGGGTAGTGATAAAGTGGGATATCAAATCCAAACTCCTCCTCCTCCTCCTCCTCCTCCTCCTCCTCCTCCTCCTCCTCCTCCTCCTCCTCCTCTTATTATTCTTCAGTCTTTATAACCCCCCTGTTTTCTGAGAGGTGCCAGAACTGAGTTCCTGTGAGTTCCAGCTGAAAAAAGCCCTGCTTAACATAAACGTTTAAAGGTCTTGATTTTTAAAGGACAAAGCTCTAGACTGGATTTGGGTTGCATGACAATGCCAGGAATTTTCTGAGGTGTAAGTGGATCTAAATGTGTTGCGGAGAAAACTGTGGCATTTATCCATGCACACATGCTTCCTGGGACAGAGAAGTGCATCTTATAAATAGATGAATGGATGTTTCCTAGAAATGTATTTTATAAATAATTCACACTGTTCTATGCTTGTCATAATAAATGAGGCATATTGATTTGATACAACATTCATTTTTCCTCCTTCAGCTGTTCATTGATAAATTCTGATCTCTTGAATTAGTTTTCCAGTAATCACTGAGAGCCAGGAAGAAGGTTTTTGTCAGCTAGCCCCCTCCTATGGACACTGTCTGCTCTAATAAATTAAGGTATATCAAGTTCTTTCCACCTATCCAACATATTGTTATTTGGTGTCCTTGTAGTTGCAGGCTTGCACAACTTCAAGTTCTCAGCCGTAAGTCTCTGTGATATGGTTTGTAGCCTGTGAACAAAGATTTCTTGGGCTCATATTTTAAGAATATATTTAAAAACATGATTTGGGACTAAAATCCATGATCAATTATTCATAGCTGCCAAGTTTTCCCTTTTCTCGCGAGGAAGCCTATTCAGCATAAGGGAAAATCCCTGTAAAAAAGGGATAACTTGGCAGCTATGATTATTCCAAACTATACTGTCCAACTCTTCGTGACCCCATGGACCATAGCACGCATATTGATACATGCCTATTGTGTGTAAACTGTGGTCAGCATCTTCCTGATGTGCCCCCAAAGTCTGTTGTCTAGAAATTACTTTTATGTGTTCATTCTTTATAAAAGTATGAATATTCAGATACGGCCACTTCACATTACTATTTTTTTAAAAAAAATTGTGGCAAAATATGTGAGTCTGTGAAGTCTTATCAATGATCTTGCCAAGTTGAAGTGGTATTTTGATCAGACTGAATTATCCTGCAGTTACCTCTCAAACTGTCTAGAAAAGTTATCAGAAAGTTGAGCCAAGAATGAGTTGTAATCTGGACATTTCACATTTACAGAACCTCTGTCCTCCATGAATACTTCACGACTTCATTCCACCAGAGTATGGGATGTGAGTGGTGCTGTGGTCTAAACCACAGAAGGTCGGTGGTTCGAATCCCCGCGACGGGGTGAGCTCCCATTGTTCGGTCCCTTCTCCTGTCAACCTAGCAGTTTGAAAGCACATCAAAGTGCAGGTAGATGTAGGTACCGCTCTGGTGGGAAGGTAAGCAGTGTTTCCATGTGCTGCTCTGGTTCGCCAGAAGCAGCTTAGTCATGCTGGCCACATGACCCAGAAGCTGTCTGCAGACAAACACCCACTCCCTTGGCCTATAGAGAGAGATGAGCACACAACCCCAGAGTCGTCTGTGACTGGACCTAATGGTCAGGGGTACCCTTACTTTATATGTGGACCACTAACAAGCTTCATCCATGAAGTCACCATTTATGAGAACCAGCACCCCCATAATGATACATTTTCTCTTCCTACTTATAAGCGTACAACCAATGTAGTCATTTGTATAGTCTTGATGGCACCTCCACTTACTGTGAACCCTGTTGACTCACATAGGAGTCATTCCTTGGCATTGTTTGGACCAATTTCGGGACCAAAAATGGACACAAGCTGTTCAATTGAAAAGTCAATTCCTATTCATTTCACCACTACACAAAGTAATTGTTGGCATGTACCTCATTAAAGGAAACATTTCACTTTCCATCTCTTCATTCAGCTTTGGGCAAGAGCATCTGTTCATTTTCACCAAAGCAAGTTGGTCCAATAAAAGATTTTGATTTGCCTACTTTGAATTTCAATACCGTAGCTTTAGCAAATTTGCTACACTCAGCTCTCACCTCTGAAAGACAAACATGTCAGCCTGGATCAGAAATGACATTAATACGGCATTGCGTCTACACTGGATCACAGTCTGACTGACACGGCTTTGCTGAAGAGGTCAAGGTGGCTGTTAAATCAATCACAGCTTTCAAAAAGGGACATATTTCTTTTCACCACAAAGATTTTACTAAAGAAACAACAATGATGGATATGTGTCACTGGTGGCATGAATATATGAGTGATTCCCAGGTAATTCCATGTTTTCCATCAGAAATGTTATTTTTTATATCACCCATGGGTATATGAGTGAAGAAGTTCAAATATCACAAGAATAATTTCCCCAAGCCTCCATATTCAACTCAAAGTTTTCTTTAGGTGAAAATTCGTAGCAACTTGGACAGGGAGTATAGACTCCTGTGCAAAATTCCACTAGTCTAATCAAAACTGGCTTTTGCTTTCCTTGAAATGTCTTCTTGCCTCAAAAAACACACACAAAAAAACACACAAAACAATCTGCTTTAGTCAAAATTTGGTAGTTGCTAGAGCACATTTTAGAAATTTTGCATCAGCATCTGTTTAGGGGAGTTGTTAATGTCTGATGTTTTATCATATTTTTAATATTTTGTTGGAAGCCGCCTAGAGTATCTGGAGAAACCCAGCCATATGGACAGGGTATAAATAATAAAATTATTATTATTATTATTATTATTATTATTATTATTATTACAGAATAGGACATGATGAAGGTGGTGGTGGTGGTGGTGATGATGTTCTGTTGTCCCACTTTTAGAGTCCACCATTCTGAAAGTGTTAATGTGGACTATATTTTCATGGTTGTACTAACAGAGCTGGCATTGCCATTAGGCAGATTGAGGTGGCTGCCTCAGTTGGCAGAAGTCTCCAAGGCTTGTGGGCCCTGTGGGCGATTTGCCTGCCCCACCACCTCCATCACTTCCACAGAAGTAATACCAGTTATCTGCACTGATTCTGGTTTAAATTGCATCCAAAATCACATGAGCTCTTTCGGAATGCACAAGACCTCATGCAATTCAGGCGAGAACTCACCCAAATTGGAGGATATCTTGCCCCAAATTGGCACTGATGCTGGCACTGCATCTCTACCAATGGCAGAGGCAGCAGGGCTGGTGGAGAAGTGGTGGAGAAGTGGTGGAAGTGGAAGGGGCAGGGCAATGCAGCCAGTGTGGTGTAGTGGTTAAGAGCTGTAGACTCATAATCTGGGGAACCGGGTTCATGTCTCCGCTCCATAGCTGCCAAGTTTTCCCTTTTCTCGCGAGGAAGCCTATTCAGCATAAGGGAAAATCCCTTTAAAAAAGGGATAACTTGGCAGCTATGCTCCGCTCCTCCACATGCAGCTGCTGGGTGACCTTGGGTGAATCACATTTCTCTGAAGTCTCTCAGCCCCACTCACCTCACAGAGTGTTTGTTGTGGGGGAGGAAGGGAAAGGATAATGTTAGCCGCTTTGAGACTCCTTAGGGTAGTGATAAAGTGGGATATCAAATCCAAACTCCTCTTCTTCTTCTTCTTCTTCTTCTTCTTCTTCTTCTTCTTCTTCTTCTTCTTCTTCTTCTTCTTCTTCTTCTTCTTCTTCCCCGATCTTGGCTACTAATAAAGTCTGTTGGCTAGGGATAGACACATCATTAAGTTTATGGTCTGTGTCAGTTTCCTTCATAAGTCTGTTTTATCCCATTTCCACTTTAATGTTTGGAGTTTTAAGCAAAAAAAAAAAAAGAATCTGCATAAAAAGCATATTTGAATATATATTTTACACAAAATGCAACATTTGTAAATCTGTCTCATTGCACATGTTTCTAAACATGTTTTAACCTAAAATGCACATTTTCAGGCATTTTGGTATACCTTATCAGCAAAGAATTTCATGATATTCAAGGAAGGACAAAATCTGGAGGTTAATTGTGTTTCTGGCCACACACAAGTCCAGAAATGTGAAACAACTTCCACAAGTGCAATGGACCTTCTCCCTCTACTTCATTTGCACATCCTCTCTGCATTGCCTCTAAATCCACCAAGGGCAGTTGAGAGACCTCTGAAACAGATTTGGGGCAGGTGGTGTATTGTTGGGAGCAGAGGGAAAGGAAGTTCCATTGCAAACTAGCTAGAAACAACCACAGGTCATTTTTGTATCAGAATCACAGAAATTACACACCTCAAGAATCCCTACCATTGACATAAACATGTAACTACTAATAGTGTGTACACATGTAAGTATAGAAAATGCTTTTACTATTATCAGATTTCATAAACTGACAACCCCAAAACATATAATGTTAAAATATGGAGGCTCTAAAATTATGGGATCAACTTGTGATGTGATTTGGAAATCCATAGCTTTCCAAGCATCCAACTTCTCTACATGCTGAAATATCGCTCTAGACTTTTCTTAGCTCACAGAAGGCTTTTAAAAATGGGAGCTGAGTTCCATATTATTTCTTCCTAGGGCTCATTATTTTAGGTCCCTGGAGTCCCTAAGAAATAACGAGATCAGCAATTGAAGGATAAATAATAGCAAGTCTAAGTTTTGCAGTAATTGAAATTTTCCAAGGAAACAAAAAGGCAACTTTGGGTTTACAGCAAGGTTAAAGTTGAAATTATCACTTCTGGACTGTATAGTCATTGGATCAAATAGGTTGCTGTTCAAATAAAAATCAGATTTTGAAGTGATACAATTCCCTCAGAGTAGAGTTGATTTATATATTAAAATCCACTCAGTTTCCAAGAGCCAGTCTCCGGCATTAGGTGAAGTTCTGAAGAGGGTCAGTGGAGAAGAATTATGGTTATTAAGCATTTCCATTCCTCTTTTTAGTGGGCAAAGGTGAACTCTTGAACTCATTAATCTACACAACAGCTTTGTAAGTTAGGTGGCAGTTGTTCCTTTTAAAATAAAATAATAGAATACACTTGTGCGTGTGCTACTAATCTGTGAAAAGAAAAGGTTCCAGTCTTTGGTTTGCAATGGAGAAAAAGAAAATAATTTTTGCCTTTTGTATCCCCCACCTTTGTTCTGTGTTGCTCAGCCCAGGTTAACATAGTTTAAGCTATTTTATGTTGATGCAAGTTTATATCTATCCTGAGAGAGAGAGAGAGATATTATTTTTAAGACTGAAATACAAAACCACGTTTAATTCCGTCTCAGTCCCATATTACATGTACATGTACACAAACTTTCAAATCATGCATGGCATGAAGATGGATGGATTTCACAATTTATGACTCGCCACATGTGTCTCTCTCTGTGTATTTATCCTAATAACCTGTGATAGGCAATCCTAAGCCTTTCCTGTTCTAGAGGATAACACCCAAGCATTTCTGAATTGATATTGGTCAGGCTTTGTGTGACAACTTAAGAAAACTCTACTATGATTGATGCTCTTAGCCTGACCTCCAGCACAAAGACCTCAAAATCTCACGAGAAGGTCTGCCCTTGTCAGTAAGTCTACCAAAGTCATGGAAACTAATTGGCAATGCATGTCAAGAGTCACAGCAGAGGGACTGGGCCACCATTCTGAACCATCATACTCTAGAATATGAAGGGCAGTGGACTTCGCTTAGGTTACAGCTGGGCTAAGTAGCTTGAGGGTGGCAAATAATTGTAGCCTGGAGACCAAACTACCTTCTTTCCAGTTGATATTTCCAAGAAGGAAGAAAGAACTGGAAGCATGAGGTGAAATTAGACTAATGCTATCTATATTATTTCTGATACCTAGCAATATTCATAATTTTGAATATATTTCAATGGAAATACTGTTCAATTTTTAGGAGTTGGAAGGGCAGAGTAGATTTTAATCAGTTCCCCATTTTTCCTGTGTCCTCATTTCCCCTCCTTCTCAAATACCTTGCTGCAGAGGATGGAGAGATCTGTTTCTCATATAAACAACTTTGGAAAACAAGTGCCCCTGCCCTTTGAGTGAAGCAGTGGCCAAAATTTTGGTCAAAAAATCGATAGTCCCTGGGGCATGCTTAAGATTACAGCCTAAATTGAGTATCTCCACACAATGCTATAATGTTATTCACTAACTTGCATCTGTTTCATTTTATCAAAGTGTTGCTGATTTCCATAGAGCTCCACCACATCCCAGTTCCTCCCTGGACAAATGCAAATGCTCAATTGTCTCTTCCATTTTATTCAGCCGCTCTGTCTCACCACAGTAACTTTCTCCAAGTTACTCACAGTTAAGTGATTCGCTATTAGAATAGTCAGCACCAATCAATTAAAGCAAATTAAGACTGACAGCTACACCAAAGAACAGACGAGTAAGCAATCTGCAATTACACAAGATTTTGAGAGGGAAGATGACTGCAGTTCTCACTGCAATGGTAAGAGGTGTTGAGTATAACCAGGGCGGATTTAGGTTTGATGAGGCCCTAAGCTACTGAAGGTAATGGGGCCCTTAATATGTCCAGCTGTCCTTTGTCAACAACAAATTGTCACTGGGTTTTTTTGTGTTGAATATATCCTATATGGTAATTTATGGACCTAATAGGTATATAAAGCCATTTGCACATAACAAAATATGTATTTTATCAAAGTAATTGTTGAACTGAAATACAATTAAGAAGAAGTATATTAATAGTGAAATACAATTAAGAATAAGTATATTTGGGGGGGCAAGAGAGTGGGGCCCTAAGCTATAGCATGTTAAGCTTATACAGTGGCCCCTCGACTTACGAATTACTCGACATCCGTAGGTTTTGACTTACAAACGGGACAAATGGCCGCACGCTTACGAATTTTTCTACATCCAAATGGAAACCGTTGGCGGCTTTAAATGCGTTTTTTTCGACCTACGAATTTTTACATGCTTTTTTCCCGACTTACGAATTTTTCCGAATTTTTCTCCTATGGGAAACTGCGTTTTGACTTCCGAACTTTTCGACCTACGAATGTGCATTCGAAACGGATTAAGTTTGTAAGTCGAGGGACCACTGTACGTAAATCCGGCACTGTTCCGGACCATATGAAACTAAAAGCTCATGGATATAGCTTCAAGCAAATGAAGTGATAATTACATCAATGGCCAATGCATTCCCTTTCTCTGGGTGTCTAATTGGTTAGAAAAGGGAATGACATCACTATACACATTCCTTATGGATTTATTAATTTTTTTAAAGAAAAACATTGTTTTTCTACAGGCTTGTAGCTTTTGCTGTGAGCAGGCCTCAAAGAAGTCCAAGTTTTATAAAGCTTTCAGCATGCTGGGATATCACATTATAAAGCTGACATGGTTTGCAACCCTAATGTAGCTCAGTGCATATCTGTATTTCAGTGTAGGTTTCTCTTGACTCCATTTCTATTGATTTTTTTTTTTTTTACTATTATGTACCCTGCCCACAATCCCAGAATCCTGAATGTTATTTTCTGCTATGCTTCAATAGCAGTCCACAGAATATTTATCTTCCAGCTATTCAGTTCCACTGGTCTTTTCTCAACCAGCATTATCATTGTCCTCGGCTATTGTCATTTCTGGACGAGTTTCTGATCTTCTGAATATGGTTGGATCAACAGCTACTTCAATAACCACTTCAATCTCAGCATAACAGAATCAATTGAAAACTTGGTTTATTGCTTCACTTTGCAGTTTTCAGACTCTTTTCATGAACTGCATTTGAAATGTAAAACTTTCCTCTCCTGAAATGACATTGTAGGATCCCTGAGTCCGATTGCTGTGCCGTATTTATTGGTCAAGTTCACAATTTAACAAACAGTGTGGAGATCAAAACTAGAGTTGGCGGAAATGAAATTTGAGCCAGATTTGGAGGTCTGTGCTCAGGCGACATATCCAAGGAATTACAGCAGGAAGCACAAACAATAGTGATTTTATGAAATAACTTGGGGGGGGGGTGCACATTCCTAAGTCACAACCAAGTTCCAAGGTGGATTTGAAGGTTTCTGCTTGGGAAAAACATATTAGGAATACTGAAGGGGAAAATGTATTAATAAGTGTCACCATTTTCATAGCGATGTCCCTATTTCTACCTTGAAGTACGTTCAACTGGTGGCGGTGGGATTTAAAGGTAAAGGGACCCCTGACCATTAGGTCCAGTCGTGACCGACTCTGGGGTTGCGCGCTCATCTCGCACTATTGGCCGAGGGAGCCGGCGTATAGCTTCCAGGTCATGTGGCCAGCATGACAAAGCCGCTTCTGGCAAACCAGAGCAGCACATGGAAATGCCGTTTACCTTCCCGCTGTAGCGGTTCCTATTTATCTACTTGCATTTTGACGTGCTTTCGAACTGCTAGGTTGGCAGGAGCTGGGACCGAGCAACGGGAGCTCACCCCATCACAGGGATTCGAACCGCCGACCTTCTGATCAGCAAGCCCTAGGCTCAGTGGTTTAACCACAGTGCCACCTGGGTCCCTGCGGTGGGATTTACTTGCAAGTAAACATGCTTTGACTCTGCAGCAGGAGCCGCCAGAAGAGTTTGATAGGGCCATGCTACTGCCTTTCTGCCAGCATCATCATTGTAACTTGCTGGGGCATGGCAGTAGGGAGATTGGAGCTCTGGAAGCACATTGGTGAAGTTTTACTGGTGCTCCTACCAGTGTACCTAAAGAGCACCAACTTTCCCCTTCCCTTTCATGCACCATCTTAGTAAATGCCAGAAGATTGATGGCACAGCACTGCCCCACTGTGCTGGCCACTCCTGCCCCAAATCCCATTACTTGTTGCGTTTCCTCAGGATAATTCCCAGTTCTTTAAGTAGGAACTACTTCCACATATCTGGAGGTAGGACCATAGCTTTCCCCTTCTATTCACACAAAGTCTGTTGAACTCAGTCCAACTTACTTCCAAGTGAACATTAGGGATGCCTGAGGAATCCATTCTAAATAAATACCAGTATGAACCAATCTGATGCACACATCCCAGAATAATGTGCAAACAGATCCTATCCACCACCTTTAGCCCTTCCTGAATGTTCTTTTGCAGTTCTTGGGTGACAAAAGAAGGATTGAAATTGATTTGAACATGAGCCCCCTTAACTATGCTGATCCTGCCCAATGCCATTTTCACCCAAAGTTCTGGCAAAAATGTTCAGTCACCTAACATAATGAAACACTTCGCTGAGGGAAGAGAGACACACATGCCCCACAAAACCCAGATACAATTGGGGTTGGGAGGAAAGAAATCCTTTATTGCCCTGTCAACCAGTGACTCAAATAGACCAGTGAGGCTCTATCACTGAGTGTAGGAACTTGGCAGGCCATAGAGCCCCAACCTCTCATGGGTGATGCCTTTTAAAGCTTCAGCCCCCCACCACCTCTTGTTAAATTTTGTAGGGCGATCGCTCCTCCTACAGGTTCCCATGTGACTTACACCACACCAGAGTTCAACACTGGCTGAACACTGTGTGGAATGCTATTTAAAAAAATAGCTGAGTAGTATAAGGAATAGATCCTGTCCTGCTGCCATGCCAACGCCACTTACCTGTTGTTTAGTTGTGTCCCAATTTCACCCCAACACTGGTGTCCAGTTTAAGTTCTTTCTACCACACTCACGAGCCACAGATATTTGCCCGCCTGGACAAAGGCCAGCATAAATGTGTTTAAGAGTAACATCTTTACATTCTGGCACACTCCTATGCCGGCTTTGATGAGACTGAACCAGTTGCTTTGGTTGAATTGCCTGCCTTGTCGTTGCAGAATCGAGCCGTTCCAGGATTTGCTCCAAATACTTAATTGAAAAAATCGTATTTGCTTACTATCCTGCTCTCAGAGGTTTTAATAACAGCTTGCCCGTCATTTGTAAAATATACACACTTGTGTTGCTGCAGCCAGTTTAGAGTGACTGCCAGAGGTCTTGGCCAGAATTGGAACATAAGCATGTCTTTTACAACCTGCTGGTGTATTTCATCGGATAAATGGCCTGGGATGGAACTGGAAATGAGATCTGGAGGATTCTTCAGCATGTAAGAAAGTGTCAGAAACAGAAGTGTAAGTAAGGGGTCGTCCACACTTTCTCTTGCCCTGCCACCTTCTCCTGGGAAAACCAGCTGTTTACCACTAAATCAGAGCAAACTGGGTTTTCTCTGGATTGATGTTTGCTCCGATTTAGCAGTAAACAGCTGGTTTTCCCAGGGGGAAGGGACAGGGCAATGCAAAACCACTTGGACCTGTGCCCAGAAAGCATGGAAGAAGTGCAAACACCCTCGGACTCACGCTTCCCAGGCACAGAAAAGTGGAAGTTTGGACAGGGCCTTGAACGCCCTCCCATCAGATGTCAAAGAAATAAACAACTATCTGACATTTAGAAGACATCTGAAGGCAGCCCTCTTTAGGGAAGTTTTTAATGACTGATGTTTCAATGTATTTTTAACCTTCTGTTGGAAGCCACCCAGAGTGGCTGGGGGAACCCAGCCAGATGGGCAGGGTAGAAATAATAAATAATAATAAGTTGTTGTTGTTGTTGTTCTTATTTCCCAGATTCAGCATCATTCAGGGGTCAGGAGATGGTAATCCCTCCAAGAAATGAAGAAGAGATATGAACCATGGTGCTGACTCCACAGCCAACCTAGACAACAGATCAAGATTACAAACCAGATTAGTAGTGTATGAGGAGTAGAGGTGCTGCTGCGCACTTCACCTCCAGTTGGTCAGGAGGTAGCTGGGGAGAGGCAAGCCAGTGGCAAAGTTGATGTGGTGCAATCTGATGCTCTGGCCCTTGCATTTGCACCACACTGGCCTCGCAGACACCCAACCCCACCATCCACTACTGTGCCAGAACCTCTGCAACATTATTATTTCTATTTATTCTTTATTTTGCATCACTGGTACATGCTTTGCTTTACAGAATTGCATCAGCAGAAACAGGCAGTTCTCTGCTCCAATGGTGCTTAGAGGAGATCAAAGAATTGTCAAGCACACAATGCTGCTTCTGCAATACAACTATCTGGGGAGCAAAATTAGGGGTGTGCTTTCCGTAAATGTTTTGGCAGTGCTGAAAAAATATTCCCACCTCTAGCAATGCATCAATTATTGCTTTTGATTTCATTAGCTTAGATTAAATATCGGCACGCTCCTTTTCTAATAACAAAGTTGAACTCAAAGCAGCTCACAACAATAATGTGAGATCAACAAATGCCAAATATTTCCAGAACCATGAGGATATTAAGAAAACACACACTAGTATATTAGTAAAGCAAAAGCAATACAATTCAATACAAAATGCATTTTGATACAAGCTCGTAATAATTCAAAAATAATGATTAGAAATGGCTGCTGAGATCTGGCCCATTGCCAATCAACACTGCTTTGATTGCTTTTAAAATGTTTATTCAGGGAACATTGCTCTCGTTCCATATTGTATTTGCACCAGTACCTCTGCATTGTTGCACCTGCATTTTTTTAAAGTCCCTAGAATAATAGCATTGTATGATGAGCTGTTACTAGCGCTGCTCACTGACTGAAACAGTACATCTTTCAGCTGCACCATGCCGACTCAAATTTCCTCCACTGATTAATTGATGAAAGCTATAAAACTGAATTGTTCAATTAAAGTTACGGGTTAAATCAATTATTGCTTACAGTCTGAGTTGTTCTTGTTCTGATGCTGTAGTCCATAAAGCAACTAGCCCGAACAGCAGGATTTGGGGTTGGGCTGTTGAGCATTCTACTGGGATTGTGATTGATATAGCTCTTGAAGTGTTCCTACAGTTTGTTATGGAGGAATGGAGGGAGGAACCAACTGGAGAACCCCCAAGGAAAGAAAACTCAGAGCCAGGGGATTGGTGGTGGGATGACAATGAGTAGTCAGATGGAGAAGAGGGAGGAGACTGGGAGGAGGAGGTGATGGAAGCTGAAGAGGTAACAGGGGTTGGTGAGAAGAGAGTCTGTGGCAGAGGGAAGTCTCAAACCAGAAGCAGAAGCAGGAGAGTGAGATGAGGGAGGCCAAGTGGCAAAGATGAGTCAGGCTAGTGAAGAGGCACGGGTGTCTCCTCCTCCTGCTGAGAAAAGCTCCCATCCCCACTGGTCTCCCAGGACCAGGAGAGGCATGAAGTGTGAGGAGCAATGGCAGACAAGCAGGCACTGTCTCAGATAGCTTAGGAAAGTTCCAGGAAAGGAGGGGATATAGGTAGCTGTGGGAAGGTGGGGACCTTCCATCTCCGCAACTGCCTCTTATTGGCGAGACCTATTGAAGAAGAGTCACTGTGCTCATTAGGCCTGACATTGCTGAGCAGACCCTGCCTTTTCTAATAAAAAGTTAGCTTCATGTACTCCATGTGATTTACTGCTGGCTCACTCCTGACATGGTTTGATCCTAACCTTAAGTCCCACTGAGTCAATAAGACTTACTTCCCAATAAGCATCTGTAAAACTGCAGTTTTGAAATCATTATGACCCCGATTCTCCGTTTTATTTGCATTCTGATTCACTTCTACATTCAGTTCAATGAGAGCCATGGTAGACACAAAGCAACCTCCACAGCAGTGAATGGAGAAGGCCTCACATAATGGATAGCTCCATGCATTGATCAAAACTCTTGCATCGAAAAGGTGACATCGAATTAGGGCGAATGTGGATTTTATGACTGAATAAATGTTCACTCTTCATTTGGGGTAGTTCTCAGGTGTGCTTCCTTAGTGGCCAAAGAGTTCATCTGCATGGACAATTCATATGCATGGGCAATTTGTGAGCATTTCTACAGCTCTAGCAGATCACCAGCTGCTTTAGATATTGACAACTCTGCATCGATGATGCTCACAAAGTGCTATTTGCTGGGCATAATCCAGATAAAGAGTCATTGAAATCAATAGGACATGAACACTTTTTCTGTGCAATTAAGTCCTACTGGTATCACCTGAACATGTTTAACTATTCTTGAATTGTTTCTACTGTTAAATTGCTGCACCATGCATCTATGTAGTACCAGGAGACAAATAACTCATTGTGCCTATACTGTTTAAGCATTTTCCTGGGTTGCTTTCCAACAACTGAAGTACCACTCCAAAGATGATGTGTAGCCATTCTTCTCCAGCTGTTATAATTATATATGGAGAGGGGGGGAAACCCATCAAGTTGATGGCTTTAGTTTGATGAAAACATCATCAAAATATATTTATCATATTGGAGAAAAGGGAACTGACTAAACAAACAAGCTGCCTAAGAGCAAATAAAATTGGCATATCTTATATAGTTGATTTTTTTTATATTTCTCCAATTTTCCATAAGCCTACGTTCCCATCCTTCTTGCTTTCTGATATTGCTTTTCTAAATCCACTGTCCTTGTTTTCTCCCCTGGGTTGTAACTCATTTTGCAGTGTACATCTCTCTCTCCAACCTTTATCCAATTGTAATTGAAGAGTCTGAAACTTCTTCATAACTTCTTCATAACTCTTTTCATAGTCTTCCCTCTACAGGTCATTGGGAGCTCCCTAAATGAAAGCGTTGAACCATGATATTAAGCATCATTATTAATTATTGGACAAAATTATTAGCTTTTATTAAGCATGCCTGACAAAACAATAACAAATAGTACACCTGCAAACTCGTATCAATTTCATATTAGTGTAACTCTCATAGTTTATGCCAGTGAATCTTGGGAATTTTAGTTTGGTAAAACTTCTGAAAGTTCCCTGTATGATCATTTGGAATATATATATTCCAAATGCATATATATATATATATATATATATATATATATATATATGCATGCCACTTGATAAAAAATACATAAAATAATGATCAGTAGCACACAAATAAAATATGTATTAAAAGTTTCAATATGTGAATGCATTCTGATGTGTTCCTTGACAAACATTGTATTTTCCGTTCATTAGGAAGAAAGTTTGTCAAGACTTTTAGCTGTAACACTTACAGAGTTCTTCGTCGAAGGTAAGAGAGAGTATTGATGAAGATGTCCTTGTTTACAGCCTGAGCATGTGTTTCAAACTTGCACAAGTACAGATATATTAGCTCTAGGGCTTGCAACCTATTCATTCATTCTTTCATTCTTTCATTCATTCATAGAATGCATACATTGCTTAAATTGTAAAATATCTAAGTGGTGGATAAGAGAAAATAAAATGCAGAAGATAAAAACTAAAAAAAGCCTAATAAAAAAGAAGCCATCTACTACAGATCATATTGACTGCAAGGTGAAAACAAGCCTTTAGTTGAGGAGGACCTAAAGCATAGACTAGACAGTGCCTGCCTAATTGCCATTGGGAATGGCATTCCCCCAACAGTGGTGAAACCACGCTGAAGGTTGTGTCACTGGTAGCCACACACTGCAAAACTGGAGCCATCAGCAAGGCCTTATCAGATGAACACAGGGACCAGGCAGAGCTGCAGAGAAGAAGGTGATCTCCAGACATGCCCTCTTTTCCTTTAACTCTGCTGCTGAACAGGAATGCAAGGCAACTGTGGTTATGTGCTCATTGTTTCTCACCTTCATCTTTTCATCTTCCCCCCTCCTTGGCCTGATGTACCACACACTGGAGCCCCCTTTATTAGAGCAGGTGGGGTTTGTGGAAGGAGAAAAATAACCTAGATAAGAGCAGACTGGAATAGATGTGGGTGTTTTGTCCCCTAGTTCTATGGTGGATTCAAAGTAACACAAGGAAGGATGACTTATGCCCTAAGTCAGAGATAACCGATTTGTCTACTGGTCAGGGATGATGGGAGTAAAGCAACATCTGAAGGGAACCAGTCTGGCTATTCCTGGCCCATGTTCTGCTTCCTTGGCAGAAGTCAGGTACTTAAGAGCACAATTGTATACATGCCTACTCATTGTTGTTGTTGTTGTTTAGTCGTGTCCGACTCTTCGTGACCCCATGGACCATAGCACACCACGCACTCCTGTCTTGCACTGCCTCCCACAGTTTGGTCAAACTCATGTTGGTAGCTTCGAGAACACTGTCCAGCCATCTCGTCCTCTGTCGTCCCCTTCTCCTAGTGCCCTCCATCTTTCCCAACATCAGGGTCTTTTCCAAGGATTCTTCTCTTCTCATGAGGTGGCCAAAGTATTGGAGCCTCAGCTTCACGATCTGTCCTTCCAGTGAGCACTCAGGGCTGATTTCCTTCAGAATGGATAGGTTTGATCTTCTTGCAGTTCATGGGACTCTCAAGAGTCTCCTCCAGCACCATAATTCAAAAGCATCAATTCTTCGGTGATCAGCCTTCTTTATGGTCCAGCTCTCACTTCCATACATCACTACTGGGAAAACCATAGCTTTAACTATACGGACCTTTGTCGGCAAGGTGATGTCCCTGCTCTTTAAGATGTTGTCTAGGTTTGTCATTGCTTTTCTCCCAAGAAGCAGGCGTCTTTTAATTTCTTGACTGCTGTCACCATCTGCAGTGATCAAGGAGCCCAAGAAAGTAAAATCTCTCACTGCCTCCATTTCTTCCCCTTCTATTTGCCAGGAGGTGATGGGACCAGTGGCCATGATCTTGCCTACTCATATACAGTGCATAAGCCCCACTGAGATCAACAGAGCTTCCTCTCTGGCAAATGGATATAGGCATGCAAGCTTGATTTTATAAATTAAGCAAGATTGTAGTGTTCTGCACAGTTCTTGCCAAATATCAAAGCAATTCTTTCTCCATCCTCTTCTGGGGTTACAACACTGTATTTCTGGCCATAAAAATATTAATGCTTTCCCCATTTTCCTGTCAAGTATTTCTCCCCACATCACAGCTGTACATAGGGGAGTTTTCAAAGAACAATCAAGTCAGCTAGGGGCAAACTTTAATCACAATGGGTGTTCAGTTTATTGTCAGAATGTGAATATTTCCCTTCGTTAGGAAGAACAACAGTGGAAAATGCCTACAGTGCTTAGATTTCAAATATAATCTCCAAATAGTTCTTTTAGCTTACTTGAGTGCTTTTTTCAAATATTAATTTGACACATCTTATGTTTAAATAACCCCCTCACTCTGTGGAGTAGAATAGAGTTTAATAAAAGAAGTGGAAATTCTACCACAAATTTCAATGGTAACCTTTCAAAGACCAGCTTCTTTTTTATTAATAGGTAAGTGTGTATCATGAAGGTCATATCTGAATGCAGGCTTTTCTGTCCAGAGGGTGAAGTGAGGGGAAAAGTGGAAGGAAGAGCAGAAGACATAAAATTGACTTTAAATAGGCCACAACTTTTATTGAAAGGGCTTAAAAAAACTATTTGGTCAGTGGTGTCAACCACATCAAACCACTACAATCTTGACATAAAACCACAGCACGAAAATGCCTCATATAACACTAGTATAGCAATAACATAACCATAAGCTTGCCTTAAAACAAGCACAAATTGATGCATAAATATGAAGATGGGAAATAAACATGGAACAAATTTTTTATTGGTTGAAGGAGCTTATGACAATCGGTGTTTGTTTTATCCTCTTTAAACAATGTTTATGCTGCTTAACCACAAAAGTCTCTAAGCGGTTTACAAAAGTACAATAAAAATGAGAACAATCAATTAAAACTTGGGGTTCAGTTGAAATGGTGGAATAAAACAGTCCTCAGTAGGCACCAGAAATTCAGAATACAGGGCACCTGTCAGATTTTAAGTGGGAGTTCCATCAAATTGGGTCCACAATACAGAACACATGACTCCTGGTGGTTACGAGTCCTGCATCCAAGCCGTGAAGAACCACTAACCAGAATGGAAATCCATATCCATAGCTATGCTCGGCCTGTACTGGTGCAGAACTCTGTTGTGTGTGTGGATATGAGTGTAACAATGGCATCTACATGTGGAAGCCTCTTTCATTTGCAATTAAATCAGAAATGCAGTTCTTCAAATCCAAACATCTTGATTTATCACACAGATCTATTATTTATCTCGGGAAGGGAGGAATGATCCAGTGGCAAGGGGGAAACAGGGACACCATATTTGGGTTGCCTCAACAAGATGAAAAACCAGATTATAGTGAATTCATTTGATATGGTTGCTTGTCAGAATTCTTTCTGAGGTAATAAAAAGTCTTTATGCTATTTGGTATTTCATAGTCCCATATGTTATCTCCCATTCAGGCCTAGATTATAACCAAGCCCATAACCACCACCACCCCCTACTCCTTACTATTTCTGTCACCTTTATTGGATTTTATGGTATGAATCTTCCAAAATTACTGAAGAGCAGGTTCATCTTTCACTCCTTTATACAGCATGTTTACTTCTTTACTAATAAATCGACCTTTAATTACACTGTTGACAGAGGCTGCCTTATGATTTGCTCATCTCACCAGCAGATGTTCTTCATTATGCCTGCTAAAGCATTCCATAACAGAATGTCAATTTCCGATCAGAATATTTGCCTATCCTTCTGTATTTCCGCTATTCAAATCTTTGGGACAGTGTTAAAATATCAACAGCCTCAAAATATTGGTTTGGTTTTTATCTGCTACTATTCTACTTTTTTTTAATTACTGGAGTATATATCAGGAGTCTGGGCTTGTTCTCCATTGGCCATGCACCACAGAAAATGAATGTATGCAAATGCCACAGCTGTCGTCTATGACTAGGGCCATATCATGAATTCATCACAAAACCCAAATGTTGCATAGTCCCTTACCAAAGACTTTGCAATCTCTGTGCTTTAGATGGAGGAACGTCAGAGCCAGCTTGTTGTTGTTGTTGTTTAGTCGTTTAGTCGTGTCCGACTCTTTGTGACCCCATGGACCATAGTTTGGTCAAACTCATGTTCGTAGCTTCGAGAACACTGTCCAGCCATCTTGTCCTCTGTCGTCCCCTTCTCCTAGTGCCCTCAATCTTTCCCAACATCAGTGTCTTTTCCAGGGATTCTTCTCATCTCATGAGGTGGCCAAAGTATTGGAGCCTCAGCTTCACGATCTGTCCTTCCAGTGAGCCAGAGCCAGCTACAGACATACAAATTGGTCAATTTTAGTTTCTTTGAGTTTCTCATTTTTCCAGTCAGATTCTCAAACATTTATTGGCATATGTACAGCAGCAGCCTGTTGTTTTTGTCCATGGAGTTTTGATGCATTTGAATTATGGTGCTGGAGGAGACTCTTGAGAGTCCCATGGACTGCAAGAAGATCAAACCTATCCATTCTGAAGGAAATCAGCCCTGAGTGCTCACTGGAAGGACAGATCCTGAAGCTGAGGCTCCAATACTTTGGCCACCTAATGAGAAGAGAAGACTCCCTGGAAAAGACCCTGATGTTAGGAAAAATTGAGGGCACAAGGAGAGGGGGATGACAGAGGACGAGATGGTTGGACAGTGTTCTCGAAGCTACCAACATGAGTTTGACCAAACTGCGGGAGGCAGTGGAAGACAGGAGTGCTTGGCATGCTCTGGTCCATGGGGTCATAAAGAGTCAGACACGACTAAACAACTAAAGCAGGCACCCCCAAATTCCGGCCCTCCATATGTTTTGGACTACAATTCCCATCTTCCCTGACCACTGGTCCTGTTAGCTAGGGATCATGGGAGTTGTAGGCCAAAACATATGGAGGGCCACAGTTTGGGGATGCCTGAACTAAAGAAAAATAGCAGCAGCAACAACCCCACTTCTGAAAGGGGTTTGGATCTGGTGTAACTTTATGATGGCTTAATTTACAATGGCTCATTACCAGACGAGGAGCTCAGAGAGACAAAACACCATGGTGCATCTGCAGCACAACCAAAGACTACATCTACCCCACCTGCAACAAAACATTTCTCTCCTGTATCGGTCTCTACAGCCATAGCAGGGGCACAATAACTCTCCGATGGTTTGACTTCTCCCCCATAGATACACTTCTGCATGGTCTTCCAAGACAGATAGATGCCAACACCAGCTTCTTGCACCCCAAATTTCTTACCCTGAGTTGCTTGAGGTTATCCTCTTAGTGAAACACAGCTTATTTTTACGGATAATTTCTTTACATTGATCATTAAGCAATTAATCAAGAAGAAGGATAAGTGACACAGTTACTGTTTAAGCTAAGGTGAAGCACATTTAGTGCAGTCATATCCTCGGAGGTCAAACCTCGCGACACTCATTGCACCTACATTACTTCTGTTTAATTATATGTAACCAAGCCTTCTGAGGACCTATTTGTTCGAGTTAACAGGAGTAGACATTTTATAGACAAGTAAATTTCATGGAGGGCTGGATATATTTTCAGATGGAAAATTCCAGCCATCCATGAAATTAAAGGGAAAAGGACTGCTTATAAAGAAAAGTTTTGCAATTACAGATCCCGTCTACTTTTCTTCTATATAAGCTTTCTTCTGTCAGTGTTTTGGTCACTTAAAATGTTGTGTTTTCTGCTGTTGTTCTAACCTATGCCACTTGGGAAAGTAGGGGGAAAATATTATCAGTATTATTAGTGCATGATTCAACTAGCCAAAGGGACACCACCTGAAAATCTTACAGGTGCAGCTTTTACATATGCATATGAAAATCAATAATAACAATATCTATATTCATTTCATCACAGGTGGGGGTATTGTTTCATCAGGGTTGTTTGGGTGGGGTGGGGTTTGTTACTGTTATCAATATTTTGATCCTGTTACGATTCATGTGGCAATTTGGTTGTGTTTTATTGATTATTTATGACTAATTTTGTTAGATTTATAATTATGTATTTTTTTCATGTTGTCAGCAACCTTGAGCATGGTTTTAACTACAGAAAGATGGTGTACAAATAAAACGATATATGTATGTATGTATGCATGCATGCATGCATGCATGCATGCCATATCTAAAAATAATTTACCTGCATATTATTGTCATAAATGTGTAATCAGGCATAGGCAAACTCTGGCCCTCCAGATGTTTAGGACTGCAATTCCCACCATCCCTGATCCCTATTAGCTAGGGATGATGGGAATTGTAGTCCCTAATATCTGGCGGGCGGAGTTTACCTATCCCTGGTGTAAATCAACAGTAACTCTAATTTATTCTATTAACGCCTTTCCATTGAATTACATAGATTGGTTTCATGTGGGAAAGGAGGGAAAGTCAAACAACATTCTTGAGCTTAAATAATCAAAGGACATAAGGAAAGAATGAAGTATTTTATCAATGCTGGATTGAAATGTAGGATGTGAAAAAAGAGGAGAAAAAATGTTATTAAAAGAGCAATGCATTTCTGAAAATCTTTCTGAACATTAGCATTGTGAGGTTTCTAGTGGAAAACCCCTAAAGACATAAGCATAGCTCATGGAATCATCAAAGACATTTTTTCATGTCTATGTACTTATTGATCCTTGGAAGCCCAACAGGCCCCTTTTCTGGGTTTCAGAGCAAATTATTAATTCTTGCAATGATAATATTTTAGATGTCTACTGATTACTTTTTCTTCCCATGGAACAAATAGCAAATGTAGGGAAATTACTTCTACCTTCTTTGGTGTCATTTTTCAATGGATTTGGCTGACACAATCACTTCAATATACAGATAGGCAAGTTTCCTCCCTATATTCTTATTACACAGGAGATGTTTCAGAATTACCATGACTGTAGATGACTTCTTTACATCCCTTTGTGAATTTTATATTCATATTAATAAAATCATAGTGATTCCTGGTTTGTCTTCTTTTTTAATAATTTCTGCCACTGCGTGCAGGTTAGATAATAAGAATTCACCTCATGTACTCCCCTCATGTAGTATTTATTGACTGAGCTGACCAAAGAATAGGCTTTTAAAAATAACTGTATGTCTAATGACACTGGGACAGTCTTCTGAGTCAATTTTAGAGAGTTATTCAGAATGCAGCTAAAACAGTTTCCCCTTAATTTCATTTCAGCCTTAACAGCTGCCAGTAAGAGGAGATCACTGCAATATGTCTGGAAAACAAATCCACCCTAATTGTTTTTTGTTTGTTTTTTTAGGGTGGGAAAAATGAATCAGATGTATTGAGTTCATCTGCCCAGGCTGAGGGAAATTGCTGCAAGTTCCCAATACTTTCTTAATAGGTGTGTGGTGAACTAGCTGTTTTTTTTTTTCCAATATCACACTAACAGGCTATGGATTGGGTACAGACAGATGTGCTGTAGAAATTAAATAAAACAGATCAATACATAGGAACTCTTAGAGGCTGGAAAGGTTACAGACTGTCATAATGGTTCTTTTCAATCTTTCCACAAAACTAATACTCTCATGAACTGTTTCCCTGGGAGATATTGAAAAGAATATAACTCAAGAGTGTACACAACATACAGAGGCTTGTCAGAATGAGGTTATGATTAAATTGATTGCCAGGATGCAGACTAACAAAATTGTTTTCAGCCCTTTCCTATAAAAATACAGCTGAGTAAATTAGCGAAATCTTTTCTTATTATTTTTAACATGGATATGTTTGGGAAGAATTCTGCATCCTAGGGCTCACTGTGCCTCCGTGTAGGGTACAATTGCACACAATGAGCTCTTTGGGTGGTAGCCAACAAAGTTGGACATTTGCACAAGGAATTATGTTTGTGTAAGGGAACTTCTTCTCCGTCTCCTTCCCTTGTGTGCCCCCCATCATCTGTTCTGCATTTTCCCCAAACCACCCAGAGCAGATTGGGGCATTGGGGCACACCAGAAAAGGAGAGGAAGGCTAAGTTCTGTTGTGCAAATGGAAGCCCTTATGCAAATGGGACAACTTTGTTAAATACAACCCTCTGAGATGCAATTATGCATATAAAATATTTAAACTCTAAGAAGAAATTCAGATGTAGCATACCCAAAGGTATTGAAGTCGAAGGCCCCCTGCAGTTAAGCACCTGTGGAATTTGAACTGGTACTCTCAAAGTTCTGATTTCCTGAATCATCTACAATTATCCCAGAGTTAGACCTGGAAATAGTTTCAAATTTGCTGATAGCAAATATAGCTGTTGCTAAAGCATGGAATAAAAGCTTGGTCCCATCAATTCTAAATACAGTATGTGGGAAAGTAGATGGAGTATAGCAATGAAACTTATAGATCTTCGAGGAAAAAAAGTGGGCAAACAAATAGATTAAATGAACAATTCACAACTTTTATTATGTTTTGGGATGATAAGGTTCAGGACAACATATATCCATATTATTTATTCATGTTGTTATCATACTGCAACATTATTTTGGTTATGTGATGCATTCAACAAGCCCATTCCACTAATGGAATTTTGTGCTTCTCTCCCTCCCCCCTACATGCCTCCTGTGCCTCCTCAAATCTGCTCTGGAGGGTCAAGAGAAACCCTAGAACAAGTGAAGGGTTGCTTTTTGTGACAATTCTTCCTAACAAAGTTGCCTGCCAGTAATTGTAAGGATTTCCAGGTTCAAGCTATGGCTGTCCTGGCCGGTATTAGCAAAGATGTTATGAGTTCCTTACTCTTTAGTTGTTCCATGTCTTGAGGATAAAAATTAAGTAAGGCTAAAATGTAGGTGATTGGGACTGCCTGAGCCATAATCAAGGATATCTCATAGAGGACACCCTTCCAAAATTGTTCTACTGTTGGACACTCCCGCCACATATGCTGATCTGTACCTCTACTGCAGCATCCTCTCCTGCATAGTGGACGGCTATTAGGTTTTATGTAGGACAAACACCTGGGAGTTAAATGTTAGTGTAATTTGGGGGGGGGTGAACTTGCACTACATGCCTGAACTGTATCTTGAGCAGCCTATCCCCCATGCTTGGATTCTGTTCAGGGTTAGCACGCCAGCTACACTATGTTTCAGGTAAAAGGTAAAGGTAAAGGACCCCTGGATGGTTAAGTCCAGTCAAAGGTGACTATGGGGTTGTGGTGCTCATCTCGCTTTCAGGCCGAGGGAGCCGGCATTTGTCCACAGACCAGGTCATGTGGCCAGCATGACTAAACTGCTACTGGTGCATGGAGGACCGTGACGAGTGCCAGAGTGCATGGAAATGCTGTTTACCTTCCCGCTACAGCAGTACCTGTTTATCTCCTTGCACTGGTGTGCTTTCAAACTGCTAGGTTGGCAGGAGCTGTGACAGGAGTTGGCAGGAGCTGGGAGCTCACCCCGTCGCAGGGATTCAAACCACCGACCTTCCGACCTTCAGCAAGCCTAAGAGGCTCAATGGTTTAGACCATAGCGCCACCCGCTTCCCTATTACACTATGTTTAGAAATAGTCCAAGGCTCAATAAAATAAATCATGACTCATCCTTTCTCCAAGGAATCTTTGTAAGTGCAGTGATGGATATAAAGCCAATGTTGGATTCCGCAGCACCTGGCATGAGCCAGATGAGGCATTTGCCTGAGTGTGAGGCATTTGCTCAGTGTGAAGTATCAGGAGTATAGCTGAGGGTAACATGCTATATGGTGATAGTGTAGAATGGTAAGCAGGAATGGTAAAGTACTAATGGATCTCTCTGTAAACTTGGATCTTTACAAGGTTTACTTCTAAGACCAGAGAATTGCTTCATAGGATAATAGTTCATGATGTACCAGCATCTCTTAAAGTTTATGTAGAGAGTGTCTTCATGCTTGTCTTGTACCATGAAACAGTAAATACTTTATACTTTGAACTGAACTTAGTGGCAAGGAGTTTCCTTAACCGGGAACTCTGGAAAAAGGCTAACAACAAAAAAAGTAGAAAAGATTCTGATGTTCTGCTGGAGCTGTGCATACTCAGCTGATCACACTGGTCAAAGTGTGCTGTGCTGTAGCATCAACAACAGATGCTGAAGTACACTTGGTCACCCTCCATTCCATTTTTCAGTGATTACTATGGACTGTTTGAGTTCATCAAGGTTTTGTTGTATGTGGATGATAATTGCATTCTCCTTGCTTTTAACGGCTGTTCCTGTCTCCTTGATTGTTGTTGCTTTAAATGCAATTATTATTTTAAATGCTGCAATCCACCATGAGCAGTTCTTTCACATTAAAACGGCAGGTTAATCACTTATTAACAAATTACATTCTGGAACCTGGGCAAAGACTAAACCACTGAGCCTCTTGGGCTTGCCAGTCAGAAGGTCGGCAGTTCGAATCCCGACAATGGGGTGAGCTCCCGCTGCTCGGTCCCAGCTCCTGCCAACCTAGCAGTTCGAAAGCATACCAGTGCAAGTAGATAAATACCGTATTTCCCATATTTTAAGACACCGTCTTATATTTATTTTACTCAAAAAAATAAGCCTATGGCTTATTTTCGGGGGATGTCTTATATTTCACAAATGCTTAAAAAGCCTGCTGCGGCTTATTTTATGACTACGTCTTAAAATAGGGGAAACTGCTGCAGTGGGAAGGTAAACAGCATTTATGTGCGCTCTGGTTTCCAACACGGTGTTCCGTTGTGCCATAAGCGGTTTAGTCATGCTGGCCACATGACCTGGAAAGCTGTCTGTGGACAAACACCGGCTCCCTTGGCCTGAAAGCCAGATGAGCACTGCCACCCCATAGTCACCTTTGACTGGACTTAACCATCCAAGGGTCCTTTTCCCTTTTTTACCAATGGTTAGACACCATAGTAGATCTGGGAATGAATCTAGGGGTAGATCTTAGTCATTTGGGGTGTGTGTGTTGGGGTTCTATGAGCAGAATGTAGTGGGCTTTGTTTGTGTCCAGGGTAGAGAGCAGCAGTTTCTGATGGATCAAAAGGCTATGCCCAGCATAATATGTAAAAGTTTTATATTCATGCAAGATGAAGGAGAGGGGCAGGCTTGCCTTTTCTTTTCTGACAACTGCCACCAAAGCAAAAGAAAGAAGGCAAGTCCTATTTTTTTCCCCCAGGTTACCTGGCAATACAACTTGGTCTGCATTCTTTCTTTACTTGCTCTAGTTCTTTGTGGGCAATTAGGAGGAATATCTTTACTGCAGGGGAATGCTTCCCTTTCAGGCATAGGCTTCATATTTGATGATTACTTTATAACAAACCCTGCACAACTTGACACACATGCTGAACACAACTCACCAGCCATGTATTGTATAGGCTGTCAGGCACTTGACAACCTCCTTTATCACTTCCAGGAAGGTAGGAAAAATTGAAGGTTTATTGAACCCCTAGTGGGCATCCAGACATAGTGTGTGGGCTGCTTTCAGTTCCATGGGTCAAAAGTGGTGCAGGCCTGTTTTATAAATTAACTGCAATTCAGCTAAATTGGTAGTAATAACTGAGGTTCTCATTTTCAAGGAGATTTCTACCTCAAGGCCTGAGATGAATCAGTCACAAGCAGCAAACTCCTTTGAGGAGCACCCAGCCCTCGTGAAGAGTACTAAAGAGGCCTAATAAAAGAATGAACAGGTTGTTGAAAGAGAGCATAGCATTATACTACCTAATAGCATTCAGTCAATGTAGCAGGGACGGACATAATAAAATACCATCTAGCTTAAGACATACTAAATCGGACAAAGATCTAAGCACATTTGTGCTGGGAGAGAAGCTCAAAAGTTTTACTAATTAACATCTTTTAAAACAAAGCACAGGAAAGGAGGCACTTAGGAATTCACTCCGTATGAAGAAAAAGTCATTGATTTCAACTCACACACACACCATTTTGCCTCCTCCGAAATGTGATTATATCTCATTGGAGCCCCAAATGATGTTTGTAAAAGTAATTTTTTTCTCTGAGCTTGCTCCCTTTGATTCCTGGTCCTGCAACTTCTTTAGATGTCAAAAAAAATTAAGCAACCCTACTTTGAACAAACAGCTGTGAGAAACAATCTGCACTTTTGCAGTTTGGGGTAATTGTATTAATTGGAGGAGAAAAAAGTTTCCCATTGTTGTTGCTGCTAATTGGGGAGATGTTAATATCTTCCTCTTAGCTGGGACTGTGAAGCAAAAGGAACCCAACCTCGGTAGTCGGGGACATGCATTGCACGGACACAGCCCATGAGTCAATCTTGGGTACCCCAAGGGTTAAGAAAGACTAATACAAACCTGTACTAGCTTGGCTGATGTGGAGTTAAGAGCTACTTCTTAGGAGTAGTATAATACATGTGTTTAGACATGTATGCATGATACAAGTACTGTATTTCTGTATGAAGATGCAAATATGTTGTATATCTCATCATATAAACCTCAATACAGAAAGACTCAAGTGATCTAAGTCTTCCCAGAAGGAAGAAAGCAGCTTCTATTTGAAATGACCCTGGCTTCTTAAGTGGTGGAAAGTTGAGAGAAAAGGGGTGGTTGTCCATCCGTTGTGGCATTCGCTCCCCAAAGGGGGCACCAGACTTGATCTTGGCTATGTTTATAAGAAGCAGGAGAAGACCTGGCTGGTTAGATAGGAATCTTGCTACTTATCATAGGCTGCTGACATCTGGTTTTAGTATCTCTGTGCTGTAAATGTGATTATTTACCTTGCCCTGATTGCATTGCTTTAGATTTGCAAACCAGGGGTGTAGCAGAGGGGCCATAGCCCCGGGTGCGGATTGTTGAGGGGGCACAAAGCAGGTGTTCCCAGCCCAGCCCACCACTCCTCTCCAGGCTTTGATGGAACCAGTGCTCTTGGAGAGGAGCACTGCACCAGGCTACACTGCAGGCACGGGTGTGGGGGCACCTGCCTTGCACCCGCTAAGTGCCATGATCATACAGGCAGTGTAGTTCATGGTTATTGCACCCTCCCTCCCTGGATCCAAGCCTTGCAAGGCCACTCGGGGAGGGCTTTGTGGGGACACAACAATTGTGCACCCTTTGATCCCAGCCTTGCACAGGTGCTCCTTCACCAGCACATAAGAACATAAGAAGAGCCTGCTGGATCAGGCCAGTGGTCCATTTGGTCCAGCATCCTGTTCTCACAGTGGGAAGCACACAAACGGAACCTGCAAGCTCCCCTCCTGCGACTTCCAGCAACTGGTATTCAGAAGCATATTGTCACTCCACTGAAGGACAATGTTTGGCGTGGGTCCAGCAAACATATTCCTGTTGCTCCCTCCACGTACAGTATTTGCACATGGATGGGAATAAGCAAAGAGATGTATTGTTACCCTTACACCTTGTTTTCTTTCCTTAGCTGCTGTTTGCTTGCTACTGTTTCTCTTCATTTACTCTCACATTTCTTTTGTCTTTCCCACTATTAGCATTTAGATTACAAGATCCTTGGGACAGAGACCTTTCCCCTTCCTCTTCTTCTTCTTCTTCTTCTTCTTCTTCTTCTTCTTCTTCTTCTTCTTCTTCTTCTTCTTCTTCTCCTCCTCCTCCTCCTCCTCCTCCTCCTCCTCCTCCTCCTCCTCTTCCGTTAAATATAATATAGTCTCGGGGGTGGGGGTGGAAGCATCACATTGAATTTATAGTGTATGTTACATACATAGCTGCCAAGTTAGCCCTTTTTTTAAGGGATTTTCCGTTATGCTGAATAGGCTTCCTCGTGAGAAAAGGGAAAACTTGGCAGCTATGGTTACATAATTGTAAAATATTAATATGCAATGTAGGTTCTCCACAGGCATATGTTAATTATTATTTTTGCAGAGACTGTATTCAGTTTTATTTAATAAGAATCAGAGAAAGGACAGCGACCTATCTTGCTTATGTAACACTGTAAACCAGGGGTCAGCAAACCTTTTTCAGCAGGGGGCCGGTCCACTGTCTCTCAGACCTTGTGGGGGGCCAGACTATATTTTGAAATAATATATGAAGGAATTCCTATGCCCCACAAATAACCCAGAGATGCATTTTAAATAAAAGGGCACATTCTACTCATGTAAAAACACCAGGCAGGCCCCACAAATAACCCAGAGATGCATTTTAAATAAAAGGACACATTCTACTCACGTAAAAACATGCTGATTCCCGGACCGTCCGTGGGCCGGATTTAGAAGGCGATTGGGCCGCATCCGGCCCCCGGGCCTTAGTTTGGGACCCCTGCTGTAAACCCTGATGGCACAGTCTGCCTAAACACTATCCCTTTTCAAGCATATTTGAAGCACATTTTTCATCTCAAAGAATTATGGGCACTTTCGTTTACCCCCTCAAAGATTTACAGTTCCCAGCAACCCTTAACAAACTACAATTCTTTGAAGGGGGGGAATGTGTTTTCAAGCAATGACATCTATAGTGTAAATTAAAAGCACAATAGAAAGGTCCCAGTATGAGTTAGGCACATAAATGTCCCTTTTTATTGTGAGAGTCACGCACATGCTAAATTCACTGCTTTTGAACTGGAACTTAAGTTTAAGGTGTTTTCTTTAGACTCTGCCCAATAATACACTGTTATAGAAAAATGCCTAGTTTTGCTGATCCCAGAAACATGACCATTGTATTGTGCACTCTGTCATATACTTTGCAGCTGTGCTCATTTGTCATCTCCTGTGCATACCACTACTTGCTTTGATCAGGTATTCACTTTGAAGATGCACCAGCTTGAAGCTGCATCCAGCATGCCATACAATCTGTGTGGTCTTCCTTCATGAATTGAAAATAATTCTTTAAATGTCATCGCCAGGGCTTGAGGAGTTGCCTGATTTCACCGACAAGCCAGTCTCATGAGGATTCGCTGCATTCGAGAAAACATTGCAGTTTACATGTTCCTTTACCCATCTATTCCTGAAAATATCTCTACCCCCCCCTTCAATGCTGTAAAATGCAAAGCTAATTTCCCCATTTTATCGTTAGCTGAGAAACTGCAAGATCGATATCTGGATCGGTGGCTTTCAGACTGACAGAGAAGTGCCAACAGGATTTGAATAGGAAATGCAGGTTGAATTGAAAACTGGGCATCTGGTAAAGAAATCACATGACCTCTTTGCTGCCTGCTAAACCCTCCTTGGACCCATTCTTATTGACACATCAGTTTTGTTATATGAATTGGCACTGAAATCCTAACAGATTGAGAATGTGAGGAACTTTGGTGTCTTTCTCCCCTAAAATAAATTGCTTGGAAATGTTTGCTGATTTGATTTGATTGTTTAATTTTTTTTAGATACCTCAACTCTTTCATCAATGTAAAGAGGTTTTTGCTGAGTAACAGCTTCAAAATGGAACAGCTAAAAGATGACACATGCAATATTAGTTTACTAAACCTTTAAATATGTTTTAAGAAGTTATTACATATACTTATTAGCCATCTATTTATTTTACTTCTATACCACTCTTCATCCGAGGATCACAAGGACAGTTTATCCTTGCCATTGAGGTGATATATTCGATTAGAGACTAAAAGAATAATCAGAATCACCTTTGAAATAAAACCTTATGCTAGGCTCTGCAGATATCATTATCCTCATCCTCCTCATTATTATTTTCATCAGGGTTGCCAAGGCACTACAAAGAACCTCAGGAATCCTCACTGTGACTCACGTGTGTCAAAGGCAACCTGGACTTCTAGTGGATTTGGCCAGCCTGAACTACAGCTCCCAGAGAAAAACACTGTGGGGACAGGTGGGCTGAGCTTCTTAAGGCCGTAGCTTTTTAAAAAAAAAAACACTGCCAATTTTCTTTTTCATTTGAGAGGTAAAATGGGGGCGGGGGAAGGACCCCTGGATGGTTAAGTCCAGTCATAGGCGACAATGGGATTGCGGTGCTCATTTCAATTTTCAGGCCGAGGGAGCCAGCGTTTGTCCACAGACAGCTTTCCGGGTCATGTGGCCAGCATGACTAAAATGCTTCTGGTGCAATGGAACACCATGCCAGAAACCAGAGCACATGGAAACACTGTTTACCTTCCCGCCGCAGTGGTACCTATTTATCTGCTCACATTGGCATGCTTTCGGACCGCTAGGTTGGCAGGAGCTGGGACAGAGCAACGGAAGCTCACTCCATCATGGGGATTCGAACCGGTGACCTTCCGATCAGCAAGCCTAAGAGGCTCAGTGGTTTAGACCACAGTGCCACCCGTTCTCCTCTTTGAGAGGTACACAACTGGTCAGCAGCTGCTGCTTTTAAGGAAAGGTGAGCCACACGATAAATTGCAAACTCTCCTCCCTTCCCCCTGTCCTGCAGCTGAGCTTGGAATGGCAATGCATTGGGTCGCTCAGCCAGATACCCACAGTGGAAATTTGGTGGGTGCCAAGGCACTCAGCCCCCCCCCCCCACTGGAGATAACACCTACGGGGAGAGCTTACAAATGTGCTTGGGAGATCAAGGTTCATCCTCCTACTGATTCAGCGATTAAAATGCTAGTACATTTGCAAGCTGTGCAGGGCTGATCCACACCCAGGTTGACCTGATCTTCTTGTCTCCCCTCCCCAATTATTCTCAATTTTTTTATGTTCCGTCCTACGAACAATGGCATGGCAGGGATGGTAGGAATTCCCCCCCCCCAATGCCTATTTTATTTATATGTCTGAATTCCAGGGTAATTATAAAATAATTATGGGAACGGAATGAAGAAAATTGATTTTACCCAGTCATTAATAGCATTTTTGTGTGTGTTCTCCATAATAAAATAATCTCAGAATATATAGAAAGGCCAATTATATAATTTGAAACATTTGTGGTTTTCCATTATGATCCAGACTTCTTCGTAGCCACCTGCTAGGCCCCTCTTCCACAAGAATACTGGAGATGAATATATTATATTCAACAGCTGTGTTGGGGGTGTTTGCTCTGTGAATTATTTTCCCTATAGTTATGATCTGTGAATAATGCAGATACACAAACTAGAGCTGTTTTGTTTCTTTTTCAACTTGGAAAAAAAATGCTGTTTTCATTTTGTTTTGCATTGCTAAAAGTCTTTGGGCATCTGTGCTTGTAACAGGGATAGTTAATCTTGCAGTTTGGAGAATCCTGTACCTTTAATACTTGTGCATGGTAGACACAATCAGAAGGTTCACTTTCTTCAAACTGTGAGATGCTGTTCTATCACCATGTACAGTAGTGCCTTAAATACAAACATAACGGGAAAATAATGTTTGTGGAGGGTTTTGTGCTGGGTTTTTTTTGGGGGGGGGTATTTTGGTGTCATCTCCCAAACAGGATGTCCATGGACCCTGGATTTGTGAGAAGTTCCAGGGTTTCAATACACTTTGATACAAATTTTGACAGGTATGGAGAAACCATGGGTGGTATTCAACTTATTGAAGTGGGTCTGCACATGGTTGAATACCATCCAGGGCTTCATCCCTGGTAGAAACCTTGCACACTTGCTCAAAAGATTAGTATCCAGATAGAGTACCACTAAGACATGAGGAAGACAAAGCTTCACCATGCAGTAAGCAAAATGATTCTCCACATCAAAACACGCAAGGCTGGCAAGCTTTCAGTAGAGCACCATGTACAAAATAAGGTTCAACGGTCCTTTATTTTATTTTCTGCACCTTGCTTAGTACAAGACCACACAATAGCAACATATACCATCATGACCACAAATGTTGATTAGTGGGACAGGTGGGCAGCTGAGGGGGGTGGGGAGCGGTGATATGAAGACATGGATCAGAAACATATTACAGTGGTACCTCTACTTACGGATAACTCTACTTACGAATGTTTCTACTTACGAACGGAGCTCCGTCTGCCATCTTGGATGCGGTTTAGATAGGATTTTTTCTACTTACGAATTTTTAGATAGGGTTGCTTTGACTTACGAATTTTTTCTCCCAATGCATTCCTATGGGATTCGACTTACAATTTTTTTTCCGACTTACAAATGTGCGTTTGGAACGCATTAAATTCGTAAGTAGAGGTACCACTGTATTAAAAAATAAAATACTGAGATTACTTGGGAAAGGATTGGAGATAAACACAAGCTGAACAGTTGCCCCCCAAATCCACAGACACTTTCTAAGAGGCAGAACTTACAAAAGAGCTCTGTATTTTAAGACTTCGCCATCTTTCCATCAACCATTGTGACTGGAGAGAGTTGAGTGGGGTGATATCATTCTAGTCTCCTCCAGTTCCCTCCCTGTCCCACTCTCTAGCCTGGCATCCACCTTATATCAGAGCTGACCTAAGACATTTTACTGCCTGAGGTGAAGGACAAGATGGTTCTTACGCCTCCATTCCATGTTCAGGTGTTGACTGACTGTTGAATCTAACGGCAAGGGGGCATCCTCCACCATAACTGAGGCAGCAGGCTAGCTTAAGGGAGTGTTGGGCGAGGCACTTGCCTCACTCTGCCTCATGGAAGGACCGGAACTGTCTTATAAGGTGTTTTAATTTTAGAATGCAGCAATTCGGAGACTGCCTGTCCTTGTGAGAGACTGCTTTGAGCTACTGATCAGCACAATTCATGACAAATTGCCTTGGGACAAACCAATCTGCTCTCTACTAATTTGGAGTTGTTTCAACCGGATCCAGCAAAGGAACAAGTCAACACAAATTGGTTTGGAATTTGGCAGAAACTGGTGCACACCCCGAATTAGTAGTAAACAGCAGTTTTGCGTAGATGGGCTAGGATTGGAGTTATGTTTGTATTTTTTAAGAAACGGTTCAAGCTTCCCTTGAAATTCTGCAAGTGCTTCTTCAGATTTGGATTTCACATTACAAAATCTCAGAGCTACCTTTAATTAAAGAAAAACATAGAGAATTGCAGAAGAGAAGATGATGTCTTTTAGCCAGCCAGTACCCCTGCAGTGCATTTGACCTCTCAACACAGTGATGGAAGTTGCTCGCACTGCGATAGGTACACATTCCAGCCTATAAATATAGTCAGTCCCTATGGCCAGTCTGTTAGGCCACACAACAGGCCACCTGAAATAGTTTTACCCAGTGCTATTTTTTTTCTAGAAAAAGAGGTGCTGGAGCTCACCATGAACTTCTTCCTTGTTCTTTCAGAGTGGCAATGGCACCCACCTGAGAGGTGAGTTCTGGTGAGCTCCAGCTGGAAAAAGCCCTGCTTTTACCCATGAAAATTTGACACCTAAAAGGGGCAACCATGGCTATACAGCTGACCTTTACTCCAACTGAAGGATTCTAGCACAGAATGTGTGTAAATGTTCTTTGAAGAAGAATAAAATGACTGCCTTTCATCTGAGTGGATCTGATGTTTCTAAGACTTTTCCTCTTTCCTTTGTCTTAAGAGGTGCCAAACTTTGCCTGGTTCAGTGGAATGATACGTTCAGCACTTCTGAAGCTTACATGCCATATTCTTTTCTTAAGTCTGGAATTGTTTTACATCTCATTTTGTTCCCTGATGCACCTGTAGAATTTTTACCTAAGTCAGTTTATTTTCAAACCAGGGCTATTCTCTAGCTTTCATAACTCTCCCAGACCTGCCATCCTCAAGATGGATGTTAAATAAGCTCTCCATTTTTACCTTGAAAGAGCAGGATGGTTTTGTAAATCCCTCACATCTGTTTGTGTGAGAGGCAGCATGGTATAACATGTGGAGAGAAGCTTTGAACATAGTTTATTGAAATGGATAGGATGGTAGATCAAGGCCTGCTATGAGGCAGCAAAAAAAAAACCCACAACCCACCCAGGTAATCTTCCAGCAAATGTTGCTAGTTCTCAGCCAAATATTTCTGCTGCATTTTTTTTTCAGCCATTCTGTATCAATTAAGGAGAAAATAAACTGCATTCAACAGTACTCAAAGGAGAGATCTTTTGGGGTGAAATTCATAGGAGTTGGGGGTTGGGGGGGGTTGTTGTGCTCACCTTCATTTTGCTAATAAAGCAAGAACAGGGTGGTGATACAATGACTACTGCAATCAACACAAGATAATACCACCAAGGCAACTATCTGTAAACAAATAATGAACATCCATAAAAATTGCAATAGTAGTTTCTTTCCCAAATAGGTTTTATCTTAAACAATTGCAAATGCAATTGTTCACGTGTAATATATCAGTGATTCAGTGCTCATTGAGCTTTGCAGTAAACAAACTGAAGGACGTTGTCCTCCCAGTGTAAACATGCAGATGGGGACAGATATACCCCTGTTTTAAATCATTTACATACTGTCTTCCCTTGTATATTATTTACTACAAAGTTCGATGCCGAACACTGAACCACTAGTCCATCATCGTCTATGCACATTTAACCGTGTCATAAATTGATAACACTGCTCCCTCTGGACTTTCACTAAGCTTTAACCCTGTGATTTCTGTTATCTCCTTTTGCAAAAAAAAAAAAAATGTACGCATTTACACCCCCACATCACACGTGGACATGTCCCAGTTTCCTAGCATCCCCTCCATCATAACACCAAATATTTCTTATTCATTTCATTTAATCTTGCTGGTGTTAGATACCACCTCCATACTAACTTACATTAATTTTCTTTTATCCTTATAGACAACATTTTCAAAGTGTTTTCTCCCATACCCCCCCCCAGCTTTGACTATCTATCTGCCCTGTTATCTCCTTTCCCCACACCTCTTTTAGTTGATCTTGTTGATCCTCCAATTCTATCCAATATTTTATGAATTTTGCTGGTTTCACCTTTTATAACTATATTTACTTCTTTATCTCCCCTTTTAAACAATCTTTTTAAATAAAAATTTGTATGTTCTCTACATTTCTTGTTTTGCCTTAACCACTTCTTTGTCCATTGCTCCAGTTGTATACAGTTAAACCAAGTTATTTTACTTCCCGCTATTACCCTTGTTGACCTGAGCTAGAATGAACAAGTTATGCAGGTTTATTTTCAGCCAAGCCAGTGTCTGGGACAAGGCCAGCTGAGTCACAAATCAGCCAGCTGAGACAGAGATCTGCTGAATCCTAAACTGCTCATCCGGGTGAGTCTTGCCATGTTTGCTAAACATTCTTGGTTTGCCTAGGTTTCATCCACAAGCAATTGCATTGAACACAATTGCATTGAACCTTTTGACGTGTTGTAATTCAGCAATTGGACACCATAGTCTTCCTTTGATGTTCATACCATTTGTGTGTATACCCTAGAATTGACATGATAGCTTGAGTTTAGACAAAGGGTCATGTCCAATGTTGGTCCTACTCAGAGTAGGCCCATTGAAAAGCATTGGACACGAAGAACTCAGCTCCATTAATTTAAGTATATATACTTACTTCAATTTCTCCCAAAGTATCTGGTGCAAAACTGGAAAGTGCAAACACGCATAAGCCTACTTATGCTTGACATAGAGGAGGCAGCGGGTTGGACTGGATGGCCCTTGTGGTCTCTTCCAACTCTATGATTCTATGACTTATATATCAATCTCCCGGCATTTTCAAGTCATTGGATGAGTCTTATGGCATTCCAGTTTTTAAGGGCAACCTGAAATAAGATGCCAGACCATTTGTGATTCTTTTCTTTTTAAGTTAAGCACATGATAGTTAGCTTTTCATGGTAGAAAAAAATAAATATCCATGCATGATTTGAAAGCCCAATATATTTGCATTCAATAAAATATGTAGCAATGCCTACACAGCTGTAGAGTTTTTTAAAATAATAATAATAATAATAATAATGTTGGTGCACTGGCTGTGCAATTCTCCATGGTAGTAGTTCAATTAGGCATTTCATTAATCTACATTAGATAGCTATTAGAGACCTTTAGATGCTATCCAGATTCTCTGTAGGGAATCTATGGTTTCGAGTAGATATTTACTGGTATGTCCAATCAACAGCGATTACATTCTGGGAAATATTACTGAACATTAGGCTGATATTGATGTGAGAAGAAGCCTTAAACTAATGGCCTTTACAGACATTCTCGTTTGTATGATCTGCTCATTTGGTTCTCTTTTGACGCTGTCTAGTATTTGATAACTGTAGGTAGAGAAGCCATTGAAAGGTTAAGAATACTAATATTGGCTATGTCGTTTTCGTAGTTGGAAAATATTTGTTATACATAGTTTCATTGAAATTTGTATTCTAGGATTCTTTACATCATCCCTTCATGAGGTTTTCTTGGGAAAAATTCTAGTCCATGAACAATGGAGCTGGAGAAGCCATTGCCAGATTATTATTATTTTTTAAAAAATAGTTGATATGTATTAGTCCCGTGGAATAACAGACCATCCTTCACTGCTGAAGAGTGTTTCTTATAAGTCACAGAGCTATATCAATACCTCAAAATTCTTGATATTATCAGTTTTGTTTTGTTTTCACCATTATGGAGCAGAGCTTACTCTGGTGAGTTCTGCATGCTTGCTACTCCCAGAACCCTTCTAGGGTGATTCTTTGACACCCCAGATGGATGGGCAGCATAGCTGCCAAGTCTCCCATTTTCCCTGGGAAACCCCCATTTTTCCAGCTGTCCCCAGCCAAAAAAACAGATTTTTTTTTGTTTTTCCTCGGTTTATTCTGGCACAGCAGCATCAAAAGTCACTTCTGAGCATGCTCGCCCAGTTCCAAAATGGCCGCCGCGCTACTTCCGGTATGCTACTTCCAGCCCGGTCCCTTATTTTTCAGAGATGAACTTGGCAGGTATGATGGGCAGATTATACTCTTGAGTTTACATCTGCTAGCAGCTAAATTATCCAGCCCTTTGTTTACGTCTGCATGTGTATTCATTTATTTGAATAATTTGTACCCCTCCTTTCAACTTACCCAAAGTAGCGTCCAATGCAGCTAAGAACATTTAAGCAACAATAACAAATTAAGAATGAAAAACAAAACAAAAACAGCATGGCAATACTGATGGTCACCAACTTGAATGACTTTGAAGAGGATTAGACAAATTAATGGTTATGCAACACCACCAGTAGTAAACTATTGCACTCACCTCCTGCTTGCAGGCTTCCCATAATCATCTAGTTAACCATTGTGAGAAGATAAGCCTTTGATCTGACCCAGCAGGGCTCTACTTATGGTTGTGTAAATAAAATATCTACCAAATAAACCAAGCTTAACTTTGATGATGATGCAAATAATAATAATAATAATAATAATAATAATAATAATAATAATAATAATAAGCCTGAACAGAATTTACCTTGCAGTTGAGAGATTTCCACAGCTGAGGTGGCACAATGGAAAAAGCTGGCATCCACACATATGAGGACTAGGGAGTGGGGATAAATTTGATTCACTTCTCATTTAAAGGAAAACCAACCTAATTTTCACTTTTCAAAAATAAAATAAAATATGTGTGTCAGGGAGTGGGCAGAGGAGGAATGGTGAAGACTGTCTTCCCCAGCCTGACTCTTCCAGAGAAGAAGAAGACAGTTCAGAATTACAACAGGGGTTTGAGGGAGATCACAGCTCAGAGGAAGATGAGGAGAAAAGTTGGGAGGTAATGGGAGAGGAGGAGGAGGAGGCAGAGCCGAAGTAGCTGGCTGACATGTTATCACTAGAAAGCATTCCAGACCCATCATCTCCAAGAACCCGGTAGACCTTGAAAGTAGGAGAGCAAAGAGCTCAGAAGCAAAGGTTCCTCAGCACCACCAGTAGAAGAGATGACGAATGAAGAAAGGGGTGGAAAATTTACTCGGGGCAACATCATTATTCTGAGGCTGCATTCCCAAACCTCTCTCTGTAAATATTGAATAAAAACCAATGGTAAGGACTTTTCCTTGTCTTATATTTTCCTGGCAACCTGCTGTGGGGGTTGATTCCTCTGCCGCCTGACAATGTGAACCATAACAAAACCATATTTTGATAGTCACATATCCTTGAATTTTGCAATGCACTTTTCCAGTCAAGTAATGTGTTCAAAAATGCGCACCCTAGGGTTATGTGTGCATAAAAATGCATGCATTAGTGAATATAATATACAAACATGCATTATTTTAGAGGAATTGTGCATTGTGACATGTGCATGTTAGGGAAAAGCACATTAAAAATTGGAAAATTAAAAGAACGTTTTTCTTAAGGATTTTTTTTAAAAAAAACACATTATGTGGAAATATGGATAGCCAAACTTCAGAAGTTACTTTCTGTGGATCTGCACTTATTTTTCTCACCACGTGAAGGCGAGTTTCCAACCCACTCACCACCAATTGCCCTTATTATAGAAACCATAACATATTCCATCAATCAGGCAAAATGGTATGACTGACAATAGATATGAGCAGCTCTCTGGAGCCAACTGTTCAGAAAAGATTTATTCAGGAATACAATGTCAAGCAAATAAAAAGAAACATTAAAGCAGTATTTTACCCAATTCCCCGCCTTCATAAAGCAATAAATGCCACAGAAGAGGATGCTGTTGTTGCAGCAGCGATTCTCTATTTTGTAGAGCATCTTAGAGATACCCTGGACTCTTCTGGCAAATTTGGCTGAGATTATCACAAGCGGCAAGTATTTGTTTGTTTGTTTGTTGGCTTGTTTATTAAATTTATATACCAACTTTCTTCCTCAGATCTCAGGGTAGTTCGCAACCTAATATCTTCCTTTCTTTGTCAGTTTACCCCTTGTTTAGGAAGTATCTCCAGAATCTAATGCTGCTTCCCTGTAATAATGGATTAAATTATATAAGACTCAGAGAGTATTTGAGCATTGGACTCCCCCCCCCTGCCCCACCCTTTCACCATCCTCTCCAAAGCTGCTCCAGGGGATTGGGGAATTCCTAGAACAGATTTAGGGAGTGCCCGGGGGAGGAAAGCAAGACAACAAGCAACCCTTCTTCCCGGGAACCCTGGGAGGTGTGGCTCTGTTAGGGAAATAGGGATCTACTAACCATTTTCAGCAGCCCCAACAAATAACAGTTCCCATGATTCTTTAGAAGAAGCCATGGCTGTTTAAAGTGGTATGGTACTGCTTTAAATGTATAAAGGTAAAGGGACCCCTGAGCATTAGGTCCAGTCGCAAACAACTCTGGGGTTGCGGCGCTCATCTCTCTTTACTGGCTGAAGGAGCCAGCGTACAGCTTCCAGGTCATGTGGCCAGCAGGACTAAGCTGCTTCTGGCAAACCAGAGCAGCGCACGGAAACGCTATTTACCTTCCCGCCGGAGTGGTACCTATTTATCTACTTGCACTTGATGTGCTTTCAGACTGCAAGGCTGGCAGGAGCAGGGACCGAACAATGGGAGCTCACCCCGTCATGAGGATTCAAACCACTGACCTTCCAATCGGCAAGCCCTAGGCTCAGTGGTTTAGACTACAGCGCCACCTGCATATGTAATCTCGTATAATATGCAGAGCCATGCTTAACTATCAGCCAACTATTTGTTCTTCCCACCCTGCCACACCTCTGGCCCAACAAAGAGTTCTGGAGCACCCGAAAGCTTGCACACTATATGGTCATATTTTGGTTGACTTTAAGAAAGTTATTGCCCTATTGTGGATTTTTGGACTCAAATACTGAGTTATTTATAGGTCAGGCATAGGCAAACTTGGCCCTCCATATGTTTTGGGACTACAATTCCCAGCATCCTGACTACTGGTCCTGTTAGCTAAGGATCATGGGAGTTGTAGTCCCAAAACATCTGGAGGGCCAAGTTTGCCTATGCCTGTTATAGGTTGTGCATTGCCAGTGAACCTGTTGAGTTCTTCAAAGATATTCCTACCAAGATTGCTGTAATGAACATCGAACCAAGTCAGAGTTTCCATGACAGCAAATATTCCACTTGAATTGTTTCTAAATACCCAATCAATAAACTGAGTTATAGGTTACACAGAAACAGGCAATCACAACAAAGTTTTCCTGCATTGCCCTATATGGAAGTCATCCTTTGTTCTGACGCTAACATTGTCTGTGTGTGTGTGTGTGTGTGTGTGTGTGTGTGTGTAGGGAAATATCTCATATGGCTATATTTACTTATTACTGTATCCTTTTGCAAAGAAGCAGGCACAGAGAAAGTTTAATTTATTGCTTTAAAAGTACGCTCAGGAGAGTTATAAATCTCAGTTTCATTTTGCTTGTGAGAAGAACATATTTATCATTTCAGTGTTAGGTGATGAGCCTGATTAATTTTAAAATCACAGAAAAGCAGTCCAGTTGCTCTGCTATGCATGGTAGATGCATGCTATCTCTGTGCAAATTGAAATAACATTCCATTTGTTTCTCTTCCTCCCCACCTCACCCCCAAAATTACTGCCTGATGAATCTTTCAGGACTATTTATATGGTGACACCTAGTGGCACTAAATTAATGACATCTGAATGTTCCTCACAGATTAACTAGTGGCTTTCATCTATACTTCATAACCTCATGTCGCAATTGCTTTCTGGATGTTGTGGTGTGAATTTGCTATTCAGACTCAGTGTATAAACCTACTGAGGTCATTTGCCAATTCTCCTGATTTCATCAAAGGTCCTACACAACACCTATTTTTGTGTGTGTCTCAGGGCCAGTGTCAGAAGGCATAGTGGTTGGCCATTTGCTGGGTTCCCAAGACCAGCAAAGGACCCACTATTCCAAAATGGTGTTTTCACGTTGACTTTCCAAAGAGCACTCGTGAAGGATGGGATCACTACAAGAGTCAATGGGAGTTTGCTTAGAGTCATGCTTTTATCTGGGGGGATCTCAGAGGAGTTTGGATTTGATATCCCGCTTTATCACTACCCGAAGGAGTCTCAAAGCGGCTAACATTCTCCTTTCCCTTCCTCCCCCACAACAAACACTCTGTGAGGTGAGTGAGGCTGAGAGACTTCAGAGAAGTGTGACTAGCCCAAGGTCACCCAGCAGCTGCATGTGGAGGAGCGGAGACTCGAACCCAGTTCACCAGGTTACGAGTCTACCGCTCTTAGATCACATTTAGAATTACAAATTTAAGAAAGTCATTCTTCTTCACAAATACTCTTCCAAGAATGTACCCTTCCATATCCTCAAATAGGTAACTCGACTGAGGTTAATTAATTTTAATTGATTATGTAGTTATACATTGAGTGATTAATAATAACAACAAAGTTTAATCAGGATATAGTTTTGCTTTAAACTTATGGCCTAATTCTGCTGATTTATGGACAGATTCCCCAAACGCTGTGCTAAAAGCAAACATAATTGAAGTGAATGGTTTGTGGATCACAGGCTTAATTTCCTTAAGGGAATGTAATATACCAAATAAAATGAAATTTAAGAGGCAACACTACCCAGCCTTTTGGAGCCAGTCTCCAATTTACTACACTAACCTTTGGATCAGGTCCTTAGCCAACATTTTGTTGCCTGACATTAGATGAACAGAAAGATGGAGTAGAGAACTCAATTAGATTAAGTAGAGAGCCTTTCATGTTATCAAGGATTGTTTCAAGAATACAAATGGTCTCAATTACCAAATAGGCTTTCTGAACAGTAATAAATTAAACAGAGAAGCAGGGGAAATAGTAAATCACACACACCAAGAGAAAAATTTTACTTTTACTGTAAACCCACTATCTGATCTTTGGATAAAGGCACGGTATAAATTATTATTATTATTATTATTATTATTATTATTATTATTATTATTATTATTATTTCCCAAGAGGAAAACCATAATTGTTTCCTCATCTTCCATTTGTAGTTACAAAATTTAACACAATCTATATCTTCCATCCACCCCTCAATCAAACTGCATGCCAATGTTTGCAAACAACACTTTGTGATTTTCTGTGCTAAGTGTGACATATGTCTACAATCTGGTTAGAGTCAGCCATGACATGTCCAATCCTTAGACCAACATTAAATCCCACTTTGTTCAATGGGATCTACTAAAGTGTGTTTAGGATTACAATCTAATTAGACAATACATTCTACCACTGAAAATGAGTGTCATTAGTTTAGCTCATTAAAAACACAAACACAGACTATAACCTATCATTAATATGGTAAATAGCACAAAGAAGCTAGTAAAAGCCTAAACTGGCAGAGCTATTCTTTAAAAAGACCCCCCCCCCCAAAAAAAAAGTTGGTAAAATTGTTTTCGTACGCCACCACTGCAGCCAGGGTACTCTCCGTGCAAAAATGGAAAACATCAGAAATCCCAGCAATGGAGGAAGGGGTACTCAAGCTACTGGAGTACTCAGAAATGGCAGAAATCACAGATAAAATAAGGAATCAGAAAGATGAAATATTAGTCGAAGAATGGAAACCCTTTTGAGTTTATATAAGAACGCAATACAGCCAAATAAAATTTGAGGAATGGCAAGAAAACAGAAAATACTATAATATAAGTTTAGGTAAATAGATAATGTGGGTGGTGCTGTGGGTTAAACCACTGAGCCTAGGGCTTGCTGATCAGAAGGTCAGCGGTTCGAATCCCCACGCCGGGGCGAGCTCCCGTTGTTCGGTCCATGCTCCTGCCCACCTAGCAGTTCAAAAGCACGTCAACTGCAAGTAGATAAATGGGTACCACTCTGGCAGGAAGGTAAACGGCGTTTCCATGCGCTGCTCTGGTTTGCCAGAAGCAACTTAAGTCATGCTGGCCACATGATCTGGAAGCTGTCTGCGGACAAAACGCTGGCTCCCTCGGCCAGTAAAGTGAGATGAGCGCCACAACCCCCGAGTTGTCCGCGACTGGACCTAATGGTCAGGAGTACCTTTGCCTTTACCTTTAAATAGATAATGTTAAGATGTTGGACAGGCAGCAGGGAGGAGAGTGAATTAGACCATCACAGATGTAAGGATGGGACGTTGTCAAGATAAATAAATAAATTTTGATGTAAATTGTATGTTAAATTATCTTAATGTAAATCAATGTAAAATAATAAACATATTTTAAAACAACAACAACAACAACAACAACAACAACAACAACAACAACAACAACAGAGATTTCATCCCCAATTGTTAAAAAAGAGTTCGTAGATGGGGGAGTTAATAGTCTAGACAAGTACTTCCTGCGGCTGCACTTTTTTAAGGATTAGGAACTCACTCTCAGAGCCTTAGGACCCATTGACTTGTGTTTCAGTCCTGGGCCATGCCAAAGCAAGCTTGCTTTTCCAGGCAAGTAGCACTCAAACACATCTCAATCAGGATATGGGTGGGGACAAAGGGTTAAAGATTTCTACCTCTGCTAGGGTTTCAATCCCTGCAACCCGAAACCTGCCTCTTACTGCTCCTTTTCTCCATCCCTATGCAGCTGAGTGGAGGAAGCAGGGGAATGGACTGCAGTCAGAAAACCCTGAAGAGAAAACAAAATGAGTGTGTGTGTGTGTGTGTGTGTGTGTGTGTGCGCGCACACACACACACACACACACACACACACACACACACATGTACCCACAAAGTTGTGGACAATAGGATTGTGACAGAGGGACTCATTTTTGCTTTGTTGTTGTTGTTTGGTCGTTTAGTCATGTCCGATTCTTCATGAGCCCATGGACCAGAGCACACCAGGCACTCCTGTCTTCCCCTGCCTCCCATAATTTGGTCAGACTCATGTTGGTAGCTTCGAGAACACTGTGCAACCATTTCATCCTCTGTTGTCCCCTTCTCCTTGTGCCCTCAATCTTTCCCAACATTAGAAGTCTTCTCTTCTCATGAGGTGGCCAAAGTATTGGAAGCCGTGCTGCATGCTGCAAGGGCGGGGGCGCCGGAGCGATCTCCGCGCCTCAGCGCCAGGACGCCCGACCTGCTCGAGACTGCCCTGGGAGCCTCAGCTTCAGGATCTGTCCTTCCAGTGAGCACTAAGGGCTGATTTCCTTAAAAACGGATAGGTTTGATCTTCTTGCAGTCCATGGGACTCTCAAGAGCAGAATAACATTTTGTAGGCAAGGCCATGTGGGTGCCACCACTGAGAATACCTTGCCCTGTGGGATAATGCCTCTCCTTCCCTGTTGTGCAATGACACAACAGCCAAATATGACAAGGAAGCCATTTTGTACACGCCACCTGGCAATGGTAATAATGGGCTTGGATTCTTAATAGCCTGTGTGTATAAAAGCATCCAAAATGCACTGATAGACTCAGCATATGAATAAATTCTTTATAACAATGCCATCAGCACTTAATACCCTTGCAGAGGGCTCCAATTAAAAACCAATTATAAAGCCACATTTTTAAACTTTGATGAATGAATTAGTCGTTTAATCACACCAATAAATCAATGGATGTTTTTTAACCCAGCATTTTACATCTTTTATACCAGTTGTTCCGTATATTGGTCTGAGACACTGCCATGCATATAATTTTGTGCAGCATTTTGGGGGGGAGAAGTATTTTTATTAATTACATTTTAATAAGTAATTTTTCCTGTGTCTTCTTCTCTTCCTGAACTGGCATATTTCTTCTTAGCAGTCAGAGATGTGCATTTTAATGCTCAGAAGCCTTATTACCCTGTTGATCATTACAACTTCCCTAAGATACTAGTGCAGCAAGGAATAACAGTGGCTTGTCAAAGTCATCTAGTGAGTTTAGGTCTGAAAGCAGATTTAAACAAGGGGCATATTAACACATAGCTCATATTCTTCAGATCAAACCATACTGACAATTGCACGAATGGCTGCTGTTTCTTTTTTAAAAAATAAAAATAGCAAGCACAGGAGGAGCTATTCAGATCAGGCTTATAGGAGGAGGTGGGGGCATTAAATCTTTGCTTCCTCCTATGGTTCCAATTATGATTAAGGGACCTATCGGTACTTCCTATTTACAATGGAAGAAAAGCTTCCATTCATACCAATTGAGTTTTCTATCTCAGGCAACCATTCTAAATCACAGCCATTGTGGGGATAACAACAACAACAACAACAACAACAACAAGAAGAAGAACAACAGCAGCAGCAGCAGCAACAACAACAAACAAACAACAACAACAAATTTAATTTATTATTTATACCCCGCCCACCTGGCTGGGTTTCCCCAGCCACTCTGGGCGGTTTACAACAGAATATTAAAATACAATAATCTATTAAACATTAAAAGCTTCCCTAAACAGGGCTGCCTTCAGATGTCTTCTAAAAGTCTGGTAGTTGTTTTTTTCTCTTTGACATCTGATGGGAGGGCGTTCCACAGGGCAGGTGTACCGAGAAGGCCCTCCACCTGGTTCCCTGTAACTTGGCTTCTCGCAACGAGGGAACTGCCAGAAGGCCCTCGGAGCTGGACCTCAGTGTCTGGGCAGAACCGTGCTTATGGAAGACAATCTTACTCGGACACGAGTGATCGCTAAAGAAGAAGACGACTTCTTATGTCTGAGTCACTTGCTGCTAACCCTCCTTCCTATGTGGTGCATTGTGCAGGATTGCCTGAATTAGCCGCTTTGTATTTTGTTTAACTTGTATGATTGTTAATGAAAATTGAGGGCTGCAACCCAGCACTTAGAAAGCATACAAAACTCTTGTGGAGTTTGACGATAATTAATCCTGAGGACCTATGCACAGAAAGATGGCCTCATAACCTTGACTGTCTTGGTTTGATAGATATTCTGAAGCTATTTGAGCTCGGTGATTGAGGCGGGGACTTGTGAGAGCTCATGACATTTGGATGGAAATGATGTGCGGAGCTGTGACATTCAGGAATCTAAAGGGGTTGTCTTCTGTCATTCGTGACAGGGTGATCACAGCCTGTCAGAATTTTACTGGCCGTGATTAAGACTATAAGTAGAAACAGCTGTGTGGAAAAGAAAAGGATGTTCGTAGCAGACATGGCTACAGTGCAATATTCACCGTGCGGGAAGTGGGGCAAGTCCATCCATCTGTGCTTTGTATTGCATGTGTTCGATGCATTGCATCACTTTTCATTTGTGCTCAGTTTTATGGGCAACTAGGAAGTCATTATAATGTGAGCTTATCCATTGTGCCGCTATGCCTTCCCAGTTCAACATCTGGTTATCAAAACATGGTAAAGGTTTGTGTACTGATACCACTCTTTCCCCATAGCACCCTGGGTCCCATTACATTGCCAGCCCACAGCTGCAACCTGTGGTGTCAAAACAGTGGATTAACCAGTATTCCCTTCCAGGTCACTTATTTGATGGTAGTCCTGGGTCCATCTGATTGTGCTTAGTCTTATTCTTTCATTTCTAATAAAAAAATATGGATTGCATTTTCATTATTTTCATTCAATTTCCCCCAAATGCCGGGGGTATCTATTTGCTTCATATTTAATTTCCTTTAAATTTTGATGTATTGAGCTCTCAAAATGATATTTCTTAAGTGTTGTTGTTTTGTTTTTTAGTCATTTAGTCATGCCCGACTCTTTGTGACCCCATGGACCAGAGCCCGCCAAGCACTCCTGTCTTCCACTGCCTCCCACAGTTTGGTCAGACTCATGTTGGTAGCTTTGAGAACAATGTCCAGCCATCTCGTCCTCTGTCATCCCCTTCTCCTTGTGCCCTCCATCTTTCCCAACATCAGGGTCTTTTCCAGGGAGTCTTCTCTTCTCATGAGGTGGCCAAAGTATTGGAGCCTCAGCTTCAGGATCTGTCCTTCCAGTGAGCACTCAGGGCTGATTTCCTTAAGAATGGATAGGTTTGATCTTCTTGCAGTCCATGGGACTCTCAAGAGTCTCCTCCAGCACCATAATTCAAAAGCATCAATTTTTCGGCCTTCTTTATGGTCCAGGTCTCACTTCCATATATCACTACTGGGAAAACCCAGTACTTGGGACCCAGGTGGCGCTGTGGTTAAACCACTGAGCCTAGGGCTTGCTGATCAGAAGGTCAGCGGTTCGAATCCCTGTGACGGGGTGAGCTCCCGTTGCTCGGTCCCAGCTCCTGCCAACCTAGCAGTTCGAAAGCACGTCAAAATGCAAGTAGATAAATAGGAACCGCTACAGCGGGAAGGTAAACGGTGTTTCCATGTGCTGCTCTGGTTTGCCAGAAGCGGCTTTGTCATGCTGGCCACATGACCTGGAAGCTATACGCCGGCTCCCTCGGCCAATAATGTGAGATGAGCGCGCAACCCCAGAGTCGGTCACGACTGGACCTAATGGTCAGGGGTCCCTTTACCTTTACCTTTATGGTCCAGTTCTCACTTCCATATATCACTACTGGGAAAACCATAGCTTTAACTATACGGACCTTTGTCGGCAAGGTGATGTCTCTGCTTTTTAAGATACTGTCTAGGTTTGTCATCGCTTTTCTCCCAAGAAGCAGGCAATGCTCCTATTCATTGTGCCAGCCAGCCAGCCAGCCAGCCATACATTTTTTCAGAATGTTCCATTCAATTATCTCTCTTCTGTTTCTCCATTTCCCCCAATAGTCTCAAATTCTTTTTTAGCCATACTTGAGAATTCCAACTGGGACCAAAATGCACAATAAAAATATGAGAACCAAACCTTCATATCTGCATGTTTCCCTGCATCAATACTCCAGTTAAAAAGACCATAAATATGTGTTTCACATTGGGAGAGCTTAACTAATATTTAGCAAAATTGATCTTTCTATCACAATGGATGTGCTGCAGGATAAAGTTACAGTGCAAGTTGAGAATCTTTATATTTCCCCCCCACAAATAATAATAAAAAAAGATAACGTAGCTGTGGTGGCTTTTGAAATTCAGCTGCTGACTTCCTTGTCATGGAGTATTTTCTCTGAGCTTAGACCAAGTGCTGCTGAGGGCATTGCTATCAGTGACTGGAAAACTAACTACACTCTGACAAAAAGAGCCAGAGTATGTCTGCTCTCTCAAAATGATATCTCAGAACAATTTGTATGCATTTTGTTGGTTGTGCAGGGAAGAAAGGAAGAAGCATGTCCTGTGTCGATGCTGATTATCCAATGGGTCATAGGAATGTATAGACTATGAACCAATAAGAAAACAAAAGCAACATATACCACATGAATTCAAAATAAAATTTGCTCACTCATAGAATCTATCAAGTGCTTTTAAATGGCGTGAACAAGTGCACTCTGTTTTACTTCCAGTGCTTTTTTTCTAAAAAAAATAAAATAAAATCTTTAGGGGTACTGTCATTTTCCTACTCCTATTGAAATACTGCCCCTCAAAGAGGCCAAACTTTGATCCACAAAATGTTCAGGGGTATACGTAGCCCCAGAAAAAAACCACTGTTGACTTCTATTGTTTATTTGACACTTTTATCATTTCTCGATATAGTTTTGCATTTTGCAATGAAAATGAAAGATGTTTTCTTTACATTCAATGGTACTTCAACACAATCATCCTCCTTCTGATACCTTTAGATTGATATTTGCAATGCACAAGCCATCTTAACTCAGGTACAAGGCTCTCATGGAGAGGGAGTCTGTGTAGCAACAGCAAACAAGATGCCCTGCTGATGTCATTCAACCATAGTTCTCCTCCTCCCTGACTACTGACCATGCTGACTGGGAAGATAAGAATTGTAGTCCAAAACTTTTTGAGAAGTTGGGTGGTGTACCACATTGGCTATCCCTGCAGTACCGCTTTGCCATGTTTGACCTGTGCTCACAAAGTGTGCTGGTCTAGTGGATTAGCAGGTGAGTGTGCTTTCTGCATGACCCAAACCCTCCCTTCTAGCTCTGTGTAAATTGTTTGAGCAGGTTAGAGACTGAGCAGTGTGTAATCAAGCATACGATGAGTCATCAGCTGAAAAAAAAAATCCCTGCAATAGGAAAAGGTAAAGGTAAAGGACCCCTGGACAGTTGAGAGGGAGGCGTTGCACGGGATGCTTGACAAATTCGTTCTTTGAGGGTTGTGATATGAACTGACCTGATTCACGCAACTCAGACTAATGTACAGATTGGAATATCCTTATTATTTGAGTTTTACAGTTCTCTGATCCCCCCCCCCTATGCATTTGTCTGCTCCAAAAAAATGTATCAAAATTAATACTTATTTTTTTTTTTAAAAAAAGTTATAAAACATTTGTTTTGAAATCTAATGTCAGGAGAGGAGCGAGCTGTTTTCATGTTTTCTCCCTATAGCAACATTCTCTCCAGCTGCAATATTTTATTTCACAAAAAAGAACGAATGGCAGCAATGGGGGAGGGGGTTAAGTGTATATTCAGTAATATAATCAGGGTGGTACTAGAACTGCCCCTTGCCCCCATCCTTGTTTGGTTTGAGGGGCAGGTTTTGCTTCATCTTAACTGTATCCCAGTTCCAATCTCTTACTGTTGTCCTACAGCCAAATGGGAGACAATGGAAACCAGGACAGCTCTTATCTGCAATAGCCCTGCCCTGGGTTCTGTTTCATCATCACTCAAGAACAGGGATGGTCCTCCATTTGTTGTTAGACTCCAACTCCCATCAGCCCCTGGCATCATGGTCCATGGTCAGGGATGATGGGCTTTATAGTCCAGCAACAACTTGGATAGTGGTGGGCATAGGTTCACCAGCAATAAAGCAGTGTGTTGACAAGATTCTGGGGAAGCTGACTTTTATATAGGCAGATAATAAGATGGTGATTTGACAAGTTTCAAAGCATGGCAAGTGGTGCTGTGGAATTGTACAACTTGGTCAAAGGCCTGGAAACGATGCCTTACGAGGAACGGCTTAGGGAGCTGGGTATGTTTAGCCTGGAGAAGAGAAGGTTAAGGGGTGATATGATAGCCATGTTCAAATATATAAAAGGATGTCATATAGAGGAGGGAGAAAGGTTGTTTTCTGCTGCTCCAGAGAAGCGGACACAGAGCAATGGATTCAAACTACAAAAAAGAAGATTCCACCTAAACACTAGGAAGAACTTCCTGACAGTAAGAGCTGTTCGGCAGTGGAATTTGCTACCAAGGAGTGTGGTGGAGTCTCCTTCTTTGGAGGTCTTTAAGTAGAGGCGTGACAGGCATATGTCAAGAATGCTTTGATGGTGTTTCCTGCTTGGCAAGGGGTTGGACTGGATGGCCCTTGTGGTCTCTTCCAACTCTATGATTCTATGATTCCAAGTCGAGGAATCTAACACACACACACACACACACACACACACACACACACACACACACATCTATCTATCTATCTATCTATCTATCTATCTATCTATATGGCAGTCTTTTTCTTGAGCGCTCGGTAACATTGCCCTTTTCTGTCGTGATGCTTTATGAATTATGAATTGTGTGTGCCTGGAAAGCCTAAGGGTGACAATGGAGCAGCAGTGTCAGTAATGTATTGTCATTTCACGCTCTGAAAATGCCTGCTATTCCTTGCTGGGTTTCTCAAGTTTAAATTATGTCTCTGACAGCTACGACTCCAGACAGAAAAATATGAAACAACGAGGGGGAAATAGATAGCAATTACCCATATTAAGAACAAAAAAACCCCACACATGTTGTAGGTGTGTCTGCCTAAAAAAAAGTCAGGTGGGTCTTTCAACACAGCCTTTGTCACCATTCAGTTGAATTCTTTGAATGACACCTTGGAGTAGACACCCTATTTTCCAAGTGTACAGTGCTTAGCTGAACGAAATGAGAGTGGAGAGAACAGGTGTTCAGAGAGATTTTACACGGATCCTGTTGCTAGGGAAACCACTTCTTTTGGCTGCCGAACACAGGCCATGTCTGTCAAACTGGCAAAAGCAAACAAGGAAAGAGATTAAACATATATACACATTAGAGACACACATTTTCCCTGATACACACATTTTCCCTTTTGAAATGGGGGAGGGAGGGAATATTAAAATTGTAATTGTAATGGATTAAAAATAAATAATATACATAAATAATGGGGCTTTAAAAATGCCAAAATTGTTAACATAATAATTGTCTCCCTTGGATAAATTTGCAGAACAACAGTATTATCTTTTTAAAAATGATACGATTGCTTTAGGTTCAGGAATGCATGAGAACACTGTAAATTACTTAAGCTTCAAGTCTTAGGCAAGGAAAGAATTTCAGAATGTATGCAAAGTGACAGAAACCTGGGAATCTAAAGAACTATTCATACTGAAATTTAACAAAGAATGTGATTAAATATATTTTTAGAATGGGGCCATTTTTGCTCAAAACTATAAATTGGGGCTAGAGCAGAAGCTAATTTGAATTTCATATCCAAGAATCAAGTTGAACATTTTGCAAACTCAAGGAAGCAATCTCTCAGATCAGTGGTCTGCATGTAGCTTTTCCACTAAAGAGTTTTCAGATAGCTGACCTGGAGACATCCTCTGCCTGAGAATTTGGACAGCTGCTGCCACTAAGAGTAGTGTGCAATGGTTATGATCCTGTGCACACTTATTTAGAAGACCCCCCCCCCATATATGTGTGTGTGTGTGTGTGTGTGTGTAAAAAATCAGATGGAAACACAGCTCCTTGCCTATCACATTCATATGCATCCAGTGTTGGGATGGATGGATATGTTAAAGTTGATTTTTCTCAGTTTCTCTTTCCCTCAATTTTAGGTCCAGTTCTTCACCTTTCTGCATCGGTTTGATTAGAAAAATATAATCTTCCTGAAAATTCATCAGCATTTCAATATGCAATTTTGCCTAACATACATATCACTCTTGCAACCAATTTTTTCCTAATCTAAAGCATTTTTCTAATTTTCCTAATCTAAAGCATTTTTTGTGTTATTTTAACTAATACATGCATTGTAATGCACACTTTTCCCTAACATCCATTTTCCTTTTGCTTGGATAACAGCATCACAATATTCAGAGATTTCAAAGAACGGCTGCATTCAGCTATGTGAATTCATTCCGGTTGTGTGAAATGGGTAGGTTCCCATTAAGATGCAAACCAAACGTAATTTCTCCCTCGTTCCTATGACAATGATCTGAAATTGTTAAACACAAAATTCAAGCTGCTACCTACTATACCTTGTAACAAGGTTGTTGTTGTTGCTTTGGTGTGAGGATAAAACATGTAAAGAATTTGAAGGAAAGATTATGGTTGTGATGGTGATGATGATGATGAATATAAGAGGAGCCAAGTGTTTTTGCCACAAGACTCTGCAGATCTCTGGTTATAATTTTGCCTAAAGCTGAATTCTAAATGATTTTGGTAGGTCCTTTTCAGCAAAATCATGAGGGATTTTAAAGGAAGTCAAAGCACAAAGCACTCCCAGTCAGTATTCCAAGCACTTAATTTGCCAGGTGGCCATCAGTCATCTACTTCCATCCTTTGTCTCTGAGTTTCATTAGTATTCTCAGTATAATTAAAGTGGGGACGGAGTGTTCAATAAGAAGAAAATGTCACTAGTTCTTCATCCCCTGGATTACACTTAAATTAGAGTACCAGAGATAGCTATTATAACACAAAACTCAAAGGTTATCTGTTGGCAGATAATAATTTCCAGACACTATATGACTGATACTAACTATGAATTTCTGCTCTAACATATAATAATTAGGAGACCATTTATATTACAAGATGACATTTAGTGGATACAATGCCATAAAGAACAGGTTGCTATTTCTGATGCAAAGGGTAAAATGGGTCAGATAGTAACACTTCCTCCTGAAACTAAATTTCATGGTTTGTCTGAATTATTAGTACATCAAAGCCTCAAGTCAACTGTTTCAATCTCGCCCCCTTCAGCCGAGTAATTAGCTTCTACTAGTGTCACATCCGAATTACACCTAAAGGGAAATCCGAATTACACCAACATGAGTTAGCCCTTCAGAGGAAGTTAATTGTCTCAAAGGGTGTGAGTGTGTCTCCAGAGTTTCTACTGAAATGTCTCCAAAACTGAAAGGATATTTCCTGCTAGGGCAAAACATCTGTAGAGAATTCAATGGAAGCCATGAAATCATTTTATATTTGTATGTTTGTATGCTGCTTAAAATAACTCCTTGCTTGGGGAACACATTTCAGACGTTCAGGGCAATCTGTGCGAAAGCATGGGCCTATCCTTCCACATTCTCCCGTCTCTTGTGTTGGCACTCTTTGCAGGACTTCCAAAGGCAACAGTAAGTGGGAGAGAACTAATATGCAGAAGGCTGGTCCCTGAAATAACCAGGGCCCGAGAATTCAAAGACAAAACCAACTTCTTGAAATGGGTCTGGAGGCCAACCAATAAAAAGTATAAGCCTTGCTCCACTTTGCCTGGTGGTGTGGGAACAGAAGTGGTGTGAGGGACCAAGCACAGCTCCCTGCCATTCTCGCAAGATGCTGTAGGATGTCAATCATACCACAGGATTTCACAAGTGGAAGGAGTGGCTGAGGCCTTTAAAAAGAAGAAGAAGAGTTTGGATTTGATATCCCGCTTTATCACTACCCGAAGGAGTCTCAAAGCGGCTGACAATCTCCTTTCCCCTCCTCCCCCACAACAGACACCCTGTGAGGTGGGTGGGGCTGAGAGACTTCAAAGAAGTGTGACTAGCCCAAGGTCACCCAGCAGCTTCATGTGGAGGAGCGGAGACGTGAACCCAGTTCCCCAGATTACAAGTCTACCACTCTTAACCACTACACCACACTGGCTCCCAGCCTCACCCACAAGGTTTTGAGACTATTTTGTCCTGTGAGCTTTTCTGCTTCTTCCAACCTCAGCTGGCCCACTGATTGAGGTTTTCTCCCTTTGCCTTTCCCTCAGAGAAATATGGCTTGTGTATGTTAGGCATTGAGAGAATTCTGTACTTTTGTGGGAGAAAATGGCATATGGCAGGATCAGCATACTAAAGGGGGTGCCCATAAGGGGGGCTGAGGGGATTATTTGCTAAGGCATGACCTAACCTAATGTTAGGGCCTCTGCCTGGATGGAATCTTTCACTCTGAGACTCTGAATGCCTGGCTTGAACCACACTAAGATTCAATTCTGGACGACTGCCATGGAGGAGGTTTGAGACACTTCCCAACCCCAATGGAATGCCATTTCATCACCATGGACAGCAGATTAAGGAAGTAATTCTTGCCCCATTGCCATTCCAACGCTGTTTACCCACTGTGGTCAATAAAGATTTGGCCTGATTTCACGCTACACCATTCCCCTGTCTCAGCTATTTCACCTCTTTCATGCCTAGGCAACGTTCTGCACTATAAATGGAACATACTATTTCCCTCTTGGTACAAGATGGGCAGCAGCAGGCAGCAGCAGGTGAAGAGTTTGAGCCACTTTTAAGGATGAGCTAGGCTCCATTCAATGGAAGCACAAATTTTGTCAGCTGTTGATATGTCTCAAGGCTCTCTGTTACTTCTGCTGTCAACTTTAACATAGCTGCTCCTTTAAATGTTCCGTGAAATGAACTTTGAAGTGAATTTTGAGTCCCGATGGGAAATAGCTTCTTCTTCTTCTTCTTCTTCTTCTTCTTCTTCTTCTTCTTCTTCTTCTTCTTCTTCTTCTTCTGGAAAGCTATTTCAATAAAACTCACAAAATTTATTGAGACATTTTCCACAGCCCCACATTAAGTACACTGCAGAACTAATATTGCAAAATCTAACATTGATCATAGCAGGGGGACTCTTTTTTTCTTCTTCTTCAGGTGGGACAAAGCTGGCACATCTCATATAAATGACAGAAATCGCAACATTGTTAAAGATTTACAACATTTTCATTTGCTATTTATGTGTATAGCTAACACATTTTTATCCTTCCTGAGTGAGAACAAGACATATGCTCAAAAATATAATTTAAATACAGGGAACTATACATAGAAGCCCAATAAATTACATATAGTACATGATGACTAGCTGTCTTGATCTAATTCTACACACATACACACAGCAAATTATTAAACACCAACCCATTTTTTTTTTAAAAAAAGGTTAAGGTATAAATATTTCAGACAGATAGATTAAATATATCTATACATGGTTTGTTGGGGAACATGAAATGGTTGTGGGCAAAGATCAAAATATCCATATATTCAGGAACATTGGCAGTTCCTCTCCACGTATAGGGATATCTGTGAAATATACCCTGAAAACACGTTGTTTTTGCTTTTAAATTATTACTCCTTTTAAGTTTCAATGTGTATGAAGGCCTTGCCTACTTAGTTTCACCTGTTTATTCAGAGAAGCAATGAAAGCATCCTTTAATCTACCAACCTTTGGGCTGAATTAAAAATGCTTCTGTACTCAAAGAACTGCAAACATCAAAAGATTAGTGGGACTGAATTTACCCCTAGAGTATTTCTATTGACTTCAGTAGAATTACATTGCAGATGCACTTACTGTTTATTAATCCATTTGCTAATCTACTTTCCATGGAGACAGAGTGCTATGTGGAATTAAAAATCAAATGTATTTATTTGATTAGTGGACTCCTTGGGCGAGAATGGTAAATATACACTCATTTTAGCTAGAAGATGATTATCCCCCCTCCCCCACATCCCCTGAATAAACTTTGCCAGTTTAATGGTCAGTGGACAGAAGTTTTTATAAACTATTGTTTACTGTAAACTTGTACCAAGTTACTGTTGGAGTTCATGAAAATATTATAACAGTTACAATTCCATCATTTTTTTTCACATCCATAAAGAGAGCTAGCATATATTCTATGAAGCTTTCTCTGTTTGCTTCTATTTTGTATTCAGGACTGGACCAAAGATGGATTTGACTAAAGTGAAGGACCAGGGGAAACAGCTCTCCTCCTTTGACCTTAGGTACGGTGTTCTGGTTGGTTTCTCTATACTTGACCTTCTTGCCAACAAGGTCATGAGGCTCCAGAAAGTTAATTGACTCAGTAGAGAGCTAGGATGCCTAGAGAGATAGGAGCTGTCTATCAGCTCCATCTGGTACCCTACCTGCCTGCGGACTGTCTCGCCAGAGTGGTGCATGCTCTGGTTATCTCCCGCTTGGACTACTGAAATGCGCTCTACGTGGGGCTACCTTTGAAGGTGATCCGGAAACTGCAATTAATCCAGAATGCGGCAGTTAGACTAGTGACTGGGAGTGGCCGCCGGGACAACATAACACCGGTCCTGAGAGATCTACACTGGCTCCCAGTACGTTTCCGAGCACAATTCAAAGTGTTGGTACTGACCTTTAAAGCCCTAAACAGCCTCGGTCCTGTATACCTGAAAGAGCGTTTCCACCCCCACCATTCAGCCCGGACACTGAGATCCAGAACCGAGGGCCTTCTGGCGGTTCCCTCATTGCGAGAAGTGAGGGAGGTTACAGGGAACCAGACAGAGGGCCTTCTCGGTAGTGGCACCCGCCCTGTGGAACACCCTACCACCAGATGTCAAGGCAATGAGTAACTATTCTACTTTCAGAAGACAACTGAAGGCAGTCCTGTTTAGGGAAGTTTTTAATGTTTGATGCTGTACTGTTTTTAATATTCGGTTGGAAGCCGCCCAGAGTGGCTGGGGAAACCCAGCCAGATGGGCGGGGTATAAATAATAAATTATTATTATTATTAGGATGCAATCATTGCAGAAAGGTAAAATTACTGGTAATCAAAAAGCCACCAGGTGCAGGTTTTTGCCTCTAGAAGCCCCTACAAGCTCTAGAGACAAGCTTCCTACATGAAGTATAAACTCTAAAGACATGGAAGTGCAAAACAGACAGAACAACAGCATCTCCAGGCGAGCTAGCATGACTCACCAGTAAGCTGTTTGCCCTAGTCATCGTTCTTGATAGGTAAATTCATCCAGGAAGACAACCTACAAGGTAAATCTTCTGGATGAACCATCTTTGCTTCTCTACATGCCCCAAGCTACCTCTTTACCAGACCCTTCCACATCACATCACTGGGTCTTTTCTCATGAAACCCTTCCCTTAAGCTCAAACACACCTACCTAGATTTTACTTGATCCCCTTTCATCCCCTCATTTTGACCTCTTATTGTTGGTCATCATGCCAACTCATTTAGACACACTTTGGGATCTGCTACAAGTCTTTTTAAGACTAGGTTTTAGTCTTGTTCTTCTCCCCCTGAGCACTCCCTACAATACTTTCTGAAGGTCTTCTCCCTCTGAGCAACTTTTCTGCACACCCCAGGAACACCTTTAACCCCTCGCTGAATTCCACCCTTTGTTCCCTGTAAATCCATGCAAGTCTTACTCTTCTTGTTCTATTGTCTCTCCCCCAATCATCTCCCTGGAAAAGGCTTATTGATTTGATAGCCACCATCAAGGCAGATATAGAAAGGTTGCTGCTGCTGGCATACAGTAAGGATGTGCAGAACTATTCCAAGAATGGATGCTAGTTTAATTGAAATTCTTTTGGTTTTCCTTCAGATGTTTCACATAGGCAGGAACCCGGGGGGGGATATATTTTGAATTTCACAGAGGCAAAATTTCAGTGATTCCTGTAATGCCTAGACTGCTAATAGATAAAAGCAATTATTACGGGTCACATGTGGTTCCCTCCATAAACAGCTGCAGCAATTGTATAGCTTACTCTTCTTAATATCAAAGAGGAATGTGTTTCTCCACCTGCATTCCACTTCATTGTCTGTTATTTGCAGGGAACAGATATTATTGGCATTACTCGATATTATATGGGAGAGAGGAGGAGGAGATATCTGAATTCTGCTTTCAGCAGCAACCACACAGTCTAGTTCTGGCTGAGCAACTAATTCCATCCTGTTTAGCTTTCATTTTCTCCCAACAATCATAGATCTGTTCTAGTTTGTTGCATGCCATAGCAGTTCATCCTGCTGTGTGCTACTCTGCCCTGTCACATTGTATGCATTTGGTATGCATTACTAAAATGAAAAATATACACTTTTCAATTCATTCACCATCAAGTATGTATTTTGTAAAACGATGGTGTTATATAAAATATATGCTTTTTATGAACTGAGAATCCAGTGCAAAATCTGGCAAAGCGTGTCATCTGACTGGGTTGCATTCTGATCGGCATGCAGGTTCAGAAGGGTCAGCTAGGTTAATTCACTGTGAAAAGTGGATCAAACCAATTGCTCCCCCATCCTTAATCCCAACCATTGTATTCATCTCTTCCATTTGTGTGTTCATGTTCTCCTAAACAGACAGTGTTGAATTGGTATACTTTGTACAGAGCAGTAGCAAGCAGGGAAGACCCTCTTTTACAGTGAAAGCTCAAAAGCGGGATCACCAAGAGTTGATTGGATCACCTTTTATGGTGGTTTGTGTTTTATCTATTATTTATGCAATGTTATACTTAAATGAGATTACTGCATTTTATTAAAAATGCTAAGTAAAAAGTATCCAGCTACTGTCAATCATATACTTCCCAGGAAATTTCAAATGTCCTGATAGTATATATGCCAGCTGTTTGCTTGGTCTACCTGGATTCACTCTTACCATACTGCCAGAGTTACCACCGCCACCATTTTCAGTTCTCAGTAGCTGTTAATATAGCAGCCTGCTGTAAATTAAATTGTGAAATCGTGAAATACATCTCTGCCTTTTTCATCATTTGCAATAAATTTGATAGGAGGTTTCTTCACTTTAAGAGCACAGCTGTTGAGGCTGAAATGAAATAATAGTAATTCTAATATTTCTTGCTTTCTTTACAAATGGGGAGCAGTGGAATTTAAACCATAGAAAGAAGAATAAACAGAAGCAGAAGATAAAAGATAAAAAATCATAAGGGAAAAATGGGGGGGGGGAGAAAACCCAGCTTCTTTAGAATGATGAAGAGTGGAAGGGAGTACAAAATGGCTGCTTATCAGAAGTTGTGGGAATAGAATTTCCAACTGTCAGCTGCTGAAGATGAAGTTTGACAGAAAAAAAATGAAGTATTTTTGGTTGACAGTGAGAGAACCACACACTTCATGGCAGGGCTTAAGGATGACAGCTTATGTATGAACCTGATGGAACAGAGATCAAATTGTCTTGAAACACAAGATTCATCAAAAGAGCTATATATTTGCATATATATGTTGTACATTTGCATTTTCCAAAGGAAGTATAAAAAAGCAATCATTTTATACAGTTTATTTTTAAAATGGTTAAAATGACTGTGGGCGTCGTTAGGTGAGTGATTCATTGCTATGCCTACCTTTCAGGGGGAAAAATGTGGAAGTTATCATAACTTTAAATATACCTAGAGTTCCTTAGTAAATAGCAAGTGTTTTTCTTCTTCTGGAACCTGCTGACATTTTGGTTGCGAAATACAGAAGTTTCATATCGCCTCAAAGATGATACTCCATAATAGTCGCAGACCACATATTCAGTGACTCACTAAGCAATCAGCATGTATCAATAAGGACCTACACATTCCATATAGTTGATAATACATGCTAAGAGATTGCATGTCTCTAGATTAATAACAGTGCCAAAATGGGGGGAGGGGTTGTACGGGGGACTTTATGAGTTTATGTCAAAAAATGTTTGAGCCAATCTCATATTTAATATGGCGGTGCCATCATCACTGGGTCTCCACAAATGTTCTCTTCCTATTTACTTGGTAGTGGTGGTGACTGGGGGCTGGAGGCCTCTCTTACCTCTCACATGCCTCACATTCTGCAACCAGTAGCGTCTTAAGCTTGTCTCATGCCCCGGTGCAGGGATCCCTAGGGTGCCGCCACCCCTGGGGGTCCCCCCACCCTCCCACACACATGCCTGCCACCTCGCCTGCACTTTCCTCAGCGGCTGCCTTGGCTGGGGAAGAGCAGCACCTAAGCCTCCTGGGGAGCATGGTGCGCCTTCCCGCCAGGCCCCGACCACAGTGCCTCATCCTCCTCCGCCACGTCCCGCAACAGGCCTGCCATGCTCACCACCTCCCCCTCATCAGGAGGCCTCAATGCTTGACCTCAGCTGAGCCATCACCATGTGGAGAGCCGCAGGGCCAGGAAGGGGAGAACGTGGCCTCCGGAGAGGCTTCGCCACCAGCGCGCACACAGCGTGGGGAGAAGGAGAAGGAGGCACGGTGGCAGGACCAGCATAGGGCTTAGTGGCTGGTTGTGCCCTGCCAGTGCCCCCCAGAGGCTGGCACCCTGGTGTGATGCACCACTAGGCCCTATGGCAAAGACGCCTCTGTCTGCAACCATTGTGCTCTGGATCCCAGGGAGGCTGAAAAATATAGTTTTCCAAGGTACCTGCTGGATTAATGTCAAGTGTCTTTGTAATTAAAAATTTCAGGGCTTCTGGCAGTGGGAGAGGCCTTTAGACTTGGTTGTACTCTTGAGAGTCATTAGGATTGTAGTGGGTTTTGAAATTTTGAATTGGGCTCACATATAAAACAAGCTTACTTTGTCAAGATCACTTCCAAATCAAGCCAAGAGAAATGCCAGATCCAAAACCACATGGCCCTGTGGGTTGGCAGACTGGCTTCTTCTTTTTAATTTTAGCATGTTAAAAAATAATAATGGAAAAATCATGGTGAACAACTCTGTCAATCGGGAATCAGGATTGACCTTAGATTGCACTAAGCCTTGGTTACTGAAAATTTAATCAGCTGTTTTGCCTGTATGCTTTTCCTTCCCATCTTAAAATTATGGCTACCTGACTCGATTTCAATATAGGGTGGTTTAGAAAAGAGAGAGAACAACAAGGTTTAATGAGTTAGATGCATGGGTTTAAATGTTCCACTTAAATGGTTTGTCAATAATGCTGCTCATCTAGTAAACACAACTGATTTATTCTTCAAAGTGGTATCCTTAGATTGTCTGTTTCATTAACATTTAATGGAGTGGGGCGGGGGGGGAGCAGCAGAATTTCAAACCCTGTGCCATGCCTTGTCCATATGGCGTGGATTGCTTCTAATATGATTTTCTCACTTCTGAAGTATTCCCTAAGTAATAGTCTGTTACAAAGAGCAAAAACCTTGCTGCTCAGCTGCCACCGATCAGAATGTGCTACTCTTAAATACATTAAGGCCAAAGCCTGAATGGCACACACGTATTTATGCACATCATTTGATTACGGTACACTTTAATGCGGCAGAATGAGTGCATTGATTCCACTGGAAAGCACTGTGCTTGAAGTAAGGTGAGGTGAAATGGAAGTTCTCTTTTTGGTACCGTATTATAGCCAAGTTAGGCAATATATATCAGTGCTGGGGCAAAATTCTCAAGCCAGCTCTCTTTAGTAGTTTGTGTAGGCTGGTGGAGCTGGGCTGGGGAAACACCCCTGAGGACTCTGATTGTGTGGGAAATATTTCCCCAAAATTCATAGGGTGGGGTGAAATGCTGTCTTTCCTTAATCTTAGTTAGGTTCATGAGGTAAGAATAGGTTTTCCTCCTTGTTGTACACCACAGTGTTTTGCTGTAGCTTAGGTAAAGGACCCCAAGACAGTTAAGTCCAGTCAAATTTGACTATGGGGTGCAGCGCTCATCTCTGCTTTCAGGCCAAGGGAGCTGCGTTTGTCTGCAAACAGCTTTCTGGGTCATGTGACCAGCATGACTAAAACACTTCTGGTGCAATGGGACAGCATAGCCAGAGCACACGGAAACACTATTTATCTTCCCGCTACAGCAGTACCTATTTGTCTACTCATGCCGGTAGCTTCCCACCCTTTCAGATTATGCCCCAACACCTTTTCTGTTGTGTATTTTAAAGAGATTGAAATCAGATCATGAAGTGCAGGCAGGAAGATTTGGGGTTTTACAGGTCAAAACCAGAATTTAAAGTGAGCCTGGAAATGCATAAGTAGCCAGTGCAATTGTAAAGGTATTTAAGGTGCTCACTGTCTCACCCTTATTAGGATCCTGGCAACCACATTCTAGACCAGCTGAGGTTTCCAAACTGCATTTAAAGGCAGCTCCATATAGAGTACAGTGCAGTAAATAGTCAGGATGTGACCAGAGCATGGATCAATGTAGCAAGGCCAGCCCTCTTTTGATATGGCCACAGCTGGAATACAAGTCTAAGCTGTTAAAAACACTTCTGGTCACTAATGCCAACTGGGCTCCCGAAGTCAGTGTTGAACCCAGGAGCACTTCCAAATCGTATTCTTGATCTTTCAGAGGGAATGCCACTACAGTACATCCAATCCCAATAGTAAATGATCCTGCCCACAGCATCTCCATCTTGCTTAGATTCAACCTCACTTTTTTTCTTTTTCGCCTGCATCCATTTAAGAACTTCTTCTAGGCACCACTTAAGGATTCTGACCTGAGGATGGATAGGAAAAGTAGAGCTGAGTGTCATCAGCACACAGATGACACTGCAGCCCAGCAGTTTCGTGTATATAGTATTTCAAAAAGGTCCGGGGCAAAATCAACTCCTGTGATTTTGCCCCAGAGAGAGCCAGTGTAGTGTAGTGGTTAAGAGCGGTAGACTCGTAATCTAGGGAACCGGGTTCGTGTCTCCACTCCTCCACATGCAGCTGCTGGGTGACCTTGGGCTAGTCACACTTCTTTGAAGTCTCTCAGCCCCACCCACCTCACAGGGTGTCTGTTGTGGGGGAGGAAGGGAAAGGAGATTGTTAGTCGCTTTGAGACTCCTTAGGGTAGTGATAAAGCGGGATATAAAATCCAAACTCTTCTACTCTTCTCTGTGGACCCCCTCAAGCCAATCACCATGGAGAGAGCAAAAGTCTACCAGAACTACCTTCTGTGCACAACCATTGAAGGACTGGAACCAATCCCGGCAGTCAATTCAGAAGGATGAAATGACTGGTGATCCTGAAAGCTCAGAGATAACCAGAAAGACTCACAAGGTAGCACTTCCCCTTCAACGGATGGGGAAGTGCTACCTTGTGAGTCTTGCTGGTTACACCTCCAGCGTAAGTCACCCACCAGGGTGAACAAGGCTGCTTTCATCCCATAACTGGGATGGATCCAACTAATCAGTGTCACCCAAAACTGCCTGGAGTTGAGAGGCAACTTACCTTCTCTATCACACACTCAAGAAAGGCTAATAGGAGATAGATTGGTGCACAGCCAATTAATTTGGATTTTTTTAGTGGTGATGTTGTTGTTGGCTTTTAACTGCCTTCAGGTTATTGTCACCCAACCCTGATCTCACCAGTCCCCAAAGCCATGAAGGGTCAAGCTAGGAGATCGTAGTTCTCACTACTCCAGGCACCCATTACAGATAAGGCATTACAAGCTGAAATATATCTATCCTAACAGTGGTATCATGCTCCTGTCCATCTCTGACTTTGTCACACCACCACCGTCAAGTGCAGATGAGAGCAATTTTATCAGCAAAGTGTGCAGCAAATTGATCAAAGCAGCTCATTGAGTGTTCCAGATGTTACTGCTTCGTGTACATACCCAATAGTCATTTTAGCACTCTAGCTAAGAGATGCATCATAGTGAAGAAGCAATGGACACATTTATTTGACACAGTTGTCCTTCCCACCGAGAGCCTGATGACATGTGTTCCCACCCCATTTTTTTATTATTTCCTCAGAATAATCCGATAAAATAGATTCAATAGAAAGACAATGACTGGCCCACAGTTACCAAGTGAACAGAAAAGGTATCTGAACCCGGATGTGGATTTCCACTGCATACAGTAACTCCTTAATACAACACACTGTATTATGGTGCATATGTTTTAATTGGCTAAGATACATTTTCAAAGGGATGCGTACGCCATAGATTCTTTTCCTGCCGTGTTGTACACTTTTGAGTGCAAATGATGGTTATCTCATATTCCGGTCCCATATTTTCCTCCTTTTGTTAATGCACATTTGAAGCAAAAAAAAGGGGGGGTGTAGGAAAGCCATTTGTGCACACAATTTCCCATTATGTATTCAATGGTAGTAATTGAAGATGCAAATTAGGGAAGCAGTGGTTTTTTCCCTTCTCACTTGGAGTTATGAACATCTGTTTGCACTCAGGAATTTGTCATGTGAATTGTATCCTTTGCACCCATGAAAAAGAGTGCCTGAGGAGGTTTTGCGTAAGCACATCTTAGTGTCATGCAAAAGAAACAAATATGGATGAAATCGATGGAAAATTTGCCTCATTAGACCACCAGCTTTCAGGCAAAACTGATTACCCTCCCTTATAGCATTTTTTTCACACTCAAGTTGACTTCTACCAGAGTAGCAGCTTGAGGCTTTTTTAGGGATGGATGGTTTCTGCTATGAAGTTTTAAAGTTTTCTTTAAAATATAAATTGCTCTTTATTAAGAGAATCTGGACTAGTAGATTCTCACCATAGTACAAACAGCCTCCAATTTCATCAGCCTTGGCTGGCACCCAGCTACACCCCTAACTGGACAGGGATAGCCTAATTTCTGTTGTCTATGCTCTGGTAACCTCTAGGTTAGGTTACTGCAACATGTTATATGGGGGACTGCCTCTGAAGATGGTTCACAAACTTCAGCTGGTGCAGAATCAGTGACCAGGTTGCTAGCGCTGGGGCAAGACGATTTAAGACTATAGCACCAATCCTGGCCTAACTGCACTGGCTGCCAGTTGGATTCCAGGCCCAATTTAAAGTGCTGGTTTTGATGACTTCCTCTCTGCATATGAACTAACCCATACCCTGTGATCATAATCTGAGGCTGTTATTTGTGTGCCCACTTCAGAAGAGGGCCTCCAAGGCCTTGCAGAACACCCTCCGCAGGGGCAGGGAAGACAAGTGATAATGCTGCATGCCTGCCTCTCTCTTACCGTAACTCAGCAAAGAGAGAGGGTTGTTCTGCAAGCCTCGCTACTCATCTTCTTTGTCCCAGGGACAGGGAAGACAAGCAGCAATGTCATGTACCTTTTTGCCAACACTCAGAGAGAGGGGTTCCAGTGGTAGTGGAAACAGTGGGGCGGGTGGGGTGCGGGGTGGGGTGCTCCCTACTGCAATTCTGCTGCCTGAGGCAGTTGTTTCACCCCACCTGATGGGCCAGCCAGCTCTGGAGAAGAATCTGACAACCAAGACAACCCTCCACCTCTCTGGTGAGTGTGTGTGAGGGTGGAAGGGTCCTGTGAATCTGCCTCATCTCTCTCTCTCTCTCTCTCTCTCTCTCTCTCTCTCTCTCTCTCTCTCTCTCTCTCTCTCTCTCTCTCTCTGCCCCAGGCAGGAGGAGGAACTTGTATTTAGTACAGCCATTTCCCCAGCAATGAGATCATCCTGGAGCCCACAATTTTTCTTTTATTGGCCTTCCTCTGCTAGGCCATGGCAAAGTGTTGTTGAAGAGAAGAAAATGGTAAATTAAGTGTCTCAAAAATAAACTAAATTCACATAATCTCTTTTCACTTGATGAATCAGCCTTGAACCGAGTCTTCTTTCTGAGGTTATCAAATATTCAAAAGCATTCCTCCCACAGTTTTCCGCTTGCTAGAAATCTCAGAAGCCTAAATATGATTAACAATGTGCTCTCATTTTGCCAAAGGGGAATTTTCTACTGGTGTCTGTTTCCTCGGGTCAGGAAGGCTGGAGCATGGAAGAGAGCTGCAGTGCCAGCAGTGAAGCAGCTCAGACTGAGATCTTCTATGGTGGGCGGAAGCTTCATTTCTTCCTAGCTCTCAGTCAGACCATGATCCATGCAGGTGCCTCATGAGCAGCTAGCCAGGCACTTCAGTAGCAGCCAGAGGCCTGGGCAGGCCAGGTCGTCCTCTTATATACTTGCTGGGATTGACAAGGCATCTGACCCTCACCTAAATCTAATGGCTCTCCTGACGAGTGCTTTGGTCTACAGCCACAGTGTGGAAATAAAGGATGAGATTGCCCACCAGATACCAGGCACTCTACTATTCAAATTAGGCCCCAGTGTTTTTGTTACAATCTGCTTCTCAATTAAGTAATCAATTTTAATCTAGAATTTAAATTCTCAAAACTTTCTTATTTGTTAATTCAAGCAAGTAAACTACTGCTCTCACTTCATTACAAACAGTATTTCTACCTGCAACACACTTGAGCAAACCTGCTCCTCTTCCTTTCATACATATTTTGTTGCCATTTGCAACTGTAGCTGCCTCTGAGGCCCCCTAGATCAGGGGTCCCCAAACTACGGCCCCCGGGCCGGATGGGGCCCAATCGGCCTCCCAATCCGGCCCGCGACGACCCCCGCCGCCCGCTGCCGCCGCCCGCTCTTACGGCGCGCGGCGCAGCGAAGATCTTAAAAATCGGCAAAAAAACGCCAAAAATCCTTTGTGCGCATGCGTATGGGCCTCTCCCGACCCAGAAGAGGTCATTTACGATGCACTTCCGGGTCGGGGGAGGCCCATACGCATGCGCACAAGCGATTTTTTTCCCGCCCGTGTGCGTGTGCGCGTGCGCACGGGCGCGCACTCCCCCGCCCTCCGACCCGCTGCGCGCGCACTCCCCTGCCCTCCGGCCCGCCGCGCGGTCGGCGCAGCGGGCACCGGGCCACTGCGCGGTAAGTCTGGGGACCCCTGCCCTAGATTTAGAGGCCCTAAGCTTCAGCCTACTTAGCCTATACATAAATCCGGCACTGGTGACAACTTCCCTAGTTTTTCAAGATGACAAAAAATAGCAGAGCACTTTGGTTGACTGTGTTTGGTTTTGCGGAACCAAAGCGTGTTGCAAGTGGTTATAAAGAGTGAAGCAATTCTGGGGAAACATTAGGTAAGCAAGCCCCAAAACAGCAGTCATTTTATATATCCTTGTAAGTTCGGCAAAATTCAAATGGAGCTCCTCTGTTTCCCCACTCCAATATTCTTGTCAGCAACATAAACATAAAAATTGTATAGATTTACCACTGGGTAAAGCTCCACTTTTGCAAGAGTTTTCTCTTTTTAACTGATCGTGGTACATGTCTTCTCTAACTAGCAGCTCAGAGCAGGGGAGCTTTATATATGAAGCAGTGCCACCCACCCTGACCTCTTCCAAATATTTGGTTCCCAGCTGACCATACATTATCCTTGTCAAGACCTTGGATCATGTGAAAGGAAGAAATGAAATCCTGCTCTATCCAGAGTGAGTTATCTAACAAACTCCCTGATATGTATTTATTCTATCTTTTGATAAAGTTGCTAATTGTATATTCACTTAGTAGTCAAAATTGGATAAACTCTTGGGAGAGAAAAATAAGCAATTATTCAAATATGTATTAGAAGGCTTTTGCTTTACATATCATTTTTTTTATATAAGAAAATTAACATAAACGCAGCCCCATGCATTTGCTAATAAATTAGATTGGTATTAAGAGATTTGAAAAGGATAGGGGATATGGATATGGGACTCAAAAGTCTCTCATCAGAGTCTTTCCTGTTCTTCTTTGAATATTCACGATAATATTGCTTAAGGGATAGGAAAAAATTCCAGGAACTCTTGGTAATTTCTTGATCTCTTTTCTTTATTTTCTTCTTTTAGACAAGATCGTTTCAGTATTTTAGCTTAATGACGGTCAAATGGATGGTGGAAGTGGAGCAGCTAGCCACACTTTTATTTTTTTCTGCTAAACTAATGGGTGTTGTGTGTGTGCATGAAATTTACATTCCAGTCATTATGCATAATCCTATGGATGTTTAATAAGAAGCAAGTCCCACTGAGCTGAATGGAGGCTGCCAGACTAAACCCAGACTAAACCCAAGAGTAAATTAGATTTCAATAGGACTTGCTTCTGAGCAGACATACTGTAGATAAGATTGCAGGCTTAAATGGTATAATCAGAAGTGCATCCAATTGTCTTCAATACTATTGCCTCTGAGCCAAATGTTTGTGGATTTTGATGTGATGGTGGATTTCACATCAATATTTTTTCAATTAAAGAGAGATAATTCTCTTTGAGACGAGGGGGAAGGGTTAAGACTGGGAGAAACAGAGGGATTTTTTTCAGTGCTGGTCCCACAAAAATATTAATATTAAGGGTAGAGAGAAATGTTTGAAAAAACTGAGGTGTTCAACATCCTGTTTAGGGCAGCTTTTAATGTTTAATAGGCTATTGTATTTTAGTGTTCTGTTGGAGGCTGCCCAGGGTGGCTGGGGGGGCCCAGCCAGATGGGCGGGATATAAACAATAAATTGTTGTTGTTGTTCTTTCTATATTGCAGCTCAAGGTTATTTCATGCATGGCATTTTAGATGCATGGATATCCGCTCCATGTAGGAAAAGGTATATGGACTTCAGTTCTCTCACTTGCAATAAATGCACATTTAGTTCTCGATGTGGAGGGAACACAGACATATCTTAATTACATGGAAGTGATTGGAATGGCTAGTGCCAGCTCCAGTTTCTAGGGAGCCCGGAGTGAAGTCACATAAAGCACTTGCTATAAGAAGCAGAAAACTAAAGCGGTAACACATCTTAATTTCAAGGGCTAATCTTATTATGATACAATATGAAGCAGTTGCTTTGGCTCCAGATTACAGTCCAAATGACATATATTTTTTTCTGCTTCCAGTTTTTGTCTCTTTGAGTCAACCTAGATGGGAGACGTGTTTCCTTATAGTGTTATTTTTAATGATAATAATAATAATAATAATAATAATAATAATAATAATAATAATAATGGAGAAACAGTCTTGGATATTGTGATGGCAGGACATGCTCTGTTTAACCCTTTTCACTTCCTACAGTGTCTCATTTCAAAATCCCCCCCCCAATGCTTTTTCACCCATGAAGGGGAAGACATGGTGTTATGTCTCCAAGTATATTTCACAAGGGGTCCCTACACCTTTTCTTTTCTTGGCGAAAAGGTGCAATGAGTGGATTGATGGCACACAAGGAAAGGGTTAAGCAGCCCTTTCTCTTGCTATTTCTGCATGTGAGCTTCCATGGTGAGCTTCCATTTAAAAGGACTTCAGGAGACATCCCTGATGTAATACAGAAACATAGAATCATAGACTTGTAGACTTGGACAGAACCCTGAGGATCCAACCTCCTGCAATGAAGGAATATGCAGCTGTCCCATATGGGGATCGAACCTGCAACCTTGGCATTATCAGCACCATGCTCTAGCCAAGTGGGATCTAGGGCACTTAGTCTGTGTGTGTGTGTGTGTGTGTGTGTGTGTGTGTGTGTTTGTTTTGATGGGTTATGTATTGCAGTGCTCATTGAAGAGCACATCATTTTTATTTATTTATTGCTACTGCTGCAAAAATGTCTGAGGTCAGCCCTGAGCATTATATTGAACATGAAGGGAAATGTTGAAAATTATGTTAGTTATTCACCTCTGTTGAAGCTCTCCCAGTTTCCTCCCTTGTTACTCATTCTCTCTGTAGAAATTTAAATTTCAAACTCCTCTGAAAGGGAATCTTACCTGCTCTGTAAAGCATTGTGCACATGGATAGTAGAAACAACTTTAATATTATTTATGGTGTGATTCATTGGGCTTATACAGCAGTGTCTATTTTCCTAGTTTTGTTCCCATCATGAGGTTTACTTCCACAGGGCATTCAAGGAAACAAGGTATTTATATCTCAGTAGTAGTTTAATATTAACTATACATTTGAATAATTTCTTTGCTCAAGCCCTAAAAGGCACTTTGCATTTGTCTTTTTATTTAGCATGCAGTCTTTTAAATATAGGGAGTACAAAGCACACAAGGTTACATTTTCAGTGCATCTTTGTTTCTTAACACTTATCATGCACACCTATTTGGGTTTTGGCTAAATATATCTCACATCAAACCATCTTTTATGTTCCTTTGTCAACAAGTTTTCAATATTTGTTCCAGGAACAATCAGGATGTTTATTTATTTATTTATTTATTTATAAAAAATAATGTTGGATGTTCACTACCAGGAGAATTATCACAGCATGGACAAAACATTCACTTGGATTTTTTCAAGACTGATTCTTTATGACAATTTTCCTCTGATCTGCACATTGGAACACTTTGCTCTTTTTCCTGGTTGGCTTCAGGGCGTGAGAGGAAGCTTTCCCATTCAGCAGGTGGAATAGTTCACAATGTAGATAAAGTAACAAATAGTGGTAACACTGGAGCTTTTGCAAAGATGTTAAATATGATTGCTTCACACTTAGTGGCGGCAGAGGATCCAACCCCCACAGCATGTTGCCAGGAACGGATAAGACAAGGAAAAGTTCTTACCAACTGCTTTTTATTCAATATTCACAGAGAGAGGCCTGGAAATGCAGCCTCTTGGAATAATGGCATTGCCCCGAGTGAGTCTCCACCCCCTCCCTCTCTCCCACTTCCTCATGCGTCATCACTATGGGTGCTGAGAAGTGCCCTCTGCCTCTGAACTCTTTCATTGCTCACCAGGTTCTGGGATGGTGTGTGTGTGTGTGTGTGTGTGTGTGTGTGTGTGTGTGTGTGTGTGTGTGTAATGCTTTCTAAAGACACTCTGGTGCTCTGAGCTGTGATCGCCCTCAAACCCTGTTGTAATTCTGAACTGCCTTCTTCTTTGGAGGGGTCAGGCTAGGGAGGCGGTCTCTACCATTCCTGCTCTGCCCAGTCCCTGACAATGGGCTTTAGACCTCTGATGATTAGAATTGTTATTTATTTGTTTCTTTGCTTTTCTTATTTTAGCCTCTAAAGCAGCTTGCAACCATTAAAATTTAATACCAATAACATTTAAAATATATTCTCCTTTGACTGACCTGCACACACAGTGCCTTCTGCTGTTTCATATGCTTAACTTTATTTTAGTAGCTATGTGGTTTTTCACTCTCGTTCGGTTTGGAACCATTTCAAACAGTTGTTTGCTAATATCTTCTTGTATCTTTGTAGATTGTATTTGGGGTGGGGTAGCCGATGCAGAAGTACATACCTTCCAACATTTCTCTAATGAAAATAGGAATGTCCCATACGTCCCATTCCATAATGATAATTTTAATATTTATACCCCACACATATTCCTGGGTTACCGCTGCCACTCTGGGTGACTTCCAACCTATATAAAAACATTCAACATTAAAACAACAACAAAAAACTTCCCTATACAGGACTGTCTTCAGATGGCTTGGGGGTCAGATAACTCCATACCCTCCAACATTTCTCCAGTGAAAATAGGGACGTCCTAAGGCAAAGTGGGACCTTCCAGGGTCAAATCAGAAACCGGGACAACTTCTCTAAATCAGGGACGTCCCTGGAAAATAGGGACACTGGAAGCAGACAGAGCGTACCACCTTCAATCGTTGTGCACAAAACAGGGAAATTAAGCAAGCATAGGAGGTCTGTCCTTTTTTGAGTCTGGACACCCTACTTGAGAGCCCATGTAAGGCACTAAAGGAAAAGAGAGAAAGTTTTCAATAAATAAAATACTGCAGAAGGGAAAACTGAGGATTTAGGTTGCTTGCCTAAAGCCACCTTTTGAGTTCAGAGATTAGTTAATGGAGAATCAAGCTAGGGATATCGTAAGCTGACATAATATGAACTGAATGGTAGACTAGCAATTTGGAGACCCATATTCAAATTTCCACATGGCAATTATTTTACTGGGCTGTTGCCCCAGTTGCACTAACTGTCCGCCTAACCTTCTTCACAGGTTTGTTGAGGTAAGAGTGAGGGTAGACCACATAGCCTACCTTTATGTTCCTTGGAGAAAAAGTTGGATATATAAACTGGTGGCGGTGAAGGTGGAAATGTTACCATCTCAGCAAATTAATCAAGTTAATTAATCACCATGTTCCACTGTTATGCTTTGGAAAGACAATTGCTTGAAGCAGCAGGAGAGGAGAGTGATCTTGCTCTCAGGTCCTAGCTGCAGGCTTCCCATCAACATCTGGTTGGCCACTGCGAGACGGACTGATAGACGAGATGGGTCATTTGCAAGAACCTGACCTCTTGTTCTTTGCAAAGTGTTATGCACATGGATAGCACTATATCAATGACAAGTTAGGAGTGCCTGGGAATTTGAAGACAAACACACAAAATTATTATTATTATTATTATTTAAATGGATTGAATTTTTCATAAGTTTGAGGGCTGTGCCAAGGGCTCCAGCCTGACCTGGGGAACACTTGACTTGGCCCCAAATCAATTATTTCGAGGGGGGCAGTTAATGTTTTTTTAGGGTTAATTTGATCTACCAGCTTAATTCAAAAAGGTGTCTGGTAGATATACCTTCAATGTTCATTTAAAACATAGTTATCCCTGTCTTTTACAAACTATAAAACTTTGGGTTTAGAAATCAGAACGTATTTTTGTTATAAAGATAATTACTCTAAGATTTATTTCTAATGTTCAATTTTTCAACATTCCAGCTGATGAAGAATTGTCGAAACAGGGCCTTGTCCTGGGATTTTTTCACTGGAATTTATTTTTATTTGCCTCACTATCATACTGGAATTGATTCCTATTTGAATTCATCTTATCAAACCTTTTGAAGACTTACTTGAAATTCATCTTCCTCCTGGCCCGGGTTCTTGCAATTTATTGTTTATTTCTGGTATCTAAAGGTAGCTGAAGACCGCTGCCTTCATCTTGGGAATGCTTGTACCAATGATATAAGGAATGCTTGGCAAGGATATCTCTAAAGGCATCCAAATTGGCTCAGGTTGGAACCATTCCACCAAATTTGGTGAAAACCCACCCAATGGGGCAATGGGATCTTCAATGGTGTCTAAATTGGCATAGTTTGGACCCATTACGGGCGGAGGAGATGGGTACAATAATACCAAAGTCACATTTTGGTCCCCAAACTTGATTCAAAGTGGCACTCAGTGTCCAGACTCCAAACACTGACAAAGACCACAGTACCCACCTCAGGAACCTTTGTGCTGAATTTGACAATGGCAACAATATACTGAGAGGTGGGTGAACCTATGGTGAAAAAAATGGGTGGTGTGATATCCAAGTGACATTGAGTCCACCATCATGATAGATCTGCTCTGAGTAGGATTAGCATTGGGTGCTAGACCATCATTTTAATTGGCTACTGTGTTTTAGTCATGTTTTACATATAATTGAACTTGTGAACCATGTGGAGATTGTTATTTTTTGAGCAACCAGTTAATACATTTTCTAAATAAATAAGATTGGAAAAAATAGGAGTGTAAGCTTACTTCTACAGGATGTATGGAACAGTCCTCTTAAGAGCTGGGATTCACTTCCCTACTGTGTTGCTTGCCCTACATGTAGACTGTTAGCTTCTGTCTTGTCTTGAGAGACAATGGAGTGCGCCTCCAGGGGTTAAGTCAGTAAAACCACTGCATTAGCATAGCACCAAAGTGACCTACCCAGTGTGGAGACTTGGGCAATGTTGGCTATATCTGCAACATCCTCATGCTAAAGAAGGCAATCTTCTGTACAGTGGTACCTCGGTTTAAATACACAATTGGTTCCGGAAGTCTGTACTTAACCTGAAGCGAACTTAAACCGAGGTATGACTGTATTTCTGATGTGCTTAGGGCCTTTCAGAGTTAATTTTAATGTCTGTATTTAATGAAAATCAATTAGAAATAGGGGGGGGGATGAAGAGCAGGGGCATAGTGTGGTGAATATAAAATGTCCCGAAAGTCCTTCAGAGTAGATCCGCTAGTTCTGTGTCAGTGCAGAGCTTAGGATGGGATTTAGGGAAGAGCTCAAAAGATTCTCTCACACTTCAACAAGGGACTTCCAAGTACCAAGGCTCACTGGCTTTGGCAAATGCAATCATTTTTCTCCAGAGGGAAAGAAAAAGAAAGAAAGAAAGAAAGAAAGAAAGAAAGAAAGAAAGAAAGAAAGAAAGAAAGAAAGAAAGAAAGAAAGAAAGAAAGAAAGAAACCATGTGGGTTTGCTGCTTTGTTTCATTTTACAAGTAGTGAGGATATGACACCCTATGCTATGAAATTAGTGAAAAGGGTGCTGACTTACATCATTGCGTGCAAAGCAGAAGTTAATACTAATGGGAAATGCATAGCCTTTGGAAGACGAATACACCCAAAACTACTCCACTTACAAAGTACTCATTATATGGTACATTATACCGGAAATTAATAACATTACACCCAGTATTATTAACTGAGATAGGTTGGGATCTTGAGCGCTGATAATTATTTTTAGCAAGGTAATGACTATATTTAGCAGGATGGCTAGGCCCTGGATGTGCACTGGCATGAACTCAGTGAGCCTGATCCAGGGTGCCTGATTTGTTCGGTCGCTGCCTCTGCTTGCAAATCAAAGCAGCTTAGAGCTGGGCTGAAATTTCTAGGGAAAGTATTTTCAGATCCATATTCCTTTTCAATCTTCCCCTGAGCTGTCAAAAACATTTAGCCTCTCCCGCCACCCGCCCAACTCCAGACAGTATTTTGTGAACTTCACCCACCTACGCAATGATCACAGGGAACTTAGACACAGCTGCAGAGTTAGTTCTAGCATGGTTTAATATCATCAAGAGAATAGTAGGCTCCCCCTACTACTTTGAGTTCTCTCTCTAGCCTGCAACCTCCATCCACGGGTCTGAAAGACAACACAATTCTATTCAATATTAAGGAGGCCAATTTTTGCTAGAACAGAATCCTTTGATAGTTTCCTTTTTACACCTCCAAACTGTTGCAGAATTTCATCCCTTCGAGAATATTTGGAACACACAGAATGCCGTTTTCATGCGGCCTTAGGCAGAATAAGACCTTTGTCTGCATACCCATTTATCAGAGGGTCAAAGTACATATGATTTTGACTGCAAACTTCTGATCTTATGCTCAGGGTTTGCTCCCCAAAAGTTGTCATGGCAGAGACCCCGAGCAAGATCCGGACTCTGGCATGTGGGTTAGTGAGCCTTTTACTACTTGCTCTACATCAATTTTTATATGGATCTCCCATGTACATTCCTACAATTTCATTTTATGCGAGGAAAATTGGGAAGGGAAGAGATGCAAATAAGACCAAAGCATGAAGCTTGTCAGGTGTGGAGTATCCTTTCCTCCCCCGGCAGCCTCAGAGGCAAGAAGAACAAACAGTTCATATTTTACGGCTTTTTATTCAGTCATCTGGTTTCAAGACAAAAGATCCACGTCTCCCCGCATAGGAGACATTGGCTACTCTGAGTCCTGCCTCTTCCATCTTCAACAACATCCTGAGTACCTACTGGAAGTCCCAGCAGTCACACTCCTCTGCGTCCTTTGTTCTTGAATGTGAATGGATCGACGTGATTTTAGAGAGGGAGGATCTCCCAGACTCTCCAGGGAGGTCTCTGCTGGCTGCTCTCTCACTCCCCTCCTCTTCTTTCCTCATTATCTCATTGTGGGAATGTTCAGGGAGGCAGGAGAGGATATATTGTTTATTAATATCCTTCCTAACTTGCACTAGCAAGTTCTATAACTTAGCAGAGTTTTAACATTCCCCTTTAAATACACAGTGGGTAGCTGGTTGCAAGCTTGTTTAAGCTTCTCAATATAGATTCCTGTTGAGATCCCTTATTAATTACTCTTAAAAGAATAAACACGCCACAATCTTTTTTTAAGATATATAAAAATAGTTTACCCACAGCAGCATCAGTTCACAGATGGATCTCTGTAGGCAGACTTTGTTACTGATATATACATGTGAGTCTATCCCATATGGACTTAGTCTTTTTGTCCTCTATTGGCTGAAAGCCAACAGGGTATCTCTAGCTAAAAAGCTGCTGGTCCAGCAACGAAGTCCAAAAGGAGAAAGATGACTGCGTGCCTTGTGCTTTTGTTACCGGCACAGATAAGGTCATGCCCACCTCTAGTCACATGCAAGAGGAAGGATGCTCCAGGCCAGGCGGAAACAGGAAGTTTTCAACTGGCTGGAACAAACATCCCCTTTGCATGTTCACTCTAGGAAAACAAGGAATGTTGTACTTGACTGCTATTTATGTTTCACATCCCACACTCGTAACTAGGTATTTCGTCATTCAGCTGTAACTCAGCACTGTCTCCTCCTCCTCCTCTTGAAACCATTGGATGTGGAAACTTCCCATTCTCCCTCCTCTTCCAAGAGGGGCTGAGCAGACCGAGGGGACTCTTCCCATTCCTCCTGTTCAATCCTGTCCCTGACAAAGTCCCCAATTCCCATTTGCACTACCAGTTTATTGCCAAGGGGGCCCTTCATTTAGGGGCAGTTGAGGTTACTTCAGTAGGGTTGCCATATCTTGAAGAGCAAAAAAAAAAGACGACAGCCTGAGCCGCTGCCAGCCTGAGTCAGGGAAAGAGTTGTGGGGGGCTGCCACCACTGCACCTGCGTGCCTCTTTCCCCCTGCTCAGGTTGGCAGCAGCCGCAGTGTGCAGAGCAGCCTGAGCCCAGGCCTGACCTGCCCGAGCCATAGCCCCAAACCCAGACATTTCCTTTAAAATGTAAAAATCTGCATAGATGGGCATGTTGGCTCCCCAAAATAGGACATGTCCATGCCCAGTCACTTGTAGTTTGCTTTTGAAGCATGTCTGCATAACTTGTGACCCACCAAGCAGAATGCACTCCGATCGAGCATATATCACAGTGTGGCAGGGAATCGAAATCCTCCCTTTATTTGCAGTCCCTGACATGGAGCAAATAAAAATGACATTTTTCAAACCACTAACTTTGAGCTGCTGCTCTTCTCAGATCAAACACTGGTTTCCAACTACGAGAAGAGGTAAGAAATTATTTATCACTCCTACTAACGTTGAACTTGGTGGCGGTGTGTCAGTCACTTTGCAGGTAAAACCAGTACATAAAGGAACAAGAGGAAGGTACCTCTACGCTTGGTCAAATACAAATGTTTACAAAATCACACAAAAACTCCCACACAATTTTAAAATCGAACATAAGGGGGGAGAGCCTTTTTTTAAAAAATGGCCCAATGAGGACTGAACATGCTCAGTAGCCACAAAATTTGGAGTCTCAGTTGGAAGAGAAAATTAGAGGGCATAATGAAACAGAGTACAGTGGTACCTCGGGTTACAAACACTTCTGGTTACAAACGCTTCGGGTTACAAACGCTTCAGGTTACAAACTCCACTAGCCCGGAAGTAGTACCTTGGGTTGAGAACTTTGCCCCAGGATGAGAATGAAAATCACGCAGTGGCGGCAGTGGGAGGCCCCATTAGCGAAAGCGCGCCTCAGGTTAAGAACGGTTTCGGGTTAAGAACGGACTTTCGGAACGGAACGAATAACCCGAGGTACCACTGTATGCTATTAATATTAGGTTGCCACCTTCTGTGTACTGTTTTTGACACCTGATTTTAAAAAAAAACTGCTTTGTTTAAGCAACACACAACATTTTATCATGCATATTTGTTTTTAAAACTGTTCATTTTATGTATACAGTGATAATTTTATTGTGTTTACTTGTTTTTAAAATCTGATGATTTTATCTCTGTTTTCATATGACTATTTTACACCAGTGACTCGCAAATGTTTCCCCACTCCAGTAGAAAACTGCTGATATTTCTGTCCGTTGCTGCCATTGTAACGTGCTGCTCTGAATGCTGTGTGATTTTTCAGTGTACTGTATCATCGTTGCTTCTTTTATTTCTGCCTTTTATTTTAGCATATTACAATTTGCTCTCCATAGACTTCAGATTGGAATATGACAAAGTACAATATGAGAAAGAAAAGGGGTCATAAAATACAGCTAAAAATCAAACATTTGATGTGGACATGCTATGGACATGCCATTGACCTCCTGAATGAAGCTTGTGGACTTTGAGTGGTCTGTGGACCACAGTTTAGGAACACTTGCTTTATACTATTTTATGTAAATTTGAGAATTATTGCTGCTGCTGCTATTATTATTATTATTATTATTATTATTATTATTATTATTAACCAGCATATGAATCCAAATAAATAAATAAATGGTGCTTTAAATTACTCTAAGTACAGAAGTGGGAGTTTCTAATCAAAATCAATTGATAAACCTCAAATTTTAATATAGCTTGGACTGGGCATGGGAATATCCCCGCCCCTGAAAGCAGCAACAAAGAGACAAGTTCCTGCTCTTTCTAACTCAGGTTCTTTTTGTGAAACATCCCCTAACATAGTCACGGTAACACAAATTCCAAAGCAAATGCAATTCCCTGTCACTTTATTGCAACCCCTCCCCATAGCCAGTATTTTCCTGGGGCTACGGGGGCATCAAGACTTAGCCAAAATTGGAAAGCGGGGGTTACGAATTGCATTAAGCTGTGACAGACCTCGGGGTGTCATACTTCAGCAGCACGCTGTGCAGTGCCAAAATTCAGCACACACCCCCGCCTCCTAAGCTCTATTCTAAGCATAGTTGTGCTCTCCCCTGTGGCGCTCTGAGATACCACACCCAGTGTGACCGAATGGGTCACTCTCCCCTAAACCCACCTCTGCATTAAGTCGCCCACTGTGTCTTTTCTCCCATAATTCAAGAACTGGCTGATAAGTAGAAGGATGCTTTGGTCTTTGTACAATCAGTCCCTCTCCTTTAGTTGGTTGCTGGCTGCTCCACAGTGTGAGCTGGAGGCTGGGGGAAGCCGAGTAATTTATTTGTAGTGGTATTTATTATTATTATTATTATCATTATTATTAATATTATTATTATTTTAATGACCAAGGATGGATAAGCATTTGTAATCACTTCCTCAGCCCTTTCGTTCACTTCAATATGCCTTGTGTTACTCTTGCACAATTCCTCGTTTTGTTTCCTACTGCCTCCAGACAAGTCGTGGAATACTGGGATGCAAGCTGTGAAGTAAAAGAAAATAAACCCTTTAGTTCAAAGTCATCTGGAATCCAAAAAGGTGTGTGTTTAAAGGGCGCTCCCCCGTGCAGACTCATTCCCCTCCTCCTCTCCTCTTAATGCCTTCCAGCGGCGAAAACAGCTCCAGTCTGTTTACACTGTGACTGCTTCATTTACAATTCAATTAGAATGAATGGCACTGGAGGCAAATTACTGTGAACAGCATTTCTAGATTCATTTACGAAGATGCCTACTAGACATTGAAGGTTCAGTTAGCAGGAGTTAGACTCCTGCAGAACCCTGGGATGTCTAGTGGAGTTATAGCCTTTTTAATCAGGGAAAGTGTATGCATGATCTGCTCTGAGCCCGTTTATTCATAGCTCCTGAAACGCTTGAGGCAAATGCATCAGGGCATACTTAAAAATATTTTTACAAAGGATGTGAAGATGAGGAAAGAGGATCTTTTATAATATAAATTTATCTACCACAGATGTGGCAGAGTGTCAACTGAGAGCACAGATCAGTGGCTTTCTGATCTGCTTTCAGGGAACCCTTTCTGCATTTCTCCATTGCTAAGAAATACCTCTGCATTCTAAGACGATATTGGAAATGTTCTAGGTGCATCAATGGTTCCTGTAGAGTAATTGTGACAGACCTATTTGGCCACTTCATTGCCTTGTTCCAGAGTACTCTCTGAAGACACATGAGGCCATTACCTTGCTGAAGCCAAACAGGTCTAAGTATGGCTGAATGGGTGGTGGCCTGGAAACCACATGTGCACCTTTATGGGTTCCATGATGGAAGAAGGGTGAGAAATGTATTTGTAAAACAACAACAACAAAACAACAACAACAATGTGGGAACCCTAGGACAAACCCCAAAGGGCTAAGCTGAACTGCCCCACTTTCAGAGCCTCATTTCTGATGTTTTAGGTACATTTCAGGGGCAGAAGTAGACCCAGGTGGTGGCCATTGTGAATTGCTCTGTCACTGCCACCACAAAAAGCTAAAGTGAACATGATGGGAGAAAGCATTTACTAGTGAGCCCCAGCTAAAACTCTAAACCAATTTCAATTGCTCTCCACCCAAATTTTCCTCATCTTTCCCTGTTCCCCTTTCACCCTCCAACTCTCCAATCAAGCTGAAAATCTGACATGTCTAACTTGCCCCTTGGTCTTACCGAAAATTGGATTTGCTGTTGTTTTAGTGGTTCACCATTTATCTGTTCCTTCCCCCCCCTCCCACTTTATCATGATGCAAGCTGACCTGCGAAGGGCAGGTAATAAAGGCATTTGATAAAGTAAAATATATATTCTGCATCTGTGCATTGCAGAAGAAGGTTTTTAGTGGTGATTTTAGGCAAGATGCCTTTTGGAAAGGCTTGTCTACCATTTCTAAACCTCTCATTAAGGGGCTCCTGAGATGTTTTGGAGAAACCCAGGGCTTTGAAGAGCACAGTTTGAAAACCCTTGGTTTTGGCATGCTTACACAACTTTAGCCCTACTGAACTGAATGTAGCCAACTGGCAAAAACTATGGGTAACAAAAAAAAAAATATTGGTTGCCATACTTGGCAGGCTGCCTCCCAGATGGTGGTGGGTGGATCAAGGTAGCAATGAGAAGGTCAGGTGAGTTCTGGACTGGCAATTCTGCAGATGTGTGCACCACTAACCCAGAGTTCCCCAGACCTCACTGCTGCCTCACCTGCCCCATCTTTGTCCCTAACCCATTCAGTGCATTACAACTGCAGCCTGGAAGGTGCCACCACCACTTCATCTCCTGAGGCACCACTACCACACCCAAAGTTTTTCAGATCACTTTCTCCATATTGTGTCCATCTCTTTAACTGTTCAACAAAAGTGATGTACCCATGCTTCCTCCTGACCCACTCCGCCCTTGGCTCCATTCAACCCATGGGATCAAACAAAAGTTTAGCTTTCTCTAGCTGGTGGGACGTGCAGCGTAGGCCACAGATGGGGAATCCTTTTCAGCCCAAGGGAACCTTTGGTTGTGGTGGTGGCGGCGGCGGCAGCTTTTTATTTTTTTAAAAAATAGTTTTTTATTAAATTTTACAATTATATATTCAACACAATCATCATTATCACAAAAAAGAATATATGAATCCCAATCTCCCCCTCCCCTCTCCAAGACTTCCCTCAACTTCCTCTTCTGGTTCTTTAAATATTTGATTCTCCTGCCTATCTTATTCTACCTTAGTTTTGTAAACTTTTAGTTAAATATTGTTATAATTTCATCATTTTTGTACCATTTTTTCCCCAAATTACATCTTACCCTTTGTTGTTTCCCCGTATTACACTCTCACCTTTATGCTTGTTTCCTTAATTGTAAGTGTTTGCTCAAATCCTGCTAGTGAGTCCACTTCTTTACAATATTTCTGTAAATACCACATAAATAGTTCCCAGTCCTTTTTAAAGTCTCTATTATCCTTGTCTCTTAATTTTCCAGTTAGCTTCGCCATTTCAGCATATTCCATCAGTTTTTCTTGCCATTCTTCTTTTGTTTGTTTCTTGTTGTCTTTCCATCTTTGGGCTAGTAATATCCTAGCCGCTGTTGTAACATGCATAAATAGTTTCTCCCACTCTTTTGGCAAGTCATGACCTATGATACCTGACAAAAAGGCTTCTGGTCTTTTAACAAAAGTTGTCTTAAACATTCTTTTCATTTCATTATAAATCATTTCCCAATAGCTTTTGATTATTTTGAAATTCCACCACATGTGGTAAAACGTGCCTTCCTTCTTTTTACACTTCCAACATTTATTGGAGCCGTTGCCCAAGGGAACCTTGAGAGGACCATATGCCAGTGGGGGTGGGACTAGAGGAAAATATGGGTGGAGGAATGAATACACTTTTAAAAAACCTTTCCATGAAAGTTTCCAAACACAGAGACACACACCTCTCTATCTTCCATCCACACAAGCAAGAGTCATTATCAGAGTTCAATCCAGACTAAAAACACTTGGACCATGAATCAGGACCAGTGAAGGGGTGGCCTAGGGAGAGGGGGTGTGGTCTCAGGAGAGTCCCAGGAACCAGAAAGAGAGGTTCTCTGGAGGTTCTCCCACTGGATTGGTTGAGGGATTGAACTGGCAGAGGAACAGTGCCCAAATTAGAAGGCAGCTGCTACAAAACAGAAGGAGATAGATATTATCTGTGGGTTGTGACCTAGCTACACCCTTGTGCAAATTAATTGAAACAAAGCATGTTTTCGATCTTACTCATAATCCTGTACTCAAAACAAACACAAGAAGTCAGTTGATCATTATGGTGTCAGAAGCATGCAGCCAATAGAAGGAATGATGTGCTCGCCACAATATATTAAGGTTCTAGAAAAGAGAGTTATTCCAGAGCTGGAAAAGAGGTATCCTAATGTTACTGGGATATTGCAGCAGGACCTAGCCCCCTGTCACACATCAAAAGTGGTGAAGAAATTCATGACAGAGCAGCAAATACAGGGACTTGATTGGCCAGGGAATTCCCCGGATGTAAAGCCCTTTGAGAATTTGTGGGCTATATGCAAAAGTCGCCTCCATGCTGTAGGCTGTACGACTATGCGAGAAGCTCATTCAGGCACCGATTCAAGTGTGGTACAGGGATCCAAAAATCAACAGTGACTGTTCAAAACTTGTAGACTCCATGCCAAACCGTGTTCAAATGCTGCTTAAAAATAGCGGAGGTCATATCCATTACTAATGTACATATATGTGAGTTTTGTACATGTATATGTGAGTTTTGTACAATAAACTACATTGTTTGTTTCAATTGATTTGCACAAGGGTGTAGAAAGTGTTACCCAGGCATTACATTTTCTAAGGAAAAGAATCACTACCTCAAGTATGACTCCTGTGAAAAAGTGCAACCAAACATCTTGTATCACATACTCATGCATTATGCTTTGAGGTGGGTTACCAGGGGTTGTTGTTGTTGTTTAGTCGTGTCCGACTCTTCATGACCCCATGGACCATAGCACGCCAGGCACTCCTGTCTTCCACTGCCTCCCGCAGTTTGGTCAAACTCATGTTCGTAGCTTTGAGAACACTGTCCAACCATCTCGTCCTCTGTCGTCCCCTTCTCCTAGTGCCCTCAATCTTTCCCAACATCAGGGTCTTTTCCAAGGATTCTTCTCTTCTCATGAGATGGCCAAAGTATTGGAGCCTCAGCTTCACGATCTGTCCTTCCAGGGAGCACTCAGGGCTGATTTCCTTCAGAATGGATAGGTTTGATCTTCTTGCAGTCCATGGGGTAGGAATCACTGAAATCACTGAAACATATGGTGGCAGACTTGACAAACTGAATGTGTTTTACAAGTCTGTATCCCATTATTCTTACCAGTGTGACATTCCATGATCTTTAGCTGGCTTTAAAAAAATTAAAAAGATACTAACATTCATTTCTTTTTTGACAAATTCTGGTCAGGCAACCTTCCTACTTCTTCCACAATGAATGACAGAGTTTATATCGCACGTTTTGAGGAATCCATTGAGGGGACAGGACATAAATGCATCATCTCATTCTACATTTTACGTCTCTGCCCTCCAGCTTCATAGCTGAGGTGTTTGTAAAAATGGTGTCTCTGTGTTCTGCCATCTCGAGATGGAGCCACCAAACAGTAATAGGAATGGAGTCTCACCATTTAAATGAAAGAGGTCTTGGCAGAACTGTAGAGGCAAGTGGGGCTTGTGACAAGTGAAATCCCCTTGACTCACCTCAGTGTCCACAGGACTTTTGTGAGCTTTTTTCATTTTCCTTTCTTTGTGTTCTTTGTGTTCACTTCCTTCACCCCATGCGTTCGTTTAGATTCTCAGCAAGTGCCATCTTCTATATTTGCTGGCATCACATTTTTTCTTGCAGTCTCTCTCAGCAAACAAACAAAAAAGATTGTGAGGCAATACAAGCACTTGGAAAAATGATGTGAACACACACACACACACACACACACACACACACACACACACACCACTTGCACCCTCTATCACTGCAATATAAACAATCTGCCACTGGAAATGAAGCCTTTACAACTGTGACCTGGAGGCGAAAGCACCACCTGAGCTGCAAAACCTTCCTTTTGCACCAAATTTTTGGGATTTCATCTCAGAAACATGTTGTCAATGGGTACAGGCATATACTGTATGCACACACAATGTTATACTAATTTACTTTCATTCCCCCCACCCCTTGGGTTTGATTATATTTTCCTATTCTCATTTCTGTTTGTCCCTGTCTCCTGTAAGCCCTTTGAACACATGCTGGGAAAACAGTCATTTAAAAAATGAATAAATAAATGACACTTGCAGTTGGGGCTTTTCTTTTCTGGTGTTCGTTCATATATATATTCATATGAGTTTTCATAACAGTGTGCAATCTTACTTGTAGAAGATTAAACAGCAATTAAAAATGTGTTGTCGTTTTCTTTTAAAGAAGAAAAACTCCATCAAGGAATTGGCAGCGTGCTTTTTCTTTCTCCCCAACTAATAAAATTGAGAGCAATAAAATTGCTGAGTTTGGTGCAATTCTGTAAAAAGTTTTTTGTTTTGTTTTTAAGTAAATAAAATGTCTCTACAATATGGTAGGATTACTTTGTTTCAAGAAGGATTTTATTTTCAAATGAGAATTTAAATGTAAAGGCATTCTGTAATGAAAACCAAAGGTCTAGCCCTCTTTCTCTTTTAAGAATATAAAAAATCACCTACATGAAGGAAAAAAAGAATGTAGCCGACATGCACTAACAAGGAGAAATGTAAAGTACTACACTTGGGCAAAAGAAATGAAAGGCACAAATACAAGATGGGAGACACCTGGCTTGAGAGCAGTACCTGTGAAAAGGATCTAGGAGTCTTGATAGACCACAAACTTGACATGAGTCAACAGCGTAATGCAGCAGCTAAAAAAGCCAATGCAATTCTGGGTTGCATCAATAGGAGTATAGCATCTAGATCAGGCATCCCCAAACTGCGGCCCTCCAGATGTTTTCACCTGCAACTCCCATGATTCCTAGCTAACAGGACCAATGGTTGGGGAAGATGGGAGTTGTAGTCCAAAACATCTGGAGGGCCGAAGTTTGGGGATGCCTGATCTAGATCAAGGGAAGTCATAGCATCACTGTATTCTGCTCTGGTCAGACCTCACCTGGAGTACTGTGTCCAGTTCTGGGCACCACAGTTCAAGAAGGATACTGACAAGCTGGAACGTGTCCAGAAGAGGGCAACCAAAATGGTCAAAGGCCTGGAAACGATGCCTTATGAGGAATGGCTTAGGGACCTGGGTATGTTTAGCCTGGAGAAGAGAAGGTTAAGGGGTGATATGATAGCCATGTTCAAATATATAAAAGGATGTCATATAGAGGAAGGAGAAAGGTTGTTTTCTGCTGCTCCAGAGAAGCGGACACGGAGCAATGGATTCAAACTACAAGAAAGAAGATTCGACCTAAACACTAGGAAGAACTTCCTGACAGTAAGAGCTGTTTGGCAGTGGAATTTGCTACCAAGGGATGTGGTGGAGTCTCCTTCTTTGGAGGTCTTTAAGCAGAGGCTTGACAGGCATATGTCAAGAATGCTTTGGTGGTGTTTCCTGCTTGGCAGGGGGTTGGACTGGATGGCCCTTGTGGTCTCTTCCAACTTCTATGATTCTATGATCCACATGCAGCCGCTGGGAGAGATCATCAGGGGGTTTGGGCTGGGTGTTCATCAATATGCGGATGATACCCAGCTCTACCTGTCTTTCAAATCAGAACCAGTGAAGGCAGTGAAGGTCCTGTGTGAGTGTCTGGAGGCGGTTGGAGGATGGATGGCAGCTAACAGATTGAGGGGGACCTCAATCTGCGCAGGTCAATTCTGTGTCCAGGGCAGCTGTTTACCAGCTCCATCTGGTATGCCGGCTGAGACCCTATCTGCCCACAGACTGTCTCGCCAGAAAGGTGCATGCTCTGGTTATCTCTTGCTTGGACTACTGCAATGCGCTCTATGTGGGTGTACCTTTGAAGGAGACCCGGAAACTACAACTAATCTAGAATGCAGCAGCTAGACTGGTGACTGAGAGCCACCGCCAAGACCACATAACACTGGTTTTGAAAGACCTACATTGGCTCCCAGTACGTTTCCAAGCACAATTCAAAGTTTTGGTGCTAACCTTTAAAGCCCTAAATGGCCTCGGTCCAGTATACCTGAAGGAGCGTCTCCACCCCCATTGTTCTACCCAGACACTGAGGTCCAGCGCTGAGGGCCTTCTGGCTTTCCTCTCTGCGAGAAGCCAAGTTACAGGGAACCAGGCAGAGGGTCTTCTCAGTAGTGGCACCCACCCTGTGTTTTCTGCGCCCCCCATCAGATGCCAAAGAGAACATCAGATGCCAAAGAGTGGCTGGGGAAACCCAGCCAGATGGGCAGGGTATAAATAAATTGTTGTTGTTGTTGTTGTTGTTGTTGTTGTTTCTACATTCTGAAACACCAAGATTTTCCTGAAAGTCCCCCTCCCCTCCAAAAAAGAGGTTGACCAAGAAGTCTGAGTAGGAGAGTACAAACTAATAAGAATGTCACCCAGGTGGTGATATTGCCCCCAGCAGTATATGTTGCAATGCCTACATAAGTACTTTGCTTCACAATGAAATGGGGAAACATGGTAAAATTACCATGGCATAAAGCTACTTTAAGAGTGAGTAAAGATCAATAAATCCAGCAAAGCTCATTCTGTTAGGATTCACTTCTCCCGAAAATTGTGCATAATCACAACTTGACTGCCCTCTTCGTTGTTGGTGCAATCATTTTGCTTGGCGGGGGTGCCAAGTTTATTATTCCCTGCTTATACAGATTCCTCCTGACAGCTGTTGTATTTCTGCTTTTAAATTTTATGTAAGCCTTTCTCTCCTATCTAAATTATAATGTATGCTAAAGTAAAATGCATCATTTGTACCTTTATGACCACTTCTATTTACTCTTAATCATTTCTATCTATGTTGCATAGAAGTGCTGTTGAAAACAACTAAACAGATCAGAAACACGCTGCATTAGTCAAGGTCTCCCTGGTGGCTTTGAATGTGCAGCAAACAGCAATATTGCCAAAAAATACTGCCATTGGGCTGCTTAGGGGTGGGGAGGTTGTTACACACAATCAAAGAGATGCAAGGTACTTTCAAAGGTTGCTGATTTCAGGATCACATTATGCTCACTCAAGAAATCACATTTACATAGTCAGGAAAACCAGGAATACTTCTACAGCAGATCTCTGCTCTTCATCTTGGCTCACTGCCTGTCATTCTCAATCACTAGCACCACTGGTATTTTCCCATTTCCATGATATTATAAAAAAAACAAAAAGCACAGGTCAATATAACACATGTAAGGTACAAAGCAGGAAGCAGAGCCCCAAGGACATTAGCTGTGCCTTATTTCAACAGCCAAGCCCAGGTACATAACTCACATTTAAATATAATGTGCATCCTTCTATTCTGCTTTTGAATGCAGGGTTTATTATTATTTTAATATGACATTTATCAAAAGGTAGAGCTGTAATTTCTGGGGTCATGTTTGTCTTAGAATTCCATATGAATCTGGCACAGGAGTTATTAGCCTCCTAAATTATAGAAAACCCATAAATCAAATGGACGGCTCCTATCTGCTGTAAGAACTTGTTCTCTTATCAGCTAGCCTGATTTGCAAGTGCTCAACAAAGCTTAGAAAACTGGCACCCTCCCCTGTTTGTTTAATATGTATTTACATTAGATCAGTCCTTTACCATTTGCATGAACTATATCATACCCTCCAACATTTCTCCAATGAAATTGGATGTCCCATTCCATAATGATAACTTTAATATTCATACCCCACACATCTTGCTGGGTTGCCACAGACACTCTGGGCAGCTTCCAACATATATAAACACATAATAAAGCATTGAACACTTTTTAAAAACTTCCCCATATAGGATTGCCTTCAGATGGCTCGGGGGTTGGATACCGCCATACTCTCCAACATTTCTCCAGTGAAAATAGGGACATCCTAAGGAAAAGTGGGGCATTCTGGGATCAAATTGGAAACCAAGAAGGCTTCTCTAAATCAGGGATGTCCCTGGAAGATAGGGAAACTTGGAGGGTCTGCTATATTTAACTATGGGAGCGAGACCAGGTAGGCCATGGGTAGCCAAGCTGGTGCCATCCAGAAATTTTGTACTGCAACTCCCATCAACCCTGACTATTGGTCATCATGTTGGCTGGGGCTGATGGGAGTTCTAGTTCACAACAACTGATGGGCATGAAGCTGGATACCCAGGGCATAGGCTTATGTTGCATAATTTTAAATACTGCTTTAGCTGTAACACAAAACACAATGTTGCTCCATTACAATCACATGGAGTGAGTTTGTTTTCTAAAAGGAAGAAAAAAGGCCTTTCGGAACCTAATGAAGAGCTCAGAAAAACCTGTCTGTTCTTTTGCTAACAGTTCATCAATTCCCATTAAAAGATGTATCACACAAATTCAGCAAAACTGAACACACATAGTTGTAATTCTGTATCAAGATTCCAATGACATTCAGGAAATACTCAGATTTCTTTTGTCCTTTTAGTGTTTTATCAGAGGTCTCTTAAATATACTGTAGTTATGGCTTTAGTATGTGCTGTTACGTTTACCTTACAACATATAATGTGGACTCACATAATTACCATTTCCTTTTATTTACTTTGGAGTATGCACACTTTTTTCAGTAAATGAACAAAAGTAACAGATAAGACAAATTACATGCCTTCTTTGACATTACCTTCATTAGATTTGAAGCAAATTCGATTGCGTTGTATGTAGCAAACCAACTGATGCACAGAATAGATTCACTGAAATTAAATTAATCTCAACAGGTCTGCCCTAAATTAAATTGAATTAAAAACAATGAAAACAGAATAGCTTTTGCCTATCTACAATGAAGAATATTTTAGAAATAGATCCTTTCTTTACAGAAAAAAAAACCAGATATGTTTTAATCTCAATCTTTACACCCTGAAGATATTCTTAGACTGAACAATCAGATCCAAGGAGCACTCATAGTTAGTCATGGAACATCATAGCATGTGGTCTACCAACATTAAGTGTTTATTGGTTTTCTAATAGAGATGATCATGGATTTAATGCATGAAACTCAGGTTTCACAATGAATATAGTACTTGCTGTAAAGCCATAGTAAAGCTTTCGTCTTCTTTTTAAAACTGTAGCATTTTACTGCCCCGGCAGGTCCATTATATGACCCTAGAGAGCAGCAAAATAACAAGACTGTACAATGGTGATGGGATAAAATTAAACAAATCTTTATTGACAGCAGCAGGCAGGGGAAGGGTTGGCATGGCATTGGGTCCCAGGATCAGTTCATCATTCCACCAGCCCCATGTTGATGGAATGGACCTGCCAGGTTTGGAGCACCCCAAATCTGTTCCATGGGAGTTGGCCAGTGTTGAAGCTTGCCATGGTGCCAGTCAAGGAAGCAAGGTCTCCCTGGGGGACCAGGGTGCAGATTCCAACCAAGCAGATACCCCAACACTGAACTTGGGTTTGCCATGGTCAGTTCTCCCCTCAGGACTTTTATGGGGAACCCCCTATACTGTGTTGATCCTGTCCGATGCCATTTCTGCCCTCATTGAAATGATGTTCTTTGCCTAACGAAGGAAGGCCATAACTTCACTGAAGGGAAGGCTACTCCCCCCCCACACACACACACCAAGTGCCAATCAGATTGAGAGGGGGGGAAAATAATTTCTGGCCTGTTAACCGTTGGAGAACGCTATTGAAAAATTCAGAGAAGTGTGAACTTCAAAGGATTGCTGCATTTAAGTTTGTGAATTGGTTAAATAAGTGCAAATTGAGTTGTTTATTATTATTATTATTATTATTATTATTATTATTATTATTATTATTATTATTATAAAAACCAATTCTCCTCCTTCCTGACCGAAGGGACATTCCTGCTGACAGGAGGGGAGGAGAAAGTTGCTAATCCCGCCCACTCCACGTCCCAAGAGCCACCTCACAGATTATTTTGGAGAGTTCAGGGGAACATATGGAGCAGTGTGGGAAGTAGAACTGGGGAATGCAGGGAGTGAGTGGAAACAGAAAAAAATATCTCTCCCCTTGCCAGTGGAATTCCTCCACTGGGTTAAATGCCTTCAGTGGAAGGAAGAACCCTTTCCATCCACAGATGGTGATAAGCACCAAGCCCATCATAAAATTCCCTATTTACAAGACTAAGGAACAACAATACACTCGCTTAACCACTAGTGATGGGGTGGGTGGGTGTTGATAGAGGAAGTGTAGTATATTCTATAGTACATCAAAAAGAATTATGACTGGGTGCATAACAAATGAGAATGAAGATCCAGCTTTTGTCAGAAGCAATCATGCTAAACTAGAGATACTCCAGGAATGTGGTCTTCATGAAATCCAATATGAACTGAGCTAGAGTGCTGGAGAGATGTTTTATTGAAAGAAACACACACACACACACACACACACACACAGAGAGAGAGAGAGAGAGAGAGAGAGAGAGAACCTTTCAATAAGTAGGTACAGTGGTACCTCGCAAGACGAATTTAATTCGTTCCACGAGTCAATTCATTTTGCGAAAAATTCATCTTGCAAATCACGGTTTCCCATAGGAATGCTTTGAAATTTCTTTTTTTGCCCATAGGAACGCATTAATTAAAGTTCAATGCATTCCTATGGGAAACCGTGATTCGCAAGACGGATTTTTCGCAAAACGAATTCAGATCCCAAGACTCATTTGTCTTGCAAAAAAAAATCATCTTGCAGGGCATTCGTTTTGCGAGGTACCACTGCAAGGTCAATTCCACACCCAACACAATTCTAAAGTGTCCTGAGAAGGAAGCAGAAAAACAGAAGCCTCTTTTTCAGGAAAACAAAGTTTTTCGGAACTCAAAGGCCATGTTTCAACACAGCAGTGGTATCAGTAATGTGACCCTAGTAAATCCAGCAAGTGTGTTGTCTCTTGATTCCACGTAGGGACAACAATGTGGCACCCCCTCTGTGACATACATGTAGCTGCTAAAATCAATTTCTACCATGATCAGGACTCCTGTAGCTTGCACTATGCTTTTGATTTAATTTCACTTGAATGTAGTGAGATTCCATGAGGTTAAATGGCAAGAGGCTGGAAATAGATCTGGCGGCGATCATATGATTGCTGCTTAAACTATTGTTCAGCATTATCAAGTTTTCCTTCCTCTTCTCATAATGAGTGGCTAGGCAAGCACTTGATGGGCTGAGCGACGGACCCCTCCTCTGACTCTCAGGTTCCCCCTGTTGCTTTTTATTTCTCTGTGATCAAGAGCAGGACTCTCTTAAACTCCTGCCCCACCAGTACTTTGAGGTCCACCTAAAATAGTAATCTTCCCTTCCACTTAAGGTCTCTTAACAACAAGGGTACCCCTATCCAGCTACCGTGGCCAGTTACAGTCTTACAGGCTCTGGTTTACTGGGAATAAAGCTCCTTTTTGCCTCAAGTCCAGGGCTTCCCTCACTTAGAGTCCCTCCCTGTTACTGTTACCTCAGCACACAGGGCAACAATGTGGCACTCCTAAGCTTCTCGTCCCTTCACCCCTCTTTCGTGTAACTCGAGGACCTGACTTATCAACATGTAAGTCCTAGTGTCCCTTTCTTCAAGTTCACCACCTTTTGAGCCTGCCCGCCTTGCTGAATCAGTCGACGACATTTCTTTGCACAACAAGAACAGGGCTTTATTTTTAATATAACACATCGGTTTCAGTATTTCCTTTGTTTACAATATCATGTCTTCATTCAGTGGCATAACAATAATTCCAACTCCATCTCTCCTAGTCACCACTATCCTGGCCCCACACACACCCTCTAACTTCCAGTCACCACTCTCTCCCGCCCTCTTCTCCTGACCAATGGCCGCTCCCTCCTTTTAAAGTGCGGAATGTCCCGCCTTTCAGCAGCCAACTGTCACTCTAACAGAGTGAGTGCAACTTAACTCTTAACACCCTGGAGATATTCCCAAGCCCTTAAACTAAGCCCAATCCGTCACAGGCTGCAACCACAACATATGCTTCCCACCCTCCTACTACTGGCAGCCAATCATATGCTGACTTGCATAGCCTGAGGGCAAGCCACATGTAAGTAAACATTGCAAGAAGAGAAGAAGGAACTTGATAGCGGACTGCTATTATGGGATCAACCTCGTGATCACCATTATGTTTAGTTCCACTTGGGGGTGTGTGGCCTTGTTACATGTATATCTCACAGAAATAGGAAGCCAAATGTTTAACACTAGTACTAAGCAGTAAAGATCAGATAAGCTAATAAAACAAATTAATGTGCTGCTAGAAAAAGAAAACCAGTCTGCATTAGTTAGCCTGGTGCCCCATGGAGTCCCCTGTAGAAAAGAGTTGTACAACAGACAAATATGTGTGTGCTCCGAGGTCACAATACAGTGAAAACCTACTGTATTATAATTATGAAATCATATGTAATCATCCTCTTATGAAAGCTCAAGCACCACATAATAAACCCTAATTTACAAATCCATATTTGTTAACACATTAATCTCCTCGGAGATTGTAGACTCTGATGCACATTACTTTTATAATCTTTATTAAATGTAAGCTATTGATCTGAGCAGAGTGCTAGCCAGCAGGTTTCAAGTGAAAAAATGGGATTTACGAGAAAAGCCCATGGCAGATAGTGAAAACAGCTAATGGATTTTATCGCTCATTTATGTCATGTCAAAAAAATTAAAAATTAAATCCAGGGCAACTAGCAGAGCCCTATTGGGGCATAAACATTTCCTCACCTCAGCAAAGTACTGTAAATTCAAGGAGTGGGACCATATCCACCATACCACATGCATCGTTCCTGACATATGAGAATGCACTGTGAACTTCTGTAGGGGGGGGGTGTATAGCACAGCATTGCAAAGACTTCCTAGGGATCTGGAACCCTGGATTATTTGGGTTCCAGATCCTGTGGGAGTCTTCAACAATACAACCTGATTTGTTTCGCTAAGCCTGCAATCTCCCAAACTCTCCTCCCTACAGATATTTGTCCTACCGGTAAACGCATGGGCAAGGAGGAAGACGTATGTGATAGCAGGGTGAGGGTGACTTGGTGTGCCCCTGCTCCTTAGCCCTACGTTGCTGAACACTAAGCTATTAACTATAAAATGCATCCAACCTTTTTGTTTTAGTGTCAAAAGGACTGAGAACATATGCTGTCATGGTCCGGTTTACGGGCGGTCAAAGTCCTGGCTGAGGACGTCAGGACTGGGGGGCAAGACGGTGGGGTAGGAGCAGAAGTCAGGAAGCCAGAAGTCAGGAAGCCAAGGGTCTGAGGGTCAGAGAGCCGGGAGTGAAGAAGCCAAGGGTCCGAGGGTCAGGAACCAGGAGTCAAGGAGCCAAGGGTCCAAGGATCAGGAAGCAAGGGATCAAGAAGCCAAGGGTTTGAGGATCAGGGAACAAGGAGTCAAGAAGCCAAATGCAGCAAGGCAGAAAGTGTGTTGCTGTGGTAAAGAGCCAAAGGGAACCAGCTGTTTGACGCCCCTTCCACCTTCCATCGAGCACTGGTGGGCAGTAAGGAAATTTTACCATCAAGAAAGATACATTGGGGGCGGTAGGTATATAAAGGTTGACTTCCCCTGATCTAGCCCAAGTATTGGGAACAGGGCCGTCTCTAGGCCTGGGCTGGGTGGCGCAAGGCACCAGGGTGACTGGCCACCAGGGGCACAGAAGGGGTGCCAAACAGCTGGTTTCTCGGACCAGCTGCTGCCAGCACCCACCCACCCACCCACCCACCCACCCACCATGGCAGCAGTAGCGCACGACCATTGAGCTTCCTCCATGAAGCAGAATCAGCGAGCCTCCTGCCTGGAGTGGCACCATGCGCCTGCTGCCACTCTAGGCAGGAGTCTCGCTGATTCTGCTTCATGGAGGAAGCTCAATGGCCACACTCCACCGCCGCCGTGTCCCGGAGAGGCCACTGGAGGGAGGTGCCAAGGAGGGGCCGGTCCAGGGCGGGAGGCCGAGCAGCCCCCTCTGCAGGAGGTGGGCTCTGAGCCCAGGCCAGCCCCCTGCAAGGTGGTGCGTGCCGTCCAGTCTCTGCCATCCTCCATCTCTGCCCCACAGCTGCGCGCTACTGCCGCCGTGTGGGGAGGGCACTGGAGGATTCTTGCACCACGGTGCTGGATACCCTTAAGACGTTACTGATTGGGAAGCTCAAGTCTGGAGTCTGAATGTATCTTTCCAAGCCATCCCATCTCTCACCTTGGGTGTCCACACTTCCCTCCTATCTATCACCCAGGGGGGTAGGTTCCACCAACAGGCTGTCACCCTGGTCCAGAAACCACTTGTGTCTCCCACAGCAGTGTCAGGGAGGATTTGGAGGAGCAATGGACAGAAGAGGCAGAACAGGGGGCGGAGAGCAGTCAGGGAGAACAAGGGCTCAGGGATGCTGAGGAGTCCCATAACCACCCAGAGACAGAGGAAGTGGAAGAGAGGGCGGAGAGTAGCCAGGGAGAGCAGGGGCTCAGGGATGCTGAAGAGCCCTGCATCCACCCCGAGGCCCAGGAAGGAAACTCAGATTCAGGAAGGGAGGGGGCTTTCAAATCAGCACAGATAAGGAGGGAAATGAAACGTAAGGATAAAAGACGTCTCGCGCGATTCCCACACCTACTTTGCTGGCGCGGGAATCGTAAGAAGCCACTCCCCGAATCTGACTCAACGGGTTTGGACGCATAATTCTGAACTGTAGCTGTTTCTTGTATATATGTAATAAAGATTGTAAATACCACACTGACTGTGCCAGGTGTTACTGCGAAGGGGAAACACCACCTTTACAAGCAGCCTACCAGGCAGCAGACAAAACACTCTGCAAGGCCCATGATTATCACATGGATAGCTCAAGAAGAGAACATTGAGAAGTGCCCATCCTAAACAAGGAGCTTTTCTCCCATTACTAGACTCCTGTCATTAACCTGTTTGTGTCCACGAGTTTAACATGTGGGACACAACTCACCCACCTAGAAATACACTTCCCCTTTCTTTGCCTTTCCCTCATATTTTTTTTTCTTTCTGATGCCACAACTGTTTTATCAACAAGAAATGACACTTTGCATGGCATTTGGAGAAAACGATCTGTCTCTTCAAGCAGGTGGAGGGGTCCTGACTCCATCTTGAATTGAGACAACTGCAGTTCAGCCAGTGTGGGCCATAGCTGCCAACTTTTCCCTTTTCTCACGAGGAAGCCTATTCAGCATAAGGGAAAATCCCTTTAAAAAAGGGATAACTTGGCAGCTATGGTGTGGGCTTACACATTCAAGTATCTCTTTTGCAAATCAAAAACCTGATTTTAATTGCTGTTACAACTTGCCATCAAAACAAATAGAAACTTTATTTTTTTATATGTTCAGAAAGAAGATAACATAATGCTTTGATAGCACATCTGTGTGTGCCCCCCCCAAGCCCTGTAAACGTTTCTCCCCCTTAATTTGGCAATCTTAATTTAACACAATGTGTCAGAGTTTTGATAAGATTAGCACATCCTACACATTTCTTATCCACTGATGTTTCTCTTCTAGTATATTTAGTTATGATGAGCCTATCTGTAACAATAATATTTAATATAACAACTGCCTTCCTTGGGAATCAACCCTTGCGCTACACCTAGCGAACAAAACTGATTCGTGATTGAGTTCATTCTTTTTTGCCTATTCCACATTTCTGATCTGGGGGAGGGGGCATCATTGGTTTTCCCCATCACAATATAATGCAGCCTGGGAGGCGGCCAAGCTTAGCAGGTAAAAAAGGTAAAGGACCCCTGGACGGTTAAGGCCAGAAAAGACAACTATGGGGTTGTCTATCATCTGGCTTTCAGGCTGAGGGAGCCGGCGTTTGTCCACAGACAGCTTTTCTGCATCATGCTTATCATAGTTCCGATGTTCCAAGCTCCTTGGTTTTAATAAAGGAACATACTTTAACTCAAAATCACGCATTGTACACATCTTTTGGGTATGGGTACAAAATCAACTTTGCTGTATAATGGTATTTCTAGCACCCATAACTATTATTTCCACCTGTTGTTGTTTTTTTTTAAAAAAAAAAACCCAAAACAAACCCTAGCTAGAGATATTATCTAAAGAGACTTGAATGTGTGTAGGGTTGCCAGACTCAATAGAGGACAGGACTTCTGTGCCTTTAATTGCCCTGCTCTCTTTTGAGTCTGGAAACCTTAAAGACAAACCAGCATACTCTTTGCTTGGAAATTAAACAAAGGGTCTGCTGGTTTCTCTTTAAGGTTTCCAGACTCAAAAGAGAGCAGGGCAATTAAAGGCACAGAGGTCCTGTCCTCTATTGAGTCTGGCAACCCTAAATGTGTGGGTTTTTCCCCACCAGCAGAATGCTGGTCCTGGTTGATACAGAGGAAGTCACTTTTTCTCTGGCATATCTAGGTCCAAATTCTGCTGTTTGTACCAAAATGGGTGATATCTCAGTTTCTTACCCTGGAATCCTAAATACTTCATCCTAAACCCTACTAGAGTCACCTCTGACTTGTCTGGAACCACCTAGTAAACACTATCTACCCGACCATAGCTTTCTGACACTGATTCAGAACAAAGATAGGAGTGCCTGGGTGTTTAGCAATTGAAATATAGAGTGGGTGTCATCAGCATACCAATGGCACTGGGCACCTCACTCAAAGAGAAATAATATGTATTTATGCAGTTTAAAATTCTCTTTGAACTTTAAAGTTTTAAGGAAATTTTGAACTATACTTTTAAAGCTGTGCTTGAAAGCTCCACAAAGAGGTGGCAACAGCACAGGAACACACTCTGGGTGACTTTGCCCACAAGGCCTCATACTGAGGAAGGAGACATTCCTCAGAGCAAAGCTACAGGTAGGTGTTGAAACTAGATGGAACAGGCATAGTATCAGCCTCATGCAAAATTGGAACGACCTATCCTGTAGTCTAAACCACTGAGCCTAGGGCTTGCTGATCGGAAGCTCGGCGGTTCGAATCCCTGCGGCGGGGTGAGCTCCTGTTGCTCGGTCCCAGTTCCTGCCAACCTAGCAGTTCAAAAGCACATCAAAGTGCAAGTAGATAAATAGGTACCACTCTGGAGGGAAGGTAAATGGCGTTTCTGTGTACTGCTCTGGTTTCGCCAGAAGTGGCTTAGTCATGACCTGGAAAAATTGTCTGCGGACAAATGCCAGCTCTCTCGGCCAGTAAAGCGAGATGAGCACCACAACTCCAGAGTCGTCTGCAACTGGACTTAACTGTCAGGGGTCCTTTACCTTTACTTTTTTATCCTCCCCACATACCAATTTTTTTAAAAAAAACCAACTTCTTTTATTTTGTCTCCCTTACCTGAGAATGTTCAGTGAAATGCTCCTTCCCAATTTTGCTGCCTAAACATAGTGAAGAATTTCAACAGCTCATTTCTGCTGAGCTTGGCTCTTAGCTGTAAGCATCGAGGATGATCACCCTAAATTGTAATACATATGATTTCTAATGTTGGTATACCATTCAACATTTCTACATGAAAATAGGGTCAGCAATGATGATGATGATGATGATGATGATGATGTTACTATTTATACCCTGCCCATCTAACTGGGTTGTCACAGCTTCCAACATATATAAAACCACAATAAAACATTAAACCTTAAAAAAAAAACCCTCCCCTATATACACTGCATTCAGATGTCTTCTAAAGGTTGTATGTTTACTTATCTCCTTGGCCATATAAATCCATACCCTCCGACATTTTTCTAATGAAAATAGAGACATCATACCATACCACACCCTACATTTCTCCAGTGAAAATAGGGATGTCCTAAGGAAAAGTGGGACACTCGGGAATCAAATCAGAAACTGGGATGGCTTCTATAAATCTGGGACTTTCCCTGGAAAATAGGGACACTTGGAGAGTCTGTGTTGGATGTTTACCATATTCTCTGAAATTGCATTTGTGTGTGTGTGTGTGTGTGTGTGTGTGTGTGTGTGTGTGTGTAACGCAGCTGAATAATGTCTGTCATGTGGTGATAACTTCTGAAATGTTCCCTCACTCGTTCCTACCCTCATTTTTTAAAAACAGCCTTTATCCCTTGTTGGCATTGCATTGACCTGGATTTCTGAATTGCTCAATATTGGATTGCTCATCATTTTGAAGATGGATGTATACTCTTAGAGTCTGAGGAGCTCAGCATTTGGTTTTACTGTTTCTGAAGAAACCATGCAAACTGCAAAAGGCAAATTGTGATACTCCCCAGTCATAATAACGCTTGATAATTGGCCTTTACAAACCGCAATTGACATCTTTCTATATTCTCTCGTAACATTAATTAATCTGAGACTATAGAACAGCTCTGAATTAAGGTCATCAAACAGAAAAATAAAATCGCCTCTTCAGTCAATGAACCTTTTTTTCATTTCACTCCTCCACAAATCTTGTTTCAGAATATGATTGAATTTAAATTAAGCTTAGTCCATTAAAAATAATGTGGGCAGTTCCACCGAGCTAAGCTGGAAGTGTTATTTCCCCCCAATAGCCATAATATCAGATTTACCTCATAATTTTATAATTAGGCAAGTAAATATCCAGGGGTGTGCCAAATTGTCATTTCTTAACATTTTTGTCAAGAAAGCAGCAATTTTTTGAGGAGAGGGGGATACTAATTTCCTTCCTCTTGAACACCAGCGGAAACTTCTTCACCTGCATTAATGGATATTTGCAACATGTTTCTTACTCACTGTATGATTCTACAGTGAAAGATCACATGCTGAGTGTAATGATATTGCCACCTAAGGTCATCTTATAATCTTTGGCTATCTTTCCCAAATGATTAAGAAACTGCAATAACAACAACAGGTTTTCTGTATTTTGTTGTTGGTGTTGGTGTTGTTGTTGTTGTTGTTGATGATAATAATAATAATAATAATGTATCTTCCACAAATGGCAACTACAGTGGTACCTTGGTTCTCAAACTTAATCCGTTCCGTTCCAGAAGTAAGTCTGTTCCAAAACCAAAGTGTTCCAAAACCAAGGCGGGCTTTCCCATAGAAAGCAATGCAAGACGGATTAATCCATTCCAGACTTCTAAAAACAACCCCTAAAACAGCAATTTAACATGAATTTTACTATCTAACAAGACCATTGATCCATAAAACGAAAACAATAATCAATGTACTGTACTATAAATAAGACAGTATTGTAGATGATAAAAATTATAATTAATGTTTTTTTCTTACCTGCACTGATGATAGACATTGTTTGGTTGGGGGGATTTTACCCATTTTCGCAGTCACACAATCAATCAATCAATCAATCAATCAGTAGCTGAACTGGGTTCCACACGGTCACAAAAACAAATTAACTAGAAAAGCCTCAAAAACACAAAATAAATAGCAAAAACAAAAGCACCAAGCTTAATCTGTTCCGGAAGTCTGTCTGACTTCTGAAATGTTCGAAAACCAAGGCGCGGCTTCTGATTGGTGCAGGTGCCCCAGAAACAATAGCTGACAGCTGCATCAGACGTTCGGCTTCCCAAAAATGTTTGAAAACCAAAACACTTACCTCCAGGTTTTTGGCCTTTGAGAACCAAGGTGTTTGAGAACCAAGGCAGGGCCGGCTCTAGGGGTAGGCTGGGCGGCGCGGGGGGCAGGGTGGCGCTGCACGGCGAAGCCGTGCGAAAACCACACTGTGTGCTGCGCCCGCCCACCAGCCACGGGAAGAAACGGGGTGGGGTGGGGCGCCGGAGCGATCCACGCAACACGGCGCCAGGGTGCCCGACCCACTTAAGACGGCCCTGAAGCAAGGTACCACTGTACATACAAATTAAAGGCTGCACTCTTGCTCACTCGATTCATCAACTCTCCTGCCATCCCTCACATTAACCTCCTAGACTAGAGCTTCATCCCCCCCCCAATGCTTGCTTTTCATCTTTCCAAACCCATCTTATTCTCAGTTGCCTCCAACTTCTCCTGTTGCTTTAAAACACCATGTTTCTCCTATAAATATTTCTCTTTTCTTGCTCCCATGTTGGAACCAGTGGTGTTGAGCAACATGCCTCCACTTTTGCTCGCACACCTCACCCTGGATTCATGCAAATCCAGGATTGTGGCGAGGCACTACAAATCCTCCAATGGGGGCTGCATGGTTACATTCTAATTATTTTATAGAGAGGTGTATGTATATTTCTAATCACATATATATTTACTGAATTTTTCTGTGTATAAGATGCCCCTATGTTTAAGATGACCCCTATTTTTTAAACCCAAAATTAAGAAATCAATATTTCTTTTTTTGAGGGGGAGAGATCACCCTTGAGTTGCTGAGGTTTTGGGGGGACCCTTGAGTTGTTTATTGTTTCTTGGGGGTGGGGAGTCACTGCCGCCAGTCGCTCACCTGCCCTCTCTCCGCCGCAAGGTAGAAGGAGAAACGCTTACTGTATTTTTCAGTGTATAAGGCGACCCCCAATTTTTGTCTAGTTTTTTAAAGCAAAAAACATTGACCTATACATGGAAAAAATATGGTATATTCCGAACGCTGTCCAGATATGGACCTTTTCAAATAAATATTGTGGAGAAATGGATTAAACATTTTGCAGCACTTTGACTTTGCTCTTGCGTGTGTAGACCTTTTAACCACCCCCCAAAATAAATTCAGACAAGACTCAAATTTTTGGTTTGGTTTTTGGCAGAATTTAGGCCACAACTTTATTGATTACAATCAAGTGAGTGGTTGCATAGGCTCTGGTTTGACTAGCTCCCTGCACCCTTGCAGGCAGCGCTGACCCAGGGCACACCATAGGTCAGCCTCGGGTGAACACCCAGCATAGTGGAAGGTGGGGTCAAGCCAGTCCACCAGCCACATGCCCCCCCTGGACTCTGGCTCCAGGCACAACCCCTCTCAGGCTTGACCAACCAAGATTTCCAGGATTGGTCAGAATACCCATCGCAATGGGATGGCCAAACCGCTCTGCCATCCCTATCACCTGAACCAGTGCCTATCCACAACCTTACAAGTTGTGACGATTTGCTACGTGACAGGTGAAACCCAAATGGCACCAGCCAATCAGCCAAGTGGGGAAAATTCTTGCCGTGCCCCTGTCCCAATGACTGATGACACATGACGGCATAACAAGGTTAAGCGCAAACCCTAAAATTAGGGAGAGGTGGGCGGGTGTTCTGATGCACTGGCCCCAAAGAGGAAGCTCAGGGACACGTGCATGGGCTTAAATAGAGGTCCCTCGATACAAATTTGCTGGCATCCCAATGCCCTCCAATAGGGTGTTGTGGCCATCCAAACATTCCCACCCACAACATAGGGTCAGGTTGACAGGTCACACCGCAACACATGCCCTCTTGTTAGGGAAGACCTGATTTTCCCAAGTAGGCCTTTTACTGAACACAACGAAATGTTGCCCTGTGCAAAGATTTGAGGATTTCATCTCACATTAAGAAGATTAATCGTTGTGGTTCATCCACATTAGTTTGTTCGCGACAGTCTTTCTTCGCTGATAAATAAATCTTCACCTGCAGATTTAGAGATAAGTGCAACATTAATCTGAAATTCTGTTGGGAAGAAAAGATGAAGCAAATCCTTATTACCTTTATCACAATTGCTTATTTACTGTAAGTTTTGCTGAGTTTGAAAGTTCCCCTGGGGAGCTGATTGCCTTGTGATGTGGGTAAAAGGTATAATATTTCTTTGCTGATAACAAGTAACAGTAATGAGCAGGTATGGATGCTGACTTTTTAGGACAAAGTAATGAAATGTGCGAGTTCATTTTATTTGGTGGGAAAAGAAAGAATGACATTTCCTTGAAATAGTGAAAGCCAAACTACATCGTATGGGGAAACATGGAAATGCTGACAAGCTGTAGGTTACCCCATATCTATCTAATAACATGGAGTGGGGGAGAAAACAACTTATGATGTTTCTTTCTTCTCTGTTTTCCATTCATGCAAAACCAAATCAAACCATTTCTACCAGTGTGCTGTAGTGGTTAAGAGCATACCTGCCAAGTTGCTGTCTGAGAAATAAGGGACCGGGCGGAAGAAGCAGACTGGAAGTAGCGCTGCCGCCATTTTGGAACTGGGCGGAGCATGCTCAGAAGTGACTTTTGATGCTGCTTTGCCCAGTTCCAAAATGGCCACTGTGCCAGAAGTCGCACTGCAGCCATTTTGGAACTGGGCAGAGCAGCATCAAAAGTCACTTCTGAGCATGCTCCGCCCAGTTCCAAAATGGCCGCCGCACCAGACTAAACCGGGGGAAAAATCAATTTTTTCAGCTAGGAACAGCTGGAAAAACGGGGATTTCCCGGGGAATACGGGAGACTTGGCAGCTATGGTTAAGAGCGGTAGATTCCTAATCTGGGGAACCGGGTTTGTGTCTCCGCTCCTCCACATGCAGCTGCTGGGTGACTTTGAGCTAGTCACACTTCTTTGAAGTCTCTCAGCCCCACTCACCTCACAGAGTGTTTGTTGTGGGGGAGGAAGGGAAAGGAGATTGTTAGCCACTTTGATACTCCTTCGGGTAGTGATAAAGTGGGATATCAAATCCAAACTCCTCCTCCTCCTCCTCTTCTTCTTCTTCTTCTTCTTCCTCCTCCTCCTCCTCCTCCTCCTCCTCCTCCTCCTCCTCCCTCCACCCCTTAATTCTTCTCTACATCATCCTCATGGAAACTGCTTTGGTCCAAACATCTACCCTTAATAAGTACTTAACTTATTTCTGTGTTTTTTCAGGCCCAGAAACCTAATTTTAAGTACAATGAGAACATGTATTTTCACTTAACTGCTAATTCCAACAGTGCTGATATGTGTCTTTTTAATGTGGGGTCCATTTTTAATTTTACTTTTTAAAGAGTCATTATTTGTTTCTGCATTATTTAGTAGTTTAAGCTACACCTGTATTCTGCACTAATTGCTTAGCATAGAAATTTAAATAGAAAATTAGTGACTGTGGAAAAGGGGGCAGAAGGAGAGACTCCTTTTTATTCATATAAATTGTGCATTACGAAACAAAGGTCACAGCTGTTTTGATAAAAGATATATGATAAGTTACTATTTTGATCTCCAAGATAAAATTTGTTTCAGATAGCTGTTTCTTGACACAACATTGATAATAAGGAAATGGGGCTTTCTACATCAGAGTATTTTATTTTTGCTCAAATGAAATGCTTAAATGTGACGCTTTTGTTCTTGAAATCCTGGCAATATTGCTGCCAAGTCATTATTCATTAGACTTTATTATTATTGCATGGTTCAGATCTGCATTAGCTAAAACATTAGCCGTCAGTTTCATAGAATGCAGCATTTCAAAGAATGCCTTGATCCAGTGATTCGAGTAAAGTAAAGGTGGCAGCTCCCCAAGATCTTGAAAAACAATTCCTCCCCCCGTTATTCATTCAAGAAATAACATTTGCACAAAGCTTATTATTATTCCCAAATCTGTTAAAAGTTTCTTTGGAGTCATAAAGTAGGGGAACTTAGAGCTGTTTAAGACAATCACATTCTGATTTGCCAAAGTGCATATGTGAGAGGTGTGGATCTTTCTCTTCTCCATTGTCTTTGAGCCAAGTCTGGCAGGTGGGTGAGGCTGCCCATCTATCAATCACCTGATATTTCACTGATGACCTACTTTTGCATGCATGGTTTGAAACAAGCCATGCGGTTAAAGGCATTGCACTGAGCATGCCCTGGCAGTCAGCTGATTGTTGAGACTTGCAAAGGGCAAGGTACAGCACAACACTATGATCTGCTGATTGTTGGGGTTGCAAAGCACCATGCACAGAGTTCTTCATGACCTGATGATCAACGGGTTGTCAAGGTTTGCAGAGCACCTTGCATGGTGCTTCACACAGTGCTTTGCACAAGTAACCATGTTTTTAGCTGCTGCACACCTGATGTCACCTGTAAGGCAGGTGAGTGTGGTCAGGGAGGGCAAATGAGAAAGCCCTGTTGTTGTTGTTGTTGTTGTTGTTGTTGTTGATTAGTCATTTAGTCGTGTCCAACTCTTCACGACCCCATGGACCAGAGCACACCAGGCACTCCTGTCTTCCACTGCCTCCTGCAGTTTGGTCAAACTCATGTTAGTAGCTTCAAGAATTCACTGTCCAACCGTCTCATCCTCTGTCGTCCCCTTCTCCTTGTGCCCTCCATCTTTCCCAACATCAGGGTCTTTTCCAGGGAGTCTTCTCTTCTCATGAGGTGGCCAAAGTATTGGAGCCTCAGCTTCACGATCTGTCCTTCCAGTGAGCACTCAGGACTGATCTTCTTGGATAGGTTTGATCTTCTTGCAGGCCATGGGACTCTCAAGAGTCTCCTCCAGCACCAAAATTTCCCATAATGAGAAGGCCTGGCTAGCCAAATTAGTTCCAAAAGCTAGACGTTCCCCACAGCTGGTGTATAGACACAATCCTTTTTACTTCCAATAATGGTTGCCTATTTGTCTTGTGTTGGTGACATTACTGTAGTTAGTATGAGATATATGAAAATTAAATCTCAACATGGTTAAATTCATTCTTTCTTTCTTTCTTTCTTTCTTTCTTTCTTTCTTTCCTTCCTAGTTGGCCTTTATGGTCCTGATAATAGCCACCACACCATCCTGGCCTACTTTATGTCAAAAGGGTTATTCTGACAGATTGGAAGCCTCTGTAGACAAATGAATGGATTTTTGTGCTTCATGGGAATTTGTGATGTGTCAAACCATTGAAGCTCGTCTCCTGCACAATTAGGAGAGCTATTCTATTAAGCCATGATTTGATGTGGGCTTTCAGCATCACAATGGGAGGGGGGCAGGTTTCCGAACTATCAATTGGACTAAAGCAGCATGTTGGAGTATTTACTTCCCCCTCCATCTAAAATTTCAAGCGTATATTTTGTGATCCACTTTGCATCAATTTCCCAAGAAAATGTATATCTTTTAAAAGAAGCCTGTCATGCTCCAACGTAGATCTGTTTCAAAAAGAAAGGAAATGAGAGAGGAAAAGCAGAGCTCTCTTTATAGTACAGGCTTGAACAGGCTTTGATAATAGGATGAAGCCCTAACACAAATTCTAGCATGTAGACACAAGAAAGAAAAGCTTTGAATGTTTCATTAGGATTTTCTGTTTTTCCTTTGGGAAAACATTTTGTTGGATGTTGGCTTGTAAACTCTACCATAAAAAAATCATCCAGCCTAGTGAATTAGCAAATGCTTCTTTGAAGTACTTAAATAATGTAGACATTTATCTGTCCGACAACATACTGTATATAAAAGCCAGTTATGAGGGTTCTCTTGTACTCAGCTATCATCACAACAGCATTGCTTGCAATTTAAATGTGGTGCAACGCATGAAGACAGTGTATGCATGCAATGTTCCGCGTAACTTGCATCTCACTTAAACTGGATCAGCTCACTTGTGCTTGCAGTGTGAGCTTGCTTACGCACTAGATATCTATGGTCTGGACAAGCACCACACTGTAAGCTCTCATTGCATGTGAGCCCCTTTAGTCCTCACCACCAGTGATGCATGTAGATAAAATATGGACATTATAGATACTGGTCCACACACAGAGAGAAAAAGCTAACAATCATCACATAACACACTCATCCAAGTACAGTCAACAAGTTAAAAATCCTTTGTAAAGAGAAGAATTACCTTTTCCCATAGTTCAGAAGTTGTTATTAAAAGGTTATCCCAAATATATAAAAGCAGCACTTGAAAAGTAAATTGGAGGAAATGAGTAAATCTGCTCAAATGAACTATTTCCCCCCAGCCACAGCACCTCTATTCTAGGCCTTACAGACCTTCTTAACATGTTATACACGTTATAGCTTGTTTTGCCTTAGAGGTTTGAGGTAATTGTCAGCAAAATGAGTTTCTAAAGGAAATGGGGGGAAATGGGAATAAACAAAATGAGTAATGAGATTTGCCCATGTAAGGAAGTTGGGGAAATAGTGGGGAAGGACCTCAGAACATATAGTCTGAAGGTATAGCCATACACACACATAGAGAATGGTCGGGGAGGGAGAGACACCCCAGGAAATGAAAACTTTGACAAGCAAATCCCATAACCCAACTATGTGAAAGCCCCTTCGAGGAATATTTATATAAGCCATGGGCAAACTGAATTAAAAAGAAAATGTATCAAGCAGTAGTAGAAAGAAACCCAAGTAAATAAGCAAGTACCGATAGAGACTTGGATAACACTTAGAGCATTGCTCTATCAGAAAGCCTCACATACTATCGGCAACTAATCAAAGGAATCTAAAATATATATACCTTTCACCCGATTTGGTCTCCTTCCTTTTTATTGAAGAAGAATGGGATGTTTTAATGCCATCATCATCACAGATGTGTCTGCGGAGGGGATATATTGATTGAAAATGTCTAGTAATCCAGATCGATAGTTGGTTTCTATTGAAGGTATACAGTGATGTGGGATTGAGGATTGGAATGATCATTCTGTGATATTATGGCAGTGGACAAAGCTGTGTTGTAACTTTTGAATAAATGTGTTTATTTTTCTTTCTTTTTAACAAAAGGAAACAAGTAGCAAGTTTCCTATAAAGGATACAGTGAGGTATCCACAAGCACAGTTTTCCCATTTCCCCTATACTGTGCATACTCAAAGGGCGGACCCAGATGTTGCTGCAAACATGGATTTGCCACTGATTCTGGCAGCTACTCAATGAAGGGTAGAGCGTGGTCCTGTTTGCTCTCATGAAGTCTTGCCTCACATCTGTCTCTCACCACCACCACCTTTAATTGGCCACCTACCTCTAACAATGACATCCGTTGTAGCCCTTGCAGACTCTGTGGGTTGATTTCCCGTGTTTAAGCATCTACAAAACAACCAGGTCTCAGGAACAGCTAAAAAAGACTGCATGATGAACCAGGAAGCCTCCATTTCAAATCTTGCCTCTGCCGCAAACCCAGTAGGTGGCCTTACACAAGCCACCCCCAGCTTCATTCCCCCATCTGAAATATGGGGAGAGCCTTACAGGCTTCTTTAAGGATGACAACTAAATAATCCATACAAAGCACTTTGAACACTTGAAAGTGCCGTACAAAGGTAAAGCAGGAAGTAGGATGTTTCTGGGATGTTGAGTCTCAAGAGTGGAAGGTTGCTATAGCTGGAAGGCTGACTCTGAGGAATGTGTTCACGTTGTCAGTAAAGCAGCTCATAGAAACGACTAAAGCAAAGTCTGAGATACCAGGAAGACAAATTTCATTCCCAAAAGTAACTTTCAATGAACAGGTGCTGCAATCAATGTTTGCTTGGAGATTTACCACCTGTGCTGCTAGTTTTTCAGGTCAATCCTGAAGAAGAAATGTTTAAAGCCAACGGGAGAAGGGCTGGAGGGAAAACTGTATATCAACTGTGATGATGGCAAACTTAAATGTGAGGTAGCCTGGTAGATGGGAGAGAAATAATTTGCTGAGAACAGACAGGGTTGACAGACTCAATAGAGGACAGAACTTCTGTGCCTTTAATTGCCCTGCTCTCTTTTGAGTCTGGAAACCTTAAAGGGAAACCAGCAGACCCTTTGTTTAATTTCCAAGCAAAGGGTCTGCTGGTTTCTCTTTAAGGCTTCCAGACTCAAAAGAGAGCAGGGCAATTAAAGGCACAGAAGTCCTGTCCTCTATTGCAGGCACGTCCAACAGGTAGATCGTGATCTACCAGTAGATCACTGAATGTCTGTGGTAGATCACTGGTAGATCACTCCCCCCAAAGAATCTGAACAACTTGGGCTCCCATAAAAAACCTCAACATTTTGGCCCTTCACCCCCCAAAAACGGGCCTTCTCTCTTCCGTAAAAGAAGCTCAACAAGTTTGACCTGAACCCCACATAACAGGGCTTTCCTTCCTAATAAAAAAGCTCAAAAACTTTGACCTGAACACCCAAGAAATGGGCTTTTCTCTTCCCTTAAAAAAAAGCTTGACGACTTTGACCTGAACCCCCCAAAAGGGTGTAGATCACTGCCAGTCTTTAACTCTGTGAGTAGATCACAGTTTCTTGGGAGTTGGCCACCCCTGCTCTATTGAGTCTGGCAACCCTGAGAACAGATATGCTAAGTACGCCACATACACACTGCCTGCTTCACTTCCTATGGAAAGTGAAGAGTATATTCTTAGTTATATTAAGAAGAAAATTAGCCTCGGGAAAGAGAATGTGTGTGATGAAAGGAGAAGTCATCTGAATCTTTAGGATGAACTTCTTTGCTTCAGTGCCCTCCCAAGCCCTCCCAGCCCTCCAGCCAGGGGGAACTGGGGCTCATTGGGGTAAATGGGATATGGAGGTGCTCTGTGAGATGTATGTGTAAGCAGGCAGCCCAGCCCACATGCAGGGTAGTTCACTGACGACCTTTCAGTGTATGGCCAGCGACACCCATATATATAACCCCTTTTAAGAGGGGGACCCTGGAATCACTCCCGCCGGGGGGGGGGGAGTCACCACTTAATGCCCCCTCCCATTATAGGGAAGAAAAGACTAAAAGCTTCCACCCAAGGCCATAAACCACCAAAGTTGTGACAAATTGCTACAGGGAAGACAAAACCTGCCAATGCAGGAAAATTTCTTCCCGGTCCTTCAACAGCAACTAGTCAAAGACTGTAGCAGCGCCCACTAAACAGGAAGAAAAAGTTAACATGCAAACAAGAAAACATTAAACTAAGGGAGGGTAGGGTGGGTGAATCTCCTGAGCCGACTGCCTGGCTATTGTTGGCTCCACCCCCTATATTTAAATGGGACTGGCCCCACCTTCCAGCAACGACACTTTACTAGTGGGGCTAGGCATGAACCTCCAAATAATAACACTGAGAGGCAGGCCAGCCCCTGTTTGCCATTAAGCTCCCTGGGAACTGTAGCACCACGCGTGATCCCGCAAAGGGCACACGCAATGTAAAGTGTGAGTGCTCATTGTTCATATCGCTGGAGCCATAGCTTAATGTTTCCATGGTGTTATTTGTAAAGGGCCTTAAATGCTTTCTTTTACTAGGGGTGGCTAACTCTCAGCATGGAAACATGATCCAGACTTCCAAGAAGTTTATTCTGACCTCCCAAGACACTACCAACTTTTGGCAATGCTGGGAAGAACAAACGAGCAAATAAAAAAAGTAGACAAGGAGCTGGGATGGGCAGAGAGCTTTAATTGGCTTGGGGGGTGCAAACTGCCCCTTCCCAGTTTGCAAATCAGTCATTTTATCAACTGGGAATGTGTGTCCTACGTGTGTGTGTGTGTGTGTGTGTGTGTGTGTGAGAGAGAGAGAGAGAGAGAGAGAGAGAGAGAGAGAGGACAGTTGGCCAAATCGCTGGACAGTTGGCCAAAGAAATCAGGCCAATAAAAGTTGACCACCCCAACACTTAAACTGACCATTTTCTTGATCCTAAATGGTTATATAAACTTAAGACTGGAATCCTAAGCACACCTCTAGGACAGCAGTGAGAAATATCCAGTCCATTGACTAATTAGGTCTTCATTTGGCCCTAAGGGCTGTTACACCAACCTACCCTACTCCTGGTGTCTTATATGATGTCAGGTGTGAGGTGAATGAAGACATGGCTGCAAAGGGACAACCAGAAGCTTTGAAATGCCCTCCTGGTTGTTCCTTGGAGAGCGGGGCTTGTACTAAGTACCTTTAAAATCTGGTACCATATGTAAGCCCATCTCTGCCGAAAACCTGATGAATTTCCAATGGCAAATGCCAGAGTGCAGCTGACCTCAGTGGGGCCGGATTTACATATAAGCTAAACAAGCTATAGCTTACGGCCCCACTCTCTTGGGGGCCCCAAAAAATGTAAAGGAAAAATATATATACGATAAAAAACAAATATAATAAAACCTACATACAGCAACAGTGTTTTGTGTTGTGTAGGCACCTATTATGTATGTAATGGACCCGCCTGCTAGCCTGCTCCCTAAAATACCACTGGTTTGCTCATTTCTATATATAGGGTGCCTACATTCTGCATGTGCAAATGGCTTCAGATACCTATTAGGTCCATAAATTACCATATAGCATATATTCAACAACAAAAAACAGCGACAATTTGTTGTCGACAAAAGACAGCTGGACATATAAAGGGCCCCATTACCTTCAGTAGCTTAGGGCCTCATCAAACCTAAATCTGGCCCTGCAATGGATGTAATATAGTCATCATTGCAAGTATCCATTGCCATATGTATCCTCCACACAAAAGCACAACACACCGCCGACTGGCTGTTCTAGGGTGACATTTTTCTGCCTGAAGTGGAATGTGAATTCTGCCCCAATACTTGCCTCACCATTCAGATGCACAATTCCTATCGTCATCAGTCTTCACACCCTGCCTGCAAATGTGAATCCTAAAAGAACAGACATATTACTAAACAAAAATAAATGTAATGATATTTTTTCTGTTTTGTTTTTACATGCAATTGCTGTTTGAATAAATTAGCACCTGTTACCCATTTTCATCTAGGAATTATTGCAGAATTTTCTCCAGTGTCTTAAACAAAACTATTTTGGAATTAATGGATCCATTTTCTTAAAGCACTTGTTGAAAGTGGGCTCTTAAATAGCAATGAATCCTAGCAGAAATTGATAGCGCTGCTTGAAGGAGCATTAAAGCCCAACTTTCCAATGGACTTCATTGAAATGCAGGAAGGCAATATCTGCATTTCAGTGAGTAGCACAATAACTTGGGTGAAAAATGAACACTTTGTTTACCTACCGTGGAACATTTTAAAGCAGGCAAACATACACAACTGAGAGTGGTTTCTGAGGAACTCTCAAAGATGATGTGGAGTAACCAACTTTTACTGGGACGGGGTTTGTTTTACATACAAAGTATAAAGGTTTGCTGTGTATGTGTTGGACTAAATTTGAATCACAGTAGTACTTCGGTTTTCAAGCGTCTCGGAAGTCAAATGTTTCAGCTTTTGAACGCCGAAAACCCAGAAATAACTGCTTCGTTTTTGAACACTTGTCAGAAGCCAAACATGCCACGCAGCTTACACATTGAGTTTTCCAGATGTAAATGCTTCCAGAAATGCATGCTTCGGTTTTCAAACATTTCTGAAGTCCAACAGTCTTCCGGAATGGATTAGGTTCGAAAACCAAAGTTCCATTGTATTAAGTATCCATAGATAGATAGCATTTGGCAGTTACATAAGACTGGTCTGGGGAAAGCTGGGTTGTTTTTCTACTGAGTTGGAGAGTTATCAATGTCCACCTGCTGGACAGAAATTCTTGGTCAAAAAAATCTTGTATGGGAAAAATGATCTGATAAGGAGGATAATTCTATGCATGAGATTTGTTGTTGTTTAGTCGTGTCCAACTCTTCGTGACCCCATGGACCATAGCACACCAGGCTATTTATAAATAAATAAATATTTATTTATTTAAGATAAAACATGCTGATAATTTACATGAAAAACCAAAGGTTTTGAACAAAATATATGGAACAATTAAGCAAACGGTGTATTAAACAAGTAAACATAAACAATAAACAATAAAACACCACTCAGATTATGTGTTGCATCAAAACATCACATTATACTTAATTAGGTATAAATTGTAGCTGTTTCGGTTTATTCCTCATCAGCATAGTTTCAAGGTCAAAGCGTACCATTCATGTTTTTCTAAATTACTCAATCTGTTTGCAGTATTTTCTGCAAACAGATTGAGTAAGTTAGAAAAATACTGCAAACAGATTGAGTAAGTTAGAAAAACATGAATGGTACGCTTTGACCTTGAAACTATGCTGATGAGGAATAAACCGAAACAGGGCCTTGTCCTGGATTTCTAAAAACTGGATTGCTACTGGAATTTGTCTCATCATTCTCAACTTAAAACTTTCTAAAAATTAATCTACTTCCTGGCCAGAGCTCTTGGAATCTTTTCATTTGTGCCTCTAGGTGAAGCAATTGGCTTCAGGCAGCACACTTCAATCTCCCAGGATATTCTATACAAGATCTCAAAACATCTGTTTTATTACAGAAAAAATTCAGAAACAGACTGGAAAGAGAAGTTGCTGAATTGCAACTCGTTAGCAAGCTTAAAACCATGGAGCCACCTGGAATGAACAAAGACATAGGATTCTTATCTCATTATACATGATCAAGCTTTCCTTAGCACCTCAGCCCTTTCTCCCCCCCCCCGCAAGACCAATTGCAGTCATTAACAGTCGTTAACAGTCATCAACAGATTTACCACTCCTATCAGCCCATCACCCATTCCCATCCCCCCCACCCCCCACCCTCTGAATATACATAAGGGTCTGGTGGATTCTGTTTCAGTGTATCTGACGAAGTGTGCATGCACACGAAAGCTCATACCAAAATAAAAACTTAGTTGGTCTTTAAGGTGCTACTGAAGGAATATTTTTATTCAAAAGTATGCACCACTGACATCACTAGAACAGATAATCTCAGCAAAAAAATGCATATGGTGGGACTGTTAATTCTTAGAATAACTTTGTTTAGAATTGTGGTCTTAGGGTGAAACGGTAAAGCAGAGGAGAAAATCTGGTGGAATGTAGCTGAAACAAAATTACTGAACATGAATAAACTGAATTGAAAAGGCAGAACCATTTTTATATTTACAAAAAGATCAGCACAGTTTAATTATTAAAGTTAACATTTTGCATCAAGTAAGGAAACAGGTTAATTAGGATATTAAATTATTAAACCTTTAGGCATGAAATGTGAAGTTTAATAACTTCATTTTTCCCCCCACTTCAGATAAAGTTTCAGCACATTCCTATAGTGGAAATATTCAACAGTTATGCCATGGAATTCAGAGCTGATAAAAAAAAAAACATTATCAACAATATATATATTAGTATTAGTTGAACAATCAGCCTTTGTAACTTTTCCAATCTAAAGTACTCTAACAAGTATTTGAAGCAAAGATCCTACTGACTTCAGAACTACACAATAGACCTAGTTCAGATGTAGTAGGAAACCATGGTTTCTCCCTACATGAACAGTTTTATTTGAGCCTTTCCCCTTTCCAATATTTCTCTTTAGGCAGATAATGAGAATGGAAGATTTCTTTTCCAATCTTAAACAAACCACAGTTCTCTGTTATCTCCATGCTTTTTAAACTCTAGCTGGTGAGAACAAATCAGAAGCAATAATTTCTGCTTCCCTCCACACAACTAGAGAATAACTAAACCACAGTCTCCTGAGTTGGGACTATTGCTGGCTGAATCTGGAAAATAGAAAGTAAGCCTGAGTTTGGCTTACACCATCCTTTTCCCAATGTGAGTTCTGCAACGTTGCCAGGTCATGTGACGAAACAGAATGGAGTTCCGATCCAGCATAAGTCATATAGCCCAGTTCCCCAGAACACCGATTGCTCAAAGTTTATGTTGACACTGGTCTCAGCTCAGCTGGTTTAGCTCCATCTGAGCCAAGATGAGGAAGTCACACTCGTGTATCTCCAGCTGAGTCAGGGTTGGGGACACAGTGCACCCCAGTTGAGCTGAGAACCTGCTGGCTGAGCCAGACACTTGCCACATCCTAGTTCACTCATCCCAGCCCAGCAGATCTAGGGTTAAGATCGCACCCTTAGTAAACCAACATTGGCCCGCTTCAGCTGTCAAGTATTCAATGGGCCATGTGAATAATCCTCTATCAAAATATTGAGATACACCAAGTCATGTTTCATACGTGTTTCAAGTCATTCATCAGATGGCATCATTGTCATCTGATGGAATGGAATGGAATGTCTTTTCATATTAAAAATAGAATCCTGGGAACTTTCTTTCGGTTAGGGTGTGCTGGGTAAATTCATGATCTTTATTTATATTCTTCTTTTATTCCCCTTGGGCAGCAGTTCACTTCCAAACTATATATGCCATATTGATAATTTAAACGGTACATGGAGAGTTACAGTTACTATGTGATGCTCATAGAAACTGCTCAGTTTACCTATGAAATTTCATTGCATTTATTTATTTAAATTCCATTTTAGTTACTGGAGCTGGAAGTAACAAAAGTGATGTGTTGGGGAAAGCTCATAATGCATTTCCCCACTTTGGGGGATGTTTAATGCTTAATTATAATCAGATGATCTACAACAAGGAGACGAGAGCATAATAGAATTGTACTGTCTGTTGTAATGGGAATTCCAAATGGAAAAGGAAGATAAATTGGTTCTGCTGATGTGTTCAAAATTCTTGATTTAGCACTCTTAGATTGTATTATTATTTTAATTAACTCTAGACAGAGTTATTTCATTATGTTCACCTGGCTCTGTGTGCTTGCCTCCCAGTGATTTCGCCTGCTAAGCTCTGAATTATTGATTTTTGGGTACGACAAATTACTTTTAAACAGGTCCCTAATGTGTTCTTCTAATGACAGTGTTATGAAATAATACTTGCTGCATGTCTTTGCTGCTCAGCTGAAGGTCTCTTAACAAGGATAGCAAGTGTCCCCTTGTTGTATACCAGAGTACCAGTGATTGTCCCAATTTCTTGCCTAGCTTAGTAGGATTGTTTTAAGCAATCATTCCAGAGTTTACATACATTCTGGGGCCATTGGAATCAGAAATTAAAATTAGAGAGAAGAAAAGGCAGACTTCCAGGATGATAATGAAACCGCTACCAAAATTCTGAACGTGAGAGGCAGGTAGGATTATCAACTACTCATATAATAGTAATGATAATAATTTATTATTTATACCCCGCCCATCTGGCTGGGTTTCCCCAGCCACTCTGAGCAGCTCCCAACAGAATATTAATCAGAATAAAACATCAAACATTAAAAACTTCCCTAAACATGGCTGCCTTCAGATGTCTTCTAAAAGTCGGATAGTTTATTTCCTTGACATCTAATGGGAGGGTGGTGGGTGCCACCACCGAGAAGGCCCTCTACTCACATATGAAAATGCATCCGCCTTGCTTCTGTGCCCTTGAAAGTGGCTTGATCTGCACAAATTAGCATGTAAAATCTTTCACATATAGGCCAAGCACCATCACTTCCTAATCTTTGCAGATCAAGCTGCCATTAAAGACAGAGAAGCAGGAGCCAGTAAAGAACTGGCAGTTCTATTGGATCACTAAGGAGAGGTGGAAGTATACACCTATGCATACATACCTCAGACAGGATGTCTGCCCCATTCACAATCAGGAAGCCCTTAGTGTGAAGTATGAACTCACCCACCCCACCTGAAAAAGTAGTATATAAATGTAATAAATATAATGAATGAATGAATGATGGGTTTCGCTGAGATCTGATGGGGGAACCCTTCTTTTCATGTACCACATTCTTCCAATGGGACCATAGCCTGTAATTATATTATAAACCCTGATCGTTTTCTCTTCCTTAACTGAGCAGCTTCTAGCCTGGGAGAATAATTAAGCAAAGTTCACAACTTCTGTCCCATTGACTCCAACACAGCCCATCAGTTTTGAGGCCTGCCTGGCATTTGACAACTCCAGAGTTTTCACACGCCCCAGAAGCAAAAACAGGTTTTCTTAGCTCCAAGTAAGATGCTTTCATTAGTTACAATGAACACAATGTAGTTACAATGATTCTCATTGTATTTGCATTTATCTTGCTAAGTTGACACATTATACTAAGTAATGCAATTCTCATTACTTACAGGAGTATTGGATAAGGTTCCCCACCCCACTTGCCTTACACTTTTCCAAAATCCCTAAAATAGTTCATCTGAGGATGAAATGCATAGTTCACTTTGGATTCTACTTTAGCTGAAACTGTGCTCTGAACTATACCGACAGCCATTAATTTCCCAGGGAAAATATCCAATGTGAAGTTTTGATGTCCTTTCCAAGCTTAGGGTAGAAATTAATAGTGTTTTCTAGGAAACTTTATGAATTTGTATTAAAAAAATAACTATGAAGGAAATATTCTGATCCTGTTCATGTATTATATCACCATAAGAATTAGGTTCACTAAATATTCTCCTCATGCATAAATGCATAAGGTGATATATAAGTAAGGCAGTAACAGGTCTGTAAATATTAACTTAAATGCCTTTTTAAAATAGAGAAATGACATACAATAGCTATTATGGTTGTGGACCAGAAAAGTGACCCCATAAAAATGCCATCAATGCATCCCATGTTATTTATTTGCCATCAGTGATTTTATATCTAATGTACTTGGTTCATAAGGCAAACAAGATTTGTGTTAGTCCTAGATCGACCTACTGTACCTTGAAATCACACCAGTCTTTGTTCATAAATCTGTGAAGGCTTTTACAGAGATAAGTGAAATCCTATGTGATGTTTTTAATCAATCTTTGAAAATTGTGTGTGAATGTAGGCCTATCTGTGGGTGACTCCAAGTGGCTTATTCAGGGAGACCAATGATGAAAGGCAACACGCTTCAGGTTGAGTACTCCATGGACCTGTCTGGAACAGATTAATCAACTTTCCATTACTTTCAATGGGAAAGTTCGCTCCAGGTTAAGTACGCTTCAGTTTAAGTACTCCACGGACCGTCTGGAATGGATTAATCCACTTTCCATTACCTTCAATGGGAAAGTTCGCTTCAGGTTAAGTACGCTTCAGGTTAAGTACAGACTTTTGGAACCAATTTTTTTTTTGTAAACCGAGGTACCACTGTACATGCAACACCACTGACCACTAGGAGGTACTATTCCATTTCCTTTCGTATTGCTTTGCTAAAACTCTATGTCTTGTCTGTGGCTGTGTTGTCTTGGAAACCTTCCTCTGAAGAACAGATCTGTGTTGGAGTCTTGTGCTGTCAGTTTGACTGGCAGATCTCTAATCAAGTTTGTTATTCTAATCCAGTATTACTCTCTGTCAAACCATCCATCCATCCATCAGAAATCTGTGTGAATATAAAGACCATCCACTGTTCATCTGTTGCTGGTACTAAATAATAGCTCTGAGGTCAATGCAGTTCAGAACCTACATCCATCTGCACTGCATGTTTCACTAAGGCCTAAGTGTCATGCCATCCCTCAAAGAATTATAGCAATTGGTGATTGGTGAAGCTCCTGAAAATTCTCTGTTAGAGATGCTCATTTCACACAGAGAACTCCATTTCCCTAGGCTTCCTGGAGAGAGGGGACTGCTTTCACATCAGCCTGCAGTTCAGATGTGCAAATAATCAAACATTAACAAAAGATCTAACCCCATTATTTCCAGGTGAAATAATGAAATAGGCAGCAGTAGCATCTGTTCCAAGCATTGTGAGGAAAGCCAAAGAGTATAAAATAAACACCTCCATTCTAAACACCTTCGTGCTTTATTGATTTTAGGAGAACTTACTTCCCAATAAAGTTTGCCCATAAAAGAAGCAATCTTTCTAACTCTGTTGGCATTAAAATGCCTTCCATTTGTGCAATCTACTAATCAATAAGAAATTTTGCTCATTATAATCGATGCAGAAATTCCGGGGGGGGGGGGTGTGTGTGGTGGAGGATCTTCAGCCAGGTAGGTTTCTAAATATATGGGCTATTAATTCAAATAATGTTATAGTGAGTGATCTGAGTCTCCTTTATAACTGCTTTGATCGAACAACAGTTAGATATTCATTCTGCCCATTTACAGTAGATGTACACTGAGGAAACATAGAATCATAGAGATGGAAGAGACCACAAGGGCCATCCAGTCCAACCCCCTGCCAAGCAGGAAACACCATCAAAGCATTCTTGACATACGCCTGTCAAGCCTCTGCTTAAAGACCTCCAAAGAAGGAGACTCCACCACACTCCTTGGTAGCAAATTCCACTGCCGAACAGCTCTTACTGTCACGAAGTTCTTCCTAATGTTTAGGTGGAATCTTCTTTCTTGTAGTTTGAATCCATTGTTCTGTGTCCACTTCTCTGGACCAGCAGAAAACAACCTTTCCCCCTCCTCTATATGACATCCTTTTTATATATTTGAACATGGCTATCATATCACCCCTTAACCTTCTCTTCTCCAGGCTAAACATACCCAGCTCCCTAAGTCGTTCCTCATAAGGCATCGTTTCCAGGCCTTTGACCATTTTGGTTGCCCTCTTCTGGACACATTCCAGGTTCTCAGTATCCTTCTTGAACTGTGGTGCCCAGAACTGGACACAGTACTCCAGGTGAGGCCTGACCAGAGCAGAATACAGTGGACTTGACCTGCCTTCAATGAAAGCTAAATTAATACAATTACCAAGAAATCCTGGCTGTTTTGGCCATGCATATGTATAAAAGCACACAAGATCAAGGCCTAGAAACTGAAACACAAGTTTGTCTTGGAGAATACAGTTGTTTCAAGCCCTTCCTCTGTTTTCTCTGTGTACCCAGAGCTATTGCATGGGTCAGAAGTGCACAGAATCCACTGGAAGCAGTTTTCTGAACATACAATTAGAAGCTGACGGAGTCATGTCCAGAGAAAGCAATAAGGCCTTTCAGAACCATCTCACTTCTCGATGACCATGGTCTCCTGTGGCTTTTCCTTCTTACCTCAGGCAGTAGCAACCCCAGGTGTATCTGCTCCTCCGCATGCCAACCCATTTTAAATGAGGCCGTGCTGGAATAAATATAAAAGCAGAATTCCTTGGGTGCCAACATCCAGGTTTGGGGTAAATACTCTTTGTTGAGAGAACCACAGCAGAGATTTAAAATCACAAAATGTGCAGCAAAGGAGTGTGGAAATATAGGCTATTAGACCTTTAACATATCCCCATTTAAGTTGTTTCCAAAGTTTCCCACTTCCCCTAGCATAGAAACAGACCACACATTTGGTGAATTAAAAATGTATCCAATTTTACCCAATATACACTTTTTTGTATTTTTAAAATGAACACACACACATTTTCATGTACACTTTACCCTGGCCTATGCATCTGCAATGCACATTACCTGGTTGGAGAACTGCATTTCAAAATTTGTTAAAGCGCAAATTTCAAGGGATGGCTGTGCATTGCTATAGCTAGTGGCTGATGCAAATAAAGGTTCTTCTGAGTCTGGATTCTGGTTCAGGCATTGTTTTGAGAAATTTGAATTTGATTAGGCTTGCTTTTCAGTGTGAATGGAATTGAATGTCTTCCTCCATCCCTTCTAGCACATGGATGGGTGGCAACACAAGGACAGGCCTTTTCGGCAGTGGCTCCCCATTTGTTGAATTGTTTCCCCTAGGAAGGTTAGGCTGGCACTTTCATTACACACCTTTAGATGCCAGGCAAAAATGTTCCTCTTCAACCAGGTCTTTAACTGATTAACATCCGAAGCCCTTTTCAATGTGTTGTGCGAGAGGGCATAATTGGTTTGTTTTTGTTCTTATTTTTATTTTTATTATGCATTTTGTGTGTTTTTTATATTATCATTTTATGTTGTGATCTATGGATGAAGGGTGGCATTTAATAATAATTTTATAATATAAAATATAAATAGTAGTAGTAGTAGTAGTAATAATAATAATAATTAATATACAAGAAGATCAAACCTATCAATTCTGAAGGAAATCAGCCCTGAGTGCTCACTGGAAGGACAGATCGTGAAGCTGAGGCTCCAATACTTTGGCCACATCATGAGAAGAGAAGACTCCCTGGAAAAGACCCTGATGTTGGGAATGATTGAGGGCACAAGGAGAAGGGGACGACAGAGGACGAGATGGTTGGACAGTGTTCTTGAAGCTACGAACATGAGTTTGACCAAACTGTGGGAGGCAGTGCAAGACAGGAGTGCCTGGCGTGCTATGGTCCATGGGGTCACGAAGAGTCGGAAACGACTAAATGACTAAACAACAACAACAAAAAATACAATGTTACAAAGAGCCAGCAACATAACTTGTTGCCACTTTCAAAACACTGACTCTCCCTCCCTTGGAAGTGTCTTTCCTTCCCAGCCCGAAAGCTGCTTTAGGGTTGATAATGTAATAACTTTCTGAAATTCCACTCCCAAATCTCAGGAGCTTTGGTTCCTTTATTGCAAAAGCAAATTGAGGGATGGATGGAGTGGGTGCAAAGGCATCATTTCCCTCAACTTTTCTGAGGTTAGAGGCTATGGTATATTCAGAGTTACACCGAGACTTTGGCCACATCTGCATGGAATGCTAAACCAAGCCAAACCATAACTTACTGTGGATGTACTCTCTCTGTGTGTGTTTTGTTGTTCAGCGTGACACAGAGTGTCTTCCAAATCCAGAATATTGGTTAAGGTCTCTCCTCCTTAACCATGATCTGAAATTATGGTTTGTCTTATGGCATCACATTTTGACGGACCTCTGTCATTCATTATTATGTAGAGACTTGTGTGTCCATAGAGATTTTATTGCTAGTTGCTGCAGACAGAGTTCTGTGACCCCCCATTGGGCTCTCTCTGTGCTAAAAGAAAACAGTTTTAAAATCTTGCTTGTGTTCAGGTCTGTGGGATCATTGAGAAGAAAGTTTATGTGACAATAGTTTTCTTGGAGAGGCCTCCCAGCAAGCCTGTCACTCACTGCTCTCTTCCTCACTTCATCTCTCATACACTCAATATTTGATGGGTTTAACTTGAAGGGCCCTTCAGACATCCATGAGACAATGGACTAAGGCTATAGTCCTAATCTCACTTCTCTGGAATTAAGCCCCATTGAATTGAACAGGACCTACACCTGAGTATATACCTGGTTAGGACTGTGCTGTAAATTCTGGTAACGCCTCCAGTGAACCTCTAAATCAGTGTTTCCTGAACTTGGGTCTCCAGCTGGTTTTGGGCTACAACTCCTACAATCCCTAGCTAGCAAGGCCAGTGGTCAGGGAGGGTGGAGATTACAGTTAAAAAACAACTGGAGACCCAGGTTTGGGAAACACTGCTCTAAATGGATAATTCCAGGCCATTTCAACTTTTTGAGACTGTATAGTCTAGTTTTATACAGTGGCACCTCTACTTACGAATAACTCTACTTACGTATGTTTCTACTTACGAACGGAGCTCCGTCCGCCATCTTGGATGCGGTTTAGATAGGATTTTTTCTACTTACGAATTTTTAGATAGGGTTGCTTTGATTTACGAAATTTTTCTCCCAATGCATTCCTATGGGATTCAACTTACATTTTTTTTCGACTCACGAATGTGCATTCGGAGCGCATTAAATTCGTAAGTAGAGGTACCACTGTATTTGAATCACAATTCCAGTGTCCTAGGGATGTGATGCTCTCACTGAGGGAGCAATCACAAACTTTTCTAGTCCCTGCTTCACACCCTATTCAAAGCTTTGCAATGCTGTGTTAAAGATTTGTAAATCCTATTCTAATTGCACCTTAATCCCTCCACTCCATAGGGCACACAAAACCAACATCCAGTTCAGTTTAAGTGGTCATTAAATTGCCCCCTTGTTGCCTGCCTTGTTCTAGTTCACTTTCTAAAAACTTAAAACACACAGAGATGCACACACAAACACAATGCAAGTAAATTGAACAAAACACTAAAAGCTTTTTCATATAGCTGAAAAGCAGGAAGCAAGCATCAGGGCATTTCTTCCATAGAAAATCTTGCTGCTCTTTAACAATGTTGTTTTGAAGAAAAAAAATATCACTCAGCTATTCTTTCTTTCCTTTTTCGTGGTGGGGGAATGACTTGGATTCTGGAAATATTTCCAAATGGGTACGAAGCCAAATGCTGTTTACATTAGTTAATCATCATGTGCCACAACCTCTTTGTAAAAAGAAAGAAAGAAAGAAAAAGTGTATTTCATCAACATGACATCATAGATGGGAAGTGAGCGAGCTGCCCATCATTAGTTCGATAACAGTTTCTTTCAAAGGTGCCTTTAAAATGCTCTTATTTTAATGCCATACCAGGTGCAATCTATCAATGTGTCTGTGATCTCCTGAAACACTGAATTCCTAATGTCCAGGGCACCAAGCAAAACGCAGTCCCGGTTTCACATTTCAAGATGAGTTGTGTGGCAGCTGTAATCAGTAGGCATTGATCCTTGTGCTAGTAAAGTCTTTATATAAAGTACTGAAGGTAGGATGTGGTCTTTAGGGTTCAGGAGCATGCTGCCACCAACTGAGAGCCTGCATTTAGCAAGAATTCTTGTTTTTAGATAAATAATCATTATAGTCCTATTTTTAAATTAAATTTATATACCGTCCTTCATCAGAAGGCCGCATGCTGCTTTACAGCATGTGACATAAATGTATCTACATTATCTAGATACAACCTAAAAACCCAAACAGTCATATTAATACAATTATAATAAAACTAGTGGATTTTAGCCCGTTTAAAAACGGGCGCTAGAGGAAGCGGCCTGCCGGGACTGGCTTGGCGGTGGCGGGTCTTCCCGCCACCGCCAAGCCAGTCCGCAGCGGGGGCTTTTCGCCGTTTGCCTTCCCCTGAGGGGGAGGCAAACGGCGAAAAACCCCGCCGCGCCGCAATTCGGCTCCGGGACTGGCTTGGCGGTGGCGGGTCTTCCCGCCACCGCCAAGCCAGTCCGCAGCGGGGGCTTTTCGCCGTTTGCCTCCCCCCCGGGGGAGGCAAACGGCGAAAAACCTCGCCGCGCCGCAATTCGGCTCCGGGACTGGCTTGGCGGTGGCGGGTCTTCCCGCCACCGCCAAGCCAGTCCGCAGCGGGGGTTTTTCGCCGTTTGCCTTCCCCTGGGGGAGGCAAACAGCGAAAAACCCCGCCGCGCCGCAATTTGGCTCCGAGACTGGCTTGGCGGTGGCGGGTCTTCCCGCCACCGCCAAGCCAGTCCGCAGCGGGGGCTTTTCGCCGTTTGCCTTCCCCCGAGGGGGAGGCAAACGGCGAAAAACCCCGCCGCGCCGCAATTCGGCTCCGGGACTGGCTTGGCGGCGGCGGGAAAAAGGGGAGGAATTCCTCCCCTTCTTCCCGCCGCCGCCAAGCCAAAGCGGGCTTCCCTCCGCGCCCGCTGCCGCTTCGGCTTCCTCGGGTTCCCCGAGGAAGCGCCGTCCCATGCCGGAGGTGTGCGGCAAGGCTGCCGGGGGGGGAGCGCTTCTCTCCCCCGCCGCCTCACCGCGCACCTCCAGCATGAGACTGGGCTTCGGAGCGGCGGTTGGCGGAGCGGCAGTTGGCTGTTCCCTGTGTCCCGAGAGCGCGGGTCCAATCCCTGTGTCCCTGGTTGTCCCTCCGTCCAATCCCTGTGTCTCTGGGGGACATGCGCAGTACCCCAGGGACACACGGGACAACTGGACGCAGGGACAACATGGACATTATTATATAGGATGGAGCACACTCATTCTGCACATCTCCTTGTGTGGGGGTACACACAGAGAAAAACTGCCATTCTGTTGTGCAACCCGAAGTCCTTGTGTTGCGTGTTCAGACCCAGAGACCCCCCCCCCTAAATAAATTCCCACTTGACTCAAATTTTAGTTTTGGTTTTTGGCAAAATTTAGGCCACAACTTTATTGATTACAGAAGGTGAGTGGTTGCATAGGCTCTGGTTTGACTAGCTCCCTGTACCCTTGCAGGTAGTGCTGACCCAGGGCACCAGCATAGGTCAGCCAAGGGTGAACACCTGGATAGGTGGAAAGCCAGGAACAGGCTATGTCCACCACCCAGATGTCCCCCTGGACTCAGGCACGGGCACAACCCCCTCTCAGAGGTTGACCAAACCATTTGAGTCCCTGGATTCCTTTGACGGAATACCCTTCACATAGGGATGGCTAGAGCGTTCTCCCATCCCTATCACCTGAACCAGAGCCTATCCACAACCTTACAAGTTGTAACAATTTGCTACGCAGAAGGCGAAACCCAAATGACAACAGCCAATCAGCCAAGTGGGGGAAATTCCTGCCATGCCCCTGTCCCCACGACAGACGACACATGACGGCATAGCAAGGTCAAGCGCAAAAGCCCAAAAGTAGAGAGAGGTGGACAGGTGTTCCGAATGCACAAGCCGAAAGAGGAATCTCTGGGTCATGCGCATGGGTATATATAGGTCACTCAATCCGTTTGGACTGTGCCCCATTGGCCAGATTGAACCCAACATTGAGGGACCTACCAATCGGGTGTTGTGGCTGACCAATCTTACCCACCCGCAACACAGGGGATCGGTCTTCAGGTCTCACCGCAACACGTGCCCTCTTTGAGGGAGGACACGATCTAGCAGAACTTATAAAAGGTAAAGGTAAAGGGACCCCTGACCATTAGGTCCAGTCATGACCGACTCTGGGGTTGCGTGCTCATCTCACATTATTAGCCGAGGGAGCCGGCGTATAGCTTCCAGGTCATGTGGCCAGCATGACAAAGCCGCTTCTGGCAAACCAGAGCAGCACATGGAAACGCTGTTTACCTTCCCGCTGTAGCGGTTCCTATTTATCTACTTGCATTTTGACGTGCTTTCGAATTGCTAGGTTGGCAGGAAGCAGAACTTATAGTAAACATTATTTGTTTTTATGTATCCCATGGACATCAAAACAAAAAGAGAGGTCAGGGGCGCAAACGAGATTATTCCCAATCTTTTCTTTCTTTCTTTCTTTCTTTCTTTCTTTCTTTCTTTCTTTCTTTCTTTCTTTCTGAAACTCTTGATTATAGAAAACATTTAAAACTTATTGATTAAAACATGCAGACACAAAATTCCTAGGGAAAAACCTTTCCATCACACTCACCTAAGCAAACTTATATCTTACTAATTTTCCCCACAATATTGACAGGTTCTTTGGGCTGAATGAGCAATCCTTTAGCTAGTCAGGATGGGATCAGGGGAAAGCTAGAGTTTAGCGCTTAAGTGACTGACAGAGAGAAGAGACCGCTTAGCAGACTCTCTTCCAATCCGGCAAGATCTGAGCAGAGGCCAAGCTCATCACAGGGCACTTTTATTTAACAAACAATTCTCACCAATACCAGGTCAGTATTTTCAGGAGTAAAAAATTAAAAGGGATGAATCTGGGGACAATTCTATTATAAATATCAAAGTACTTAAGCACCAGTTTTGAATGTGCTTGTAAGGTTCAGTATGTGATTTAGGAATTGTTGATTTGGTTCAGTTTACGACTTTCCTGCAAGAAACCTTCAGAACTCTTTGGTATTCAGTTGCACAGCAGTTCACAGAAAGGTGCTGTGATGCAGCTGTGAAATTGGGTAAGAGGCCCCAGGAGTTTCACATTTAATTAAATGAGAACCACTTTAAGTAGTTGCTGCAACTCCATGTTTCAAAATCTACCAGGTGGCCTTGCTGTGTTCCATGAAGAGCAACCTTTACGTCCCGTGACTATTTTAACTTAAATATCTGTGAGGAGCAGTCAGTTGAAAAGACAATTTTGTTTGAGTTTGATCAATAAGAGGAGATTACTTTTAAAGAAGTGTGGCACAAACAGTTATCATGTGTATCTACCCCGTAGAAGTTCATTTTTACAAAGAGGCAGCATCTAGCATCTATAAGCCAAACTGGATCTTAGCACAGAATCATTTTTGAAATTGCACATATATTATATGAATCATGGTAGAGGCAAATGGCTGAATCGACAATTCTGAAATATTTCCACTTCCTTGCTCCTTAACTATTAAATTGGATTGAACAAAGTATTTTGCACTTGTAAATATTTCAAGTGTATATTATGTACCGTTATTTCATACTTTTTCCTAATGGTTGTGGACCAAGATAATGAAGGGTAGAATATACAACTGGACTATATCATTTGCTGTATAGGGTATAAACCAGGTGAGGGTAGCTGATGGGTCTCAAACCCTTGGTGAGTTAGGGACTTCTTTTACATGCAAAGACAGGATCCTGCAGATTAAGCAGATGATCAACAATGGGTCCAACAGTAAAGAAAGCAGCTTCTGCATGTGCAGAAGTGAGGGGCAGATGGGGCTCATCAACATGGGAAGATAGTCCATCTAGGAGAAGGAAAACTCTGATCCTAAACCTCTATTGGCTTGTGAGATATCTTTGGGAGAAAAAAAGGGCTAAGGAGTAAACCCTACAAAAATCTGGAGCCGAGTCTTTAAGATGGTTGGATGGTGTTTTGTATACCTCCTTCCAGCAAGTCCTGCAGCCAAGGTGGTGCCAAATCATAGCTGCCATGCACCCCGTTTTCCCCAGGAAACCCCCGTTTTTACTTACCTTTTCCCGGTGGTCCCCCATATCACTTCGTCTCCCGTTTTTCTCCATTATTTTCTCCTGCCGGCGGCCATTTTTTTCTGATTTGCCCATCTATAGGCACCGAAAATGGCCGGCACCGGCTTCGAAAGTCGCGTCTACGCATGTCCGGAAGTGCGTAGATGCGACTTCCAGTGTCGGCGGTGGCCATTTTTGGTGCCCATAGATGGGCAGAGCAACACCAGAAGTTGCGTCTACGCACTTCCGGACATGTGTATACGCGACTTTTGAAGCCGGCGCCGGCCATTTTCGGTGCCCATAGATGGGCAAAGCGACTCCGGATTTTGCATCTATTCTGCAGTCCGGGACTTGGCAGGTATGTGCCAAATGAGTTGGTCTGCTTTCCTTTGAACCACGTCAGTGAGGTCTGGTCATTTGGGTAACCCAGACTTCCATATACACAGTGCCCAGGCTTGTGCCCTGGGGTGGTCATTTTGGTGCTGCTAACACAGCAGATTGACTTCATCACCAGAGATGGCATTCCATTGTCTCTGATAACAGATGGGTGCCAGCAAAATAGTGTATAGCCAATAGGCTACAAAGAGCTAGAAGGATAACTAGTGTTTGGATGGAAAGAAATAAAGTGAAGGGAGTGGTTGGAGAAGTTCACAGGGGTCTGCAACAGGCCGTTGCAATTACATATGTAGTCCGTATAGTCAAAGCTATGGTTTTCCCAGTAGTGATGTATGGAAGTGAGAGCTGGACCATAAAGAAGGCTGATCACCGAAGAATTGATGCTTTTGAATTGTGGTGCTGGAGGAGACTCTTGAGAGTCCCATGGACTGCAAGAAGATCAAACCTATCCATTCTGAAGGAAATCAGCCCTGAGTGCTCACTGGAAGGACAGATCGTGAAGCTGAGGCTCCAATACTTTGGCCACCTCATGAGAAGAGAAGACTCCCTGGAAAAGACCCTGATGTTGGGAAAGATGGAGGGCACTAGGAGAAGGGGATGACAGAGGACGAGATAGTTGGACAGTGTTCTTGAAGCTATGAACATGAGTTTGACCAAACTGTGGGAGGCAGTGGAAGACAGGAGTGCCTGGTGTGCTCTGGTCCATGGGGTCACAAAGAGTCAGACACGGCTAAATGACTAAACAACAACAATGTAGTCTAAAACTTTTAATGTGACATGGGTTAAGAATGCTACAGTCATTGGGATGGTGCATACGAGAGGATTAACAATGGAGATAAGAAACTGTGTGATGGTTAGAGAGAAGAGATGAACATCTGAGGTAAAAACTTAAGCACCCCCCCCAAAAAAAACCACCATGGCTGTGCAATCCTGACAATAAATCTCTGTGTACATATACAGATAAACTAATTGGTTGTTGTATAAGTCATGTGCTACTGTGGTAAGAAAAAAACACACAAAAAACCCAACCGTCTCTTCCTGGTAGTTTTTAATCTTAGAGCAATTTCTGTAGAGTTGTTTTGATGCAGAAGGGAGCCGAATTAATTTCCCCTCTGCATTATTTATGAGATAATCTGATCTATTCACTACCACCTTAAGCACACCGCTCCTTATCATGATCCACCCCTACACTTGATGAGGTATGTGGACTTGTTCCTATTTATCAAACTCCAACTCATAAAAACTAAATGTTTCTGGAACTTTTCCTGCAAACTGATGTTCTCACAAAGTCTGTGCCTTATTGGCAGACATTCCACAGAATATGTTTTACCTGAAGTGGAACCCCAAAATGTGTTTCAGATTTCATATTAGGCAATAATACTGTAGCCTGACCAGAGAAAACCGGGCCCTAGTCATCTAAGGATTGGACTACTGTAATGTGCTCTTTGTGGTGCTGCTCTTGAAGACAAGTCACAATTCCCAGCTAGTATAAAATGCTGCTGCCATTGCTTCCTTATAAGCAGCACCACTCCTGGTATTGTCCTGTCCATGATTTAAGTTCTGCAAGGGAAAATCTTTTTGGCTATTCTGTAACAAAACAACTGTTGAGCTGCCAAAACTTGTACACTTGGCAGTAACACCTCAGTGCAGCACTGACATTAGCTGGTTTTGTGGCATTAGGCCAGGCATCCTCAACCTTCGGCCCTCCAGATGTTTTGGACTACAATTCCCATCATCCCTGACCACTGATCATGTTAGCTAGGGATCATGGGAGTGGTAGGCCAAAACATCTGGAAGGCCACAGGTTGGGAGACAGCTAAGAGAACCAGTGGTCAGGGATGATGGGGATTGTAGTCCAAAACATCTGGAGGGCCAAAGTCTGGGGATGCCTGATCTGTTGTTGTTTAGTCGTTTAGTCGTGTCCGACTCTTCATGACCCCATGGACCAGAGCACGCCAGGCACTCCTGTCTTCCACTGCCTCCCGCAGTTTGGTCAAACTCATGTTCGTAGCTTCAAGAACACTGTCCAACCATCTCGTCCTCTGTCGTCCCCTTCTCCTAGTGCCCTCAATCTTTCCCAACATCAGGGTCTTTTCCAAGGATTCTTCTCTTCTCATGAGGTGGCCAAAGTATTGGAGCCTCAGCTTCACGATCTGTCCTTCCAGGGAGCACTCAGGGCTGATTTCCTTAAGAATGGATAGGTTTGATCTTCTTGCAGTCCATGGGACTCTCAAGAGTCTCCTCCAGCACCCTTCATGGATCAATGCCTTGTCGTGGCGAAGGGGCTTGAATAACTCAGAGAAGCTATGAGCTATGCCATGCAGGGCCACCCAAGATGGACAGGTCATAGTGGAGAGTTTTGACTAAACGTGATCCACCTGGAGAAGGAACTGGCAAGCCACTCCAGTATCCCTGCCAAGAAAACTCCATGGACAATGACAACAGGCATGCTTGATCTAATCTTTCTATTAAGAGGAGGGAGGGAGGGAGGGAGGGAGGGAGGGAGGGAGGGAGGCCATTGCTGCCCACAGCTTACCTCACCCACAGCGCCCCTAACCATCATTCAAGGCATCCCAGGGTGTTCCAGTGCATTGGCTGAAAACAATAGATGAGAGAGAGAGAGAGAGAGAGAGAGAGAGAGAGAGAGAGAGAGAGAGAGAGAGAGAGAGAGAGAGAGAGAGAGAGAGAGAGAGAGAGAGAGAACACATTGTGGGTTTTGTGAATATATTGAAGTTTTGTAAATATATTGTTGATTTTAAAGGTTTTTATGTTGTTTGCACCCTGAGACAGTTCTAGGAAAGAGAGAAGGATATAATGGTCAAAATAAATAAGTATTTTTAAGACAACTCTGTCCATAAAGCTACTGCTATCTTTTAGTGCCTCATAAGGATAGAATTCAGCTTATGGTTTATTTATTTTTAATCCTAATTCTGCAAAGAGCTTAATTTTATATTCAGGTGCATTGTCATGCAGATTTATTTATTTATTTATTAGATCTGTAAGGGGAAAAAAATAACTATTTTGTTCCAGAACTCAAGCACATTAACATTCACTTTAAAATGTGCAGTTATAAAATACCATTCATATTCAATTGTAGTAAAAATGTGTGATTCTAAACAAAGTTATGAGGTGGGACTATTTATAAAAGGTCTCGGCTCAGCTCTCTTTTTAAAATTAATATAAGTGCTATGTTATTTATTGTTTTGAAGACAGAATTATGGAATTTGACAGCCTATTCATTTATACCATGTACTTAAAGAATATTACATGTAGATAGAACACCATATTTTTTGTTGGGGAAAATGCTATGTTCTGTATAGTCAGCTAAACTATGGCCATATTCAAACCATACATATTGTTATTGTTATTGTTATTGTTATTATCTGACAGGACTCGAGGCAGCTAAAAACAAGAACCACTAAAACCAGAAAACTCCATCATTAAAATAAAATTAAACATTGATACATAAAATCTGTTTAAACATACCAACAACTACAATGATATCAGCAGGGCACCAGCCCTTTATTTAAAAGAAATTAATTGCCAATAGCTTGCTGGAACAAGAAAGTATTCATTTACTGCCGGAAAGAGCCAGTCTAGCTTCTCTAGGGAGGGAGATCCACAGTCTGGAAGCGGCCGCCAAGAAGCACTACAATACCACTTTAAACAGTCATGGCTGCCCCCAAAGAATTATGGGAGCTGTAGTATTTTTTAAGACTTCTGAGGGTTGTTAGGAGACCGCCTATAACACACCCAGAGTTACAGATCCCAGAGTGCTTTAATAATCAAATCCCTCTTCACAATTAATCAGGCTATTGAATAGCACAAGGCGCAAACTAGTTCTAGCTTTAATAATAATAATAATAATAATAATAATAATAATAATAATAATAATAATAATTCTGACTGGGTTACCCTAGCCACTCTGGGTGGCTTCCAACAAATTAAAACATGGTATGACATGTATTACCATTAATCAAACATTAAAAACTTCCCTGAACAGGGCTGCCTTCAGATGTCTTCTAAAAGTTACTAAATAGTTCATTATTTCAGATTTAGTTTCTGTGATTTATTTCACATTCTAGATTTACCTTTTGTAGTCCATAGCATACCCTCCAACATTCCTCAGATGGAAATAGGAACATTCCATTCTTCTGATGTAGACTAGATGTCACACACACAGCCAGCTTTCATCAGACTCCCATCATCCCTTCATCCCCGCTCCCATCATTCTTAGCCAATGTCCCATTTGAACCTTCTAGCAGTGCAACATACGTAAGTAGGCCCCATTGAGTTCTGTGGGACTCAGGGCCGCCTTAAGCCCACCCAGTGCCCCCCTCCAGCGCCTCTCCAAGGGCCCGGGAGTGCCAAGCGGACCGCGGCAGCAGCGGGAGGCCACCTCTGAAGACTACGCGCTGCGCCTCCTTCTCATTTCCCCAGCGCTGGGTTCCGCTCAGTCGAGCTTCGCCACCAGCGCGCACACCGCGGGACCAGCAAGAGCTGCTTGGGCGCTGCGCGCGCGCTGGTGGCAAAGCTCAACTGAGCGGAACCCAGCGCTGGCGAAATGAGGAGGCACAGCACGGAGTTCTCGGAGAAGGAGCGCAGTCCTGGCCAGATCGCCGGAACCCTGCGCTCACTTGGCGCCCTTCCAGCGCCCTCCAGCTCCCGGCGCCGTGGTTCTCTGCGCCACTAGCCTCTATGGCTAGGACGGGCCTGGTGGGACTTACTCCCAGATAATTATCTATAGGACTGCAGCTTCAGTAAACGTGCTCATTTATTTAGAACCTAGATGGAAGGTTCTCAAACAGTACTTCTGTCTTGTCAGGATTCAATCTCAATCTGTTAGCCGCCCCAATTGTAGCCCCAAAACAACTGGAGGGCCGAGTTTGCCTATGCCTGGAATATAGGAAGAGCCTGCTGATTCAGGCAGGTGGCCCATCTACAGCATCACCCTGTTCTCACTGTGCCAAACAGATTCCTATGTGAAGCACACAAGCAGGACGTGAGCACAACATCCCTCTGTCCTCCTGCAATTCCAAACAACTGTTTTTCAGAGGCGGTAGAAGCTAGCCATTGTCGCTAGTTGGCATTGATAGCCATGTCCTCCGTTAACTTGTCTAATTAAGAGCTGGCAAGCCATAAAACCCACTTCACAGGGCCTTTGTGAAAATAAGAATGGAGTAGGGATTATGTATTCCTCTCTAAGCTCTTTGGAGAAAGAGATAAAGACGTAAAATAACCATAATATACATGAAGCACTTTGACCACTTGAAATGCACTCTGAGCAAAATGTACGGAAGCAAATTACGAGCCTATCAAAACAAACAAGCTCAAATATAGAAAATAACTGTTACCCCAATGAAAGTCCATTTATCTAGAATGGCTTCTTATTTCAGCCATGCTGAGTATCTGCCAGCCAATTTGAGATGAATATTCAAGCATAACTGCTCATCCTTTCTTAGATTGGTTCAGAGCTGCATGAAGATGAAGTATCTTAATTTCCTCCCTCTTTCGTCTTGGGTGCCACAAAAGGAGGTGGCTGATAACAGCAAATTATTGTTATGATCAATGTGCTTGTGAACAGGTAAGGCAAGGCAAGTTGCACGCACACGAACACACAAAACCCAGCATGTGAAAGAACTTTGTTTATTTAATCTGTCCAGTATATAGTCATCTTGACACCCTGCTGCACTTTTTATTCTACAACAAAGAAAATCCCCTGTGTTGCAGAACAGAACACTGAACAACAAGAAGCAACACGTCGGCTAATAATATACTGGCAATCTTTTTATAACACTATACTGTATCAAAATTCATAAACAGAAGACGTATGATATGTGCATGGAGTCACAAACTAATAAGAATCAGATAAATGTTCCATAACTAGGAATGGTAGGATTGGTAAGCCACTGTCAAGGATCACTGAAATAAAGGCAGAATGCCTTTCCACAGTCAATATCCTATCCAAAAAATAGTTGGAAGTGAGTTGGAGAATGGTGGTTGCAGGGCCGGCCCTACGGCAAGGCTGGGTGGCGCAGGGCACCAGGGCACCGGGCTGCCAGGGGGGTGCTGCGCTGCTGTGCCTGCCAGACAGCCGCGCTGCGAAACGGGGTGGGGGGGCGCCGGAGGGATCTTCGCACCCGGGCGCCAGATATGCTTAAGACGGCCCTAGGTGGTTGTTAAATCCACATCTAGAAAGAGGCTGAGTCAGTTCCATTTCCAACATTCCTTTTATTAACAATCTCCAGAGTAGAACAGCACTCTGAAGAACCCCATAACCCCATATGGAGTGTGTGCCTGCCTAAGTTCAACTGACAGTCCCTGGCCAACTGCCAGAACTAGACCAACTGTCGGCTTCTGATTGGAGTGCTCACCTCCGCTTGGTGATTGGTCGGGTCACACCAGCCAGGAGGCGGACCCTGTGCAGAGGAAGAACAGCTCCGATATGACTAGGTACACAGCAGTGGTGCTATGGGCCACAACACTACAAACGTGAGATGATGGGTGCCCCAAACTTGGCAATAGGGTGCTCCGAGCACAGCAGCGGACAGAACAGTTCTTCCAGGATAATGAACTGTTTCAGTGATACATCTTCATCAGCTGGCAATAATATGAAATCAAAACCAGTACATTCAAATGCAGTCCAGTGAATGAAATTGTTGCGAGCCAAAAAATGGCTTATCTTCTGAGACAAGAGGAGTTCTGAAACTCAGAGACAAGAGGAGTTAGGAGTCCATTTTATTTATTGCAAAGCAATAAGTTTACGGTCGAATCTTTTCGCAAAACTGCAATCCCGCCCAACGTGGGGCAGATGAATTTATAACATTTCAGACAAAGGATTTTGATTTAACCAATCATATAAATAATTACATCATTGTATATTTAATATCGTTAACTCGTTTCATATTTAATATGCATGCACAATAAGCATCGCTAACTAAACTTTGATTCTCACCGTTATCTGTTACATATTGTTAGTTTGCATGCATGGGAACCTGTGTTACGTGTAGATGTAATAATTTATGTTATAGTTTATGAATTGCTTCTTTGTGATTGATGTATTAGCTGACCTTCTATCTCAGTAGGAATGGCTTCTTGCTGAATCATCAGTTTCTTTAAAGCAACAGGTTACCATAACTCTTCTAATATAAGCACATTCCAAGATTTATAAGGATTTACATTATCACCTTAATTGGGGCCCTACAAAATGATAGGGTCCCTCAGAACCTACAGTCTCAAAGTCCTCAACACTGCCTCCGAGACCAGCTCTGTCAGCTCAGCCAAGGAGACTGCTGGGCAGCGAGGTGGGCAGTAAACCAGCAGAATCCCTAATCTGTCCCAATTGCCCAGTGCCAGGAACACATATTCTAGATCAGTGGTTCCCAACCCCCCCCCTTTTTTTGGCCATGCCCCACCTAAGCATCTCTAAAATCCTGATGCCCCCCCATGACATATAATTCTTATTATTCAAAAAGTGAACTCCTATTCATGTGGAGGAAGCCTAAAAGGCCATTCACTGTTAATAACACATTCTCACATTGCACCTCTTAAAAATCAAATTGCCCCCCTGTTGGGAACCATGGCTCTAGTTCAGGCATCCCCAAACTGCAGCCCTCCAGATGTTTTGGCCTACAGCTCCCATGAACCCTAGCTAACAGGACCAGTGGTCGGGGAAGATGGGAATTGTAGTCCAAAACATCTGAAGGGCCGAAGTTTGGGGGTGCCTGCTCTAGATCCTCACCCAACTGGAGAGAGAGGCTGGAGAGAGCGATGAAATCAGTATAGACTACCACAAATCCCTCTGCATGACCCTCAGTCTGTCTTGATGATGCACCGAGTACCCAGGTGGACACAGTTGAGTGAGGCCAACTCTACCTGCTCACCCACCCAGGTCTCAGTCATGGCTGGATTTAGGTTTGATGAGGCCCTAAGCTACTGAAGGTAATGGGGCCATTTATATGTCCAGCTATCCTTTGTCAACAACAAATTGTCGCTGTTTTTTGTGTTGAATATATGCTATCTGGTAATTTGGGGACCTAATAAGTATCTAAAGTCAATTGCACATAACAAAATATGTTTTTTATCAAAGTAATTGATATAGAAATGAGCAAACCAGTGATATTTTAGGGAGCAGGCTAGCAGGTGTAATTCAGCTCCATTATTTACGTCATAGGAGCCTACACAACACACAAACACTTATGCTGTATGTAGGTTTTATTTTGTTTTATTTATTTTGGAAATGTACATCCAGGGTTTCTTTTCCTTTAATTTTTTTGGGGGCCCCAAGAGAGTGCGGCCCTAAACCATAGCTTGTTTAGCTTATACGTAAATCTGGCACTGGTCTCAGTGATACTGACCAGTTTGGCCTCCTCATCCATAACCAGATTGTGGATGAGAGAGGTCTTACTTGAAGCCAACCTACTGCAATCAGTAACAAATACTTCACAAGTTTCACCTGAGAAACAATTCATAAATTCACCTCAACTTCTGCCATACATGGACAATAGACTAATATTTATAAATAAAATGAATATTCTAAAAAATGTTACTGTCCTCAACATCAGTAATAATAATGGTTATTTTTTTCTAGGGAATGTGAATGAAACACCCAAATTTATATTTTGATATGTTTAATTGTAGTTTTTATTCAGTTCACTCCCCCCCCTTTCCCTTTTGTGTGTTATTGAGGCATATGTTATTGTTCAAATAAATAAAAATATTTTTTAAAAAAAACACTTCCACTGTACAGGAAACGAGGGTGGCAACTCTTGGACTTTGACGGAAATTGCTGCTCCTCGTTTTGTAGCTCCATGTAGAGAATTATTTTAAAATGGGCTTTATTTCTGTATGTGCAGTTTGACTCCTGATAAAACTGTGATGAGTTCTGTTTAATCCAATAAAATGTTGCTATTGCTTGCTGAAGGTGAACTCAGGCACTTTACAAGGTGTCCCTATACAATATTGTTACAGTTCACTTTCTGGATTGAATGGAAAGGAATGTTTGCCATGTTATATTTGTCCTCATCTAATCCTATATTCTCACCTGGCTTCAGTGAGCACAAGCAGGCTAGAAATACTTGCAGCTACCATTAGCTGGAAGAGCAAGGTTGCCAGGCTAGTTTCGGAAATGTGCCGTGACTTGGCATTTTTTGACTTTCAAAGCTTTATTTTTGGAAGCTAATCTGCATAATTAGCCATACTCTCTTTGCAATGGATCTTTTGTTTAAGGCATATGAACCACATCATGGCTGCTTTACAACAAAATCAAAGTAGGGAGCCAGATAAAGGTCCCCTTTCTTAAAGAAATACAGCCCTCAACTCCACACTTCCACGAAGACCAGAATTCATTTGTATATAGCGAATAAAGCCATAGTGGGAAATCTATTAAAATGTGTTTAATCATTCACGTCTTTGATTTAACATCTGTCTAAAACCGAACATCAAAATTGAATAATTTATCATGTAATTGCATAAAAGCCCAAGTAATATATGACATTAATTAAAAATTAATATAAAATTCATACGAAGAAAGTTTTCAGTAGGCACTGTTTGATTACCCCTTCTTTGGAATGGTTAAAATTACTTTCCATAGAGGAGCGTAGTACATTTAGAAGGAACTACTTTCTGATACATGCCAGACTTTATGCACTATCAGTGGCGTTTTCAGAAAGTTAATCTAGCATTTGCTGTATTAGAAGTCAGCCCCATAACTATTTTTTTGCCTTCAGCAACCGTGTGTCTTGTCATGACATCCATTAATGAAAACATTAACTATACAATATCCAGACATTTAGGGGCAATTCACATGTTGCAAACAGCTCTCTTGGGACTCTAGGGTGAAGGAAAGGTAATAAATTATAATAAATCAATAGGCTACATTAAATAGATTGATATTGACCATGTGGCCAGTGTAGAGTCTGTGCATGGTTTGCACTGGCAAGGGCACTACAAACAATTAATTGAACCCAATTCATTTTGCCATTTCCCGATGATTAGATGATTATCAGCTTGTAGTAACATAGAGGTGGGCTTTTTCACTAGTGATTAGTGCCATGGAATGCCACAGCTTTACAGTGTCATAAGTGCCTGCAAGGAACTTACATGCTGATGTTTATAATTAAGAAGCTAATTAAAGGAACTGGGGGGGGGGTGGAGATCAGCACAACAGGGATTCAGCTACATCAGGCATCCCCAAACTGTGGCCCTCCAGATGTTTTGGCCTACAACTCCCATGATCCCTAGCTAACAGGACCAGTGGTTGGGGAAGATGGGAATTGTAGTCCAAAACATCTGGAGGGCCGAAGTTTGGGGATGCCTGAGCTACATTCATAAAGATAAAGAGCTTTATATGTGTTATAACACTGTGACACCAGATGGCGCTGTGGAATCCCATCTTTCGCCAACAGGATTTCCCCATATGAAGTTCTCCATATGAGCATTCTTAACTGAATCGCTTCTTTGATGTGTCTAGATCAGGCATCCCCAAACTTCGGCCCTCCAGATGTTTTGGACTACAATTCCCATCTTCCCCGACCACTGGTCCTGTTGGCTAGGGATCATGGGAGTTGTAGGCCAAAACATCTGGAGGGCCGCAGTTTGGGGATGCCTGGTCTAGATCCAGCCCAGGAGGTGAAAGTGAGCAAAACTGCACACAAACTTCTGAAAGAGAGCAAATGCAGAAATTGATGTGCAGTTTTGCCTAATACACACATTTTTACATGCCATATTTCCACTAATATTTACATTTCCACTAATATATGCATCTTTATCCTAGTACAGTATGTGCATTTCTGTTCCCATTATCTGGCTGCAGAACTGCAATGCCAAACCTGGAGAAATGTGAATTTCAAAGAATGGCTGTGCTTGTTTGCATACTGTTTTGGGAAATGCAGATTTGATAGGTTCACCTTTAAATGCAAATTGAATTGATTCCCCCCCCCTTCCCTTGTGACATCTGATTTTTGTTCCAGAGTGTCCCTCCCCTCCAGTTTATGGGGGAGTGGAGGACAGCAGAGAATGAGGGTGGGTGAGCAAAAATCAAATGCCTCACCTTTCGGATGAAGACATGCTTTCTGCTAGCACAGAGCCACCATTGGATAGATCCCTTGATCATGAACTGAATTGCATTATCGTAATCCTTGCCATCACTCCATGCATATATAAATAAATAATCTCTGGCAGGAAATGCATTTGAGACTACTTTTGACTGGATCTTGAGACACGGCTTCAAGAGCAATATCGCTCTGATGCTTAATAAATTTAAAATAACAATTAATAACAATTATGGTTGTAAATGGTAGGAAAGAGGAGCCTAATTATCCAATTATCTGATTTGTACAGAGACTCAGGTAATTAGACAACTCAGTTCTAAAGTTTGCACCTGTAATTAATTATGTGTGTAAAAACGTTAACGATTTAATGCAATTCATGTAAGATTGCATTTATTTATTTATCACTGGAGCATGAATAATCTCAGCAAAGAAAACCTTCGTATCTCTACTCTGTTTTACAGCCCTATTATCTGAATTTATGCTATGTTCCCGTAGCAAGCATCTTCTGGTACACTTCATTGTTTAAAATACAACACATCTGGCATTCCAATTGTTCATTAACATTATGTTGATTGTTCTATACTAGTTGCATTTGCACTATGAATATTAAGTGCTTGGCAGTTTTGGGACTGCAAGGGATTTTAGCAAATCATAGCCACGAGAAGAAGAAACCCTGGATTTGTAACATCTGCCAAAATGCTCACTTTCAATCAGTCCTTTACTAAACTCTCTCACAGCAGGTGTATCCACTAGTGAGCATTTCCATGTGCCAGTGTCCTTAAGTATATTAGGAATGTGCAACATGGCTGTGCAGAACAATAATAAATTTGCAGAGGAAAATATCCTTTTAAATTATATACCCAAGACATGGAATTGAACAAAGGGACAATATGAATGGACTTGTTATATGAATGGACATTACACTCCCTTACTACAGCAAAAAGACAATTATTGATGAACTGGAAAAATAAAAAATACAGCTTCCATTAATGATTGGATTGAAGGTATGTACAAATGCGCTACACATGAACTAGTTGTGTATAAACATAGACTTGTCATGGACAAATTTAATGTACACAATACATTTTTGTTCTGTTTGGTTTTCTACATGGGTGCTATTTCTTGTTTCTTCTTTTTGTGTCTTACCTTACTCTGTACACTTGCAATTTTGTACTTTTTATTATTCAATAAAGAATATAAAATAAAAAAGGAATGTGCAAAGCTACCCTGGGAAATGCTACTAATCTCTTTTTTTTTTTAAGTTTTTAAATCTTTATTGAATGTTGCGATTAAAAGTACATATGAACAGTTTGCCCATACATCACATATAAAAAAAGCTAACAGATCATATATACAAGAATATATATCACAGAACATAAACTAAAACGCAGAAGATAATGAAAGAAAAGACGAAAATTAAGAAAAAAGAAAAGAAAAAAGGAGTAAAGAAGAAAAGAGAAAACAAAAAGAAAAGAAGTGAAGAAAATAGAGAATTCTACAAGAAAAAACATAATCTCATCAAAATTCACTTCAATTCCACTGCCAACCTTAAATATACAGATGACTTTTTTGAACACCGTTTCCAACACCCTTGAGCGGCAATTATGGGTTGCGAAAAATTCGATTCAATGTGCATTTAAAAATGAACCTACTTAATTCACACTTTCTGAAACAACATGCGGACTGAAAAACAGCCATCCTTCAAAATTTGCACTTCTCTTAATTTTGCAATGTGGTTTTTCAACCAAGCAATGTGTATGAAAATACAAATACATCGGGTAAACTGTGCATATAAATGCATATATTGGTGAAAACAACATATTAAAACGCCTTACATTAGGGAAATTGTTTTGCAAAAGTGCAATAGTCTAATATGTATATAAAAATATGTATATTAGAAGAAATTCACACTAGGACGCTGGTGAATTTTCCAAGATCCTTACCATCCAACATCCTGCAGAAGCAACTATGTGAGAGCATGACTCCCAAAACATCCATCTCTGGGGGCTGCATTCTTGTGGGAACCAGATAACTCATGCAAGAGTACAGCCCGCCCAAATATGCATCTTTTGGGGCCGCACTCTTGCAGGAGCCAAGACAGGACATCCCGGAATCCAATCAGAAGGCTTTTGTAATTCTGGGATGCTCAAATAGGAACAGATTATGGTTATGGTCTTAGGCTGAATCCTGTCATAGAACTCTATTTTAAAGCCTGCATTTCCCTCTGCCAGAATTAGGCAGTGCAGCAACAGCTTCACAGCTGAACGTGGCTTACATCTAATATAATCTTTGTTTTGTTTGTTGCTTAGTCATCTTAGTCGTGTTCACCTCTCTGTGACCCCATGAACCAGAGCATGGCTTGGAAACTCTCACTTGCTTCTCAAATTTTCTTCTTTTTTAGGTCCATGGAGTTTTCTTGGCAAAATACTGGAGTGGTTTGCCAGTTCCTTCTCCAGGTGGATCACATTTAGTCTAAACTCTTGGCTATGACCTGTCCGTCTTGGATGACCCTGCACGGCATAGCTCATAGCCCTTTCACCACGACAAGGCAGTGATCCATGAATCTTACACTAGCTTAACTGACACAGTCTCACTTTATGTCAGCTTCTGGTGACAGGATTCCTTCCTAATCTAGGTCCGTTAATATGAATTTTTTATTTACAGCATTTGTATCCAACTCATCTGCAGCTCAGTTAATAGAATCATGTAATTGTATAATTGGAAGGGAACATGAGGGTCATCTAGTCCAACCCTCTGCAATACAGGAACCTTTTTGCCCAACGTGGTGCTCGAACCCATGACCCTGAGATCATGAGTCTTATGCTCTACTGACTGAGCTAACCTGCAGGTCAATGCTGTCTGAACCAAGGCTGGTGTAAGACCCCCAAAAGGGGAGTTCCAGGAATATGGCAGTGGGAGACCCGGGGGTGGGGGGACTTAGGCAGGATCCAAAACCCATTCCGCTTGGTCACATGACCAGGCAACCTGGCATATAACAGTTTGAAGTCTTGTTTCCCCTCTGAGCTAGGCTGCATTCAGACCTCATTTTATTTGATCTTTCAGACAACATAAAAGCCATTGTTGGAAATCCAGTAGACTATAGTGGAAGTTTTAGTGCTCATTTCCTTGTCAATTACTTCCAGAAAGAATCCATTTGCAACCCCATTAACCCAGAAAATTGTGGGATTCAAGTGACACAATTTGTGGTGCTATACTAGCATACTATCCCTTTCCTGCCATTTTCAATGGTGAATCATGGGGAACATAAGCAGAATGTGCAGAAAGCGGGGAGAAAACAGCATGTCCAGTTATGTTTGGTGTTGTTGTGTCATGCCACTCCCACTGTTATGAATGAAATCTAATGTGACCTGCCGGAATATCCCAGTTAAAAAGCCACAGATCCATAATGCAGTGGGCACTGTACTATGAGAGCAATTCCAGAAACTGGGACAGAAGCACTACCATTATAAATCAGTAAAACTAATGCAATAAACCCTGTGTCTGAATGCCGTCATAACCACTCCATACTTATGCCATTACATTTCTTGTCACCTTGGCTGTTTGCTAGAATTCACCCTGACATAATATAGCTCCTGGGAACAAGATAGCAAAAGTTCATCATGACAAAGTATCATTAATAACAGCAGAATATGACTCAATCTTGATTCTTGATGGGGCTTGGTTGCAACTAACTTTTGTGAGGTTGCATCCCTGGAGCTTTGTGTTCTGTATTGGAAATGGGGCATTGCACACATGTTGTTTCTTGTTTTCTATGTTTGCATAATCAAAACTGTAATTTTGGCTGCAAACACAATTAAAATTCCAGATTCGTTTGCAGGAGCACGTGCTATTTGATTCTCTTTGTGGCAATTATATATTGTTTTAAGGTGTAGGGTTGTTTTCATTTTGAGATCTGATTAACCTCAGGGAAAAGCCAGATAGGAACCCCCTGCTTTATATTTAATTTAAATCAGGAATAAATGATTGCACTAAAGAGAGTAATGTCTTCATCTATTGAAGGAACCGTGTCGGAGTTCATTAAATGAGGGGTAACCCCCAAGCATATGCAATAAGTGATCTGTCACAGACACAAGACACAATTTATCTCTCTTCTCCAGTGAAAACACAACCACTGGGATGATATTTCAGTTTTGTTTCGATTGGTGCAAATCAACAGTCACTCTCGTGGAGTGAATATTAAATTCATTTGATGAATTTTTTAATCAAACATTGTCCCAGAGCGTAAATTCTAAAACAAGAGTTTCTGCAGCTCAGACCTTCCTTGAACTTATTGCTTATAACCTTGAAGCCCAATGTCGTAACTGCAGATGAGTTATGTGTCTTTGATTAGCATGGAAAAGAATTCTAAACATTATAACATCACCTTTTCTCAGGCTGAGGCCCAGTTTTGATGCTTTTTATGGTCCCAGGTTTTGATGCTTTTTATGGTCCCAGGTTTTTAGGGACCCAGGTGGCGCTGTGGTTAAACCACTGAGCCTAGGACTTGCTGATCAGAAGGTCGGTGGTTCGAATCCCTGTGACGGGGTGAGCTCCCGTTGCTTGGTCCCAGCTCCTGCCAACCTAGCAGTTCAAAAGCACGTCAAAATGCAAGTAGATAAATAGGTTTGCCAGAAGCGGCTTTGTCATGCTGGCCACATGACCTGGAAGCTATACGCCGGCTCCCTCGGCCAATAATGTGAGATGAGCGCGCAGCCCCAGAAGGTCGATGGCTCGAATCCCCGTGATGGGGTGAGCTCCCGTTGCTCAGTCCCGGCTCCTGCCAACCTAGCAGTTCGAAAGCACGCCAAAGTGCAAGTAGATAAATAGGAACTGCTACAGCGGGAAGGTAAATGGCATTTCCATGTGCTGCTCTGGTTTGCCAGAAGCGGCTTTGTCATGCTGGCCACATGACCTGGAAGCTATACGCCGGCTCCCTCGGCCAATAATGTGAGATGAGCGCGCAGCCCCAGAGTCAGTCACGACTGGACCTAATGTTCAGGGGTCCCTTTACGTTTATGGTCTCTGTGCAATTGCCTATATTATATTGGCAAGGATCAGATTTTGTACAAAACCAACCAATAAAGCACTGTTAGAATGGATCAAACAACCAAAATGGCCACACTTTAGTGACTGCATTAGGAAATTGTATTCTATCTTATATCTCAAGATGTGAGGACATTTATTAGGAAGTGAGTGTTATGGTGTGGGACGTGGGTGGCGCTGTGGGTTAAACCACAGAGCCTAGGGCTTGCCAACCAGAAGGTCGATGGCTCGAATCCCCGTGATGGGGTGAGCTCCCGTTGCTCAGTCCCGGCTCCTGCCAACCTAGCAGTTCGAAAGCACGCCAAAGTGCAAGTAGATAAATAGGAACTGCTACAGCGGGAAGGTAAATGGCATTTCCATGTGCTGCTCTGGTTTGCCAGAAGCGGCTTTGTCATGCTGGCCACATGACCTGGAAGCTATACGCCGGCTCCCTCGGCCAATAATGTGAGATGAGCGCGCAGCCCCAGAGTCAGTCACGACTGGACCTAATGGTCAGGGGTCCCTTTACGTTTATGGTCTCTGTGCAATTGCCTGGGGGAGCACATTATGTGGCTTGGACCAAGCTTAACACCCTGCTGGCATAATATAGGGTGTTGGTTGCATGCATAATTTTATTGATTAGCCTATGTACCTGGTAGTATATACTCATACCTTTCCTCTCATGCCTGCAACTCTAGAGATGGATCGATCACGTCTGTGGTTTTGAAGCAATATTGGGCTAAAACAGGCATGGATGAATCTGTCCATTTGCTTTTCCTTTCCTTTCCTCATTTTTCCAGTCTTCAATTTAGTTCTCCTCAGTTCCACAGCGGTATGAACTCTACATGAAAACCCATATGCATCTTTGTACAGAATTTTATTTAATATACACATTTTTGGGAACTTTCCCTCTTGGGTGAATGCTGAAGACACATCACTTTTTGACACCCAAGATGTGTGCTTTCAGAACTCATCCTATTCCTGTGACTGCAATTTGTTTTAACTATTTTTAGTTCCAAATTCTAAATTGTTCCAGCTTGCCCTGGGACCTGCTAGTGAAGGATGGACAACAGCAACAACAACAACAACATTTGATTTTGTTGTTATTATTTGAGAGAGGCATCACAAACATTGGAAAAATGCTGATTCCAAGGATAGTTGTGTTTTGGTTCACTTAATTGTTCAGGAAGTACAAATTAGGTGGGTTCACATTAAAATGCAAACTGAACAAATATTTATTGCCCATTCCCAAGTTAAAATCAACCAATGGCATTCACAGGTTTTGTTGCAGAAGCCCCAGTGTACATGTGCATCCCAATAGGCAAATCAAGAGGCAGAGACATAAACTAGGGTTGAACTGAGCCACTTTCATTTAGACCTTAAATTAAAATCAGCAGAGGAGGATGACTAAGGGGTGGGAACTAATTAAACTGGATAACTATAGCCATTGGGTGATCTGCCCTTTCCTAAGGAATTAGGGCACAGCTCCCTAGCCTGCCCTGATTCCTGAGTCACACCCTGAAGGTGAGAAGAGAGGCCTTGCCTCATTTTCCCCTTCTCCAGGGACCCCAGAACATCAGGTGGATGAGGGAGCTTAGACTCAAAGGAGGTCACATCTCACCCCCTGAACCACAGAGTGTGATACGTGAGCCTCAAGGCTGACCCATCTCCTGAAAGATGGCTAAATGGCGTCACCAGGAAAGAACAAACTAACCCCCCCCCCACCTAAACTGCCCAAAGTGACCAAATCAATAAGATTAGCCCATTTAAACAACAGACCATCCAGCACCCTGTCCCTCTATATAGAGTGAAATAGGCAAAAGACCCGGGACGAGGGTGGTGCTGTGGTGTAAACCACTGAGCCTTGGGCTTGCCGATTGGAAGGTCAGTGGTTCGAATCCCCATGATAGGGTGAGCTCCCGTTGTTTGGTCCCAGCTCCTGTCAACCTAGCTGTTCAAAAGCACACAGTGCAAGTAGAAAAATAGGTACCGCTCCGGCGGGAAGGTAAACAGCGTTTCCGTGTGCTGCTGTGGCTTCGCCAGAAGCAGCTTAGTCGTGCTGGCCACATGATCCGGAAAAACTGTCTGCAGACAAATGGCGGCTCCCTTGGTCAGGAAAGCGAGATGAGCGCCGCAACCCCAGAGTCGTTCATGACAGGAATTAACTGTCAGGGGTTCCTTTACCTAGTTTAGGTAAAGGTAAAGGGACCCCTGACCATTGGGTCCAGTCGTGACCGACTCTGGGATTGCGCGCTCATCTCGCATTATTGGCCGAGGGAGCCGGCGTATAGCTTCCAGGTCATGTGGCCAGCATGACAAAGCCACTTCTGGCGAATCAGAGCAGCACATGGAAACACTGTTTACCTTCCTGCCGGAGTGGTATCTATTTATCTACTTGCACTCTGACATGCTGTCGAACTGCTAGGTTGGCAGGAGCTGGGACCGAGCAACGGGCGCTCACCCCGTCACAGGGATTCAAACTGCTGACCTTCTGATCAGCAAGCCCTAGGCTCTGTGGTTTAACCCACAGCGCCACCTGGGTCCCCCTTCCTTTACCTTTACCTTTAGGCAAAAGACCATGTATTTTTTCCTTTTTTAATCAATTCACATTTTGGATCACAGATTGGTCCTTTACCTTTACCTTTAGGCAAAAGACCAATATGTGATCTGTCACAGTGGCCGGAGCAGGCTACTTCAGAGAAATGACGCTACGCAGCTCTGCATTTTATTACTTTATTGGTGCTGCGTATTTACAGTGCTGAAGTCATTGCTATTTACACGGAACGATGGGGTCATTATGTTGCAGAACCTCCGAATGGCTTTTGGCGCGTCTTTCCCCAACACAAAAGCCTTGGAAGACCCATCCTCTTTCCCCTCCTCTTTCTGCGTAATTCCAGAGTTGGGGGGATGGGTCCCCCCCCTTATTTGCCCCTTCCTGTCCCACCTGGGACCCTGGCTCCGCTACCTTGCCTGAGCCTCGGACACGACTTCCTGCTTCCTCACTGGAATCGGAGCTCCCTCTGCTTTCCCCTGTGCTCGGGGATGGGCTTGAACTCAGGAGGGGAGGGACTTCGCGATATCCCCTGTCCCTCACATCCACCCCCCTCCCAAGCTCTCCTTCTCCCCTCCCCAAGTCCCCTCCAGGTGTCGGTGACGACTCGAAGCCTAAGAACTCAGTACTTTCCGAACCCGTTGGTGTGAACACCTCCCCCCAGTCCTGCGAGCCCCCCCTTCCGCCTGGGAGGACTGGAATCCCAAAAAGTCCGTGGCGTCCGAGCTAGTGGGGGTAAAAATGTGCTGCCAATCGGCTTCTTCCTCTGACTGGGTGGATCTCGGTGACACCCATACCTCGTCTTCTGGTTCCTCAAACTCCGCTTCCCAGCGCCATGGTGAACTGCTCTCCCGTGCTTCCCCCTCCTCCCCCTCCCTTTCCATGTGCCAGGGCTTGGGTCTGTGGGGAAAGAGGGCGTGAAATTCTTCCACCAAGAATTCCTCCTGTATCTGAGTGGCTGGGACCCATTCATTCTGAGACGGTGGAGCGTCCTCCCATGCCATGAGGTACTCCAGGCCCCCCACCCCTCTCCGTGAATCAAGGATGGCCGTGGCCTCATTGAGTTGCTCCCTGCCTCCCCTCTCCCCCCCTCCCTCGGGGGTTTGTTCGCTGCCTCTGAGCCTGCTGCTTTCCCTGTACGGCGACAGCAGCGATCTATGAAACACTGGGTGCACCCTCATTTCCTCTGGCAGTGCCAGTCTGAAGGCCACTGGGTTGACCTGTTGCGTGACCGTGAAGGGGCCCAACCGTCTGGGCGCCAGCTTTTTGCACCTCCCTCTGATGGGAAGGCCCTCCGAGGACAACCAAACCTTGTCCCCCACCCTGATGACCTCCCCTTGTCGCCTGTGGCGATCTGCCCCCTTCTTGTACGCTTCCTTGGCTCTCTCCAAGTGTTCTCTGAGCTGCTGGTGCACCGTCTCCAGTTCCTCTGCCCAATCCTCAGCCTGCGGGCCCCCCTCCTCCTCCCCTCCTCCCTCTCTGGGAAAGATCGGAGGTCCCGCCCATAATTGGCCTTAAAGGGCGACACCCCTGTGGAGACGTGCACTGCATTATTGTAGGCAAATTCTGCCAGTGGCAGGCGATCCACCCAGTCTGTTTGCCTCTGGCTGACGTAGCATCTCAGGTACTGCTGCAGAATGGCGTTGACCCTCTCCGCCTGTCCATTGGTCTGCGGGTGTCTAGCCGTCGACAAGCTGACCTCCACCTGCAGGAGGTTCATGAGCCGCCGCCAGAACCTGGAAACAAATTGGCGGCCTCTATCCGAAATAACTCGTAAAGGTAATCCATGCAGTCTGAAGACGTGGTCAACAAACAGTTTGGCTGTCTCTTCTGCAGAGACCGCTCTGGCACACGGTATAAAGTGGCACATTTTGGACATAAGGTCCACCACCACCAACACTGCGGTCTTGCCTCTGGAAGAAGGCAGATCTGTGATGAAGTCCATGGACACCACTTCCCACGGTCTGTGTGGTGTGGCTAAGGGCTCCAGCAATCCTGCTGGCGCTGCTCTGACCACCTTTGCCCGCTGGCAGGTGTCACAGCCCCGTACATAGTCTCGAACATCTTCCCGCACCCCTGGCCACCAGAAGTGTCTCATGACCAGGTGAGCGGTTTTGTCCCTTCCAAAATGACCCGCCGTTGGGTTGTCGTGCAGCTGCTGGAGGACCTTACGTCTAAGCTGGGTGGTGGGCAGGTACAGTGCACCCTTGTAGAAAAGCAGCCCCCTGCGTTCTGCAAAGTCTTTTGCTTGCTCCCTCCCCCCTCTCAGTTCTCTGAAGATGCGGGTGGCAAATTCATCAGCTGCTGTCAGTGCTGTGAGTTCTGCCTCGCTCACCACTGCTGCTCCGCAGGACCATGCTGACGGGGGGAAAATGTGCCTGGGTGCCAGTGGCGCCTCCTCCTCCATGTACTCCGGTTTGCGGGAGAGGGCATCCGCCCTGACATTCTGCTCCCCCGGGATGTAGTGGATGGAGAAGTTGAAGTTCGAGAAGAACTCTGCCCACCGTATCTGCCGCTGGTTGAGCACCCTGGCAGTTCTCCAGAACTCCAGGTTCTTGTGGTCTGTGCACACCTGGATGGGGTGCTTGGCGCCCACCAGGAAGTGTCTCCAATGCTGGAACGCAGCGTGGATCGCAAGAAGTTCCCTATCAAACACCGTGTAGTTGCGCTCTGGCTGGGTCAGCTTCCTGGAGAAGAAGGCACAGGGTCTCCACTCTCTGTTGGCGTCCAGTTGCAACAAAATGGCGCCCACAGCTCTATCTGAAGCATCTGTCTCAACGCGTAGGGGCGCATCCTGTACCACGTGGAACAGGTTCTGGTCTGAGGCGAACACCCTCTTGAGGCTTTCAAACGCTGCTTGCGCCTCAGGTGTCCACCTGAACTTCTGCTTGCCTCTCAGGCAGTCAGTGATGGGAGCCGTAACGCGAGAGAAGTTCTTGATGAACTTCCTGTAGAAGTTGGCGAAGCCTAGTAGGCGTTGGGCATCTTTGTGCGTCCTGGGGCTGTGCCAGTCCAGGATGGCCTGCACCTTGTCCTTGTCCATCGCCAGCCCCTTGTCTGACAGCTTGTAGCCCAGGAAGTCCACCTCTTTGGTGTGAAACTTGCACTTCTCCAGCTTCACATACAGGTGGTTCTCCTTCAGGCGCTGCAACACCTCCCTGACATCTTTCACATGCTGCACTGGGTCATTGGAATAGATAAGGATGTCATCTAGGAAGACCAAGCAGTTCTTGAAGAGGAGGGACCCCAGGACGTGGTGCATGAAGGCCTGGAAGCATGCTGAGCCCCCTTGCAACCCGAAGGGCATCACCAGATATTCAAAAGAGCCCAGAGGCGTGAACATCGTGGTTTTCCATTCATCGCCTTCCCGGATCCTGATCAAGTTGTACGCCCCCCTCAGGTCTAGCTTGGTGAAAACCTTGCCCCTGCGCGCCGCTGTCAGGAGATCATCCACTCTGGGCATGGGGAAAGCCACTGGCTCTGTTACTGAATTCAGCCGTCTAAAATCCACCACAAGACGGCGCTGTTGCGTGTCTTTCTTGTCCACCCAGAAGACCGGGCTGCCCCCTGCTGCCTTGCTTTCTCTGATGAACCCCCGCTTGAGGTTCTTGTCGATGAAAGCGCGCAGATCTTCCAGTTCCTGATCTGACATGGCGTACAGCTTGGCTGGGGGTATAGTTGCCCCTGGCACCAGGTTGATCTGGCAGTCAAAAGGCCTGTGTGGGGGTAGGTGGTCGGATTCCGCTTCGCTGAAGACCTCCTGCAGGTCCCAGTACGGCTTGGGTATCGCCTCACCCCCTTTGACGTGCATGGTGGCCACCGTGGCTATCGGAGGCCCCTCCCCTGGTTGGTGCTGCATGCAGTGTTCTAGACAAAAGTCCGATCCAAACGTGATGCATCTCTGGTGCCAACTGATGGAGGGGTCGTGGCGCGCCAGCCAGCTCATGCCCAAGACGATGGGGGGGTCTGAGATGGTGGTGACGTTGAATGCCAGTGTCTCTGAGTGCCTTCCCACCGTCATTCTCATGGGGGGGGGTTTGATGAGTGATGGCCCCTCCCAGCAACTCTCTGCCGTCAATGGTGGCTACGTGCAGGGGAAAATCCAGCTGCAGAAGCTGGATCTGGTGCTCTTCTGCAAAGTTTCTCGAGAAGAAGTTGGCTGAGGCACCACTGTCAATTAGGGCGAGGACCGTCAGGGGATAGCCATTTGGGAGCGTTAGCGTCACTTCTAGAACCACTCCTGCTCTGGGAGGGGTGGGCTGGCTCTGCTCCTCGCTGCGCGGGTGGGTGGGCTGGGGCTGTTGTCTGCTGACTGCGCCTGGCTGCTGCCCCTTGTCTCCTGCAGCCAGGCTTTCTCGTTTCCCTGTTGTGGTGCTGCGTCAGTGGGGGAAGGTACAACCGTTCCCGCCTTTCCTTGCCACTCCCTGCGATGTGGGCAGTCTCTGACGAGATGCTGGGGGGAGTTGCAGAGAAAGCAATTCCCGCCCCTTCCCTCCTTGCGTCTTGGCGCCGCTGGGGTTTGAAAAGCCCCCCCGCGCGCGCTATCAATCTGCATGGGTTCCTGGTCCTGGCTGGCCCCAGGCGTGGCTTGAAAGGGTTGTTGGGGGAGTGGCTTCTCCTGCGACCGTGGGAACCAAGCCCGCTTTGCGCGCGTTGCTTGCTTGTCGCTCCACCGGGATTCCTGTCTCACCCCCACCGCCAGAGCCGCTTTGCTCAGCTGATCCATATTACTGGGCTTTGGACCTCTCGAGAGCTCATCCTTCACCTCCTCATGCAAGCCCAAGTAGAACGCCGCTTGCATTGGGGCTGACTCAAGTTCCCACCCCAGTCTGTGCACCAGCATGGTGAATTTCGCCCAATATTCGCGAACTGTCATTTTTCCTTGGCGTAAATTATGAAGTTCCTCCTTAGTCTGGTCCATATGACTATCGGACGAATACATAGTTTGCAAAGCTTCTAGAAATAGTTTGACATTTTTCATGCAAGGATTCTTTGTTGCGATTAACGGTCTTAGCCACTCCCTGGCTGCCCCGGTAAGGTGCTCCACAATAAACGCTACCCTGTGCTCATCATCAGGGAAGTCAGCATGGTGCAGCTCAAGAGCATACACAATCTCAGTCTCAAAGCCCTGATATTCCCTCGGGTCTCCATTGAACTTGCTTACTAGGGTCCCGGCTCTCCTTCCTGGCAGCACTTGGACTTGGGGGGCCCCTCCTGCCTTGTTTTTCTCTGCATCCAGCTTGTTTTGGAGGTCTACCGCCACCGCCCTTAATTGCTGCTCTCTTTCCTGAAGCGCTCTCACCTGTTCCGCAAGTTGTAGCCGGTCGTCCTGGACCTTCTTGGTTTCTTCTTTAGCTGCCTTTAGTTCCCCCTGCGCCTGCTGCGCCAGCTGCTGCAGGTCTTGCTGGGCTTTCTCCGCGATCTGCCGCCATTTCTCCGCCTCTGACACACTCATCCCGGCAACTCCAAAGTAGCCCCCAAAAAAGATTCGGAGGTTGCTGTCACAGTGGCCGGAGCAGGCTACTTCAGAGAAACGACGCTACGCAGCTCTGCATTTTATTACTTTATTGGTGCTGCGTATTTACAGTGCTGAAGTCATTGCTATTTACACGGAACGATGGGGTCATTATGTTGCAGAACCTCCGAATGGCTTTTGGCGCGTCTTTCCCCAACACATAAGCCTTGGAAGACCCATCCTCTTTCCCCTCCTCTTTCTGCGTAATTCCGGAGTTGGGGGGATGGGTCTCCCCCCCTTATTTGCCCCTTCCTGTCCCACCTGGGACCCTGGCTCCGCTACCTTGCCTGAGCCTCGGACACGACTTCCTGCTTCCTCACTGGAATCAGAGCTCCCTCTGCTTTCCCCTGTGCTCGGGGATGGGCTTGAACTCAGGAGGGGAGGGACTTCGCGATATCCCCTGTCCCTCACATGATCCAAAATGTGAATTGGTTAAAAAAGGAAAAATACATGGCCCTCTTGTGATGACCCCAAAACACAATGGGAGATAGTGAGGCAGATTGTCCCTTAAATAGGGATCTGGCCCTGTCCCCCTCCTCAAAACACCTTAGGAAAGTGCCAATCAGCACAATGGATTTTCCCATGTTGCCTCTCTGGCCCCAACAACCCTCAAAGACCCCCTTCCCTCTCAGCACCATCTGAACTGTTTGGCAAAGCATTCTAAGAATTAAATAATTGGATATATGTATATATTTAATCCTGTGACTTAAGTGTTCAGTGCCAATTCCTCAACTTGGTTCTGCTAACCAAAATGTGGGTAATAAACAGTGTTAGTTTTTTTTGGTTTTTGTTTGTTTCTTCAGCCAGACAAATGTGATTGCTTTTTTCAAAGAATTGCAAAATTAGTGATGATGGCAGTGCATTACATGTAACACATATTTGCAATTAATTCCGTAAAGTGGTTGATACAGCATGCTATAATAACCACACATCCAATATTAATTTAAATTGGTTTAGATATGAAAACTGTCATTTGGAATGAATGCTGCTGAAGAACTGCGGGCTGGGGAGAGAGTGGTGAGCTACTGAATTGGGAGGACTCTGCTCTGGCTTATTGCCAAAATTGTTAGATCAAGTTATAATTAATTTATCCGTTAATGACCAAGATTTTCCAGACCTTATTAAAATGTGGAGAATTAGAACCACCAATCATTGTGTAAGAAAAACAGAAAAATACAGACCAAAAATAGGGGCAATCAGTATAATGATGTGATCATAATTTTTTGTGTTTGGTTCCAGACAAAGTTAGTCAATGTGGAAAGTTAGTCAGAGCTAATTTTAGTTCTGTTCATTTCAATGGGAGCTATATTCCAGTGGATTAAATGGAGAAAATGGAGAGGTCAGTTAGCTATTTCTGAGTGGATCATAGGGCACAAGCATGGTGTCCATGTGCCCATGGAGTTGTTGTTGTTGTTTGTTTGTTTATTTATTAATTAAATTTGCATACCACCCTTCATCAGAAGACCACACGGAGGTTCGCAACATAAAAATAAAAAATGAGAACACAAAATACATAATAAAACAAAAACAGAACAATAACCTCCCTCCCATTTAAAAGGCTACAGAATGTTAATCAGACCAAGGCCTGGATGAAGATAAACATATTTGCCTGGTGCCTAAAGATAGAATCATAGAATCATAGAATCATAGAGTTGGAAGAGACCACAAGGGCCATCCAGTCCAACCCCCTGCCAAGCAGGAAACACCATCAAAGCATTCCTGACAGATGGCTGTCAAGCCTCTGCTTAAAGACCTCCAAAGAAGGAGACTCCACCACACTCCTTGGCAGCAAATTCCACTGCCGAAAAGCTCTTACTGTCAGGAAGTTCTTCCTAATGTTTAGGTGGAATTTTCTTTCTTGTAGTTTGAATCCGTTGCTCCGTGTCCGCTTCTCTGGAGCAGCAGAAAACAACCTTTCTCCCTCCTCTATATGACATCATTTTATATATTTGAACATGGCTATCATATCACCCCTTAACCTTCTCTTCTCCAGGCTAAACATACCCAGCTCCCTAAGCCGTTCCTCATAAGGCATCGTTTCCAGGCCTTTGACCATTTTGGTTGCCCTCTTCTGGACACGTTCCAGCTTGTCAGTATCCTTCTTGAACTGTGGTGCCCAGAACTGGACACAGTACTCCAGGTGAGGTCTGACCAGAGCAGAATACAGTGGTACTATTACTTCCCTTGATCTAGATGCTATACTCCTATTGATGCAGCCCAGAATTGCATTGGCTTTTTTAGCTGCTGCATCACACTGCTGACTCATGTCAAGTTTGTGGTCTACCAAGACTCCTAGATCCTTTTCACATGTACTGCTCTCAAGCCAGGTGTCTCCCATCCTGTATTTGTGCCTTTCATTTTTTTTTGCCCAAGTGTAGTACTTTACATTTCTCCTTGTTAAAATTCATCTTGTTTGCTTTGGCCCAGTTGTCTAATCTGTTAAGGTCATTCTGAAGTGTGATCCTGTCCTCTGGGGTGTTAGCCACCCCTCCCAATTTGGTGTCATCTGCAAACTTGCTCAGGATGCCCTCAAGCCCATCATCCAAGTCATTGATAAAGATGTTGAACAAGACTGGGCCCAAGACAGAACCCTGTGGCACCCCACTAGTCACTACTCTCCAGGATGAGGAGGAGCCATTGATGAGCACCCTTTGGGTTCGGTCAGTAAGCCAGTTACAAATCCACTGAATGGTAGCATTGTCTAGCCCACATTTTACCAGCTTCTTTACAAGAATATCAGGGGGCACCTTGTCAAAGGCGTTGCTGAAATCAAGATAGGCTACATCCACAGCGTTCCCTTCATCTACCAGGCTTGTAATTCTGTCAAAAAATGAGATCAGATTAGTCTGACATGACTTATTTTTCAGGAACCCATGCTGACTTTTAGTGATCACAGAGTTTCTTTCTAGGTGCTCACAGACTGTTTGCTTAATGATCTGCTCTAGAATCTTTCTTGGTATTGATGTCAGGCTGACTGGGCGGTAATTGTTTGGGTCCTCTCTTTTCCCCTTTTTGAAAATAGGGACAACATTTGCCCTCCTCCAGTCTGCTGGAACTTCGCCTGTTCTCCAGGAATTTTCAAAGATTATTGCCAGTGGTTCTGAAATCACCTCTGCCAGTTCTTTTAATACTCTTGGATATAGTTCATCTGGCCCTGGAGACTTGAATACATCTAAACTAGCCAAGTATTCTTGTACTACCTCCTTACTTATTCTGGGCTGTGTTTCCCCTGCTGAATCATCTGCTCCATATTCTTCAGGTCGGGCGTTGTTTTCTTTCTTGGAGAAGACTGAGGCAAAGAAGGCATTGAGGAGTTCTGCCCTTTCTCTGTCCCCCGTTTGCATTTCACCATCTTCTCCTCTGAGTGACCCCACTGTTTCCTTGTTTTTCCTTTTGCTACGGACATACCCATAAAAGCCCTTTTTGTTGCTTTTAACCTCTCTAGCGAGCCTGAGTTCATTCTGTGCTTTAGCTTTTCTGACTTTGTCTCTACACGTGCTGGCTATATGTTTGAATTCCTCTCTGGAGATTTCCCCCCTTTTCCATTTTTTGTACATATCCCTTTTAAATCTTAACTCAGTCAAAAGTTCTTTAGATAGCCAGATATGTAATGAAAGTGCCAGGCAAGCCTCCCTGGGGAGATAATTCCACAAATTTGGAATCACTGCAAAAAAAGAAGGCATATTTTTGTGTTGCCACCCTCCAGACCTCTCGTGGAGGGGACACAAAAGAAGGGCCTCAGATGATGATTGCAGATGAAGTATTGTGGTCCTGAGCCATTTAAGGCTTTATAAGTCAAAAACAGGACTTAGAATTGGGCTCAGAAACTAATTGGCAGATAGTGAAGTCGGGCTAGGACCGGTCTTGCCGCAGTGAAAAACCTGGCACAGTGAAAAACCTGGCTACCGAATTTATGCACCAGATAAAGTTTCTGAACCATCTTCAGAGTTTTTGTTACATAGCCTATAATGCCTCTTTTTATTTTTTAGGGATGTGATTTAAATATTTTTTTCTGCTTTTCCCCCTTTCTGTTACTAACTTCTGGTCTTAAAAATATGGCATTCAGTTTTTAAAGAATCAATGATTAGTATTATTATTAAAGGAAAAGAAAATGGTAGAAAAGAAAATGGTCCTCTTTGTCCCATTCTTTTATGAACACAAACCGTTTCAGACAATATTGCGAGCTCTTCCATGTGTCAGCTATGTGATGACTGGAAATGGGCCCACACCTGGACCTGCCTCCAGTATCATGTACAGAGCCGGATTTAGGTTTGATGAGGCCCTAAGCTACTGAAGGTAAGGGGACCCTTTATATGTCCAGCTGTCCTTTGTCAACAACAAATTGTCAGTGGGTTTGTGTGTGTGTGTGTGTGTTGAATATATGCTATATGGTAATTTATGGACCTAATAGGTATCTAAAGCCATTTCCACATAACAAAATATGTATTTTATCAAAGTAATTGTTGAACTGAAATACAATTAAGAAGAAGCATGGTATATTTAATAGTGAAATGATTATTAAGCTCTAACTGTATGTAGGTTTTATTTTATTTGTTTTTAATCTTATATTCTGGAAATGTAAATAATAATAATAATAATAATAATAATAATAATAATAATAATAATAATTTATTATTTATACCCCGCCCATCTGGCTGGGTTTCCCCAGCCACTCTGGGCGGCTTCCAACAGAAAAATGAAATAAAATAATCTATTAAACATTAAAAGCCTCCCTAAACAGGGCTGCCTTCAGATGTCTTCTAAAAATCTGGTAGCTGTTTTTCTTTTTGACATCTGATGGGAGGGCGTTCCACAGGGCAGGCACCACCACCGAGAAGGCCTTCTGCCTGGTTCCCTGCAACTTGGCTTCTCGCAACGAGGGAACCGCCAGAAGGCCCTCGGTACTGGACCTCAGTGTCCGGGCAGAACAATGGGGCTGAAGACGCTCCTTCAGGTATACTGGACCGAGGCCATTTAGAGCTTTAAAGGTCAGCACCAACACTTTGAACTGTGCTCGGAAACGTACTGGGAGCCAATGTAGATCTTTCAAGACCGGTGTTATGTAGTCTTGGCGGCCGCTCCCAGTCACCAGTCTAGCTGCCACATTCTGGATTAGTTGTAGTTGCCGGGTCACCTTCAAAGGTAGCCCCACGTAGAGCGCATTGCAGTAGTCCAAGCGGGAGATAACCAGAGCATGCACCACTCTGGCGAGACAGTCCGCGGGCAGGTAGGGACTCAGCCTGCGTACCAGATGGAGCCGATAAACAGCTGCCCTGGACACAGAATTGACCTGCGCCTCCATGGACTGCTGTGAGTCCAGAATGGTTCCCAGGCTGCGCACCTGGTCCTTCAGGGGCACAGTTACCCCATTCAGGACCAGGGAGTCCTCCACACCTGCCCGCCTCCTGTCTCCCACGAACAGTACTTCTGTCTTGTCAGGATTCAACCTCAACCTGTTAGCCGCCATCCATCCTCCAACCACCTCCAAGCACTCACACAGAACTTTCACTGCCTTCACTGGTTCTGATTTGAAAGAGAGGTAGAGCTGGGTATCATCCGCATACTGATGAACACCCAGCCCAAACCCCCTGATCTCTCCTAGCGGCTGCATGTAGATGTTAAAACGCATGGGGGAGAGGTGTTTTTTTTTCCTTTATTTTTTGGGGGGCCCCAAGAGAGTGGGGACCTAAGCTATAGCTTATTTAGCTTATACGTAAATCTGGCACTGATCATGTACACCACCAGCCCCCCCCCTTGGATGTTCATGTATTGTTATCTTTTCCGATTTCAATTGGAGACTCACACGGCGGGAAATTTCTCCATTAAAAAATCCTTACACAGAGAAAACTGGCATATCAGGGAGGGAAAGTGAGGTTAGAATCCTCCCTTTCATGAAGATTTCAGTGAGCTAGGAAGTGGTGCAGCCCAGATACTGGTTGACCCTCCCATTCATGCATGCATGAATTATTTCTTTACATGTGTAGATTCTTTTTGATCAGTGTACAATTCTAGTATAGGGCCACTTGGTTTGATGTGCCAGTTTTTGACTGCATTTACTTTGAACGTTAGAACAAGGTTCAGATCAAATGCAAAGGATCAGATAAGCCAACCTATCCACTCTAGTGCTTTGGGTATAATTCATTTAGCTACACCTAACGCATTATTCCCACATGGTTACAAATAACAACCCGACAAAAATATTTGCTGGCTGGAGTGCAACAGAATGATAAGGTTGGATAATTGTGGGCATCAGAATGGTTGGTAGGCAGGAATGGATAGGAATGGGTGTCATTGCATAACAATCAATGAAATCTCCCTTGACATGCAGAACACAGAACCTGAAGATGTGAACTTTAATATTTACTGTCAAGAAACATGATAGCTATATGTACAAAGGTCCAAATTTCTTTGTCAATCATTCTCTTAGTCAGCAGTATTCTGTTTCCCAGCCTAGCTAGGAATCTGCTTTTGACTTTGGCATTATCATTCCATACATATTTTATAATTTCTCTGAAAGGCTGAATAGGGATGCCAGTAAATAAATAAAATAAATATATGTTTGACATTTTCAAATCCATACCAGACAGGTAGAAGGATTAAATAATGGGGGGGGGGCGGCAAAGGACAATACTTTTCTCACCCTTTTCAAATTGACTTGTGGGCTCCCACACAGAATTTATTTCCAAATTCCAAGTTAAGCCTTTCAAATGAGCAGATATAATTGAATTGCTGTTCAGCAAAATGTGCAAGACTCAATGCCCCTTAAGCGTTAGTGTAGTGTGCCCTTAAGCAGCAGCTAGACTGGTGACTGGGAGCAGCCGCCGAGACCACATAACACCGGTCTTGAAAGATCTACATTGGCTCCCAGTACGTTTCCGAGCACAATTCAAAGTGTTGGTGCTGACCTTTAAAGCCCTAAATGGCCTCGGTCCAGTATACCTGAAGGAGCGTCTCCACCTCCATCGTTCTGCCCGGACACTGAGGTCCAGTGCCGAGGGCCTTCTGGCGGTTCCCTCGCTGCGAGAAGCCAAGTTGCAGGGAACCAGGCAGAGGGCTTTTTCGGTAGTGGCACCCGCCCTGTGGAATGCCCTCCCACCAGGTGTCAAAAAGAAAAATAACTACCAGATTTTTTAGAAGACATCTGAAGGCAGCCCTGTTTAGGGAAGCTTTTAATCTTTAAGAAATTAGTGTATTCTAATATTTCTGCTGGAAGCTGCCCAGAGTGGCTGGGGAAAAAATTATTATTATTATTATCATGGGAGTCATGTCATTTTCCCTATCTGTGGCATTCACTGAAGCAAGAATTCCCCAAATTGTACTGCTAAGAACATAAGGAAAGCCTGCTGGATCAGGCCAATGGCCCATCTAGTCTAGCATCCTGTTCTCACGGTGGCAAATCAGATGCCCATGGGAAACCCCAAAACAGAATTTGAGCACAAGAGCCCCTCCTGTGGCTTCCAGCAAGCATTATTCAGGGGGTGGTCCCCTTGAGTTGGGTCGATGGGTTTGGACACAGTTCTGCTTGCATTCTGTTTTGCAATACTAGATTGGTACATGGAGGAGAGGAAGAAATTTCAGGCTGTTGCTTTTGCCACCAGCTAGAAATTATGCATATCAGTTTGATGTTTCCAAGTGTTAGCTCGGTCTGTTCTCATGTTCTCTCTGTATGCATGATGATGTAAGGAAAGAAGGAGATGCTTTTAAAAAGAAAGGGTTTAAATTACCATTTCCCCCATTTAGTTGATATTAAAAACAAAACAATACTATTTTGCAATCTTCAGGCAACACTTTTGGATGTTTTCTGCTGTCTTAAAACACAGAGCACCTGGAGTGTCTTATTGTTTGAACAATTATTTTAACCAATGCTATAAAAAAGGAAGAAATTGACTATCCAAGCCAAACTAGCAAATGCTTTGCTGTTTTCTAATCTCACAGGTATGTGGGGAAGCTCTCTTCTGTGCTTAAAGAAAAAAAAATCCATGTAAATGTAATTACTTAATAAACTCCTTTAGCAATAAGGTATCAAAGTTCAAAGTGTCAATACTAAAAACACACATTTTAAAACACATTTCTTAAACAGGGCTTATAGGCCACAGAAATACTTCCCTCTGTTTTCAGTGCTAATGCTCTTCCTACTATCACTACATCCTCCCTTTACTGTATGTAATCTACCATGCACTTTTCCCCCTTCTGGAAGCAACGATTTCCAGTCGCTTCTGTTATTTATCACAATGGGATGCAATTATGTCGATACATATACAGAAATTAGGCATTGCTTAATTCCACTTTTCCTCTCTTCTTATAAGCTGCTTTTCTGTAAGTATATGAGAAACTCATGGGTCTGTAATCTGATTTGTTACATTTGCTCAGATGATTTTTTAAAATTTATGCTTCTGATATCAATAGCCAAGCAACACCTACTGGTAGTTAGAAAGGAAGCAGGCTTGGTGGTCTTTTGAAAAAAAATGGCCTATGGCAAACTGAATTCAAGTATGTGGTAGCTATTTTGCATTCAGTAAAATAATTTAACTAATTTATCTAATTAATTTATATCCTACACCTGATCCAAAAAGCCCTGGGTAAACATTCAGAGGAAGCAATTAAAACATCTAAAAATGTTATGCAAATTTTGCTGATGGAGATTTAAAGAATGGACTGTGCCTGGAAATCATCATCATCAACAACAACAACAACAAATAGTTTTATTATTTGTATCCTACCCATCTAACTAGCCCACCCCAGCCATTCTGGGTGGCTTCCAGCATATACAAAAACATAATAAAACATTAAACATTACAAACATCCATATACAGGCCTGCTGATACCTTCTAAAGCAGCCATGGCCAAACTTGGCCCTCCAGATGTTTTGGGATTACAACTCACATCATCCCTAGCTAACAGGCCCAGTGGTCAGGGATGATGGGAATTGTAGTCCCAAAACATCTGGAGGGCCAGGTTTGGCCATGCCTGTTCTAAAGGTTGTATAGTTATTGGGAGATCTGATGGGAGGGTGTTTGACAGGGTGGGAGTCACTACAGAGAAGGCCCTCTTCTGTCTGATTCCCTGTAACCTCACTTAATGCAGCGAAGGAGCCACCAGAAGGCTCTCGGAGCTGGACCTCAGTGTCCGGACTGAACGACAGGGGTGGAGATGCTCCTTCAGGTATACAGGGCTGAGGCCATTTAGGGCTTTAAAGATCAGCACCAATACTTTGTGCTTGGAATTTATGAGACCAACACAGTTTGCCTCATCTATAGCCTTCATTCTAGCTAATTTTGCTGTAGCATTGTCAATAGCTGAAGATCAGCCTATTCACATATTATATGAATGAAATTTTCCCTGATAGTATTTCAGTCTGCCTCGGTATCAGTTCTTAATTGTTGTTGTGGTGGTGGTTTTCTTTCATTAAAACTCTGTGTGTGTGTACACGGACACACACTGTTTGTTTGTTTGTTTCTGGGGTGGGGTGGGGGTTTTTTTGCTAACCAAACCTGTTGAATTTTGGAAGCCTGATATGTTTAAGAGAAGAAAAGCCTGCTGCGCTAGTGAATGGGTCTTTGCGAAAAAGAGGCTAGAATGGTCGCTGAGAGATTGTTACACCTGTCGCCTTGTCAGAGTTATGGAGGATCAGCGAGACCAACCAACTGGTTACATGTCATTGGTAAGGAAAGGAACTGGGGGTCTCTATTCGCAAGAGTGGCCATTAGGGACCCTGTGAATGCCAAAAAGGCACGGCGGAGTGAAGCAATCAGAGTGTAACAGGTGCCATCACATTATGTAGTTTGACAGGATGACATTTGAATTGCACAATTACTTTTTGATATCTGACAGCATTGGTTTCAGGAAAGAAAAAGAAATGTTATGGGGAAAAAGTCACTACAGAAGAACTGATGGGAATGCAATTCTGGACCTGTGCCAAAAGGATTTTAAAAATAAAAAATTGTACCTGATTTTTGCTCATCCTACCTTTCCAATATGAATGTCAGCCAAGTTATATTATTCCCTCTTCCTCTTATTATATTTTGAAGAGATTTCTTAATGGAGGCATTTTGATTCTTTCTTTGATCATAGAATGGTCATGTAGAATAGTTCATCTATTCTTTTATCAAATATCATATATATTTTAGATTGGCAAGGATCAGATTTTGTACAAAACCAACCAACAAAGCACTGTTAGAATGGATCAAACAACCAAAATGGCCACACTTTAGTGACTGCATTAGGAAATTGTATTCTATCTTATATCTCAAGATGTGAGGACATTTATTAGGAAGTGAGTGTTATGGTGTGGGACGTGGGTGGCGCTGTGGGTTAAACCACAGAGCCTAGGGCTTGCCAACCAGAAGGCCGATGGCTCGAATCCCCGTGATGGGGTGAGCTCCCGTTGCTCAGTCCCGGCTCCTGCCAACCTAGCAGTTCGAAAGCACGCCAAAGTGCAAGTAGATAAATAGGGACCGCTACAACGGGAAGGTAAACGGCGTTTCCATGGGCTGCTCTGGTTCGCAAGAAGCGGCTTTGTCATGCTGGCCACATGATCTGGAAGCTGTATGCCAGCACCTCAGCCAGTAAAGCGAGATGAGCACCACAACCCCAGAGTCGGTCGTGACTGGACCTAATGGTCAGGGGTCCCTTTACTTCTACCTTTAAATGTTATTGTAATCAATGGAAATTACTGACAAGTAATATTTTTCGCCTCAAAGCCTCTGGCTCACAACTAAGTTTTAAAACTTTCTGCATCAGCAAATATGTTTCATACAAATTAGCCTAACCAAAATGTCTCACAGTATAATAATGTCCTTGCAATCCCAGTGTATTTTCCATTACAAAAGCCAGATCTCCTGCTATGGATGTTTTTAATTGATGGGAGCAGATTAGCAAATATTTGATCCTAAGAATATTTGTGTCCTCACAAGAAAACTCACCAAGAGCATTAGCTTCACTCATTCATCAATTCATTTTACATTTGCTAATTCATACAATGGACCTAGGATAGCACAGTTGGTAGAGCATGAGGCTCATAATCTCAGGGTTGTGGGTTCAAGCCCCACGTTTGGCAGAAGATTCCTGCATTGCAGGGGGTGGACTAGAGGACCCTCGTGATTCCTTCCAGCTCTACAACTCTATGATTCTACGATTTTAAATACTTGAGCAGTTTGCATGGGACTCCCTGTAGTCTACCATCTAGATCAAGCATCCCCAAACTTTGGCCCTCCAGATGTTTTGGCCTACAATTCCCATGATTCCTAGCTAACAGGACCAGTGCTTGGGGAAGATGGGAATTGTAGCCCAAAACATCTGGAGGGCCGAAGTTTGGGGATGCCTGATCTAGATAGATTTACATGGTCTGCACCCTCTCACCATCTATAATGCTACAACACTGGGAGCTTCAACCTGCTAAACATCTTCCAGGACAATAACGCCCATCTACATCACAAAGAACTCATAACCCACTTACTCTCAGCAACCAGAAGCATCATAACCAGACACTGGAAAGACCTGTCAGGAGTAAGCATGGACCAATGGTACCAGACGGTATGGGAAACAGCCCTACTAGAAAAACTAACCAATAAGTTGAAACTGACACGGGGACAAACTGAAGAAGACAGCTTCACCCCAATATGGTTCCCCTTCATCACATACACAGCCCAACAAGACAACGACAGAAACCCACCAACAGCATACAAATCAATTTGGATAACCTGACCCAGAACACCCACCCACCCCACTCACATAAAACAGACCACCACAGCCAACCACAAAATAAAACTATATCCTAGGCCAACCACAACAACTCTCACCACCAAAGGAAAACAAATACACAACAAGGAACCTATGCAAGCATTGCTGACAACCCCCCACAGAAACATTGCCACACACCCCCACCCCCTTCCCTTATCTACCACTCTCCCCCTTTTCCTCCCCAATGTCTCAACAATTGAAACTGATCTGTAAAAATGTTATGAGAGACATTGTACACATCTTTGTAAACTGAGAAAACCTTCAATTAAAAAAAAAACAAAAACTATTTGCTGGAATTAAGTGAAATCATTTGTCACTTGTACTGGAAACAATATATCCCACCTTCATATCCTAACTTGTATTTTGTAAGGACAACAGGAATAGAAAAGCTTATCCTGTCACTTCAGCATCACTCTGAAATGTTTCCTTGGGTCTGGAGACCCAATTATGGTGTTTTCACAGTTCAGTGCCATGAAGCTACGAAACTTGCATTTCTTCAGTAAAAAAGAAAGACAAAAGAGTAGCTCAATTCAGATTATAGTTTTCACTTTTCTACAAACAACGGGAGAGCAAGTGTGTGTCTACACTCATTGCTTCCTTCACACAACTGTCTGAGGCCACCAGGTTCAAGTCTATCCATAAGGCAGACAAACATGTACACCTGGGATCCTTCTCCATAATTTGATAGATCATGAGGATGACTGTGGTCACTGGGTGCTAGTGCACAAAGGCTCTCTTCACATGCTTATGACCATTTTTAGGATCATAAGAATCTGCCTCCTCCTCAGCTAGACCTTTGGTTCATCCAGCTCAGTACTGTCCATATTGACTTGCAACCTCTCCATGGTTCTGCAAGGGTTCCTCTCCCAAACCTACCAGAAGATGCCAGCAATTGAATGCTGGCTCCCTGCTGTAGCACAAAAGAGGGAGAGTGGGAAGCTTTGCAAAGCCCACCTGTCAGGATTTATGAACTTCCTCTCACACCAAGAGACGGCAGGCTGGCGGTTTATTTACTCCTGGAATTTATTAGCATCTACACAGGAGTTTCAGTTCCGAGCACACAGCTCAGTCTTCCACACCAGAGGAGTCAGTTGAGTCCACTAAAGGGTGTGCTTGTTGCCAACAGGATATGCTCCATCGGCTGCCCCACCTCCTGCTGGTCCACTGGCAACCCTACCTCTCCTCCTGGAATGCGGAGATTCAGGAGCAGCTTGGCCATTTTGCCCCTCCTCCCCTGAGAATGTGTCTGAGACCTGTGAGTTCTCCTCTGCCTGCCTCACAGTGTCTTGGGAATTTACAATATGCAATCTGGAATGGGAGGGGCTCACCTCACTCTCCTTATGGGAAGAAAGCAAGCCTCTGTCTCTTTCTACCTGCCATCCCCCTTCGTCTTCGGAGCCCTCACTGTTGCTCTGGGAAGGAGCGTTCCTGACACCACCCTACACTGATCCAGCCTTTGCCTTTCCAGTCCACTCAGCAGGACAAAGGAAAGAAAGATTTGTGATGTGCGAAGGAAGGGTTGCGTGCTTGGATTAATCTACGAGGGGAAGTTTGCAAGTTTGGAGCAATCTGGGAAGGGAGGGTGTGGATTCACGGGGATCTGGGAGGGGCTTGGACAGGCTGGGAGGGAAGATGGAGTAGGTTTGAGGGGAAGGGGTTGGGTGAGCTGTGAGGGAAATGGAAGGCATGGGGGTTGAAGGAGCTGTGAGGGAATGGGCTTGAAAGCTGAAGGTGCCATGTGGGGATAAGGATTGGCAAGTGGAGGGAGCAGGAGCAACCAGTGTGTGTGTGTTTGTGTGTGTGTGTGTGTGTGTGTGTGTGTGTGTGTGTGTGTGTGCCTTCATAAGTCTGGTAACAATTATTGGCATAATATGTGCTATCTGACATATGATTAGGTTTGGCATGCAGGCATCTAAATTAGTAGCCACATGGAAATGATGTGGGAAACATTTCTCATGCCAAAATACAAAATGAGACTTTGGTCACATATGATGTACATTATACAGCAGGGATGGGGAACAGGATCTGACCAGCTTGCTAGATAAACTCCCTACCTTCAGTTGGTCCAGTTTGACAGGTGGGGCCACCCACCTGTCCATTATATGATGTAACAATGGACCATTTCCTCCTGTGTAGATACTCATCTGAGCCCTACCATATGCAGAGTTTGCAGGGTTGCTGGACTCACACGGAGACATCTTTTTTCATGAACTAGTGCACCCGTGTGAGTATATACTTTTGTTGCAATTGCAGTGATGTAAGTATAACTTTTATGAGCTACCATCCTTCTGGGATTCAGAGCACTGTGTACAGAACAACCACATTGAGGCTATTGTTCACACGGGTGTCACATTCCTCTGGGAACTCTTGAAATGTTTCATGGGAACTTTGATGATCCAGGGCTGCATCCTTGAATATTCAGGGTAATGTGTTCAAAAGTTTGACAGGGTACTAACAAAAAGTAGTATGTGCACTGGGAACCATTGGCTGGATAATTTTTTAATGGAGACAACGAAGTATTGGACACTGGTTGACAGCTCTGTAAATTAAACAAGACTGACAGGAGACAGTATTTCTGAATTTTCAAAGGCAGGTGCCCTTTGAAAATTACAAGGAGAATGTGCTATCAGAGAGTAGTCTATCCTTTCCTTTCTGAGGCAGGTGTGAAATTAATCGGATGGGTCTCAAGGAAATCTAATAAAGATGAAAGATATCCAACTATTGCCTTGTTATAATTGCTACAGTGTTATAATAACTGGTGGCTTAAATTAGCCTCAAAAGGAATGAGTAAATGTAAAATCAACTCATGACAATGGGAATTTCTAAAGAAAGAAAAGGATTGTGCCTTAGAACAGGGAGTCATAAAATGAGAGGCAGCCCTTAATTTAATCCTATGAGGCATTTAGGATCTGGTGCAAGATTTTCTGTCAAATCGCTTGGAAACAGTGACAACAACTTTTATCTAATTTAACAGATATTAATGGAACAAAAAGCCCATTACTGTCAACAGACATGGTGTGAATGTTCATTGAGACTAACAGTACAATCCTAACCATGTCTATTCAGATATAAGTCATATTGAATGGAGCTTAGTCCTGGGTAACTGTGGTTAGGACTGAGCCTTACCTGTGTGCATTTAGGATTGCAACAACAATAAATTGCTCAACAAACTAAAAAATAAAATAATATAACATTTCTCTCTCTTTCTGTATCTCCTTATATTGGTTACCAATAAAGAGTCTGAATTTGGAAATGTTATATATTTAACTCAAGTGATCAATAATTTTATATTTGACTTCTTTTGAGAAATGTCAACTCTGGTGATTGACTCTATAATTTAATTCTAAAATTTCAACTTTTCTGCTTTCTGTTTGATATAACTCTTCAAGCATACTCCCTGGTTTGGCTATGTGCATCTCTCTTTTACCTTTTGCAGGGAAGACTGGTCCATAAATATCCATTTATGTGTTGCCTGATTTCATCAACGTTTTACATCCCAGATCTGGAATTTGTACAATAATATTAAACACAAAAAAGAAATAAATGAGTGCTTTTTAGCATGTGGAGAAGACTACATGGTCATGCATTTGTTTCTCTGCTTAGCACTAGAGAATGTGATATGAGTCCCAGCTGTAATAGAATTGCCTCTAAGTATGTGCAGTGCAGGACATCTCTCTCTCTCTCTCTCTCTCTCTCTCTCTCTCTCACACACACACACACACACACACACACACACCACGACTTGTTATGGAATGTGAATGAATGGACAAAAAGAGCAAGTATCCTGAATTTTAATAACATCATCATTGTTAAAAGACACCATTGGGAAAAGGCATCATTGTAACAGAGGGAATCTGGTAGATGTAAAATGAGTGCAGTTCTACTTCATGTCACTAGTTGTCACTAGTGATAATAGAGCTATTATATAAGAGCATTGTTCAATGGCTACTAGCCAAGACAGCTATGCTCTGCCGCCACAGTCAGAAACAGTAATGCTTCTGAATTTCAGTTGCTAGAAGCCACAGGAGGGGAGAGTGAACTTATGCTCATGTCCTGCTTGTCAATTTCCCACAGGCAACTGGTTCACCACTGTAAAAACAGGGCACTGGATGAGATGAGCTATTGACTTGATCCAGCAGGCACCTCCCCCTCCCTCCCTCCCTCCCTCCCTCCTCCTCCTCCTCCTCCTCCTCCTCCTCCTCCTCCTCCTCCTCCTCCTCCTCCTTCTTCTTCTTCTTCTTCTTCTTCTTCTTCTTCTTCTTCTTCTTCTTCTTCTTCTTCTTCTTCTTCTTCCCATCCTATGTAAAGCCAGATCTGCCACCTCCTTGACAGCACCCTCCCCCAATGCTGCCTCCACAATGCATAGCTGTCAAGTCTCCCGTTTTTCGCGGGAAACCCCCAGATTTAAATCCATTTCCCGCTGGTCTCCCGAATTGAAAAATATCCCATAAATCCCCCAGATTTGCAGCTCCTGCCAGCATGTTCTGCCCATGTCCTGGCTCCCGGCTGGCTGCTCACTCACTTGGTTTCGGAAATTGCCTCTGTGCATGCCTGAGCATGCGCAGAAGCGATTTCTGGTGCCCAGACATGTGGACACAGGCAGCCCGGCATCGGAAATCGCTTCTGTGCATGTCTGGACATGCGCAGAACCAATTTCCGGTGCCGCTCTGCCCATGTCTGGGCACCGGAAATTGGGCAGAGCCGGCACCGGAAGTCACTTCTGTGCATGTCTGGACATGCGCAGAAGCGACTTCCGTTGTTGTGCCACCGCTGATCTCTAATTTTCCCTTATATTCCTATCCAGAAGTTTACGCCTATGCCACAATGGCCTCTTGGTGAACAGGAGGCACTGTTGGTCTCCTCCCACCCCCTGTGTCCAATGTCCCTCATATTGTTTCTGATGTACATCTCCATGCCCCTCTTCTTACCTTGTGGGGAGGGACATGCCATTTAGTGGTTTGCCTCAGATGCCGAAAGGTCTTAGACTGACCCTGGGTCTCACACTACTCAGTATAAACTACGGTTACCCTGCATACCGGGGTAAAGGACAACTGGGTCTGGTCCTATCGTTAGGTAGAGTGAGGAAGACATGTTGGGAAGCCGACTATGGGCGTCATGAAAAAGCACCACATTCCTAGCTATCTAATTTATTAAGCTTTTATGTCTGAAGAGAGACACTTATGAGAATCTCTCGGGTGCCAAAATAACTTGATCACCTTTCAGTGCAAAGCAACTTGGTTGTGTGCGTGGTGAAAAAGATTTGCTGCTTTACCTTAGGCAGCAAAATGCCTTGGGCCAGTCCTGAGCAAAACAATCAGAAATAACTAGCCAGAAATAATGAACAGGATGAAACTACCACCTGCTTTTTCCCTTCTTAGGAAGATTAGTGTCCCACTTGGTTGTCTAAACAGCATGATCGACATGATGATATAATATAATTCTTATTTCAGGAGGTTGCAAAGTGGAAGGTCACTTAATGCTTTAGACAACAACTTCTAATGAAATAGAGGCCAAAACCATGCCAGCTCTTTCATCATTAACTCTGCAGTCGATTTTGTAAAACTTCTCATAGCTGTAAATCCCTTATCTACAATAAGAGTTGGTGACAGATCTGACAACACCCCCATATTTTGAAGCTGAGGGATACACTTTAAATACCAACTGAAATTTTAAGATTTCCTTGGTCACAGCTTCCTTATGGCAAAATAAGTAAGAATGGATCACGTGCTGCCCTTTAATCCACTTCCAACCCCCTCCCCCTCTGAAAAAAATAGACGAAGCCAGTTTCATGGTGTGGCTTCATACCCCAAATGTCTTCCAAAATAGTTTTAAAAAAACATGACATGGGATTGTGTGAAGCATATATAAAGGGCTTCTAAAATTATTATTATTTATTCAACTTTTACCTCATCTTTCCTCCCAATGGAGCCAAGGGCAGCAAATGCATGAATAACAATAGCATTAAAATATTCTAAAAACACTCAAAAGCATTCTAGAACTATAAGTAAGTGTTTACAACATGAGGATATTCGGGTCCAGAGTTTATATATCTACACCTTTCAAGCCTAAGGCTACTTAAAACCAGGGGTAATCAGAGAAACCACACTTGAAAACAGGGTGTTATATGGGGCTATGGAGCTTCCATATACTGTGCTATTTTCCTTTCCATATGTAGTAGTATTATATTGTATAATAAAATATAGGCTTTTGATGGACTGTGGTGATGTCATTTACTGTTCATTGTGCTGTCGAAGCTTTTTGTGGCTGTTTGTGCAAGAGTCCTTGCTTAATAGCTTATGCGATATTTGGGTTCTCTTCCTACTCTGTGGTTCTGTTATATTCTATTATTTATGTTGAATGTTGGATACATCCCACAGGTGTGAGAATCACACGTTTGGACCAGAGTGGTTCATTGGAGTGATTGACAAAGGCACAAACATCACTTGATTTTTCTCTTCGGTTCAGGAACAAAAAGTAGCTTCTTCTTCTTCTTCTTCTTCTTCTTCTTCTTCTTCTTCTTCTTCTTCTTCTTCCTCCTCCTCCTCCTCCTCCTCCTCCTCCTCCTCCTCCTCCGAAGCATTACATTGTGTGGCAAATTATACAGAGGTTCATTCAACCTGCATTCTCGGTGTGGCAGTTTAGATATTGAAAGTAGTAACAAAGTCTAGTCTATCTATATTAGTGGAAAGTGTGCATAAAAACAAAAACATTAGTGAAAATAACATGGAAAGAGAGAGCTTGCAAACATGTGAACATTAATCAAAACAGCATATAATTCTGCACTACAATGCTGAGAAACGCTCCTTAGGAATTTATTTTTTTAGAAAGAAAATTGCAGATTGCTGCGAAATTTGGAAAACTGAATATAAGCCAGGGAAAAAGAGAGCGAAATGAAGAACTAGAACTGATAGAATCTTCCATGCCTAAGTCAGAATCTGTTCCTTGTTAAAACTAACATCCTTGGAGCCTATGGCTAAAATATCATTTTTCCTTTATTATGTTGATAATGTTTTTAAAAGACAGTATTTCATCAGACAGCTGAAAGAAAAATCTGCTAATGAACTAAATTTAACTTCTTCTTTTTTTACAAAAAAGTCAGTTATGATTTTTGCCATTGTTGTAACTGATTTTTTTAAAACTCCCTGCCAATAGCGAGCATACCAAAAATAAATAACAGTACTGGAATATATTTCTAAATTAACCGCTCATGCTAACACCCAGACAGATGCTCTTCTAATTAATCAGCTTTCTACCTACCCATCCCAAAAAGCACTTTAAACAAGCAAGTTAAATCACAATTAGGCCATCTGAAGACATTGACTATAAATAATTCCTCCCAATTAATCTCCCTTTTAAAGTGTAACACAATGTGGTGTAAGTAAAAACAGTTTGATGAGCTAACAAGGAACAGCCATTTCTCAGTCTCTGGCACTTTAATAGACTTGCTTCATTATGAATAAATCACAAGGAAAGTTTTTTGTACTTTTTTTTTTCAGAGCAGGTTCCAAGAAGCAGTTGCCTAATCTTGGATGTGAGCAGCACTAAGATCTAGCAACAGACAAAACAGCTGGGACTCAAAAAATGTATTTTGGCAAATATATTTGCATTTTGGAAACTCAAAACAAGCACTGCCAATTGCCTTTAAATCCCGGCCGCTCTGCCCCACTCCTAAAAAAAGAAATAAACAGTTCCAATTGTCTATTTCACGTAGATAGCTTAAGTCCTTTTCAGCTATCTGTCTGAACATGCTAGGGCTTAAGTTGGGGGAGGAACAGGGAAGCACAAGCAAAGGCCCCTGCAGTTGAACATACTTAAAAGCTTCTCCACAATCTGGAATCCTGCCTTATCTCTTGTTGTTTAGTTATTCATTTCAGCAGTTTTTATACTGCTTCATCACAGTCGCATATCCCTCAACTATCCCGGGAAAACCAGGGCATCCCATTTTTTTCTTGCGAGAGCACAACAGCCATTTTGGGAGATGCAATCTCACCCTGAAGAAAGCACTTTTGGGAGGGTTGTGAACTTGCTCAGTGCCCCAAAACATTATTTTTTGGAGTCGTGCTGTCTGTGAGAGTTCAGTTGCGCTCACTACCAGGTAGGGATGGGGAAGAAACTTGATTCAGATTGCATTTAAAAGTGGACTTACCAAATTTGCCTGTAGTATTTTAATTATACACTAGTGCCAATTGTCGTTTAGACATTGTTTCATTGGAAGGTGATGCAGAAGAGACCTGGCCCTCAAACTGGAAAACGCTGCCCACTCCTGCTCCAAAGACTGATATCTGAGAAACAGACCATGTGAACTGGCCTAATTTCATGTGCTTTAAAAAATGGAAAAGGCCATAGCTCTGAGGTTGAACACTTTGGCATTGCAGAAGGTCTAAGGATCTATCCCCAGCATCTCCCAGCTGGGAGAAACTCCTGTCTGAAATACTAGAGGGCTACTGCTAGTCAGATTGTGTACATACTTAAGGCACCTTGAAAGCATATTCTTTCTCTCAGTGAATTCTGGGCATTGTAGTTTAACTACCCCCCACAGTCACAATTCCCAGCAACCCTTGGTAAACCACAGTGCCCAGAATTCTCAGAGGGACAGAATGCGGTTTTGAATATGCTTTAAATGTATACTGTGCACACACCCTCAGGATAGACAATGCTGAGCCAAATGGACCAATGGTATGGATTCCTACATCCCAAAGATACATAGATCCCTCTTCCATATAAGTGTAAGGTGTGTAAGGCATAGCTGCCAAGTCTCCCGTTTTCCCCGGGAAAACCCCTTTTTTACTTACCTTTTCCCGGTGGTCCCCCGTATCACTTCGACTCCCATTTTTTCCGTTATTTTCTCCTGCCGGTGGCCATTTTTTTTCTTTCCGATTTGCCCTTCTATGGGCACAAAAAATGGCCGCCGCCAGCTTCAAAAGTCGCATCCACGCATGTCCGGAAGTGCATAGACGTAACTTCCGGTGTTGGTGGCGGCCATTTTTGGTGCCCATAGATGGGCGGAGAGACACCGGAAGTTGCGTCAGCGCACTTCCTGACATGCGTACAAGCGACTTTCGAAGCCAGCGGTGGCCATTTTGGGTGCCCATAGAAGGGCAAAGCGACACCGGAAGTTACATCGACGCAACTTCCGGTGTCAAATGGCTGCCGGTCCTGGATTCTGCAGTCCGGAACTTGGAAGGTAAGGTGTAAGGTGATGCTCTTTTTTGTTCTTCTAATTGCTAATATCCTGACCATTTGATTTCCTCTTGGAGCTTCTTTTTCCACTGCATCACTTATTGAGGAGGCAAAGGACATGCCTTTCTGAGAGTTGTGCCATTTTAATGGATGTCAGAAGAAGAAGAAGAAAGAGCAGTAGCTGGTTCTTCCTGTGCTTAGGAATCTCCTCCCCCACCTACATCTTGTTTCTTCTCCCATGCAGTTCAAAAAAGTTCAAAGAGAGGACTGACAAAAATTTGAGTTATTTTAAAATGTATTCTACCTACTCAGTCCCTGCCCCTGTGGTTTCCACAGAGTGCTTTTAATAATGGGATGCATGAAGGCACATCTTCATGCATGGTCCAATCCAATCACCCATCTTATGCAATCTAGTAAACGATATAAAGAAATAAAATTGAGCAGAAGCTTAAATGTGAAGTGTTGATTTCTTTTTCTTTTTAAAATTATCTGAAAAGTCAACTTTCAGTTCCTTTAGACTTTGTGGTCCTCTGATGTATTGGTTTGTTTTGCCATGTAAATATCATACATGGGGGGAGGGGAACTACTACTCTAGGTTCCCAGTTTGTAGGTCACTGTTGGTTATCTGGAGGGAGGTGGAAAGGGGGCAGGTATATCAGTGTTGTGCAAATGCATCAGCAGAGTCAATCTGGCTTGTCTGCTGGTGTCTTAGCACCGCACCAGGCTCCCCACTTCCTTATCCCTCACTCTCCCCTGCCCCACCAATAAGCAATAACAACCGACCTGCAGGGAAGCTAGCATGGTGGCCACACTTCACATGGTGAGCCAATTCTGCCTGTCTCACTTCCAAACTGATAGGCACTCTTCCACCAATGTTCAGAGGGGATGGCAGTGTTGATCTGGCGCAAACCTACGAAAGGGGTTTTCCTCCATTGTATTGATATTTAAATGAATGAAGCAGCCCTCAGGGAGAAGGAATTTAAACCCCGTTACTTTGTAGCAGCAGCAGAGCTTAAAGACAAAAGCAAATTGAATCACTAAAAAGTACAGTAACAGGTCTCATAAAAAAGAGCACAGCACTATGATAGCTTAGAAATTATGTTTTTGGAACGCAGTGGTTATGTTTGTTGTTGTGAGTTGGCAGGAACAAATGTAATTAGTTGTCAAGAAATTGCTGTCATTTTGCTTCCGCAATGACATGCTTGAAGACTTCTACAGTCTGGAGACAGTAAAGGGGATCTTTTAGAGACATTATTCAGCTAATCTGTCAAAATTAGATAACTTGAAAGCTTTAACAACACACACGCATGCATAGAGAAAGTGACTCAGTGAAGAAGTTGACTATATCCCTGCTCAGCCTGCAACACAAACTTCAGGAGTGCTTAGATCTAATGAAGTCAGGGATGGAGAAGAAATTTGATTCAATTCACATTCAATTTGCACTTTCAGAAACAATATGTGAACCTTAAAAAAGCAATCCTTCAAAATTGACATTTCTCTGAATTTTGCAATACACTTCTCCTAGCCACGTTATGTACACAAAAATCCATATATTGAGGCAAAAGAATGCACATGTCAGTAAAAATAAGCATGCATTATATTAGGGGAGATTGCTCTATGGTCTTAACCCCTTCATGTGTTAATCAGATTTAAGCATGTTGGTTATATGAGACATATTATCCCAGTCTTAACACTCACGAGGGTCTGTAGGGAAAGATATGGTCTTTTGGGTATTTGGGGCCTAAGTCATTTAGGACTTTAAGCACTAGTCCAAACAACCTGAGTTGGGCCCAGAAACAAATTGGTACCTGATGTAAGTATTTTCTCCAGCAAAATCTGAAGTGGAGCCACAGCAATTGACTCATAAAAAGCAAATACACTCCAAAATTACATAGGATAGATAAACACTAATGTTACTAGTGGAGCTGTTGTTAATTTATGATACATTTCAGAGGGTGCTGCATTTCATATGTTATTGGTTAAACCAACGGTGGTCTTGCAGAGCTACAGAGCAGTGCTTTTTATCTTGGCCACTTTTGTACCCAAGCCCCTCCTCTCCCTCCTCCACTCAGAAAATAATTGACATCTATTCAATGTAGATTTTTCCAAGGTTGAAGCAAACACCTAGCTTTTCTTTGCTGCTTTCTAGAAAGGGTTTAAGAAAAAAACACACTTTTTCTTTCTTTCTAGAAATATAACCGTTATGTCAACATTGGTATTACAGTTGCTATTTCAGGGATTAAAGAGGGAGGGGAAGAAAAAGAAATGCCACTGGCAAAATTGTGATATTCTGGGAAGAGATGTTTATTTATTTATTTATTTGCTCTCAAATCTAAAAGATGTCAGCTTGACCCTTTTTTTTCCCAGGCAGAGGAATAAATGCACACGCTTCCATTTCTCTCTCTCTCTCTTTGGTTGAGAGAAAAATATAATAATACACTAAGGAGGGAAATTGCTATTTGACAGCCACTTTGGCCTTTGATCTATTATTCTTTTTACAGTGGATCAGCACAAAGCTACTTAGTGCAGGTCGTCCTATAAATCTCATAGTCTAGGAGAATGCACTGCATTCACAATAAAACAAGGAAGCTGCCCCAAAGTAGGCCTTTTGGTGCATTCATGTGGGAATCTCTCCCTCCCTCCCTCCCTCCCTCCTTTCCTCCCCCTTCAAACCATTCAAGATAGGGGTGAATGAAACCCTTTAGACCAGGAATGAGGTATACCCGTGGCCCTCTAGAGGTTGTTGTTCTCCAATTCCCATCAGCCCCAGCCAGCATAGCCAATGGTCGGGAATTACGGGAGGTGGTCATCCAACAACATCTGAAGTTGCTACATGTTCCCTATCTCTGCTCCAGAGAAATATTGCTAAACTTACTGAAAATATATTGCCTGGTCTTGAAATTTCTCAGAAATCTCACCTATCACGAAATATCCAGAATAACTTCAATTTTTATGTAAGATGCATCTAAAATTTGTGGCGACAGTTTAGGCATGTGCTGAATCAGATCCCCACCCTAAAATGGGTTGAGTTTTAACAAACCCTTTTGGATTTTCCCTCAAACTTCCTCAGACATCACATTTTGATTTGAAGTTTCTTTAATATCCTGGACCTGGACCAGGAAAGAGAAACACTTTGCTTTGGGGCCACAGACTAAAGAAAACCCAATAGAGTTCCTTCAAAATTGGTGCCATACGCTCTTTGTGAATGGTACTCATTAACAACTGGGCTCCAATTTTCTGAGCCAGTTGACAATTGCAAATATTTTTTCCAAAGACATAGCACAGCTATAACCAAGCCAATCTGGTAGCTACCAGAAGACGTCCAGGCCAGCCTCCACAAACAATGGTGATCATTCATGAAAGTTCATGAAAGACATTCTTAGCAACAGGTGGTACTTACACAAAAGGAAGAAAATTAAAATACTCATTTTACAAGAACACAAACTCCTTGCCTGTGCATGTTGCATTAGTGGCCAACCTTGAGGTCTCAAATTTCAGTGGCACCCTGTGTGATGCCAAAATTTGGTGCCCCCTACCCTTGCCTCTCACCTTCCATTCTACATAATAGTTCCAGATCCCATGTGGAGTCCCCAAGGCTCCATGCCCACTACGACTGAACTAGATGTGATCCCCTAAACCCACCTCTGCTTGCTGCCATATCCTGGAGTCATATTTGTTTCTTTCCACATCTGGTAGTAGTGGTGGTTGCAGTGGCTTGTGTGATCACAAATCACGGCTGGATATACCACAATTGATGGCCTAGGTCAACAGGCCACAAAATAAAGTCAAGGCTTTTGGCTGTTCATTTCATAAGAGACATTTTTACAAAGCATTTTTTCTCATTGTGAGCGCTGCTGGTGAAGATATACTGAGGCTATCAAGATATATAACCCTCCTGAACGGAGCAATATATTTGCACTGGCTAGCCTCGCCATTTCAATCATGTTGGAGCTGAGCTCAGTTCTGAAGCAAATACAGGGCCTCTGTTTTACGTGAGAATCTTTCCCCCTCCTGCCAAACGTAAAAGGCAGAAGTATCAAATTGGACAGCGCCAATCGTTTTCTGCAGGAGAAGCAGGGGGAACATATGCCCGAACCAGTGGCTGGTACAGCCAAAGTTGACCACAGTGTTCAAAAGTGCCAAGACTGTGTGCATTCCTGCCAAAATATGAATTGTTCTCCTGCATCATATTCACTAAGTCCCCATCTGCACTACACGTTGAAAGCACTATCATACCTCTTCAAACAGTCACGACTTCTTCCAAAGAATTCTGGGAACGGTAATGCTGAGAGTTGTTAGGACCCGACCCCCTATTCCCCTCACAGAGCTACAATTGTCAGAGGGGTTTAGCAATCAATCCCTCTTCCCAGGAAACTCTGGGAAATGTTGTTCTCTGAGGGGAATACGGGCGTCTCCTGCACAGCTTTTGTGTATCTAAGCCAGAGGTGGGAAACTTGTGGTACTTCAGATGTTGCCTTTCCCATTTTCCTGGAAAGTCATGAAAAGGAGTTTTGCCTTCATGAATTGTATTGCTTGCTTTTATCAAGCTCTCATAGGCCTCTGCCAACCCAAGGAAGAAGTGTTTCCTTCAACAATATTTAGCATTCAAATAACCTCCATCATATTTGGATGCCTTTGGATCCAAGTATGAATGCAAATGCTTTTGTTTCCCGCTTTCTTACATACATAACAAAAGGTGACAGTAAACACAGTAATGGGAAATACAGAAGGAATTCCCTTGTGTTATACCTGAAAGAAATGCAAACACCTTACTTATCAGTCTCGTGGGGTCTTGAATGGATGAGCCAATACAGGCACAATGAATCAAAGCAGAAATAAAAAAAAGCCCTCTCCTTCTCAAGGAAAATAAAATATTATTAATAAGGCAAGGTGCATTTTCAAGAATGGAGTCCCATACTGTAGTCAAAGTTTAGGGTCAATTTGGAAAGAGGAAGAATAATCCCTTCTTTGTTGGATAATCAACTATGACACCTAAGCAAAATCCAGACTGTCCATGTTTAGCTCACTGCAAGCTTTCAGAGATGTTAGAAATGTTCAGCACATGGTTTTCATCAGATTGTATATCATCGCCAGACTGAATGCTGGACAAATGCTACAAAATCTTCTACTATATTGAATTGAAAAAGCAGTGCTTCAGGTATGTAATGTTAGACCCTGGGTTTAATTTTAGATGACAGTGTGGATTGTTCCACTCATTTCAAAATTTGATGAACGAGCCCTGCTGTGTTGGGGAGCCATCCTGCTCCTTCTGCTGAGTGGAGCCACAGGCATTTGTACCTTGATGATACAACTTCTTAAAGTTTACGTAGGCTCCAAACACCCAACTAAGGGACAGCCTCTGCATCTCTGCATGTAAGCTCCAAACACTCCTACCCACCCCTTGCATCTCTGCATGATGTAGATGGAGTGCCAATCAGACACGAGTAATTCTCCCATATCTCCCACTCAGATGTGATTGCATCATTCAATTAATCCCACTGTGGAGAGACAGCAGAATTACCCATCTGCAGATGAGGGTGTTGACTGCATCTCTGCATGAATTCAGTGACTCTTGCTTCTTTCTGACCAACAGTCAGACAAGAAACTGCCGTATGTTATGTTAGCAGGACAGAATATTTGTTCATTTAGAATAGGGCAATGTACTCCGGTGGTGATTCTCCTGGCAGAGACCTTTGCAATTGCTTTCTAGCTAATCCTTTTGAGTGGAGATGCCAGGGACACCCTGTAAGCAAATAATGCACTCTTGCCACTGAGCTATGCTCCCTCCCAGGTCAAGGAGGCAGGCATAGTACAGCACATGGGCAGGGAATTATTTCAAACCTTGAAAGTAAACCTTTTGACCTGGACCACATCCACACCTAAGGTTTAAAGCAGTATTATACCTCTTTAACAGCCATGTTTTCCTCCCAAAAATCAAGGGAATGGAAGTTCAGGATGCTGAGAGCTGAAAATAGACTCCCATTCCTCCCGCAGATCTACAGTTCCCAGAGTGGTTAAACAACCAATCCATCTTCCCAGAGAATTCTGGAAATTGTAGCTCTGCAAAGGGAATAGAGGTCTCTTAAAAACTCTTAGCTCCCTTAACAAACTGCAGCTCTCAGGATGCTTTGAAGGAAGCCATGACTGTTAAAGCTCTATAATAGGGCTTCACATGCATGATGTGGATATGGCCCTGTTAAAGAGTGAAGCATGCCTTCCATTTTGATTTGGAAAAGGGAAAGGACCTCCGAACAATTAAGTCCAGTCAAATTCAACTATGGGTGCCACACTCATCTCCATGTCTCCCGTTTTTCATGGGAAACCCCCGGATTTAAATCCGTTTCCCGCTGGTCTCCTGAGTTGAAAAATATCCTGTAAATCCCCCGGATTTGCAGCTCCTGGCAGCGCCGGCGGCCATGTCCCGGCTCCTGGCTGGCTGCTCGATCACTTGGCTTTGGTTAAACTGTACCATACTTAATTTAAAAAATAAGACATCCCCTGAAAATAAGCCACCGTGTGTTTTTTTGTGGAAAAATAAATATAAGACGGTGTCTTATTGTTGGAGAAACACGATATTGATTATAAGAAGTTCAAGAAACACATGATTGTAGCTTTGACTTTTTTATTCCAAAGTTCCCAGTGTCAAAGATACAAGCCACTGCTTAGTCAGAGTGTCTTGCTGAAAATGAATCAATGGGTGGTGGAAGTAGGTTGTGTGTAGCCAAGCTTCATATGAGAGAGATGCCTCAGTTTCCCTTCATCTGCTGCACTAACCTAGGGGTTCTCAATGTTTGTCCAGGCCACCATCCCCTTAGTTTTCCATGAACTCATCCCAAGTGCCCCATACCATACCCTATAAAAAGAATGGCCTTTTTCATGACCTACTAAGGAAAATAATAACACCATATTGTTCAAAGCAGTAACTATCAATTGCACATTTATTCAGAATCCAATTAAAGCTATTTCATTAACTCAGCAAAATTTATTAGCTTGATCCAATGATAGCAGCTTTAAAATTATAATGCTATAAATTGATAAGCATTATATCTCCTAATGCATACATATTTTTGTTTTTTACTTGTTATAACTTATGTTGGATCTTTTGTTGTGTAAATTATGTTGGAAATCTGTCAAAATATTATTCATAAAACCCTTTATATTCAACTAATTTATTGCCTACTTTTTATGCCTTTTAAGAACAAATGTTTTGAAGGGTGTGTGTGTGTATGCAATTGTGTGTATGCGTGCCAAACTGAGTTTTTGACCAGGGTGAAAGAAAGTCTAGTTTCACCCCTGGAGACCTTTTTCACAGTACTGAATTATATGGGGACTTGGCCATCTTCCCTTTGTGATGATATACTTTGAAGGGCCGTCCCCCATGTTCCCTCTTAATTAGAAAAATGCTCTTTAACAGAAAACACCAATAATGTCTGGTATTTGAGTCAAATTTTGAAATGAGAGAGAAATACAACATAAAAAGTTTGTGAAGATTTCTCTGCTTATATATGGGGGGGGGGGGCAGAATGTGAACAGAGAACCAAATACATATGGTTTAAGAAGATCACATTCGAGATGTCTTGTGTGACACCCTGCTATTTCCCCTGAAACAGCAGTGCATTTGCAAAATTGTGCATTATCTTTCCAGTCTGGGGCAATGTATGAACAGCTACCACTCAAAAATTAAAAAGGCTATTTTTTAATTATCTAGAAGCAAGGCAAAAACAGGGACTTCCTTTGTCTAGCCAGGAACACTGGGTGAGCTTTCAGAGAGGTAACCAAATTATTTAATTGAGCATTTCAATACAAGTTTCTACTCTCATATTACAAGGCTCATGGAGAGATTAATTTTGGATTAAAACTCAGAGATTTTTTTTATTATTATTACCTGCTGTTCTGAAAAGTAGATTTACCCCTGTGGATTCTGGAAAGCCATTCTTTTAATTCTTCATTTGCATGCTTACCTATCTCATTACTTCTCACAAGTTATCTGATTAGTTCCAACTCTTTTGAAATAAAATTACGGTTAAAAAATAGCAGGGAAAGGATAAATTTGGAAAAGGGTACAGAATATATATATATTTTAAAAAATCAGTGTAATAGTGATTCAGAAAGAATAAGCTAGCTTGTGCATTTAGCTCTTGAAAATGAACTTTTCCTCCTGCACGCACGTGTGCACACACACACACACACACACGTATCTAATATACATCTTTTATCACCTCTAACAAAATTGGGTCTTCCTACATTGCTCTAAATAAGTTCAGCAATTCAAGAACTAAAACTGGACAACTAGCAGTTTCTACTATAGACCAAGAGACACACTACTGTTGAATACACATTAATCACAGATATAGTCAAGGCACTGGGTCATTATCATGGCAGCTGGCTTGGCTGACCTTGAACTTGCTATAACCCATTTACACTAATAAAGAAAATTAACCCCTTTTCATGTCCAGTTGTTTTCATGTTGTAAGTCACTTTGAGCATGATTTGAACTATGGAATGGTGGCATAAAAATAAAATTAGGTAGGTAGGTAGGTATGCATGGTGTATGTAATACTGTATGTAAAATCATGGTTTCCCCTTGTGACAGAATTGTATTCACTGAACCATCCTCTGTTCCTGACCTTCCCTGAATTGTTCTGCAAGTTCCGGTCCAATGCTTTTTCATGTGGGGGAACATGGATGGGGGAACATGGATGGGGGAACATGTCAGCTTCATGTTCTCTCAATTTCTTTCTTCTTCTTTATATTCCAAAGCTGAATTTCTTTTTTTAAAGACCTTGTGAATAGTATTACAGAGTTGTATGAGAAATAAATGCACGTGTGACTATTAGAGTGAAAATGGAAGTCATCAGAGCGCGGGGGGAAGGGGAGGGGGGAAGGGGAGGGAAAGGGCGGGTTAAGGGGAACTCAAGGCAGCCCTGTTTAGGGAAGCTTTTAATGTTTGATGGATCTCTGTATTTTAATGTTTGATGGATTTCTGTATTTTAGAATTTCTGTTTTGTTGGAAGCCGCCCAGAGTGGCTGGGGGAACCCGGCCAGATGGGCGGGGTATAAATAATAAATTATTATTATTATTATTATTATTATTATTATTATTATTATTATTAATATCTATGTACATGATTGTCTCAATATTTTGTAAATTTGTTTCTTTTGATGTATGTTTTAAAGACCTGAAATAAAGTTATTTTTATTTTATTTTTAAAAAAGACCTTGTGAGAGTCCTCATTTAAAGCCATCAGCAATATAAGGATTCTCCTTATATACAGAAATTTTGTGTGCAATTTTGCCTGCTGTACAGATTTTTTTCAAGCATTTCCCCATAATTCAGAGCTGTTTAGGCTATTTTCACATTTTAGGTGCAAAGGCCTACAGCTCTGCAGCTCAGGGAGGGTGACCAAAGGACAACTCAGAAAGGAAACAGCAAATAGAAAAGCCATCCTCCCCTCCCCTCCCCCTCCCGCTCCATCTTCTATAGTTATAGAGTAACAAGCTGGGCATCTATCTGGTTACATATTAACATTTCTTTAGTATTGCCCTTACAATACTTTTTCTGCAAAAAATTAGCTTTTCTACAACAAAATGGTGTTGCCTCCCCCCCCCCCCCCAAGTAAATGTGCTTGCCATCAAGGCAGCAGAAGGAAACTGTTTTATTCATGCAGTAATGATGGTGCTATGATTTAAGCGACTTTCGATGCAAGACTGCAAATGCTCAGATACTTTCCTTTTTTTTCTTTTTAATCATGGTTGTCAAAATGTTTTTGCTTGTAGAAGCAAGCAGGAATTTAGAAGCAGTCGTGAAACAGGGAATGGTGATGGGGGAAAGAAGAGATGGCAATTGTGAGGATCGCTGTGGTTACACACATTGCCTTAGGAGTCTTTTATATCAGAATAAGCATTATGGCCTACCTAAGAGGCTTGATGTAAGGATTATTGAAATAATATCATTGGCATTTGCATAGCACTCTAGATTGTTCTAAACACTTTCCAATACATTATCTCATTATAACTTATGACAGGCATCCCCAAACTCGGCTCTCCAGATGTTTTGGGACTACAACTCCCATCACCCCTAGCTAACAGGACCAGTGGTCAGGGATGATGGGAGTTGTAGTCCCAAAACATCTGGAGGGCCAAGTTTGGGGATGCCTGCCTTACGATAACCCTACTAGATAGGTCAATATTATTGCGCGCGCGCACACACACACACACACACACACACACACAAAAACACACACCACAATACCTTCTAGATTCTGGTGCACATAAAAAAAGAAGGGATTTTGGAAAATTATATATAATGAAATGAAGGAAATGTTAACATTGGTAATTTCCCCAAAACCCAAGGCTAGGGATATTGGGGACAAATGTCCCAAAAAATATGATTAAACTATTTATGTATGCACCAACAGCTGCCAGAGTTGGGAAGGAAGAAAACACCCCAACCAAAGAGGAATGGATTGTAAAACTAATGGATTAAGTGACATTGGCAAAGTTGACAGCAAGAGTGAGAGACCAAAGTGCTGAACATTTTGTTTTTTGAATAATACAAACCCTTTTTGGAATATTTGAGAAAGAACTATAGTCAAATGAAACCATGGGTAGGATTTCAATTATGAGCAGCAGATTGAGAACAGAGGAAATATATATTAGATATAGTTTGACATACAGTATATTGCAGCAGAATATGGGTGGGTATAAAAACACCACAGAGGTAAGGGTGGGAAGTCACCTTGTAAGAGAAATGTATATTGAATCTGAAGTTAATGTGTCTAAGTTTTCAAAATTGAATAAAAGTTATTATAGAAAAAGGGGAGTGGGGTAGATGAATCCTGGTGCGACCTTTTATATCGGCTATCCTTTCCTTGGTGCTAACAAGAGCATAAAAAGTGATCTTGGATTCATCAAACCTGTAAGATGTGGAAGACTTATGCCGCTTATATTTTTAGATAGCTGTCTTCATGCAGAACATATTTTACAGAGAATATTAATAGTACAAAGTGTGACTAGAATGAGGATGGATGATAGTGGTATTTATGATTAACCAGAAGAAAATGGGAGACGGGGGAGTGAGTGAACATGTTCCTGCATGCTGTGGCTGCCAGACTGAGAATCCACCCACCCTTTGTCATTTTCTCCCCTTTAGGATTGGCACAACAAAATATGTCCATCTCCTTTCTGAATCTAGGCAAATAAAGAGAAGAAAGCACAGATCATCATTACCTTTACTTGCATTGCTCTCTCTCTCTCTCTCTCACCTTCTCATATCCCCATGCTTGTTGTCGACCAGTGACACACAATGCCATCTGCACACTAAAATGGTAAGGATTAGTGTTAACACCAATTTCCCTTCTGAAAATTCAATACAGATCATATGGCAATGTAGATGTGCTGTACCACATCAGATTCCCTAGGAAAAGGCCTAACATCCCCTAGCATCATACCATGTTAAATAATATTTATTTATTTATTTATTTATTTATTTATTTATTTATACATACATACATACATACATACATACATACATACATACATACCCTGCCCATCTGGCTGGGTTTCCCCAGCCACTCTGAGTGGCTCCCAACAAAATATTAAAACAAGATAATACATCAAACATTAAAAACTTCCCTGAACATGGCTGCCTTCTGATGTCTTATAAGTCAGATTTTTTAAAAAATTTCCTTGACATCTGATGGGAGGGCGTTCCACAGGGCGGGTGCCACTACCGAAAAGGCCCTCTGCCCGGTTATGGCTTCTCTCAAAGAATTCTGGGGACTGTCATAGAATCATAGAGTTGGAAGAGACCACAAGGGCCATCCAGTCCAACCCCCTGCCAAGCAGGAAACACCATCAAAGCATTCCTGAACTGAGTCCCTTATGTTCTTCCACTTACTTGAGTGTGAGCAGGGTCTCCTTCCATTTCTGAAGGACAAAGAGAACCCAGCAAGACATCTCTTGTGTCCAGCCTCAAGCTCCTGTTGACTCCATCTGAGCCTAAAGGTCTGTGGAGCATCCTTTATACATTTCTGTTCCCATAGAAACCGGAACCTAAACACTGCGACATAGGAAGCTGGATCCTCTTGTTCATTGCTACGGAAACCTGCCTCCCATGTCACAATGTTTGGATTCTAGCTTAGTGCAGTCCACTGCTTAGTAGTTGGCAGGGGCAGTTGTCAAGACAACAAAAGGGTCTTGCCTAAGGAATCATAGAATCATAGAGCTGGCTATCCAGTCCAACCCCCTGCCAAGCAGGAAACACCATCAAAGCATTCCTGACATATGGCTGTCAAGCCTCTGCTTAAAGACCTCCAAAGAAGGAGACTCCACCACACTCCTTGGCAGCAAATTCCACTGTCGAACAGCTCTTACTGTCAGGAAGTCCTAATGTTTAGGTGGAATCTTCTTTCTTGTAGTTTGAATCCATTGCTCCATGACGGCTTCTCTGGAGCAGCAGAAAACAACCTTTCTCCCTCCTCTATATGGCATCCTTTTATATATTTGAACATGACTATCATATCACCCCTTAACCTTCTCTTCTCCAGGCTAAACATGCCCAGCTCCCTAAGCCGTTCCTCATAAGGCATCGTTTCCAGGCCTTTGACCATTTTGGTTGCCCTCTTCTGGACACGTTCCAGCCTGTCAGTATCTTTCTTGAACTGTGGTGCTCAGAACTGGACACAGTACTTCAGGTGAGGTCTGAGCAGAGCAGAATACAGTGGTACTATTCCTTCCCTTGATCTAGATGCTATTCTCCTATTGATACAGCCCAGAATTGCATTGGCTTTTTTAGCTGCTGCATCACACTATTGACTCATGTCAAGTTTGTGGTCTACCAAGACTCCTAGATCCTTTTCACATGTACTGCTCTCAAGCCAGGTGTCTCCCATCCTGTATTTGTGCCTCCCCCCCCCCAAAAAATGTAGTACTTTACATTTTTCCTTGTTAAAATTCATCTTGTTTGCTTTGGCCCAGCTTTGGCCCAGCTTCCCCAGCATCTTTAGTACTTTACATTTCTCCCTGTTAAAATTCAGCTTGTTTGCTTTGGCCCAGTTCTCTAATCTGTTAAGGTCATTTTGAAGTGTGATCCTGTCCTCTGGGGTATTAGCCACCCCTCCCAATTTGGTGTCATCTGCAAACTTGATCAGGATGCCCTCAAGCCCATCATCCAAGTCATTGATAAAGATGTTGAATAAGACTGGGCCCAAGACAGAACCCTGTGGCACCCCACTAGTCACTACTCTCCAGGATGAGGAGGAGCCATTGATGAGCACCCTTTGGGTTCGGTCAGTCAGCCAGTTACAATCCACTGAATGGTAGCATTGTCTAGCCTGCATTTTACCAGCTTCTTTACAAGAATAGCATGGGACACCTTGTCAAAGGCCTTGCTGTCATTTGTTAAGGGTGCTGGGCATTGTTAGGAGACCCCTATTCTCCTTGTAGAACTACAATTCCCTGAGAAGAGGGGGGAAGGTACCACCATGTAAACCCTTTCCCCAAAAACTTGGGTCTCTAGCTGTTTTGGGACTACAGTTCCCATCATCCCTGAGCACTGGTCCTGCTAGCTAGGGATGACAAGAGTTTGGGAGACACTGGTGCAGATAGACATCAGCCAACTGCTTCATGAGTGTGGGTTGCCATTGCCTGTAGTATAGAGAAGCCCTGAATATGGGCTGTGTTTGTGGGGTTAAGTATGTGTATGTGTGCGTATTTTTGCTCAGAAGTGCATTTTCTTTGGGTCTAAGCAGGAGCTTAGCTTAAAGTTGCATGACGAAAATATGCCAAATTCCTACCGCTTCAGAATCCATCCCTTTGGCCCTTCCCCCCCTCTTCTTTTCATTTATTTAAAGCATCCATGAATCAGTTGGGAGTCAGCAAAAAGTTAGCATTAATGAGATCATTTCCACAGAAATTGGCTCATTACCATGCCGACTTCCAATGTTTTGTGACAGTCATGAACTCGGTTCTTCTCAATGCGTGTTTGTTTGACTGCCTATTTGAAAATAATGAGGCTTTTAAAAAATAAAACGGCATTTCTCTGTAGTTCTTTTTCTAACAAAGAATTATCAATTCAATGACATAGCAAAGCCTCAAGTTACTTTTTGAGTTTCCCTACAATAGCAAGAGTCATTTATTTAATGTGTCAGCTTGCAACAATACATGGAGTTAGATGGTCTACCTGGAGGATGAGGATTTTAAGAAGGTAAGGACACAAGAAAAGCTCTACTGGTCTGAATCACACAAGGGACACCCAACCCCTTTATATTTTTAATCTACTTGTAGAATTTTCATTTTGAAATAAAATTAAAATACAGCCAACAACCACAACAAAAATAGCACACACAGCAATGCAACAAGAGCCCTAGTAGTGCAACCTCTGTGGTCTACTCAGAAGTAAGTCCCATTGAGTTCAGTAGGGCTTGCTCCCAGGTAAGCCACTCCAGGTTATTCTACCACAAAGATGGGGCACCTATAGCTTTTCAGATGTTGTTGAACTCCAAGTCCCATCAGTGGTCAATGATAAGGGATGATGGACTCCAACATCCCTGTTCTATAGCCTACTGAAATTCAAATTGCAGCAATTGGGAGTGGCCTTTTGTGTTGTGGCACCCAATTGTTGGAACCATCTCCCCTCTGAAATAAGCCATGCACCCAGCTTAGTGTGTTTGGGGTACTTGCGTGTGGAGGTCCCCAAAACCACCCCTCAAATAACTCACCACATAGACAGAATTTTTCTTTAATGGTTTTTGGCATGAATTTTGGCCACAACTTTTACTGAATACAAAACACGTGAGTGGTTGTGTAGGCATTGGTTCTCAACCGTCACCTAAGGACAGAAATAATAACTTGCCTTGTCAACACGGGGAAATCCTACAGGGAGAGACGGGGACCCGGGTGCATGAACTCTCCCCTCTCCCTTCAGGCTCCCAGGGGCCTCAATACACCTGGAGTTACGGACACAGCATTAGTGATAAATGTTTTCAATAAATAAATGAGCTGCAACCATCACACATCTTGTGGCAATGAATCCATAAGGAGATTTACCACTCCATAACTTGTTGTGTTCCCTATTTGCAAAGAAATAAGACGCAGATCTCTAGAACAGCTTCTTGCCATCCCCACTTGGTTTTTTTAAAATTATTATTATTATTATCAAGACAACAGCATTGGATTTCTTTTAGCCAACATTAATAGATATTGAACTGGAAAAGGGGATTCATTTTGCCTTTGCAAAGGAGTGTTTACGCCAAAGGGTTTCTTCCCTGTGTGTGATAGATTGTTTTAATGACTGACTGTATAGATTTTGACAACCTGTATCCTGCTTATCTCTAATCATTGTTCTTGTCATGACCTGTGGTTTGAACAAATCCTCATATGATATACTCCTTGTGCACATACAGTGCTTGGGTTTTAATTTCCAGCAGTAGTTTGGTTTTGCTATAGCTTATGGCTAAACAACTAAAAGTTCCTACTCATAAATGAACTGTTTGATGTGTAAATAATTACTTTTGTGTGTGTGTGTGCCTGCCCCGAGCCTCTTGTCAGTAAAGAGGAATGGATGGAATGGGGTTTAGGAGCAGCCACAATGGGGTTCTCACTTCATGTATTTTGTCTAACCCAGGCTTCCTCAAACTCGGTCCTAAAGATGTTTTGAGACTATTATTATTATTATTATTATTACTACATTAAAATATAAAAGATTAAAAACTTCCCTAAATAGGGCTGCCTTTAGGTGTTTTCTAAATGTCAGGTAGTTGTTTATCTCCTTGACCTCCGATGGGACGGCGTTCCACAGGGTGGGCGCCACTACCGAAATGGCCCTCTGCCTGGTTCCCTGTAGCTTTGCTTCTCGCAGTGAGGGAACTGCCAGAAGGCCCTCGGCGCTGGATCTCAGTGTCCCGGCTGAACGATGGGGGTGGAGACGCTCCTTCAGGTATAAAGGAACGAGGCCGTTTAGTGCTTTAAAGGTCAGCACCAACACTTTGAATTGTGCTCGGATACGTACTGGGATCCAATGTAGGTCTGTGGTCTCGGCGGCTGCTCCCAGTCACCAGTCTAGCTGCCGCATTCTGGATTAATTGCAGTTTCTGGATCACCTTCAAAGGTAGCCCCACATAGAGCGCAATGCAATAGTCCAAGCGGGACTAGAGCATGCACCACTCTGGTGAGACAGTCTGCGGGCAGGTAGACTACAATTCCCAACATCCCTGATCACTGGTCCTACTAGCTAGGGATCATGGAAGTTGTAGGCCAAAAACATCTGGAGGGCCGAGATTGGGGAATCCTGATCTAACCCTTGTTAAAAAAAAGAATAATACCTATTTGAAAGAATTTTCTCCAGTTCCTTTGCATCTTTTCTTTTTTGGGGGGGGCGGTGGGGGCGGTGGGGGGAGCTGCTAGGGCTGAAGCATTGTGGTGGCACCTTCCTCCCACTAAAACTAAAAAAAAAAAAACAGAAGTTGTGCTTCTACCACAGAGACAGACAGACAGACAGACACAGAGAGAAAGAGAGCTTGCAGAATGCTGCATCTTTTGGATTTCCCTTCCTGCCTGCCCTTTTCTTTTAAGAAAAAGCAGAGCAGTAGGAAAACTTGTAATGCATCCGTTCCACATCACAGCCAATCCCATGGCAGTTTCAGAACTTCACAATCTGGGAAGAAATCCAGGGAACTGAAGGAGAATTTTGAAAGCCCCCTTAATGGTGAACGAAAACTCCTCACTCAATAGAATAAAAATAATCAATGCATTCATTTACCCAGGAATCAGTGAATGAGAAATGTAGAGGTGCTTCATTATGTGAAAATGTTTAATTCATACATGTAATTAGATTTTGGTAGCAAGTCATTATAGCTCTATTTAACACTATACAAAAATCACAAGCATAATATTTATTTGGGGAATATCGCTTCCTTGGTCAATAATGGAATGTGTTGTGTTTTATTTTAGAATTTAATTTAATGTTTCTTATTGCCTGGGCCCTATTTATTAAGGCATTAATTAGAGCGGTGAGAAGCTGTGTTATTCCTAAAAGTGTAGCTCAGAGACAATTACTCACAAGCTTAGGCCCTTTCTAATAAGAGATGTGCAGCACAGTCCCATGCAAACCTTCTCAGAAGTGTGTCCCACACCTCCTGGAAGCAGGTTTTGAATTTTCACTTTCCCTCCTGAGAGACCTTTCAAGGAAGTGGTGGATGGGGCCAGATGTGAAAAATGAATGGAGCAATAAATGTAAATGTTAACTTTGTAAAATGTGCTAGTTCCCAGTAGTATAGCATGGGGGAAGCAGGGAGGCTATTACCCTGGGCGCAAAATACTGAGGGGGCAGAACAAGTTGCCCCCATGCAGGCACCGGCTCCCATGGAGATTCCTGCCCTGCCCTGGTGAAGGCAGTAGAGCAGATCAGGGCCACGGTGAGCTGGCATAGAATCATAGTGTTGGAAGAGACCACAAGGGCCATCCAGTCCAACCCCCTGCCAAGCAGGAAACACCACCAAAGCATTCCTGGAGGGCATGGAGGGAGGGAGGTGGGCAAGGAGTGATCCCAGCATGGCCTGGCCTGGCTCTCATCTCAGCAGGTGTCAGGGGGGATTTGCCCACTTGGCCAGGATCCCCCCTGCACAGGCAGGCAGGAGGTGCAGTGCGTTCCCACGACTCCAGTGGAGGGAGACTCTCTGGTGGGTTCAGCGGCTTGCCTGCCCCGGATGCTGGCAACCCGTGTTACGCCACTGCTAGTTCCAACATACATGGATACATACTTCTCTCTATCCTCCACCCAGGCATTATCAGCACTATGGACAAAGACACTCTGGTTGTGGAGCATGACCAGTAATTGGTGTGGCCTTGGAAGAGCTCTGATGGCCAAAAAGGAGAAGCCAGTAGGGCTGTATTTGTCCCCTTAGTCCTGAGGTTCCCTGCTCTTGGGCTAACAGACCCCCCCCCCGGGGGGTGGCAGGTAAGGACACATATGCAAAGTGCGTATCACAGAATAACAAGGCATATGTACAGGAAACGGAACTGTCATGCCACACCCGGTTTTCTAAAGGCCTCTACAAACAATGGCAGTTCACTCCTCCCAATATTTGAATCTAAACTTCTTTGCAAAGAGAGATTTTGAAGACAGAGTCCCTCGAATCATTCTGCCTTAACAGGGGGTGTTGTAAGCTGTGTGATGCTTTTATTCCTTTTTGCAAGCATATTATAAACTTGTTTTTATGCACCCGCATATTGGTAAAATGGAGCAGCTGCAGTAATAAAGGCAAATAACTTCAAATCCAGCATTCTGCCAAATGAATGGAACAGCAGGAAGGAAACCTATTTTAGTAAAACGGGGATGGAGTGGAGGAAGGATACCACTTTCAATTTCAGAATGAATCACATTGTATTAAAAAGCTGATACTGCTTCCTAACGTGCTGGTTGTTGGCGTTTTTTTGCTGATGAGTCAGACCTAGGTTGTGGAAAGCACTCTTAAGTATCCTTTCTGAATATTTGTGGATGGGCGTTGCAGACACATCTCTTTGACTGCTTCTAACGATTACTTCAAAAGAGGCAATTCATTTCCAAGCACATAGATGAAATACGAAAAAGTTGCAGTAAAACAAGAATAAACAGAGACCCCAATCTGACTAACACTTGTCCACAAAAAAAGTCCGTGAATGGCAACAAAGGGGGCAGTGTAAACAGTGATCCATAGATCATCTAAATTTGTAAAGATTTCCAATTTTGACATTCAAAGTGTAAATGAAAAATCTCAAATCTGAATTTTGAATATGACTTCTTCTTCTTTTTTACTTTGTAGCATTTTTTAAATCTTGCTGTTAAATAAATAAACAAAAGGCCCCTGGGGATATTTGGGGGATTGTGGGCAGAGAAGAAGTTGAGCAATCCTGTTGTTGTTGTTGTTTAGTCGTTTAGTCATGTCCGACTCTTTGTGACCCCCATGGACCATAGCACGCCAGGCACTCCTGTCTTCCACTGCCTCCCGCAGTTTGGTCAAACTCATGTTTGTAGCTTCAAGAACACTGTCCAGCCATCTCGTCCTCTGTCGTCCCCTTCTCCTTGTGCCCTCCATCTTTCCCAACATCAGGGTCTTTTCCAGGGAGTCTTCTCTTCTCATGAGCAATCCTACTGCCCATCAGTCATTCCCCTCTATTCTCCATTACCCTGACAGATGTTGTTCAGGTACCACAGCTGTTGTCTACCAAAATAACATCAAGCTTGGCTACCAGAAACTGAATTCAAGACTGGGAAACTGAAAGAAAGACAGCTACACCCATCCCTAGTCATCTTTCTCCATTGCCCCACCCCTCGGCAATAACAAGTGGTGGCAGAGCAGTAGAATACCAAGCCTAACAATGCTGTGTTGTGCTTTCTGCTCATTGTTAGTTGGAAGGCAATCAAAGAGCCACCCTACCAGTTGCTCTGTGTCTCTAATGGGACCCTCATAAAAGCCCAGTCATCCTCTGACCCTGATAGTCAAAGCAATCAGGAGGCAGCACCATTGGACATTCTGGCTTAAACCCCCACCAGATTGGTGACAATCCTTAGATGCTCCAAAGTGTTCTTGTCTTGTATGTGGAGAGGCTCCTTGGCAAGATGTAACTTGGCAGCTCTAGAGGGTTGCAGTGAGATCTGCTTCAGCATTTAAAAAATCACTGCAACTTTCCCGCAAATTAAAAATCCCCAAATACACAGAGCAGCTTGCAGAGCTCATTGGAATCTATCCAAGCAGAACTTTCAAGTGTTCCACGCTGTGTGAAGCACTTCCCATGTGGGTGGGAAAACTCAAAGTGTTCTGCTGCTCAGAGCTTCCCTCTTCACGCCTTTGATCCATAAATGAATGCACCGAGCTCCAACACAAGCCCAACTGGAACATGGAAATCCTAAATGTGTCAGTCATTCACCTGTTAACAGGTATCTAAATAAAGAATCCCGATTTGAGATAAATGACTATTTAATGAAGTGAGGAAATAATTAATATTTCATCGTTCATGTAGGGTGGAAGCGAAAGATAGAAATGTTTTGTTTGTTTGTTCGCTGTGTGCTGCACTGTGAAATTGGAGTGGGGTGGGGTGGGGGGGATTTATTTTAATTGTTAGGAGAAAGAGGCTTCTCAGGTTGAAGCCCAGAGATTGACACCGTAGGTTTGAAATCATAAAATGGAGAAGGAGACACTTGCAGCTGAATGGAAATGCCCTCCCCCCAAGTCAGAACCCCATTAGAAGGCAGCTAATGTCGGCAAATGGAAGCCATTCTCAAAAATTTCCAGGGGGAAAGTGTATTAAAAGGTATCATACACTGGAGAGCGAACAAGCCATTGGTGGTGGCGCCAACAGTGGCAGTAGTCTTCTACTTTCAACTTAATTTGGTTTTGAGAAAAGATTCTGTCAAAAGAAATGGCAAAGTTTCTCATGACAGCTGCCAGATCGACCAATTGACACCTGCCAACTGGTACCAACTGCATCCTTCTTTGGAATTCTGGGAAGAAATAGCAGGTACCAAATAAAAGGGCAGTCACCACTCCCCACCTGCCCTATGACAAGACTATGTTGAGGAGATTCTAGAGATAGCCAATCAGCAGCAGTTGAGAGGCAATTTACATTGCCCTGTGGCTCATTGAAAATGTTATTCAAGGGCTGCAACGGCTGATAACTCCATCCATAAACCTTTTGAAGAACTGGGCCTCTCCTAAAACCCCGCATGGATTTCAGTGGTTGGGATTCATCCACTGCCACAGGGCTAGCTGTAATTTGATTAACCCCTTCCATCCCACTCCCCCTCTTCTGTCCTGCTGCAATGCTCAGCACAGCAGGCAGAAAAACCAGCAGTAGAAAGAAGGAAAAACTGTCAAGTTGAGCTGCCATCTGTATTTCTTTTCCTGCAAAGGCTCTCATGTTTTTAATAGCTGTCAAGAAGTAGAAACTCAGCAATGATGGGAGAGGGAAATGTTCCCCATCTGATGTTCCCCCTTGTCACAAAAATAAGAGCACAAAAGTCAGTGTGGTGTAATGGGCTTAATGGACTTTATAGGGGACTGTACTTGTATAGTGTATATAAAATATGAAACACACTGCAATTCTTCTTTTCTAACACCCCCCACAATATAAGCACACACTCACATACCTACCCATCATTATGAAGTGTGCCTTCAATCATAATTCCAATAGAAAACATCCCTCAATAATTAGAAGACTAGGAAGAAGGTGCCTACTGCGTACTGCCTCACCATTCTTTTCTTTCCAGGTGTGCTGTGCATGGGGGACTTTTCAACTCTGGGGATATGTGGTGTGTGAGCGATATCATCCTCAGAATTAAATGCCACTCTCCTGCTAGGATTTTGTGGCAGCCAGTCTTCAGAATGTTCCTCTAGTGCAGGGCCTTTTTGCTTCAACTGTTTTCGCACTGGCAAAGTGTCAGGGAGAAGTAAGACATTTCTTCGCTTATCATCACTATTTCAAGTGATGGACAGTTCTTTATTCAGAAGATAAGTAGGTCTCGGGAGTTTCTAGTGCTCCTGTGAGCCTGGATTGATAAACCAGCCAGTTTCGGCTATCCACCCGCCTCCTCCCATCTTTCAAGTCTGATGGAGTTGTTGGGTATTTTTATTTTATTTTATTTTATTATTTTTATCTGACAACTCTCCCTACTGAGTCTTGTGAACTGCTGTTGAAATTCTCACTACAGATTATTTTTTTCCTGATTCCCCTTCCTGGATATGACTCATTTCATGCTGGAGCTAGCAAATCATCTCTTTTGACAGGATTCCATAACCAGATGTGCATTTGGCTATGGAAGACCCACCAGGGGACTAGCACACTTCAAAAAGAGCCCACTCTTTTCATCAAGTCTGTTGGCTTTGCTCTTTTTATTTCAATGCCATCTAGTAATGCTTTTTATTTTACTGTTCTAATGACTGTATTGCCCAGGCTAGCAGAGATTGTATTCTTACTGCCTACTCTCCACCCCACCCCCAAAAAGAAAAGTGTCGGGGGGTGGTGGAATGCCCCCTTTCCTGTGGCCCAGGATCTGCTGGCTTCAAGATCTGCTGGCATATCTCTGGCTAAGCCAAGATTGGGGACTTAACACCAGCTGAGCCACAATGTTCATCCTAGTGGATCTTGCCATAGGATTGCCCCCTCCGAGGTATACAATACGTCCAGGGAATGCAAAGTTTAGGAAAGCAATTGTCCATGAATTCGAATGAGCCAATTTTTTGGCCTCTATAATTTCTATGAGGAGATCTGAAATTGGGTATTTCAGAAGCGCCTGAAAAATCAGTGGGCAATATGTCTTTTTCTTTTTCTTTTGTAAATATGAAATGAAATATATGATGATACTTTCAGTGAGAGAAAAGAAAAAGTGAAGATTTCTAAAGGTGTGCATGACTAATTTACAAAGGTATGCTGTTAAATTGTTACAGGCACCTTACTGGCAAATCCATGAAAATGAAGCTTTCAGATTCTTTTCTATCAGAAAATGAATACTAATGACAGCAGTGCTAGGCAGAGCCAGTAATAGACAAGTTTGTAAAGTGTGTGTGTGTGTGTGTGTGTATCACATTTCTGCCCCGCACAGCCAAGTGTTGTCTTCAAAGAGGTGATGAATATTTCATCATCCCACTGGAGCATCTCTGTATTATTATGTACCTTAGCCACACAGTGATACTTAATTCACTCAATTTCCAGTGGAACTAAATAAGTTCTTTATACCATTCTACTTCACTTTGCCCTGAATGAGATGCAAAAAAGCATCAGTTACAGATGGGGTTATCTAAAAAATGGGGGGGGGGAATAAAACATGCTTTCTCAACTTCACCAAGGGAATTCATCTGTAATCATAGAACACACACACACACACACACACACAACACTTTCTCTCATTGCTGTCTCAAACTGTGAAGAAATTTGACAGTCAAGCTCATTTAGATACAGGTAGGTAGCCATGTTGTTCTGCCGTAGTGGGGGAAAAAGAAAATTCCTTCCAGTAGCACCTTAGAGACCAACTAAGTTTAAACTTAAACTTAAACGTAAACTTAGTTGGTCTCTAAGGTGCTACTGGAAAGAAGCTCATTTAGAAATTAACAACCCTTATTGTGGGGGTTGGGCAGGGGAATCACCATGCAGGTACAACAATCTACCAACATCAGCAAATTCAGATATTAGTCTGAAACTCCATGCTTTTCCTTCCCCCAATACTAGTATCCTGTGGCATTCCTTTCACCTGCCGTGGCCACTAGGTTCCTGTGCCTGCAATTAGAATCACAAAACACACAGCAAAGTAAAGCATAGAAATATAGCCTGTTGGACTTTTGAAATGTGCCCTTGTGAATTCCCAAACTTCTCTGTTCTCCTAGCATAGGAAAATACCGCACATTGAGTAAGGTTGAAAAATGGTTTACTTACAAACTCTTCAAAGATCAAGTTCGTGTGCTTATGCCGGCATTGCCTAGCTATGGCAGGAATCATTTGACCCAACCAGTGATCCACTGCATCCTAACTCATTCATCTTGGTAGATCTTGGGTTTTGATTGCTCTCTTATTCATCCTCTGAGTAAATCCACTGAAGTCAATGGTACGTAGGTCATTTAAGGCCTTTAGGTTTCCAGTTTGCTTTGTGTATGACTTGGTCTGGCTCCAACCCAATGATGTCAATAGCATTAATTTTTACTGACAGTGTGAATACATGCTGGCTGCACACAGAGCATATTCTTAAAGCAAGACACACAGACTTTAGAATCCTTGGAATTGTAATTTGTTATGCATATTGGGAATTGTAGCTCTGCGAGGGGTAACTATTGTTCCCAGGACTCCTTCAGGGAGAAATATAGTTTAAATGTGCTTTTCAAGCTTTTTAAACAAAAAACCAAATCATGCAATTTATTTTAAAAGAATATAAATTCAGTACAAACCAATAAACATAGTAAAAAAAAAACAAGTATTGTTTGAGCATATATAAAACTTCATGCATCCTGCTTCGTTTTCAGCTGGATGAGCTAATGATTTGTGTGGGGGGAGTCATGCATTTGTGTGTATCTACAAAAAAAGGGAAATAACAAAGAACATTTTCTTTGAATGGTATAAGGTGATTATGAAGAGCACAGAAATCTGACTGAAATTGGGGTGGTGTTGGAGAGGGATAAAAAAAACTCTTTTCCAAGGATAAGTTTATAACATTCACTAAAAAAATGAATTAAAATAAAAAGGAGAGTGCTTTATCTGCTATGAAATCTGCACCATGTAACACATTCAAAACCTTAAAAAATAGATATTGCCAATGAAATGAAAAATGTAGCCCATCTTGTCCAGTTTAACATAGACTTGTGCATTTCTGATATTGACTATCGTAAATGAAAGTGTTGCAGATGACTGAAGGCAGACAAAATAGCAAATGCTTTTGAACTGTATGGTAAATAACTCAAACAGCACCACTCACTAAAGGAAACATAGTTACACTGTTCCAATAGACACAGTCTGAGAAGAAAGGAGAGACAAAGAGGAAACTGTTGTATGCCAATTAGATTATTGGTTCATGTGGTTCAGTACTGTCTACATCGCTCACTGGAAGGACAGATCGTGAAGCTGAGGCTCCAATACTTTGGCCACCTCATGAGAAGAGAAGAATCCTTGGAAAAGACCCTGATGTTGGGAAAGATTGAGGGCACTAGGAGAAGGGGACGACAGAGGACGAGATGGTTGGACAGTGTTCTCGAAGCTACGAACATGAGTTTGACGAAACTGCGGGAGGCAGTGCAAGACAGGAGTGCCTGGTGTGCTCTGGTCCATGGGGTCACGAAGAGTCGGACACGACTAAACGACTAAACAACAACAACGCTGTCTACATCAGGTGTGAGAAACTGGATGACAACTCTCATCAGCCTCAGGAAGCATGGCAATTGACCACAGATGCTTGGAGTTATAGTTCTGCAACAGTTCTCCACACCTGGTGACTTCAGAGAGGACTTCTTCTTAGGTCCTGCATGGAAATACCAGAGATTGACCTTTGGGATACATAACATAAGTCCCAACAGTGAGCTATGATTCTTCCCCCAAACTCAGTCATGAACAGCATTTGTCTTCCTTCTCATCCATGAATGATGGTTCTAGAAAGGAAGCAGCAAAGTGAGATAATCATGAAACATCGGGGTGAAGCATCTTCTGCTAACTGTTGATACTTTCAAACAAGAGCGGCATATTGACAAAAGAAAATTCATCCATTTTCCCTGCAAAATACATGAAATAACTAGAATTTAGAAAGTTAATTACTCACTGTGCTTCTTACCTTAATGGGGCCCTCGACTTTTGAGTAAAATGGAGTGACTGCTTTGAATGGTGGGGAAACATGAACTTGTGTAAGAGTTGGCATCAAATTTCACCTAGTAAAATTATGAGGCAAATGTTGAGATTCCTGCTGAGGTAAATTCCCTGAAGAATGAGATAAAAACAAACACAGTTTGAGTAAATTAATCGGAGAGGTTCCCTAAATTTTGGGGGATGTTGTATGTGTGTGTTTGTAGTGACTATTCTGAGCCCATTTACCTGGGAACAATCTCCACGGAGTTCAATAGAGCTTTTTTTTTTTTAGTAGACACAGTTGAGATTGCACTGCAACTATCTACTTGAGGTCTGCAGAGAACATTAACATCCGTGCCGTGGGTGTTGTTGGTCTTCACTTGTGCTTTGTGGGAAGAAAAACCTTATTCAGTCTGTGAAGTAGTGTTTCTTCTTTTCGTGGAATTGTAACCCCCATTTTTACAGTTCTACTAATTGATTCTTAATTGCCCTCAGAAAAATGGGAGCTGTTTCTGTGTGATTAGACTTGGGTAGACAAAGACATCACTGATGCCAAGCAGAGACATTTCAGAGGGACACAAATGGAGCTTAGATCACTGAGTGGGCAAACATATTCCCTCCCATTTTCACCCTCACTTTAGATTATACTTGAAACATCTCCAAAAGAGTGGGCTGCTTTTTTCATCATCATCACCACCCTACCATTTCTATTCAACACCATTTTTTTCTCATTAGGAAGTGTTCTTGTGGCACAGTTCCCATCCCATGTGAAAAATTAAACTGTTTTTTTAATAATTGAAAGCAGAGTTAAGTGCTTTATTTAAGCCCATTGATTCCAGCAGAAATCCATTTGATTGGCTGGTAATCAGCAGGTACCAAATCAAAGAAAATGTCTGAAAGCTTTTCTTTTCTTTTTTTTGAGATGGCTTTTTCACTTGAAAGCTTTTGCCATGCAAACACCTCTCCATTCAATGTATGCACAATGCATGTGTTGAACCAAAACACATGGAGAAGGTCACATCAATTTAGCCTTTTAAAGGTCCCTAATTTATCTGTACTCTTAAGCAGCTGTGTGTCTTTTGACATCCCTTTGGGCCATTTAGATAAACGAAATTGTGGTGCATTTCAAAAGGGATAACAATTTTGGTTCGAGATCAGACAAGCAATGAAAACCAAGACTGCTGAGATACTGTGATGACAGACATCTTTCCCAAGAAGGGAATTTGACTGCCTGAACCAATTAGGCAGAAGCCTCAAGGGAGGAAGCTTTTAGCCAGATTACCAATACTTTGTCCTTCTGGCCGATCCATAAAGTCAGTGGGACGAGGGCTATGCTAATTGGCCTCCGGTGCATGTGGGAGGCATGTGTTATTTCCCGATAATTGGGAGTTTGGATTCCTAAAAGTCAATCAGCAGAAGAGAGAACTGTGAAACCAAGTGGCTTTATTAGAAAGGGAAATTCAAAGCTTGAGTCATGAAAGACAGGGTAGCTTGACATGAAAAATGACATGTGTGCATGTTTGAGTTAAACTGATCTTTTTTCAAGCCTTGAGGGGAGAGCTTAGGTCAGCTGTTGCTTCAACAGAGCCATTTAAGCAGACCCTGATCATTATGACTTTGCTTGTGTCATCCTACTGAAATCAACCTTGATTTTTTTTCTTTAATTCCCTTTACAACTCAGGCCACCATTTCTACACATCATATTCATTAAAGGTTCATTTGAGTTCTCTTTCTCTCTCTCTCCCCAACCAAACAAAGAAGAATTCACATGGATGTTTTTAACCTGAATAAACGGCTCCACAAAGTGGAACTAGTCAGTCATGGTTTCCAAACAAAAATAACAAATATCAAAACTTCCCGAAGGCCTTTTTGCTATATTGCACTCAAGTTTCCTGGAAGACTTTACAAGAGTCTTCTGAAAACTAGATTTCATTGCTGAATAAAAGCTCTTACGGACAGAAGAAAAGCCTGATGGAGCAGACCAATGGTCCATGTAATTCAGCATCATATTCTCACAGTGACCAACCAGCCGAAAAGCACCACCTGGGCGTGGTAGTATTCTTATCTGCTTGTGAAGCATTGAGCTCAAAGAAGGGTTGCCAAGATAGCACCCTTCAGTTGTGGACCACCATTTGCATCAGCCTCAGCCAACCTGAAGTTGGCTACCCCTGAGGTGAAGCAATTGCAGCTGTATTGGATCAAACTAACTGCCTTATGCATTACTGCCTAGTAAGGATGTGTCAATCAAGACATTTCTAGTCAGTGGCATTTTTGCATGCCTTTACCCATAAGCTGATTCATCCCAATTCTTCATTATTCTGCAATTTTAAAAAATAATCTGCACCCTCAAAAAAAACTCACAGTGGTGAGAGCCAGTGTGGTGTAGTGGTTAAGAGTGGTAGACTCATAATTTGGGGAACCAGGTTCGTGTCTCCGCTCTTCCACATGCAGACTTCTCTGAAGTCTCTCAGCCCCACTCGCCTCACAGGGTGTCTGTTGTGGGGGAGGAAGGGAAAGGAGAATGTTAGCCGCTTTGAGACTCCTTTGGGTAGTGATAAAGGTAAAGGTAAAGGGACCCCTGACCATTAGGTCCAGTCATGACCAACTCTGGGGTTGCACGCTCATCTCGCATTATTGGCTGAGGTGCTGGCATACAGCTTCCAGATCATGTGGCCAGCATGACAAAGCCGCTTCTGGCAAACCAGAGCAGCACATGGAAATGCCATTTACCTTCCCGCTGTAGCGGTTCCTATTTATCTACTTGCATTTTGACGTGCTTTTGAACTGCTAGGTTGGCAGGAGCTGGGACTGAGCAACGGGAGCTCACCCCGTCACAGGGACTCGAACCGCTGACCTTCTGATCAGCAAGCCCTAGGCTCAGTGGTTTAACCCACAGCGCCACCTGGGTCACTCACCTCACAGGGTGTCTGTTGTGGGGGAGGAAGGGAAAGGAGAATGTTAGCCGCTTTGAGACTCCTTTGGGTGGTGATAAAGCGGGATATCAAATCCAAACTCTACTTCACATTTAACTATGTATTTAAACATGTGTTATTTATATATCTTTTGTCACACAGTAACAAAGAAATCCTTAAGTCAGCCAAAAGCCAGCTGATGAGGGGCTTCTGGAAGCAGTTCTTATGCTTCTCAACAATTAGAAAGGAGGGCCATTGGCCAGATAGCCCACATGGCATTGGAAGCCCATCACACCCATGGAAATCTCTGCAGGTATAGGTGTTCTGCCAGCGTTATTCTGCCAGCATTTGGGAGGGGGACATTTCAGGTTGTGTCAGGAGAAAGTGTGGATTCATAGCATCCTAAGCTCCCTTGTTACCTTAACAAACACTCAGTCACACAGCCCTCAAACAATGCCAATTTGAGTCTGGTTTAGTATTGGAAACAATGAAAGTGAAAATGTTAGAGAGAGAGAGAGAGAGAGAGAGAGAGAGAGAGAGAGAGAGAGAGAGAGAGAGAGAGAGAGAGCCCACCATCTGTTGCCTTGGCCACTATTATTTGGTGATGTCATGCATCATATTAAATCAGATATTACTTTGCAAAACAACTCTGGAAATTTTGTGAATGTACTTAGGTAAGGAACGAAATGATGGCTGCAGGGAACATTACCGTTCCTGATGGCTATCTTAAATAAACAGGATTTCAAATATCAGAGTATGAGGTGGAGATATAGCATTCCTTTAAAGAAGAATGCCACCTTTCAAGGTGGCTGTGACCATTTGCTTAGAGGCACCCTGGTAAAACCGAATGTATGACATGCTTCACCATTTGTGTGATTGACACATCAAGTTCACTTGCTACGCAATCCATGCAGACCAAAAAGAAATATTACACTCAACGTGACACTCTAAAAGGCTGAGCAGCAAGTGTAAAAAACTTTGGAGACAGAGCCCTTTGGAGACAAAGACTTCTGCAGCACACTAAGGAGAGGTTGTTGTTGCAACTGTCTGTCTCAAGAGACAACGGAGTGCACCTCCAAGAGTGAAGTCAAACTGTGGGAGAATCACAGCACCTGCTGTGGCCGCAGAGACCAGTAACTCAAAACTGCTGCCTCTTGCATTTTATTATTTTTATTTGCTGAAGTGACCTACCTGGGGCACAAGCCTGGGCAGTGTGTGTTGAGGTCCTGGGCTGCCCAGACAACAAGACCGCCTCTCAGCTTTGCTGATGTGGTTGAAAGAGAATCAGAGCAAGACGTTTGGCCCCAGCTTGGCTGCAGGAGTTGCCAGAAGGAGGCGTACAAGATGCCATCCAACTGTCTTAGGGACTCCACTCCAAATTTATGTAGGATTTACTCAGCCTCTTCTTCTCCCAAATATGTCCTTCAAGGCAGTAAGTACTATGTTTTTAAAGGTTTTTGTTTTCATCTATTTTTACCTTGAATCCTGTCAGGGAAAAAAGGCAGGGTATTATTATTATTATTATTATTATTATTATTATTATTATTATTATTTGAATTTACCTAATTCACACTTTTCAAAAGAATATTTTCAAGAAGAATATTTTGCAATACAGTTTTCCAGGCAAATAAAGTGTACTACAGTGATTCACTAGGGGAAAGTGAGCATGAAGACACATATATTAGGGGAAATGGCTTTGCTAAAAATAAGCATGCAAAATGTGTGCATGTATGCTGAAATCAGCTCCAAAATGCTGCTGAATTTTCACAGTGACTTTTTTTAAAAAAAGAAGAAGAAAGACACAGACTGATTTGGAAAGGTGGAGACTTGGGGAAATGAGCAACTGAGAGAAAATGAAATTAAATTATTTGCTCATTCCTACCCCCTGCCTTTCAAGTCCCCACCCACCTTTTCTGCAGCCCTGGGAGTGGCATGGAAGTGCATGATGTTCATCTCTATCCTCCCCTCTCTGGTGCTTGGTACACTGCTGTGGCTTTGCGCCAGGTGCAAGGAGTACAGAGAATTGCTGCTCTCATTGCTGGAAACATTACAAACATGCCATGCTCAGATTATGCTCCAATAACATGGGATTGCATTTTCCATAGATTCATTTTGGAAACACTGTCCTCCATGGGTACAAAGTGCTTTCCTGATCTGAACGTATTTGTATACCACATGTGTATTATTATTATTATTATTATTATTGATGCACAACTGGTTTAATTGCAAAACAACTTGCACTTCCTTTAGCTACTCTCTTTGCTACTCAGAACCTAGTCAGAAGCCTTACCTGTATATAGGATCATTTATTTTATTTTATTTTTTGCATTTGAAGCAAGAAGTCGGGGTTATGCATGGGGAATCTATTCACCTTTCTGTGGAGGAAGCCTGAATATAAAGAGAAGGGTGGGTGAATCTTTTGGTTTTAATTCATCTCTGTTGTCCCTGTCCACCCCCTTTCTGCCAGTATTTAATTCAGTTCACCCCATTCCCTAATCAAGTTGTGAATTCACCTTAAAAAAACTAAAACACATGAAAATTCATATGCATTTTCTTTTATATTTCTCTGAATGTACCTTTGTCTCATGTCTGTCTTTTTGCAAGGAATTTCCCTTAATTTTGTACATAATTTTTGTTCGTATATACTTATTGGTCCACACTTTGGGTTTGGAGAACTGCATCACAAAATTCAGAGAACCGTAGCTTTCAAAGGAGAGCTGTGTTTGGGTTCGTTTCATTCTTCAGGAAGTGCAAAGAAGGGACATTTGCATTAAAAAATGAACTAAACAAAGTCCTCTCCCATCCCTATGAGATGATAATGAAATGTGCTGGCTGAGTGGTAGTGGGATGTGATGAGGGATGTTGAGTAGAAATGGAACTGAAATGAGAGAAATGACTGACGGATAGATGGTTATGCAGCAGACTTATTTCAAAGTTATTAAAGCTTGTGAATAATAAACAACTTTGGAGCTTTCTATGTTTTAAGCAATATTCTTTTCCTTCTCAAAGCACCACAGCGCAAACAGCCCCCCTTCCCTTTTTAACTACCCAACCTTATTCAAGTTGTTTGTTTCAGAAAAATGAGACTTATTTTTAGCTTCATACTGGCACAAAAATGCTGCTCCCTTAATCTTCTCAGAAAGTTGGGATTCAGAGCATCAGAAAACTGAAAGGTGTTAACGAATAGACCTTAAACCAGATGTGGGGGGGGGAGCAAGCATTGTGAGGCAAGGACAGTCTGTTTATTTCATCAAGGAGCAATGGCTGGAAACGCTTTGCAGATCTGGCAGCTAACAAAGAAGGAAATGAGACTCTGCCCTTTTAAGTGTTTCTACCTTTCTTAAGGGGACAACATTCTCTTCCAACCCCCCCACTGAAGCCTGTATGCCTTGTTAGCAATTGTGCCAAATTGTGGCATAAACAAGCTCTTTTATTTCAAGTTCAAGCTCCCTTCCATACGTATAACAAGCACTGGATTTGGAACGTCAACTGCATTGACAATGAACATAAATGCACACACGGTTAAGCATCTTATAACAACTGCAGATGAACACAAAGTATGTTCATCGCACTCTGACAGATAGCGTATCCTTCAGAATGTGCCACAGCCTGTCACTTTACCTTTTGAGCATTCTGATTTCTTCATGTTTAGATTCCCCATCGTAAGGGTGATAGACGACATTGCTCATCATCATTAAAAGAAAGAAAGAAGTGCTCTTTTGCCGTGCTCTAAGAAGATAATTTCCCTCTTAGATACAGTGGTACAGTGGAAAGTATCGTTCTGGGTGCTAATAACAAGCTCATTGTGTGGACAGGCAGAGTCCCCCAAGCCCCCCAGCGACCCGCTGAGCGGAATAAAGATGCATAACAACGTGCTATGGGATTCAAATTGGACACAACTTTATTAAGATTCAGATGTAGGGAGACCTTGGCTCAGACATTGGGCGTTATCCTTCCCAGTCCCCAGCCAGGGTTCTGGGAGGCTTCGGGGTTATCTACATGTATGGGGGTTGGGGCTGGCTCTGGAGAACATATGTTCAAGCAGAGAGAGTCCGCCCCCTGTTCACCGCCGCTGGAAGGGGGAAGTGATGGCGCCTATTGGCATGGTCAAGGCTTCCCCCAATACCCCGCTCTTGTTGCCGCAAACGGGGTGAGGTCTCCGCCTCACACCCCTCCCTCTAGGAAAATCGCCAAAGAATTCTGCCCAAGGCCTGACACCGCCAAAGTTGTGAAGTATTGCTGCAGGAAAGGCGAAACCTGCCAATGCAGGAAAATTCATTTCCGACCCTTCAACAGCGGCCTTGACGTAGCAGCACCTGTGAACCTGTAGAGAAAAGGTTAACCTGCAAAAGAACATGAATGAAGCGTGTGGAGGGTGGGAGAAGCTCTGGAACCGACTGGTGCTTGGAGGTAAGATTCAAATTCTCTTGTGTGAGCCGGACAGTCCTTCCCCTTACCTGGCCATCCCCTGGCAACACCTCCCCAGGCAGGATTGGACGCTGGGCTTGGGTAGGCAGAGAACCCTGGCATCCTACCTGGGAAGGTGATGCCAGCCCCGAACTACCAGGGAGTTGCCTCTGGGACCAGGGGGCTGAACGCGTCCACGCAAAAGTCGCCCCCCATTGATGTGTGGAATGGTCATTCTCTGAATATGGATCCTTCCGCAGCTGAAACAGCAGAATCCCCATGCCATAGAAAGGTATTAGCAAGCTTGCAGAGATCCCCAGTGATTGAAGAAGTAGAAAGAACTGGGGACACCAAGAAGATGGGGACAACATCTGCCCACCTCCAGTTCTCAGAAAGCTTACCTGTTCACCAATAATTCTCAAAGATTATAGACAGAGACTCTCAGATTACATCTACCAACTGCTTTATTACCCTTGGGTGCAGCTCATCAGGCCAAAGAGATTTGAACTCATTTTAAATAACTAGGTGTTCCCTTCGCACCTCTTTTCCTATCTTGGGCTGCAGCTCCCTCCTTGCAACATTTATTCCATTATCACCAGGTTGGCCACTGCTTTCCTTTTCGGTGGAGACAGAGACAAAGTAGGTTTGGCAATTTTGTATTTACAGATTACTTTGTGCTCACCTCTTTACTGACCCTTGTTTGTGGTTATTTGGTTTTAGAAGGTGTGGCTACATGGGTCCTTTACAGCCTAGTCCCAGCCTACAAACGAATTTTATTAGATGTGACCTTCTGTTTCACAGTAAAAGGTGCATGCACCAAAATGGAACCTGCAGGTAACAGGCCATCTTTTTTTGGCAATGTGTAAGTGGTGACCATCCTTACCAAAACAGAGTGCTGGGCTGATGGTGTGCTGCACCACAAAGGATGAAAATGTCCCGTAACTTTGGACTTGGTAGTCAAATTCTGAAAGGATTGTTAATTGCCAGGCTGACTTTAATTTTGTGTTCAGACAAAAGATTTCTGAACTGACACATTGCATAGAATCTGCCGTACATTAGTACATAAATTACTCTCCCGTTTTATTCTACTCCAGAGTTCTCCTTTTTTAGCCTGCTGCTTAAACAGGAAGATACATTATGACACTTTCTTCCTACTATAATAGGAATGGAGATCTAGCCTGGAGCAACGTAACAGTAATTAAAGAAGCTGATCTCACTGAAGAAATGCAAATGCCTATGCAAATCAGGCCCGGCCCTCCAGCTTCTATCAGGTTATAAACGTGGGCCCTTGATGTGCTCAAGGTTGCGCCACTTCGTTAATTTATTCTTCAGCTTTCTTGTACTCCTATCACCACTGTGCTTTTCATTTCTTTCCCTGACAATATCATCCCATATGTATGAAATCCTTTCTCCTAGGCTTCGTGCACTATATTGTCAGTCTAAAAGTTAGGTGATAAAGAGAAACAAAGCCAGCGTCAACTAAACCAGTGGTGGCTGATGCTCATTGGGAATGGAAGGGCATAAGGCAGATGACCCAAACAGTAAGTGGAGGCGATGACAGCTGGAGCCAAATAATTCTAGTTTGGTCCCCATCTTCTTAGTAGTAGACCTACCACATACTATTTAAATGTTTTCCTAAGGAAAATAATTCAAAGCAGAGCAAAGTCCCCTGCATATATGAATTGCATGACGGGCACATCATGTGATTATCACACATTGGCACGGACATCTGACCTCACAAAATCTACTTGCATGCATGTAGGTTTCCATGTGATCAGGATTCCTGATTGTGCAGGAGTCCTCATCATGTAGAAGCTACGTATAAACAGCTGCTTATCTGGGTGATCCATCCGTTCAGATAGCTATGCAAGCATGTGGACATCCCTGGAGTTGCAGTATGGTGGGTGCACGGCGGGGTCTGCAATGCAGTAGAGATTGAGTGAAGTTACATTTCTTCCCTTTTCACAGCTTTGCTTGAATGCTGTTTGGAAACCCTGCTGAGAGTTTGTTGACAGTGGGAAAAGAAGAGCTCTTCAGTCAAAACTTGAGCATCTCTTAATGCTGTTACTTTGTTATGCATAATAAGAAGTTGGGAACAAGGTTAGGAATTCAGTGAAACACAGTGAGGTAGGCAGATTGGTGGTCTAGGTCTTTCATTACCAGACCTTTAGAAGGCATCTTAAGGCAGCCGTGTTTAGGGAAGCTTTTAATGTTTGATGGATTTCTGTATTTTAATATTTTGTTGGAAGCCGCCCAGAGTGGCTGGGGGAACCCGGCCAGATGGGTGGGGTATAAATAATAAATTATTATTATTATTCATGGTTGTTTGGCTCTTCATATCTCTCTCTCTCTCTCTCTCTCTCTCTCTCTCTCTCTCTCTCTCTCTCACACACACACACACACACACACACACACACACACACTATTTGTAATCCTAAAGGAACAGTAATTCATTTGTGGCAGGCAGAACACGTCTTAGTTCTCCCTATCAAATACATACTTTGGTTCTTGGGGCAATCTGAACTGACCTGTTATATGATTTCAGAAGCTCCTTCTGAATCAATCAATGACCGGTTCTTCCCAATAATTATCAAAACTAACCCTGTTCACATTTAGCCTGAATTCCACTTTTAGGCTCGAACATTGTTCAGCCACTATCTGTGAAGGCTGCTGTTCACTGGGACTGGTAGGGTGGAATCCAGGGAGACCAACAGAAGGTGTAGCTAGAAGAAATGACTAGCAGACACTAGTCCAATGACAGGTAGACCCAACTAATTCTTGGCTTGTTCCCATCCTCCTCTTTGAGGTGTTCTACAAAGGCAAACACTGAGACTAAGGAGGAGCAAGAAGCTAATAGCTTGACGAGGCAGTGCCTCAATCACCATGACCGTCCAGCCTTCCATGGCACCTTCATAAATGATTTCTGGTGAAATCCCATAGCTGATCATTTATTATATAAAATACAATATTTTACTCAGGGATGCTGTATGATTTATAATCTATATGATCATATTGATGGAGAGATGAGCAGGTAGTATGTTGGAATTGGACAAGTAAAGTCATCCTGCTGAGTTATGAAGCTCACTAGGACTTAGTCTCTCCTACATCACAGGTTTGTTGTGAGGATAGCATTAGAATGAACAGGAGAAAGAAGGCTCCACTCATGGCTCGAAGCCAAGTTGCAGGGAACCAGGCAGAGGGCCTTCTCGGTGGTGGCGCCCGCCCTGTGGAATGCCCTCCCATCAGATGTCAAAGAGAAAAAGAGCTACCAGAATTTTAGAAGACATCTGAAGGCAGCCCTGTTTAGGGAGGCTTTTAATGTTTAATAGATTATTTTATTTCATTTTTTCTGATGGAAGCCGCCCAGAGTGGCTGGGGAAACCCAGCCAGATGGGCGGGGTATAAATAATAAATTATTATTATTATTATTATTATTATTATTATTATTATTATTACTACTACTACTACTACTCAGCTTCACGTGAAGCTGAGGCTCCAATACTTTGGCCACCTCATGAGAAGAGAAGAATCCTTGGAAAAGACCCTGATGTTGGGAAAGATTGAGGGCACTAGGAGAAGGGGACGACAGAGGACAAGATGGTTGGACAGTGTTCTCGAAGCTACGAACATGAGTTTGACCAAACTGTGGGAGGCAGTGCAAGACAGGAGTGCCTGGCGTGCTATGGTCCATGGGGTCACGAAGAGTCGGACACGACTAAACGACTAAACTACTACTACTACTACTACTACTACTACTGTTAGCTGAAAATGCACCAAGTAAAGCCAATCAGGTGCAATTATAATGCGATGAATAATTCCCAGTGTTCTTGTTCAATAGTTAAATAAGCAGAAAGTTGCATCTTCTTTTAGCACACTGTTTCTAGAGAAGCTTTATCTCCAACTTCAGGTCTATTAAACTGTTGAACAATTCCCCTTACCCCAAAGAAAAAATATTTAAAATGTATTGGGAATTATCCATCGAGTTATAATTAAGCCAACTTGGCCCCACAACCTTTACAAAAGAGAAAAGGGAAAAGAAAAGTCATCTCTGTAATGTCTTTTCAAGCTTAAAAAGAAAAAAATGTACAGGTTTACAGGGTGTTTTGTTTTATAGTCAATTTCAGACACTGTATTTACCTAGGGAATCTCAGCACAAAAATAGGCTTCTAAGCTAAAATAATGTCTCCTCAAACTTGCAAAGCAGATGAACTGAAATTAGTTCATACATCTGAAACAGCCCTCCAAAAATTAATCATAGAAACTGTAATTTGTTAAGGGTTCTGGAATTTGTGGCTCTGTGAGAGATATACTACAGCTCCCCCAAAAAATTCTTTTTCTTTTTTTCCTTTTGATGAGGGGGGGGGGATAGATATGTTTTAAATGTATGGTGTGTGTGAATCCTAAGGATGTGTTCAAATTACTGTCCATTGCAGATCCAGAATGTTCCCAGCAGCTTCACACAATGGCCACATTCAAACCATAGATTTAAATAAATATGATACCACTTAAAGCAGTCATGACCTTTCTCAAAGGATTCTGGGAGCTGTAGTTTGTTAATGATGCTGATGGTCTCGAGGAGACCTCTATTCCCCTCACAGAGGAATCCCCCTCATGGAGCTGAATTCCCTGTAAAGAAAGATTGATGGTTAAGCCCAGTCCTTTTCTTCCTCAAAAAAAAAAAAGTTTAGGGGTACTCTCATTTTACTCAAGAAAATCACCATTTTGTAGTTCAAATTGGGAAAAATAAATACAGTAAATGGATAAAGGTACAAAGATTCACAAATGTTTCTTCTTCTTTGACGACCACTTTTTAAGGGGACGGCAGAGGACGAGATGGTTGGACAGTGTTCTCAAAGCTACCAACATGAGTTTGACCAAACTGCGGGAGGCAGTGGAAGACAGGAGTGCCTGGCATGCTCTGGTCCATGGGGTCACGAAGAGTCAGACATGACTAAATGACTAAACAACAACAACTCTCAGCACCCTTAATAAACTACAGTTCCCAGAATTCATTGGGGGAAGCTGTGACTGTTTAAAGGGGCATTATAGTGCTTTAAATGCATGGCAGGAATGTAGTGGTTAATGTTAGCCACAATCCATGTGCATCCTGTAGCCTTTACAGAAATACTCCTCTTTGTTGTACTTCTTCTCAAGCCAGCTTACATGCATTTCAGAAACAGAAGCCAAGGCCCCATTGTGGCATGGAGAACAAAGTCATTGGGTGAAGACTTCCCTGCATCTGCTCCAGTGGAAGCAGTGCAGGGGAAAAACAAGTTAGCCCAGTCTTCTCTTTTCAGACGTGATTGGGCAGAGACTGCCAGCAGTCCTCAAAGCAGGGCATGGAGTCAATATTGCCTTCCCCAATACAGTCCGACACTGGACAGAGGGTCGGAGGCAGGGGCAGGATTCACATTGACTGTTGTTACTTCAGCTTCTACAATGAATGTATTTATCAATTTTATTTTGTTCGTGCACATTTACGGCCGATTTCATCACCCCAAAGAGGGCTGCAGAAGGCAGCAAGTTGCTGCTCATCATTTTTAGAAAGCCGTTCATTTTCCAGTCACTCCCTCTAATATGATGTGTATCGGTACAAAAAAGCTGTTAAAATTAAAATATAAATATGAAACACAGCAGATTACACACCCCCTGTAGATTTTACAGCCATTTATATATAAAAAAATGGTTATTGGCAAGACAGCAGACAGACAAAGAAATCTAAGGGGATGTAGCATTAAATAGTGCAGCGAGGGTGGTTTTGATAGGCACTCCTCCAAGTTGTACACAAAAACAGGCAAAGATCATGTAATAACTCCTAAGATCAGGGATCAAACCAAAGGTCTGTCTAGTCCATGAGCTGACTCATGGAAGGACCGCAAGAGCAACCTCCCTGAGCATGCAACTTGAATCTCTGGAGGATGATGTGTGCTCTTTTCTGCATTAATCAACAAATGCATCCATCCAGCTCATTGAGCATTGAGCTGGCAGACTTACATCCTCATGTGCTATGAGCTCTTTGCATAGATCACCCTTATTGGATCATTTCCTTTATATTTATTTATTCATTGCATTTGTATCCCACCTTAGTCTCCAAGGCGCTTGAGGTGGTATACACAGTTCTCCCCTCCCAATTTAATCCCCACAACAACCTCTGTGTGGTAGGTTAAGTCTAAATGGCAGCGACTGGCCCAAGTGAAGTTCACGGCCAAGGTGGGGGTCAGGACCGTGGTCTCCCAGGTCCTAGGCCCTGTAACCACTATAGCAGACTGGGGGTGGATCTACACACAGGAAAAACCGCTATGGGAAAGTACTTGGAATTTTCTCTGCTCTCTGGTGCCATCTGGTGTTGCATGCTTATAATGCATTCAAAACGCTGGTTCCTGACTAATGTAACTGAGCGCTCATTCTCCATATTTTCAAGCCATTTTCTCAAAAAGAGATCTCAATTAATTCCAAATTTCTGGTGCTGCTTCAAAAAAACCAGGGAAATTCAATGGCATTCTGTCTTGCAGAAGCCTGTTGTTTCATCTCCAGAGGATTTTCATATGCAATAACTTCCTGGGCCATCTGGGAAGCACTTTCAGTCCATGACATTCGGGAGGGGGGGGTAACCACTTCAAAGTACAGCACTATCATAATAGAATGCTTAATTCCAATTAACAAAACTGAAGGAGACACAAGAACAAAGCACATTCAAAGTCATGTGTGCCCTGGGACTGCGCTTTAAATCCATTCGTGTTTATTTTGAAATATGTTAAGGGCTTTTTGTACGATAGAAAATGATAATAAAGCTTTCACTTCCAGTATCGTTTCTTTTTTTCATCTTGGGCTTTTATGAAATGAAAGACATCATCTCTCTGTTGCTGCTTGGAATACTAAACACAGTTCAAAATTAGATTAATAAAAGCTTAGATGAACATAGACAAAAAGGGGGGAGAGAAGTATTATTACATGTCTAGATGAACTTGTCAGTACCACTCCAATACGGGGTGACTATAATTCTATTCCATGAAGCAATGATCTCTCGGCTTATTACTCTATATTTAAAAATCAAGGTTAATAAAGGTAGATTGAAATCTTCATCGGTTCAAAGAGACACATTTGCATCTTGTGCGTAAAATCGGGTTCATTATCGGCAATTGATTCAGTCGTACAGTTGCAAGGCGAACCTGCCCTCCATCTCTGCACTCAAGAGTCGTGAAAATAGCAGAGCTGAGTCAAGCCCAGTGTGGCTCCTTCACCTGAAACCTCAGAATGATGGGGAACAATTCAACAACTACTCCATGGCTCCTGTTGAAGGGGTCTGGGTCAGACATGTTCAGCAGCTTGAGAAACTGGGTGGGTGTGAGGAGTGCTGCTCCTTTTGGTGGATATTCTTCCTGCATTTCTGAGGTGCAGGCTTAGAGTCTCTTGCATATGTAGCTGTCAGGCGCCAGGGAATCCGATCCCCCTACGGTAGGCTGTCAGGAACAGATAATAGGGGGAGCTCTTACCAATGTCTTTTATTCAATATTCACAGAGAGGGGCTTAGAAAAGCAGCCTCTTGGAATAATGTCGTTGCTCTGAGTAATCTCCACCCCCCTTCTCTCCTCATTCATCAACAGCACCACCCGCTTATGGTAGCCGCTTAAGGCCATTTCCCTTCGAGTCGTTTGCTCTGCTACTTTCAATGCTTGCCAGGTTCTGGGAGAAGGGGCGTCTGGAATGCTTTCTAGTGATAACGTGTCGGCCAGCTGCTCCGGCTCTGCTTCCCCCTCCTCTTCTCCCATTATTTCCCAGCTTCTCTCCTCCTCTGCCTCTGAGCTACGTCCTCCTGCAAACCACTGTTGTGAATCTATGTTGTCTTCTTCTCCTCTGGAGGGCTCAGGCTGGGGTGGCGGTCTCCACCTGTCCTCCTCTGTCCATTCTCTGAGAGTAGCTGAAACATCACCATCAACACAGGACCAAGAGAACCCCAAGTTTTTCAGAAGTACATCTCTTTTCTTGATAGAAAAGCACAAATGGAGAATGAGCAAGTTTGGTGGTTGTGGAATATTAACTTACACCTGAGGGGGGAATGGAAAACTGGGCAGGGGGGGAGGGAGAATTGAAAAGAGTGGGTGGAATCCTGAACACCTCACTTTCCCTTCCTGGCCTTTCTCCATTTGCCTCACTTTAAATCTGGTTAACCTTGCTGCCTTCCCTCACTTTGACTGGTTCTGAATTCAACTGCCATTTGTTAAAAAAAAAAATCTGTATGCAAGTCTTCTCACCTTTTCCGGTGGGCGGCGTTGTGGCCGGGCAGCTGGGACCCGACAGTGATCCGGCCAGGGGAGCGGAGATCGATGCCCTCTTCTACGTTGTCCTGGCCATGTCACCAGTGCTGGGAGGGGAAAAACTAACCTATCACCGCCAGGAGGGGCATGACCTCGGGAGTTTTAACTATGGAGTGGCCAGGCGGGACCTCCTCTCTCATCTTCTTCTCCGGATCTCCCAACCCACCCGCCCTCTTTTCATACTTTGCTCTGATATGACCTTGCTATGGACAATTGCCAGCTCCCATATTGTTGGGGCCAGGTAGAAATTTTCCCACCTGGCAAATAGACACCAGCCATTGGGTTTCCGCCTACATGGTAGCAATCATCACAGCTTTGTGAGGTTAGGCATTGGGTAAGCCTTTTGTTTGTTTGTTTGTTTGTTTGGATGGAGGGGAGGTTGTAGCCTTCACCTGCCGCTCCTCAATAAGGGTATCCTGTTAAAGGGATCTAGGGGTGTGGCTTCTGTCTGAAGCCCAGACGTGGGCTAGGGCCATGTCACATGGGGACCCCTCGGAGTGCCCCTATTTGATATAAGTCATAGGGCTCCTCCTATCAGTGGTTTACCCTCCCTGCAGATAGTCTGGAGTCGTGATACAGCCTGGCTTCACCCAGTGCCTAAGCCAAACTGCTCACATCTGTAACCAATAAAGTTGTGGCCTATTTGAACCCATCAACCAAAATACCCATGTCTGTGTGTTTATTGTCCATTAGGGAACTGTGGGTCATGGGGGCCTTGGCCCGCGAACATGTCTTTAGGCTGGTGTGACTGATGCAATCTGCCCAATTTCTTTTACATACAGGAAGGCTTTTTCGCTCTGAAAATTCCCATCAGTGCTATTTTTTTTTCCAGAAAAAGAGGTGTCTGAACGTACCACGATCACCTCCCTTGCTCTCTTTTAATGGCAATGGTGCCCACCTGAGAGGTGCTGGAAATGAGTTCTGGCGAGTCTCAGCTGAAGAAGAAGAAAAAAGCCCTGCTTGTGAGAGAGGTGGAGATGTTTCTCAGGAAATGTAAATTTAGATTTAATCCAATTACTGGTGGAGGATGCTTGCCAGAGGATGCTTTATTGCTAGTTCCTTAAAATTAATTAATACTTGAATTGAGGTGTAAATGTTGATATTTGCATTAGACGTGGTGAGGGATCTGGGGACAGATACAAACAGTCATGTTATTGCTGTTGAAGTGGGATCATTCCTGGCACTGTCGCTGTTATGCAGCACTTCCTCTAGTTCCTTGCAATAGTGCTGTGCTAATTGCCCAGAGCATTTTGGAGCATGTGCAGAGTTCCAGGTGAACCAAGCTCCCAGTAACAACTGTTCCGTGGCTTTTCCAGGTTCGGCAAGTGTCTCTGGGTGGTGATGACTGCTGAGAGAAGGTTGTAAAGCATGAGTTGGAAATAAAAGGACCATAGCTAGTTTGCACTGACTCTTCTTCCTACCAACATTTTGCTAGACTTTTCTCAACATTTTGTCAATTTGCCGTTCAAGAAACATCCCTTTTGCCTTTGTCTTGAATAATGCCAGTTTCAGTTACACCATAGCTGCCAAGTTATCCCTTTTTTAAAGGGATTTTCCCTTATGCTGAATAGGCTTCCTCGCGAGAAAAGGGAAAACTTGGCAGCTATGGTTACACCTGTCAGCACCACCTAAGCCATGCTGGAGAGTCTTCTGCAAGGTGCTGAAAAGCTGTGAAGGTTCTTTTAAGAACACATCCTTAATAGCACATAGCATGGCTGAAAAGGTTTGTGTAGATAGCAGTAGGAAAGCAGCAAACTTTTCCGGTCCTCTTCTGTTTCCTCATTGTTGCTCAAGATCATGGACATTCACTTTTGCTAGAATGAAAGAAACAGTAAGAGCTGCCACTGGGTTTCCCCTGAAACAAAATTTTGGGGGAATGTGGGGGCTCTTGCTCCAGCGAAATAGCTAAGGAAATCCTAGAAAGTTATTATTAGACTGGTGTCATATCTCAAAGGAGGTTCTATATGCCAATGCCATGGTTTGGTTTTGTTATTTTTAAATATGAGATGCTTCTACTCATATATTGATTAAAAAAATTGTGGGTTCCTGCATAAAAAGGCTCTCATGGGCATGGGGGTGGGTGAAGAGGGATGACACTCCATATTAGTGAGAACTAGGGCTTTTTTCAGCCAGAACTCACTGGACATAGATCTGACATCAGGAACCATAAGACTGAAAAACCAGTAGGAGAACACTTCAATCTCCCAGGACATTCTATACAAGATCTCAAAGCAGCTGTTTTATTACAGAGAAATTTCAGGAACAGACTGGAAAGAGAAGTTGCTGAATTGGAAATCATTACCAAGCTTAAAACCATGGAAGCACCTGGGATGAATAGAGACATCGGATTCTTATCTCATTATGCATGATCAAGCTTTCTTTAGCACCTCAGCCCAGGACTAATTGCAGCCATCAGCAGCCATTATCAGCCATCTCCAGGTTTACCACTCCCATCAGCCCACCACCCATTCCCACCCACCCCCACCACCCTCTGTATATATATAGGGTCTGACACTTCTGTTTCTAGTGTATCTGAAGAAGTGTGCATGCACACGAAAGCTCATACCAAAATATAAACTTAGTTGGTCTTTAAGGTGCTACTGAAGGAATTTTTTTATTTTGCTTCGACTCAGACCAACACGGCTACCTACCTGTAACTCACTGGAACTCAGTTCTGGTAACTCTCAGGAAGGCCCCACTGCCATTATAAAAGAACAAGGGGAATGTTCATATTGAGCTCAGGCACCTGTTTTTCTAGAAAAACAGGACTGCTCACAAGAAACACCCTTATTCACCAGGCTGCTCATTTTGGTTACCCAAGTACTCTCCCTGCCACTCTGTGAAGGAAAACAGTACCTGTGTCCTTTTTATCATTTAATGCCTTAACAAGATCATTCTTTGTGCTACAGCAAACAAGAATTATTTTTTTCTATAATTTGGTGCCTCTCAGTGGGTGGCATTGTGGTCTAAACCACAGAGCCCCTTCGGCTTCCCGATCGGAAGGTCGGCAGTTTGAATCCCCATGACGGGGTAAGCTCCCGTTGCTCTGTCCCAGCTCCTGCCAACCTAGCAGTTTGAAACACAGCAGTGTGATTAGATAAATAGGTATCGCTGTGGCGTGAAGGGAAACAACATTTCTGTGCACTCTGGTTTCCGTCACAGTGCTCTGTTGCACCAGAAGTAGTTTAGTCATGCTGGCCACATGACCCGCAAATCTATCTGTGGACAAATGCCAGCTCCCTCGGCTTGAAAGCGAGATGAGTGCCGCAACCCCATAGTCACCTTTGACTGGACTTAACCACCCAGGGGTCCTTTACTTTTACCTCTCAGCAGGGCTGAAACAAATCCCAAATTCTTAACCAAACTGGACCTGGTGCAGAGCAGGTCAATACAGCTCAGGCGTGAACATGGACCATTGGTACCAAATTTTATGGGAAATATCCTTACTAGAATAGCTAACCAACAGACTGACAAACCACAGGGACAAATTAAAGAGGATGCCTTAACCCCAGTGTGGCTCCCCTTCATTACAAACACAGCCCAACAAGACAACAACAAGAACTCACCAGGAGCATACAGTATGAATCAATATGGCTTACTAGACCCAACAACCCCTTTCTCACATAAGCAAACAAAACTCACTGCAGTCAACTATAGGCAACCAACCAGGCACTGGGCACCCCAACCTCTCCCAATGCCAATGAATACTAATAAATGAATAGAAAGATAACCTACACACATGACGCTGACACAGAAACCTCACACATATACAATTAAATCAAGAATGAATAGATTAAAAAAACAGTTTCTATCCGAGAGCTATAACCATCTTAAATGCTGTAACTAAATAATATGTTCCTGGGAGTTGTGATGGGTGTATATGTATGTATGCGTGTGTGTGGCTGTAATTGTGTTTTTATATTGTTTTTTTATGGGATGGCATTCAATTTCATTGTACTATGTACAATGACAATAAAGTATCTATTCTATTATATATACAGTGGTACCTCTGCTTACGAATAACTCTACTTACGAATGTTTCTACTTACGAATGGAGCTCCGTCCGCCATCTTGGATGTGGTTTAGATAGGATTTTTTTCTACTTACGGATTTTTAGATAGGGTTGGTTCTACTTACGATTTTTTTCTCCCAATGCATTCCTATGGGATTCGACTTACAATTTTTTCCGACTTACGAATGTGCGTTCGGAACGCATTAAATTCGTAAGTAGAGGTACCACTGTACCATGTAAAAAGTTCAAGTTAACTGCTCACCTGCTCTTTCCCCGCTCTTTCCCCCATAACTCTCTTTCCCCCCAACCTCATTTTGTATGCACATCAAATAGAACTGACTGTAGAAAGAACTTTATGATCTGCAAGTAGAGATGATGTGTGCACTTTTGTAAGCACAGAAATTATTTAATAAAGAAACCATTTAAAAAATACAGCTCTGGACCAGTCTGACGTGGGTCACATCGATCTGCAGCTCAGAATACTTTCTGAGAACCAGACGTCCTGTCAAACAGTGTGGTCACAGATGCTGAGAGTTGTTAGGAGACCCATATTCCTATCCCAAAGCTAAAATCCCCTACAAAGAGGAACTGACTGTTAAACCATGCTGTGAAATGTAGCTCTAGGAGGGGAATAGCGGTCTCCTAACAACTTTCAGCACCCTTAATAAACTATAGCTCCCAGAATTCTTTGTGGGAAGCAATTAATGTCTGAAGTGATGCTTTAAATGCCTGGTGTTTGTGAGGCCTAAATCTGGTAACACTCAAATGCAAAACTGCTGATGAAGAATCTAAAGGTGCATTAATATTCACTTGCTTTCATAACAAGGACAAAGCAGCTTTGAATTTCTTTATACATTTGCACAATCTGAGTTACTGCAAAGAGGCTCCAGTGATAAAAACCCCAGAACAATACCTGTCCATGATTACCACAAAAAGACCTAATTGAATAAACACTAATGATTCTAATTAGTGCCACAGAGAGCTTTGACTTCATGCATGTTTAATTCCAAATGCAAGGGTTTAGAAATGCTGAGAGAGATTAGTAAATGCCAATACAGGGATATTTTAATGAATCTTGGCTAATCCTGGAGTAATCAGAACACACGAGCTCAAAAAAGTTAAAAGGGAAAGGGGGAGAACATCAGAAAGTAATAACAATGCAGAGTTTGAAAACCAACCATAAATTAATAATAATTTCGAAAGCAAATAAAATTCTTTTCAACCATCATCAAAAGATTTAATGCCATTGCTTTGGGAGGAGCGAAAGTTTTGGGACTGAAGTCTCGAAGCTTTATTTCCTTCTTCTTAATTGTAAATAACATGGGATAAGTCATTGCATCTCTTAAGCAGCGATCTGCATTGCACAAACCAACTTGTTTTAAAAATGCTGACAAACAAATCAAATTGTAGGGTCCCACACAAATATTATTTGTGAACATCTGGGTTCCCACACTCAAGTTGCAAACAGTAGACTGCAACTATTTGTTGTTGTTTAGCCGTTTAGTCGTGTCCGACTCTTCGTGACCCCATGGACCATAGCACGCCAGGCACTCCTGTCTTCCACTGCCTCCCGCAGTTTGGTCAAACTCATGTTCGTAGCTTCAAGAACACTGTCCAACCATCTCGTCCTCTGTCATCCCCTTCTCCTAGTGCCCTCAATCTTTCCCAACATCAGGGTCTTTTCCAGGGAGTCTTCTCTTCTCATGAGGTGGCCAAAGTATTGGAGCCTCAGCTTCATGATCTGTCCTTCCAGTGAGCACTCAGGGCTGATTTCCTTCAGAATGGATAGGTTTGGTCTTCTTGCAGTCCATGGGACTCTCAAGAGTCTCCTCCAGCACCATAATTCAAAAGCATCCATTCTTCGGCGATCAGCCTTCTTTATGGTCCAGCTCTCACTTCCATACATCACTACTGGGAAAACTATAGTGTATGATATGCATATCAGAGACTGCTTCAAATTCTACTGTGTCTCCTAGTACAGTCAAACCTCTTCTTACGTCCGCCTCTGCTTCTTACATCCATTTGGCCCAAAGCCCATGGCAAACCTGGAAGTAACTGGCGGGATTGCCACCATTCACGCATGCACAGCAGCGGCGATTGCCATTCGTGCATGCGCAGAAGCAGCGATCGCTGCCTGCACATGTGCAATCGCCGCCCGCGCCTGCGCACAACGGCGCCTCTCCCAGCGACCTGTTTTGACCTCTGGACAGACCTCCAGAACAGATTATGGTCGCAGGTAGAGGTTCCACTGTATTTGCTTTGGGCTTTGGAAAACTTACCTGCATTACCTGACCCAGGTTTTGTCTCTTGATCACACCAGCCTGTGACAGAGAGGCAGACCCCAAGCACTGGCTTTTTATGTGATGATGATGTTTTTACTCTGTTGAAAGCCCCACTCTCCCTAAAGAAAAAATAAATCAATGCCAGGTATGCTCTGTGTCATTTATGTTTTGCCTGTGGAGCTCATTCTCTGCTGTCTGAATGCTACTGCTACACTTTCCCTGGTGTGTCTGCACTGTAAGAAAACCTATAGTGCTATCATCTCACAGAAGGACTTATTTTTACCCTAGCTAGTGGACCGCTTTTTATGTAACTCGGTAGTCATTATCATTTCCATTATACCCTTAAGTGAAAGAGGTACTTTACAATGAGAGAATGTGACCAGCAAGAGAAGTGTCATTTTAGCAACTGGTTTTTGAGGAATATTAAATAATAAATGCCTTTTCAAAAGGCGGCTTCAGCATGTGTGTGCAATGCGTGCACGCATACTGAAAGAAAGTATCTGTCTTAAGCAATTAATTCCTCTTCCTGTTGAAAGAAATATCATTTCAAGAGGAAAAATGAAATGTTTACGCAGCAGTATCTGGAGGGAATTGTAATGTGCAGCAGTGAGATTAATACATTGGCCCAGATCTAAGAAAATATGGGTTAATCCAGAAGAAGTCAGTGACAGCTAATCCCCACTGAAGTCAATCAGACATAAGCACACACTATGGTTCCACCCCAATCAACGCATGCTATTAGAATGTAAGGTAAAGGACCCCTGGAGGGTTAAGTCAAGTCAAAGGTGACTATGGGGTTGCGGCGCTCGTCTTGCTTTCAGGCCGAGGGAGCCGGCGTTTGTCCACATACAGCTTTCCGGGTCATGTGGCCAGCATGACTAAACTGCTTCTGGCACAACGGAACACCTTGACAGAAACCAGAGCGCACGGAAATGCCGTTTACCTTCCTGCTGCAGTGGTATCTATTTATCTACTCACACTGGTGTGCTTTCAAACTGCTAGGTTGGCAGGAGCTAGGACAGAGCAATGGGTGCTCACCCCGTTACTGGGATTCAAACTGCCGACCTTCTGATCCACAACTATGTGTACAGCAGTTCCCTTCAGCTCTTTCAGGGAAAGCTCTGCTGCTGCCCAACAGCCCCTTTCACTACCGCCTTCTGTCCTGCAATTTCTACCTCTGCCTCCTCTCTCTTTTGTCTGTGCTCTGTGTTTCTTATTTCCTTTGATCGTCGCTCACTGCTCTCCTGTCATCTTCGCCGCTCGTCTTTGTCACTCATCACTCTTCTTTTGTCTTCTGTGCTGCTGCTCCTGTTGCTCCTTGGCCAAATGTGGCGCGGAGGACAGCGCAGGTAGCTTTATATGGGGTGGGAGAAGACCAGAGTAAAGACTGCTGCACTCCAGTCTGCTCTCATAATCTCCATCCCCCAGATCTGGCCAGATTGGCCCAAATTCAAAAGGTGGCTGGTGGGAATTCCCGGTGTGCCCTGCGGCCACCCCAGGAATTTCCCAATGGCAGGTTGCCTAATGGACATTGCTCCAAAGTATCATGAAGCCAGATGCAATGGGTTGCAACCGCTGCCCATTATTCACCACACACGCTCGTTTTAGCCCTTTTGAACATTTGCAAAGGGTTTGACTTGCAACTAAGTTATAGTTCATACCCCACTAGTATATCACTTCCATAAGAAAAGCCTGCTGGATCAGGCCAATGGCCTGTCTAGTCCACCATCCACCCAGATGCCTGTGGGAAACCTTGAAGTAGGATCTTCTTGTGGTTTTCAGCAACTGTTATCCTGGAACATTGCTGCCTCTGACAGTGGAGGCAGAACATAGGCAAGGGCTAGCAGCCTTGTCTTCCATGCATTTGTCCAATCCTCTTTTAAAGCCATCGAAGTTGACAGCTATCACTACCTCCTGCGGGAGAAAGTTCCATAGTTTAACCATGTCCTTCATGTAAAAGTACTTCCTTTTATCTGTCCCAAATGTTCCAATATTCAACTTTATTGGAGTCCCACAAGTTCAAGTGTTGTGGTTGGGTTTTGTTTGTTTGTTTGTTTGTTTTTGTGCGGGGGAAGGATTTCTTTATCCACTCTCTTTGTACTACACATAATTTTCTATCCTTCTGTCATGTCTCTTCTCACTTGCCTTTTCTCTAAACTAAAAGATCCCAAACACTGCACTATCATTTTGGTTGCTCTTTTTTCTGAGCTTTCCCCAACTTTGAAAGGTCTTCCCCCTGCTCAGAAAGGGATGCCACCCTTTCTGTGAGCAGCAGATGCAAGGCTGCGATCTCAACATTCAAATATTCAACCTTCAAAGTAATTGTTAGTGGGAGCTGTTTATGAAGTGCCTTTATGTGCTGCCCCGCAAAGCAGTTTTAGGCCTTTATTTATATCCATAGCTCTCACTTACTATAAAATTACCTAATTATAAACTCCATCCTCGGTGCATGAATAACGGCATGTTTCACCTGAGGCTTGGCTGCTGCCAAATCTGATATAGTTTAATATGGCGCTTTTTTTTTTTTTTACTGTCGTATTTAGAAACTGCATCACCCTTCGATCTTATGGCTCCATTCTGCATGGCAGCTTCCACACAAATTGTACTCTTAATATGACTGCAAATAAATAAGGCAGGAAATGATCCTTCTCCCTTTTTTTTATCTCTGTGAAGAGTCTCATTAAAGCTAATTGAACTGTTTGCATGTGTGAGAACTGGATAGGTGAGTGGGGACTGCCTGTCTAGGATGGCAATTTCAAAACCTGTGATTTTTTTTAAAAAAGCCCACAGGAGTAAATGCTTAATTAAGAGCCAGAAAGGCAAGGAGGTGAATGATCCTTAGGTTCTCTTTTCCTATTCACACAAATGACTGTTTAGTAAATCACCGGAACTCTATATGCCTTGTATCTTAATCCAGTAGGTATAACTGCTTTAGGTTCCTTTGGGGCTAAAAAGCAGTGTACAAATATACTATTGCCCATGCAAAACAAGTACATGCAAGAATGATGCAGCTTTTAAATACAGCTGTCAAAAATTAGTTTTGTTTTGTTTTGTTTTTAAAGCCATTGGGTCCGTTTTTAAAAGAGATGCTGGTCACAAGCCAACACAGATTTGAGTCCATTGGGTTGGCCAGAGCATAGCATGGGAAGAGGTTTTCTCCTGAGTCAGGCTATTCGTTCCCTAGTTCAGTGTTCCCCAAAGTGGGTGATACCAACCCCATTGGGGCACTGGAACACTCCAGGGGGTGGTAGTAGCCTCGGGTGCAATTGGGGGGGGGTTGAATAAAAATAAGTGATGGTGGAAGCATAATGAAAGAGAAGGAAAAATTGAAAACACAACAACAACTGTTCATACCATACCTGCCAAGTTCGGGCCTGAGAAATAAGGGACTGGACCGGAAGTAGCAGGGATGCTGCTCTGCCCTGTTCCAAAATGGCCGTCGCACCAGAAGTCGCGCTACAGCCATTTTGGAACTGGGCAAAGCAGCATCAAAAGTCGCTTCTGAGCATGCTCCGCCCAGTTCCAAAATGGCCACCGCACCAGAAAACCCGGGGGAAACAAAAAAAAATCTGTTTTTTCGGCTGGGAACAGCTGGAAAAATGGGGGTTTCCTGGAGAAAACGGGAGACTTGGCAGCTATGGTCATACATGTTTCATCTGTTGTGTAATGACGCTTACTGTCAGGTTGGGCACCATTGTGGGGTGGTAACAATGCCTCCCCTGGATCCAGCTGTCATATTGGAGGCAAGGGGTTTCCCCTTGGCTTGTGTGAACCATTTTCGGCTTCACCCAGGGCTGGGAAGTAGATTGCAGCTTGCCTGCCTATTTGAACAATGGCAGGGGGGCTGCAGTGCTGGCCCCACCTCTGGGGTGGATTGAATTGAGCTGGCAGGCTTCACTCTAGTCCCCCCCTCCCATGGATTTTTAATCCCGGGGCCTAGACCACCTTCTTCTCCAGTTTTGCAAAACTGTTTGTACATGTTCCATCTGCTGTGCAATGATGCTTACCGATGTAACACAGAGTTAAAGTTGAAGTGATTACTTCATTTTCCAAATAAACACACAAAATTCATGTTATAACCAATCAGTGGTCAAGTCCACCAACAGGTCTTAACAAGCGAGCGTGTCACACATTGTCGGGAACCCTAGCATGCCCCGGCAGGAATATGGGCCTATAATGACTTGTTTACAATGCAAAACTATAAATAGGCGACCCCTGAAATGCAGGAATCTCAACTAAAGCAAACATGACAGATGGCCAACCAACTTCTGCTTAAAAACCTCAATTGGAGGAAATTCCGCCACCTTCCGAGGGAGTCTGTTCCACTGTCGAACTGTTCTTACCATCAGAAAGTTCTTCCTAATGTTGAGTCAGAACCTACTTTCTTGTAATGTGAATCCATTGGTTTGAGCAGGATAAAACAAGCTTGCTCCTTCTTCCATGTGATATAGCCCTTTAGATATTTGAAGATTGCTATCAGAGCTCCTCTTATCCAGTCTAAACCTACCCAACTCCCTCAACCGTTCCTCATAAGGCTTGATTCTAAGACCCTTGATAAACTTGGTCGCCACCCTCTGCACACATTTCAGCTTGTCAACATCCTTCTTAAATTGGGATGCCCATGCTCAAACCATCTTGTCCTGGTGAGCCCCCTGGCCACTAAATTCTGCACTAGGTACAGTTTCTAAACCATCGTCAAAAGTACACCCATTTATAATGCATTGCAGTGATCTAATGGCATCGTTGCTTGTTCTGTAAGCAATGGCATTCTGCTTGAATGTTTGCCTGCAAAACAGCAGCTATAAGAAAAGCCATGCCTACTTAAAAAAAAACTTTGTAGAAGTTAAGGATTTAATTCTGGCTATTGATAAAATAGAATCCAAATTAAAAATCAAATAAGTACCTGGTGATGAGAGCCAGTTTGGTTTACGATCATTTTTCTTATGCTTTAATCGGCTGATCTATCATTAATGGGGCCTAGAGGGGACTTCTCCATATAGCTGCATCAAATTGTTATTAAAGCAGGAATTGTATAATTAAAGGTGACTGTTCTCCTTTTGCTCCTTACCTTTTACCAAAGGAATTCTATTTTCATTGGACTCATTGAATGATTAAATGCATTTATCAGAGCCATAAGAGGAGTTGAACACATGCCCAGACATGTTTTTCTTGGCAGAAAATGCATTAAAGAAGGACCTTCTCGTTGGTTATAAGCAAAGCACATTTACGGTAGCAAAACTGCATGGAAATTATTAACTGCTGATGTACCATTCTGCTTTTAAAATCGCTGCAAATTGTTACAGTGACGTGCTGAAATCGCTAAAATGTGCATTATATGAAGGCCACCAAGGAGCTTCAGATGTTGCTGGGATGGAAAGAAGGGCATCTCCCAAAGATCTTAAAACCCAAGTATTATCTTATTAGATAATAGTGGACAGCTGACTTAACCTGGTGCCCAGATATGCAGATATGTGCTTGGAAATAGAGTGGAAGCCAGTAAAACTGTTGTGACATGACAGCCACATGCTTCCTATCTCTGGTCTTGGTGGCTTCAGCATTCCGAACCAGCTGGCTTTTTGAAAACTCTGCAAAGGCAGCCTCATGTAGAGTGAATGACAATAGTCCAAATGAGATGCAATGATGACATCTGTCACCATGGGCAGATCTGACATTTCTAGGAACAAGTGCCCAGCCTGACCCTTCCAGAGGAGAAGAAGAAGAAGAAGAAGACAGTTCAGAATTACAGCAGGGGTTTGAGGGAGGTCACAGCTCAGTGGCAGGTGAGGGGGAATGCTGGGAAATAATGGGGGAGGAGGGGGAGGAAGCACCAGGGGGGCAACAGCTGATGGACACAGTGTCTTTAGAAAGCATTCCAGACGCTCCCCTCCCAGAACCCGACGAGCATTCCAAGTAGGAGACCAAAGAGCTCAAAAGCAGAGGGCACTTTTCAGCAGTCGTAGCGATGATGCATGAGGAAGTGGGAGAGACGGAGGGGGTGGAGACTCACTCAGGACAACGCCATTATTCCAATAGGCTGCATTTCTAAGCCTCTCTCTGTGAATATTGAATACAAAGCAGATGGTAAGGACTTTTCCTTGTCTTGTCCATTCCTGACAACCTGCTGTGGGGGTTGGTTCCTTTGCCGCCTGACACATCTGCTGCTTGGTTCAGTAGTCTGTAGGCAAAGCTATGACAAGGTACAGGGGTTGTGTGCATATTTTGAGCCCACCATAGTGGCCCCCTGTCATACTTTAGGCTTTTCAAGCATAGCCACCACAGTTGTCACTTTTGAATTACATCCATTCTCCTTTCAAAGTGCCCTGTTCCCCCCATATTTATCTCCAATATACTGCTCGGCTTCACACTTTTGTTTGGTAGTGGTCAGACTAATGTACTAATATTTTATATATTTGCAACAACACAATAATTTCTGAGGCCTCTGTGGGAATTAGCTGCTGCTCAACCATTCAAGTTAATAGAAGTTGCATGTCAGCTCCACATGCGTTACACTGAGTGTTTACTCCTATAATTGCACCTGCTATAAACATTATTACACCACTTAGTGTTTTGTGACTCAAAGTGCTAGACTAAACTGGGTGATATATTTAGGGCTCTGACATATCTTTCTCTGACTGATGCCCCAGTAGTGAAAACAGGCAATTATCTACGAAGAAGAGAGCCTTCATGAGATTGAATTAAACTACTTACTCTTGTTGCTAAAGAAATAGCTGAGTTAAACTTCGACAAAGCAGCATAGGCAATTTTGGATAACAGTTCTCTCAGCTGCTAAGGCATAACTCTGAACTTTGCTCTGTTCAAAACATCATTTTAATAACAACCATACTGCCTTACAGAGTGACCTTTCCAGATGTATTCACCACAGAACTCCAGGTGTTTATGAGCACTGAAACTTCTAATATTTATTTGGAAACTGTCATGAAGGACATGCCCCCTCTTTGACAGATACACTCTGAATTAATGCATTTTTTTCATGCAAAGAAAATGGGGCTGATGCACCTGTACGCATGCTTACCAGTGACCTGCTGCACATGTGGTTATTAATGCTATTACAAAGTTCTCACCCAGAAGTCTTTAGGTCTCTGTTTGGCTGCCCCATGTGAATTGTTGCACCATCTAATCAGACAGACTGAATGGTCACTGGATCCTGCAGGACAGGAAGGACTGAAAAAAAGGGGGAAGTGACCAGTTCAAATTTATGTTGGAAATGCAAGGAAGAGGAGGGCACATTTTATCGTAAGTGGTGGACATGTAAGGCAGTAAAAGCATATTGGGTAATGATATATAAAGAGTTTAAAAAAATGTTTAAAATAAGTTTTGCTAAGAAACCAGAAGCCTTTCTGTTAGGAATTTTAGGTGCAGAGATGCCAAGGGAGTTCAAAAGACGGTTTATGTATGCAATGGTGGCAGCCTGGATACTCTCGTCCCAAAGATGGAAAGAAGGCAAAATACCTACGAAAGAAGAGTAGACAACAAAATTGATGGGCTATGCTGAGATGTCTAAAATGACTGGAAAAATCAGGAACCAAGATGATAAAAACTTTAACAAGGTCTGGGGACAAATTGTAATTTATCTGAGAGAACACAGTAAACAGATAAAACATTAGCAGGATTGAATTAACACTTGCAGTGTGAAAGGAACTATGGATATAAACAGAATTTTATGGAGAGAGAATGATATGATATGCAGTGGGGGGGGGGAAGTTATTAGCGGACTCCACAGAGGGGAAGAAGGAAGTCTGAGAATTCAGAGAATTCTACATTTTTATTTTTATTTTAATGTATGTGTTGAATGTAAAATCAAATTGTAAAATTAATTTTAAAATTATTTTAAAGAAAAGAAAAGAAAAAAGGGGGAAGTGTTCCTGATCCAGTTAAGCCTTGCTCAAGAATTCTGTTCTTTCTGTACTCTGGTTTCCTCCTCTATCCTTGAATATTCTTCTGTCCTGACTTCAGGGTTGCTCCTCAACCAGTGGAAGATGATGCCCATTAGGAGGGCAACAGTAGACGGAACCAGAGCCAATGATTGGTGGAACTATCAAATTATAGTTTTGTCCCCATCCTCCTCCCTGCTGAGTTCCATAAAGACAACATTGAGACAGGCTGACAGGCAGTGATACCCCCTAGACTAGTCATAAGTCAGGAGGTAGGCAGGTGGGGGCTGGCTCAGGGCAGTTTGGTTGGGCAGTATCTATCTTAATGGACTAGTATCTATTGCCTTAAATCTTGCCTCTTGTATGTCCTTCAGTTCTGACTTACCATTCAGTCCTGACTACTGACATTACCCCATACAGCTCCTGGTTCAGAACTCTTGGCTCACCTCAGACAACTATGCACAACCAGTAGTATAAGCTTGTGTATCCCCCACAGATAATTAGCAGTAGCATTAGTGATATGTTCTTGGCCCTGATACCCACTCTTGGTTTCCTGGAAGAAGACTCCTCTTAGATTAGAATCTATCTAGCCCTATTTTCCTCAGTGCCTAACCAAATACAGTATGTCCAGTATGTCCAGTATGTTAAGGTGCTACTGAAGGAATTTTTTTATTTTGCTTCGACTCAGACCAACACGGCTACCTACCTGCAACTACAGTATGTCCAGGCAGCCTACACTCAGAACATGAAGGTGATAGCCTTCCCCTGTTTCTTGACCCAGAAGAACCAGTATGCAGATGATAAATATTCCATACGGCCATCATAATGAATAGGCCTATCCTCCATAAATTGATCTTACCCCCTTTGGAAATCATCCACGCCGCTGGCCACTTCCATATATTGTAGTCTAAATTTCAATAGGGAGGAAGATGGGGATGAAATCACAATTAGTTGGTTCTATCTACTATTGGTCCTGGTTCTGCCTGCATCAGTCATTGACTTTGGCTTCTCCTACTGTCAGGCTCCTTTGGTACTACCCTAAGAATCCCAACTGCCACCAACTTCTACCACTACTGTATGTTGTCTGCCTTATTTTTTGCCTCAGCACTATAAATAGCCAAAAAATGCAACCAATGCTGCATTTTAAGGGTTTAGCTGCTTCCAAGGCATTTGTAAATTCAACTTTAATAAAAACTTTAATAAAAAGTCAGCATTTTTTTAAAAATGTAGTTGCTCATTTATCTGAGATATGAATTACTTTGTTGCAAAGGGAAATAAATAACTCTCTCTCTCTCTCGCACACACACACACACACACACACACACACACACACACACACTTGCAAATAAATGGCTTGAGAATTTATAGAATTTATATGAATAAGTAATACTAATAAAAACCGAGCATTTAAACTGAAGCTCACACTGCCAGAAATTACTGTGAAAACAGGAGGAAAATATTTTCTTTTCTTCCAGAGTATTCAGCACAAATTCAGATCATGTGGAATGTGGATCAATGTGTAGTTAAACAAGCTCTGGACACTTTTCCTTGTGATAAGCAAAGGTTGGTTATAAATGCCTGTATTCCCCCAAACATCGTAGGCAGCCTCAGAAGTCTACGGAGGGGCGGGGGGCAATAGCAAGTACAAATATCTTGTCTTCTTCCTTGTATTTGAAGCTTAAGTTTGTCATCTCTCCCACTGCAAGATGTATTTACCCCAACACCACGTGAGAACATATTGAGTTTGAAAGATCTCCTGAGATTCAGCACCTGAACCTTGGACTTCATTTCATTCAGAAATGAAATGAAATGAACATTCCCTGTGTCAATTTCCTCTACATGGAATGAGGGGTAGAGGTTGCCTGAAAGAAATTATTAGGTCTACCAAAGCAACACTATTGATCAAAAGGATTCATGTGGAAGCAGCCAATGCCCCATGATGAAGCATTCCTGTAACTAATTGATTGCATGTGCTGCAGAGGATTCATTCAGCCAGACATGCATATGTGTTTGTGTAGGGTATGCAGCAAGAACATACTAGTTCTGCACCCTCATTGACATTCCCATTGGCCTCTAATACAGATAGGCTGACCTTCTGGTTTTGTACTCACAGAGGCTGCTTTTCCAGGATTCTAAAATGCATGAAAAGCTTCTACAATGATAGAAGGCTGCCATCTTCACACAGTCAACATCCATGAATTGGAAGGTGATGGGGAAGATGATGAGTGACAGTGGACACTCATCCCTGCTTCCCACACCTGTGTTTTCTGAGCACTTAAAAGTAATGCATGAAAAGTGCCTGACTGATACAAACAGTGGCATTATCTTTTCTAGGGTTTTCCATTTGAGCCCTTCCAGGAACGTAGTAAACTGATTTATGTAGGTTGGCCTGAGGAATTTGTTTCTGTGAATTCCTATGTAAACTGAGCAGCTCAGCTCAGTGCAGAATGGAAATGTAATCATCTTCCAGGTATCTGAAGAAGTGTGCATGCACACAAAAGCTCGTACCAATGACAAACTTAGTTGGTCTCTAAGGTGCTACTCGAAGGATTTTTTATATTTTGTTTCAACTAGGGCAGACCAACACGGCTACCTACCTGTATCTTCCAAACAGACAACGTGCCTCTAAAAATGTTGTGATGTAGTTTTTGGCTCAAAAAACCACACAAAATGTCTTCAGATTTGTACTTTAGGATAAAATATATTTAGAAATCTGCATGTTGAAATAAAATATGTACAGTGGAACCTCGGTTTATGAACACCTCGGTTTATGAATTTTCGGTTTATGAACACCGTGGACCCATCTGGAACGGATTAATTCATTTTCCATTACTTTCAATGGGAAAGTTCGCTTCGGTTTATGAACGCTTCAGTTTATGAACAGACTTCCGGAACCAATTACACCCATGCTTCAGTTTATGAATGCTTCAGTTTAAGTACTCCGCGGACCCGTCTGGAACGGATTAATCCACTTTCCATTACTTTCAATGAGAAAGTTCGCTTCAGTTTATGAACGCTTCAGTTTAAGTACTCTGGAACGGATTAATCCACTTTCCATTACTTTCAATGGAAAAGTTCGCTTCAGTTTATGAACGCTTCAGTTTATGAACAGACTTCCGGAACCAATTGTGTTCATAAACCGAGGTACCACTGTATTTAAATGAGGAGTTGTGATGAAATAGACATTTAAACATAAAATGTGTGTGCATATATATATCACAAAGAAAGGTAGAAACAGGAACAAATGAGTGGACAAAAGTATCATTGTCACAGACCAGAAACAGACTGATCTCTCTACCCCTAAGTTTATGGCAGCTCAACCCTGTTTGTCCATCTACTCTAGGGAAGGGAGAGTGGAGGAAATCCCATTGCAGAAGTGGTAATCCTTATTCTGATGGGATGTGCACACACTTTGAAAACACTTTTAAATCTGCATCATAGCAAACAATGCTTCGTTGGCACGAACCTCTCCCTATTCCCTAACCCTATTTAAACTCTATTGGCTGATCATCAAAAAATTGATGCTTTTGAATTATGGTGCTGGAGGAGACTCTTGAGAGTCCCATGGACTGCAAGAAGATCAAACCTATCCATTCTTAAGGAAATCAGCCCTGAGTGCTCCCTGGAAGGACAGATCATGAAGCTGAGGCTCCAATACTTTGGCCACCTCATGAGAAGAGAAGACTCCCTGGAAAAGACCCTGATGTTGGGAAAGATTGTGGACACAAGGAGAAGGGGACGACAGAGGACGAGATGGCTGGACAGTGTTCTCCAAGCTACGAACATGAGTTTGACCAAACTGCGGTAGGCAGTGGAAGACAGGAGTGCCTGGCATGCTCTGGTCCATGGGGTCACGAAGAGTCGGACATGACTAAATGACTAAACAACAACAAACTCTATTATTCTCTGTGGTCACAGTACAGCAAAAGTTTGTCATGAATCAGACATGTTGGAGACAACAGGATGAGGATTAGTCACAAAAAGCTCAAGTGTTATTTCCTGCAACAAGACAGAGTTGCAACAACCTTCTGTTGGGTTACACTGTGTGTATCTAATACATCCTTTTTCGTGTCACATGCCTTTCAGGGGCGACACTTTAGTTTTCCTCGCCTTTTCCCTCTAATGTCCAGGATTGTGATGGAGCACTGATGATATACAGATTGGTTGCTGCAATAATTTGCCGCACAAATTGTTATTACTTGATACATATCCTTTAAATGTATCCAAATGCACACATTTATAACCATAGAACTCTCAACCTTTCATGTTAACAGGCCATTTGTATTCTCCCAAGACATTGCTTTTGTATGGAATTTACTATCAGGCAGCACGTATCAAAGAGCAATGCAATCATGATGAAAACCTACATATACAGTCAAAAGTGGGACCTTGTGAATTGCTATCCGCTATTTCGTGCTGAATTTCAAAAGGGTACTATATTTTCCTTCTAGGGTTCATTACCTTTTCACTGATATGGAGTGGCGGGGGAAGTAGATTGGTTTAAAAATTGTTCAAAGGTCATAGAAAGGGTATTCATACAAACAGTATGGCCTTTTTTTCTCCATTGCTTTCCTATTCTGTTTTTTCTCTCTTTCTTCCTCTCAGTTATACTGGAATAATGATTTATGTTACATGTATGTGGCAACCTGGGATTTTTGAGGTTTGTGAGGTATTGCTGGGGCTTTGTGTGGATTTTCTTTTGCTTGCTTGCTTTAGAAATGCTTTCACTTCAACCCTTCAATTTATGTTCCATTGTGTCCTGCAGAAATTATTTCTTATTGTACTCATTCCCCAGATCAGCTACTTTTATTATTATGCCCTTTCCAATTCACTAAGGATATTTTTACATTCTGAGAACAGGCATCTTTAAAGTAGAAAAATGACCTACATCTTGCAAATGTAATATTGTCCTCCATATATATATCAGGATCCCTGTAAGATCATCTTTAAGCTTCAAATACCCGAAATTGCTGTAAAAATGATTTTCCAGTCAAGAGAGTAACACTGCTCATGGCACATTAAACACTGTATTTGTATATATTCCACACACAGAAAATAAAGTTTGTTGGTCACAATCTAATTCCTACCAGTGGTTTGTAGAAGGGAGGGTTCAGAATCCCTTCATTTAAAAAGCTCATCATGAACAGATAGTACAGTATCTTTAACATTTTTTACCAGTTCTGTTGGCTAATGAATCCTGAGGTCACATATTGCTAACACGAGGAAAAATTACTTCATTTGGTTTGTCAAAATACTCCTTCTTCTTAGCCTTCTAAGATCTGTGGATGGTATAATGTGAATTATGCGACAGGCCTAATATACCTGAACCATGGCCAACCCTACCATTAGCTAGTGTCATGCAGCTGCCTCAACCAGGAGATGCTGGGAGTGGCTGTGAGATGTTGAAGAACTGTGTGCTACACAGCTTGACCCTGCCCTATCTAAGGTAGCCTGCTGCCCTAAATGGTGGTGGAGGATCCTACATTCTAGAGGACAGTCCTCTGTTTGCAGTAGACCTCATTTAATCCATAGGAATTAATTCCAAGCCAACACTCAGGTTGTTAATCTGTGGGGACTGCTAAGGGGGGAGAATGGCCCAGTGCAAAGCAGGACAAGGCTCCTATACCTTTTAGAACTGCAGAGAGTGTTGTGGGCTGTTTTTTGTTTGTTTGTTTTTGCTTTTTGCTTTTTTTGCTGGTTCAGTTTGTGAAGCAGAATAAAGAAAGCAAGGCTTGCAGACCTTCCAAGCGTCCCTATTTTCCAGGGATAGTCACAGATTTGCAGAGGCCATCCCAGTTTCTGATGTGATCCTGGAATGTCCCACTTTTCCTTAGGACGTCCCTGTTTTCATTGGATAAATTTTGGAGGGTATGGAATAGAACATTCCTAGGGCTCCCCCCCCCCAGTTGGAATTCACCAGAACTCAGTTCCAGCACCTCTCAGGTAAGCCACCATTGCCATTCTAAGAGAATGAGGGAGGTGTTCATGGTGAATTCTGCCACTTCCTTTTTCTAGGAAAAAAAATGGCACTGGGCACCCCTATTTTCATCAGAGAAATGTTGGAGGGTATGGGCTTGTTTCCTCCAAGTTGGAGTTGAACATTTATGTGTCATATAGGGTGGATGGATGCAAAAGGGGACAAGACTCCTGTACAGTGGTACCTCAGTTTAAGTACACAATTGGTTCCAGAAGTCTGTACGTAACCTGAAGCGTACTTAACCTAAAGTGAACTTTCCCATTGAAAGTAATGGAAAGTAGATTAATTAGTTCCAGACGGGTCCGCAGATCACTCAACCTGAAGCGTACTTAACCTGACGTATGAGTGTAATTGGTTCTGGAAGTCCGTACTTAACCTGAAGCGTGCTTAACCTGAAGCGAACTTTCCCATTGAAAGTAATGGAAAGTGGATTAATCTGTCCCAGACAGGTCCGCAGAGTACTTAAACTGAAAGTACTCAAGCTGAAGCGTACTTAAACCGAGGTATGACTGTACGTAGTTGTGTAGAAGAGCAAATCCCTCTTTATACAACTATTAAAGTACAGGAGCCTTATCCTCTTAGCATCTGTCCACCCCAGTGTAGCACCTTATAGTTTCTTGCTTACTGTTTAATTGCTTCCATGGTAAATATTGTTGGGTTTTTTAAGGGGGATTTTTGTGTGTATGCTTTGAACAAAGTCTGTCTTCCTGTTCATTCGGAGCTTCATATGTGCATGGTCCAAGCCTCTTGGATATAAGAGACTATGGTGATAATTTTATTATGTCTATGGTTTTGTTGGTCTGAAGTTTTGAGATTCCCAGAGCGAGGCTATATATGTCTACTCATAAGTAAGCCCCTCTGAGATCCATGGGGCCTCTTTCCAAGTAAGTGTGTATCAAATTACAGCCTGAACTGTCAAAAAAGTAGAAATGGCATCTTAATTAATATTTTATCAAAGAAAAAGCTGGTTCCCATCCCTGCTTAATTGCTCCTCTCCCAATTGGACATATATTAAATATGTTATGCAAACGGAGAACTTTGGAGGAGCAGGCAATTAAAGTTAATATTTAATGGCATTATAGCAGATGTACCAGAAATTGTTTATCGCAGGTGAAAATGGAAGATCATTTCATTCTGCAGCCATCCTTCAGTAGTGAATTTAATGAAGAATGATAGCTGCGTAGTTCCTCTTTGCCAACCTCCTAAAGGCCATTCGTTAAAAATGTGGGGAGAAAAACAACAACTGGAAATTGTGTGTGTGTGTTTGGTAAAAAGGACATTGCTTCTGCCAATTCCTCATTTTATTTCATTTTTGGTCCAGTGAATTAATCTAAAAGGCTTCAGGTAAAGGCATAAAGAATAACTAACAACTCCAAGCAATAACTAAAAAAAAAAAAAAGAAGAAGCAAGATCACATCCAGGTTGACATAAGGCCTGTGGGTGCCAGAAAATTTTAATTAATCAGCAAGACCACTCTTCAAGCAGGACATAAATAACCATGATGCTCTACTGAAAAGAATCTGAGTTATGAGAAGTGCATTAATTACAGTATTTAATACAGTATTGTGTTGTACTTTTGCCATTCATTTCATCAGGGCTTGAACAGAAAACTATCCTGATGGATGGAGTACTTTCAGTGTGGTTGTCTTTTTTGTGCAGACAGGCAGACACACACACACACCGACTGTCCCTGGGCGACACCCGCGTGGAATAATGACTCAAGGCAACATGTTATGGGATTAAAATTTGGCCACAAGTTTATTAAAACTTCAGGTGTAGGGAGACCTTGGCTTAGGCATTGGGTGTTTATCTGGGGAACATCAGGGTTATCCAGAATGTTTGGGGATTGGGCTGGCTCTGGAGAATGTCTGTTCAAACAGAGAGACCCCCCCCCATTTATCCGCCATTGCAGGGGAGAGCAATGACAACCTAATGGTGTATGGCCAATGCCTCCCCTCAAAACTACCCCTTTAATGGGGAACCTTGAGATCACCACAACAGCGATCATAATGTAGCAGCGCCTGCGTACCTGTGGAGAAGAGCTTCACCTGCAAAAGAAGACTTAACTGAAGGAGGGCAGAGTGGGAGAAGCTCTGAAGCCAACTGAGAACTCCCAGGTAAGTTCTGCCCACTATTGTGTGGGCTGGGCGATCCCTCCCCTTACCTGGCCAACTCTCTCCTGGCAACGCCTCCCCAGCTGGGATTGGGTAACTGGCAGAGGTAGGCGTCTTCCTCCAGGTGTCCAGTGGGGGGGGTTTGCGAATCCAGGCTGTACTGCCAGAAGCTGCATGGGATGGGGGGCTGTGTGCAACTGCACAAAAGGCTCCCCCACCCATTTGATGTGGGGAGCGGTCATTGCCACTGGTGAGCATTACCCGTGGCTTTTTTTTTCAGCCAGAACTCACCGGAACTCAGTTCTGGCACTTCTCAGGTAGGGACTATTATCATTATAAGAGAACAAGGGGGGCATTCATGGTGAGTTCCAGAACCTCTTTTTCTAGAAAAAAAATAGCACTGGCATTTCCAACAGGTAAACCTTTATGCTAGTGAAGTCACTTCAGAAATACTGTTGAGCAGAGCAGAGTAGAGCAGTCTTTTTAAAAATCCATTTTGGTGTGGCCTGTTATACCAAGGGTCAAGCCAATGTAAATTTACACTTGATCTAAACCCTATTCAGCAGCAGGGCTGCTGCTCTGCCTAAATCTGAAAGAGGGAAAACATGACTTTCAGGTGAGCCAACTCTTTAGCCCCCTCAAAATTCATTTTACGGGGGGGGGGGAGGTCCCCTCCCTCTTGAGGCAGCCTTATGCCTGTCCCTAGTGCTTAGCCTCTTCTGTCACATGTGCATCGCCTGTGTGACATCACAAACACGTGCTTCACTTGTGTGACAGCACAGAAGCTTCAGCTTAGCCAGCATTGGCTCAGCCATATAAACCCCAGATGAGCTGGAGTGAGCAAGTTATGCCAGCATATCTTCACTTGAGCTGGGATGGAGACTCAACACTGGCTGAGACTGGCTGAAATGGAGATCTCCTGAATCATATGCTGCACATTCCAGTGAATCCTGCCATAGCATAGCCCTCTAAAGAGAAGAATGTTATAATGAAGGAGAAGAAAATTGACAAAACTGAAATGCTAAGATAAGTGGTTTTAACTGTTTAGGTTGGAGGATAGTACTGGACTCAGCTAGGAGATAATTTTTAAAAAATGAAAGTAAGTAGAATGGGACTATAACTTTGGGGTGCTTTTTTTAATGGCATTAATTTCTAAGAGAAGGGTAGAAAAACTATTGAAGTATCTGTTTCCCTGCTGGTACAACTCATGGTCATTGTTGACACAGAAGTTAATAAATCCACCCTAAGCCCTTTATTGTTGACAATTTTAAATTGCCTCATTAAAGCACAACAATTCTTATTTGGCAGCACCAGAAACCAACACATTGGGGAGATTTCCTTAAATTGTGCAGATGGTTGGGGCCAATCAATGTACACGTGTGCTTTGAAGATGTACTGCAAAGCAACTTTGTTGTGATCATCAGCATTTTTAGCACAGTGTTTTAAGGGAGGAAGACCTCCATTCCTGCTACTTGTGTCAATCTGAACAAAGCCTTTTTTTCTGCTTTTCCGATCCCCATACAACTTGGACTTTCTTTTTCTGATTGGTTTTCCAGATCTTTGTCTTGCTGATAGGATTTCCTTGACTTCTTGTCACGGACTCGATAAGCAAATTTGATCCCTTATTGCAGTAGACCGATAAGCAAATTTGATCCCTTATTGCAGTAGACCGACTTGTGCACACCGTCTTTCTATTTAAAACTCTTCCCCAAGTGTGCTCAGATGGCCTAAGCTTTGCTTAAACTTATTCTGCCCTAATTGCTGCTGTCCACAGGCCTGTGTTAATCTCATTATTCTATGTCCCCATAATTTCGAGTCCCCTCGATTAATCAGAAAATGATAAATTACCTCTACAAATATATGTCTGCGAGTATGTGCAACAGAAAAAAGAATAAATGATTGCTGGAAGTAAAACGCTCTCCTCCCCCCCCCCTTTTCAAAATCACAAAATGCACATCTGTACTATACCTATCATAAATACTAACTGTAACTAGCAGAACTGCTCCTTTGAATTGTGTGCGCGCATCTGCTGTACGAAAATACAGCATGACAGGATAATGTGCATTGTGTTTGTTCAGCCTCTTACAGCAGCAATCACTTTAATTCAACTTTAATGTCCGTCCATCCACGGAAACCTGTAATCTTGTTAAAGCACGTATAACAACATAAAAGAGACACTTTGTGTCATTCTGCTTCGGTTTACGCAATAAGGAATGAGTAGCAGGTAGCTTTGTTGGAAGCATTGGAAGGTGCATTGCTGGTTCATGCGCTGTACACGCTCAAACCTCTGGTGGTTTGTTTATCTTTATTTACAAGCTGCCTCTCCTGCAAGGAGTTCAAGGTATGTTTCACCATTCTATCCCGTGAATTTGCCCTCTGTGGGAAATCGGGTTGAAGTCAGTTGCAATGGAGTCAACAATCTTATGTCATATATGGATCATACCTGCCAAGTTCCTGTCTGAGAAATAAGGGATCGGACCGGAAGTAGCAGACCGGAAGTAGCGCTGCCACCATTTTGGAACTGGGCGGAGCATGCTCAGAAGTGACTTTTGATGCTGCTCTGCCCAGTTCCAAAATGGCCACAGCTGGAAAAATGGGGTTTCCCCGGGGAATACGGGAGACTTGGCAGCTATGATATGGATACACCCCAGCTCCTACCTTCTAACTGGAAGACGCAGTCTTGGAATAGTAGGAGGGCTCCTGTGAGATTAAACATTTCTGTAGGAAAAAAATATTAAAACCCTTAATGGGCTAAAATGTGGTATATAGATACATATACAGGGCTTGGCAATAAAATGTCACGGATTGAAGAGGCAACTGGTCAGGGTTCCAGGCTTTTCATTGTTCTGCAACAGCCAGCCAAAATTCTGTCCGCATGTAACATGCTCAGTAGTCATTGGTGTTTGGGGGGGGGGTGTTCCATGGTCTTTTTGGGGAGGGGTGGACACATGCCCCCAGTCCCTGTTAATATTCTGCAATTTCTCCATTGACATCTCTTTTTGCCCCCCCTTTTAAAAAAATAGCTAGTCGTTGTGAACTAAGGACTGACCAATCCAAACACTCAGATGGATCTGTCTGCCTCTATCATTTGTATGATGAGAAGGTTAGAGTGTTGGGCAGGGACCTAAGGGAAACTAAGGTTCAAATCCTCACTCAGCTATGAAGCTTATTGGGTGAACTTGGGCCAGTAACCATATCTCAGCCTAGGCTACCTTGTGTACTTATGAGGCTAAAATGCAGAACTATGGGGAGAACCATATCTGCCACCTTGAGCTCCTTAGAGAAAATATGGGATATACTGTGAATGTAATACTCCACCTACCTATGTTTATCTGTCCTCCTGTTCCAACCTCTCCATTCAATTTCCCCTTCTATTCATTTGCCAGGTCCCCGTCCCCCCCCCTGCCTTTCAGTCTCTCTGTATCCCTGGCTATTGGGTTATTATAGGGCCATTCACATCAATAGGTGTGGTGTGACACAACTGCAGGTGTCATCAGACATGCCATCCCCTCCACCCTTTTTTGTCTATGCATTTCTGTGCCCCCATGATTTGAAGGGGGGAAAGTGTATGCTGGGGTATCAAACCCCCCCCCCCCAATTTTCTATTGTATTTGTATTTTATGTGTGTTTGTTTAACAAGGCATCAAACCTATTTTTCCTGGAACTAATTAACATGGGAATGAGCTCCAAACGTCCAGTAGATTCCACAAGATTCTGAAAAGCGGTTGTGTGTGTGTGTGTGTGTGTTTTGGTCATGTGAAAGATCATATGAAATGCAGAAATGATTGGGTAAATAAAGGTTGGAGAGCTGGAATATAGTATTGTCTGAATGCAGCCTTGCCACTCATGAGACAATAAAAATGGAGCAACCTCGATACTGGGTCTGATATTTAAGCCTAACTATTTTTATTTTTATTTTTAAAAAAGTGTGTCTTCTGATTTCAGCCATGGGAGTCTAGAAGTAAAATGTTGGAAGGAGGAGGTTCAGCTTGGAAAATGTGCACTTGCTTCGCCTCTGCAGAGCAGGCAATGAAAAAGCTAAGCTTCTAGCTGGCTATTAAGTACAATGGCTGTCTATCAAGCCCAGTTAAAACTTGTGGACCTCTGCTCACTAAACTGATGACCCTTGATAGGTGGATAACTTGTGCCCAAACCATAATCCAGCTTTATGTTAATTTCAGGTTTGCATTATACACAGTGATTTAAGGGGAATTTCCTTTTCAAATCTTTTTTCTGTTCAAACTCTGAATGAGAGGGCCTGAGAGTGCACACGCACGATTCACAATGAAAGTCACTCATATGAGAACCTCCAGCAACTAATTCCATCTCTCCCAAACCTCCAGGTTTTTAATGGGTACTGACTTGCAACAACACATCTTCTTTCCATTATGAATTGAGCATATAATTGAAAGCAACTACTGCTGTTCGGTAATATTTAGATGCCCTTTAGGAAGAAAGAGCGGGTGGGGAGGATTTATTGATCAGTTTGCTTTTCTGAGTGGGGGGAAAACATGTAATAGGAGAGCTTTGAAGAAATTGTTCTATTTCCATCTTGCATGAGGATCTCAATATTTCCTACAGGCTAGCTTGCCTTGTGTTCCTTTCAGAGAGCACCAGCTCAGAACGAGATGCATAGCAGGAGCTGCAAATTGGGCACAGCTACTGGATGCTCAGCCGAATTTGCTGAAAGGTTCATGAACTTTGCTGAACCTGGGCTCATTGTGAGAAGGAAGCTGAAAAGCAAGTGAGTTCTTCCAGCATGGAGTTTTATTATAACCGCTTCACATGCCACCCAAAAGGGTTTCGCCAATTGGGATTGAGCCTTCATTTCAGATCTCTTCGCCTCCCTCCCCTCCTCAAATGCTCCTGACAGGTCCAGGAAGTGTGGCAGCATTCAAGTAGATATCATCTAATTTGAGGCCAGAAGTCACTTACTGATAGAAAAAATATTCAGCTTATCAAGCAGTTGCACAGGGAAGCTGGTATCAAGGAATAATGATGCCTGGGCTGCAGAGGAAAATCACAACATTTGTGGAGGGTGGGGAGTTAACCTTATTACTTGGAAAAGAGGACAAAGTAACATCAACAACCCAAAATGTGTCTTCCCGCCAAAGAAAGGAGAATTAAATTATTCAAACTGGAGATTGTTAGGAACTCCAAAGTGCAATGGAACTGTGCTGGGAATCTTGATCCTGGGGGTGGGGTGGGGGTGGGGTGGGAACAAAGGAAACAAACAAGAAAACGAAACCAAAGTTTGTTTTTTAGCTAGTGATGTCCAAAGAATGCTTATATTTCAGAATAAATCACAATACAGACAGCTTATGTATTCACCTGGATGAATACATCCATCCCCCCACTTTGAGTGGTGAAGGGGCAGCTGTACATGAATTAATGAATATCCTTGTTGGGTGACAGCAAAGGTTGCTCTAGTTGAGTATTCTGTTTCAGTGGTCAGATCCTTCTTGGAAACTTAGGAGCAGAGCTTGCGGGCAAAATACCTCTTCTGTTGCCCTTCCCCCCAAGTACTCTGATATTTAGAAACATACTGCTTCTAAACACAAAAATCATGGCTATCTTCTGCCTCCATAGTTGGAGCATAATTCTGAATACCAATTGCTATAATTCATAAGTGGGGAGAGTGATGTTGTGCTCAGGTCCTGATTGTGGACTTCTCATGGCACACTTTTTCGTCCAGGCACATTTTGCCTCCAGCACGGTGAGGGGCTAACCATATAATAAAGGTTTTGGCCAACGCATTGGCTATGTATACACTATCAAATAACCCAACTGTTGGTTGAGAAGGAAGGTGGAGTTGACCATTGGTTTGGGGGTTTCCCTGACATGCACCTGGGCTGCCATTGGGAAGGGTGCTATGGGCCATCATACTCTGTGTGAACTCTTGGACAGAGATCAGCTTTAACAGGGATCAGCTAAGGATCCGTCCCAAAGCCTTATATGCCAAAGTTGTGGCATTTGATATGAGGCAGGCAAAAGCCAGCAGATTGGCCAGTTTTTCTGCTCGAAAACAATCCTCCTTAACCCCGAATACAGCAACCAAATAAACCATAACAAGGTTCTAATAGTAACCTGCGATTGAGAAAGAGAAGATGGAAACATAATACCAGTTAGGGAAATGTAAGGAAAGTGAAACAAACTGTTGTATGAATGCAGGCTTGTTATATCCTGGAAAGTGCCTTCAAAATTTTCTGTTGCTGTTTCAAAACTCAAGATCTGTCACTTTATTTCAGAAAGCAATATAAATATTACCTTGCGATTCAAATAAATGCTGGCATTCATTTGCCTCCCAAATATTCAAGACAGATTAAGCATAAATATTCATCATGAGGTTTTGGAAGCATCCCCAATTTTTCACAGCAAATGGAATTTGTAGCCAATCGCAGCAAATATGATTCAATTGGTCTTGCACTGAGGAGACTAATTAAGACCCCTGTGGTGAACTTGGGTAGCCTTGGTCAAACTTCACTTTCTCACATAAAATGGGGACATGAAAGGTCTGTTATACATGTTGATTATGAGTGTGAAATTCATTTAGAATTAATCTATTGCTGTACACTTACCCAGGCTGTACATTTAGCTATTTGAATTCTTCCAGACTCTGGGACAGGTGAAAAGTTGTTAAGGCCCATCCAATGCTGATTACCTACTGAAGGAATGGTAACAGGAAACAGAAGTTTGTTCTCCAGGAAATGCCATAAAAATATCTTTGAGAAAATGAAGGAAGGGGTGGTGGTGGTAGTGGGTTTTTAAAATTTCCTCAGGAAGGAGCAGATGCTAAGAAAGGAATTTAACATATTTCTCAGCTGGCAGAAATCACATTATAAATGGGTTGAATGCTCAGAGGCAGTTATCATTCTCTGAAATGCATTATCTGGCCAAAATGCATTGACTAAAAGGATTTATTAAAATAGATGTTTACCTCCCTTTTTGTAAGATAATAGATATTCCCACAGATAGAAACTAAGCTATTAAGCTCTTTAGTATTTTCCCTCATTTTAATTTGAAAGCTAGCTAAGAATTATTCTTATTTAAATGAAATTGGCGAGGGAGCTTCCAATTCCACGAAGGCCAATATCTTAAGTCAGTGGCCTCCTGTTTTCTAATTAGTACTCTTTCTTTAAAAAAAAAGAAAAAGAAAAAAGCTGAATGTCTCCTTTTAGATTAAAAACAACAACCAAAAACTTCAAGACTAGAGCTGAGAAGCTACTGAGTTCTGTATTCCAGGAGCTAATTGAACATTGGTTTGAATCCTAAGGTAACTTTTCTTAAGTAGTTCCATCAAAGTTTCTGGTCCTTTCCTCCCCTATAGCTGCCTAAGGACCTGCTGCAAAAATATGATGCACGCTGAGAGAGAGAACGTGAAATTGACAGATATTTCCATCCCTGATATAAATTTAATCTCCCACTGACTGTAGTTTCTGCCTTCGTTGGAAAGCTGAGCTGGACTGCTTTTGACTGAAGCAGACTTTAATGTCCCCCTCCAGTTCAAGAATCTGGAGAATTCAAGAATCTGGTGCCCTGTATTGGAGGGTGAGCAAGAGAATGATGAGAGCTGACAGCTTTAGGAAAAGGGCGACAGTTAACTAATCTTCCTCATTGAACCCAAGGGGAAATGTGAAGACCTGCCTTATTTAAACGTGGAAGCTTTAAAGCCTTTTTGTACGACTTCATGCATGAAGTGGCATCAGAACAACAGGGTGTGAATCATTCCTGAATGGTTCTGAGCTGTGGTGGGGCGTGTTTTCTCAGCTCCCAGAGCGGGCGCACCTGGGTGGTCCAGGAGGCAGGGCACAGAGGGCAACGTGAGGAGGACACCACAGGGGAGGCACATGCCCTTCCAGTCAGCCCAGGGGAGGTGCCTTCATCTGACAGACCGCAGTGGAAGAGAGGGGTTAGACAAACTTCTAGGAGATTTACAATAGGGGCTTAAAGGAGATCACAGCTCAAAGGCAGATGAGGGGGAAAGTTGGGAAATAATGGGAAAGGGGGGGGAAGAAGCACTGGGGGGGGGGCTGACGGACACAATGGGACCCCTCTCCCAGAACCCAGCAAGCAATGAAAGAAGGAGAGCAGAGAGCTCAAAGGCAGAGGGCACTTCTCAGCGGCCATAGAGGTGACGTGTGAAGGGAGAGAGGGAGGGATGGAGACTCACTCAGGGCAATGCCATTATTCCAAGAGGCTGCATTTCCAAGACTCTCTCTGTGAATATTGAATAAAAAGCAGTTGGTAAGAACTTTTCCTTGTCTTATACGTTCCTGGCAACCTGCAGTGCGGGTTGGATCCACTGCCGCTTGACAAGGTGTGAGCAGTGGTTTCTTTTTTTGACCCAATCCTTTCCTCAGGAAAATCCATGTTTTACCGCTGAATTGGAGCAAACAGTGTGGATGAGCTCTGAGAGTCCCTTTGAAGTATACTGGCTGGCATTGATGGCGGCTTGGAGACCAACAGTATCTGGAGGGCCACAGGTTGGCCACTGTGCGCTATGAAATCATCTTAAAAAAAATATCAGAAATATGCATAAACGTGCTGCAACCGGCTGGTGGGTGGCTCAGCATGTGGGAAAGTGATATGGGTCAGAAAAAAGGGATTTGTGCGCTCCTTGAGAGCCCATCCTGCTGGTGAGACTTTTACTCCAAATCCTGTCAGGGGAGAAGGGGTCCTCCCGAGCAGTTTGGTCATTCAGAGCCTTTGCATCTAAGAATAAAATAGAGTTTTGAAGATTGCTGTACAACAAATACTGATTCATTTGCTCATGAACAGCAGCTATATTCTGTGAATTGGTCACACATCCCATAGGGAGGAACAGACCTCTTTGCCAACGAGCAAATGTTTTGGTATGCAGCCTCTTTGAAAGCAGAGCAATAATTCATTCCAAACATGACATTGTGAGGCAGGATTATAAAAATGGCAAGGTAAACACTAGAATATTAAAAACCCATTATCAAAATCACAGTTGAGTGTGATTTCTCATTTCCTATAATAGTTTACTTGGCTTCATTGTTTTTGTAATAAGAGAGAGAGAGAGAGAGAGAGAGAGAGAGAGAGAGAGAGAGAGAGAGAGAGAGAGAGAGAGAGATACGCTTGCTTTTCATTTAATGCCATTGCTTTCTGTTAGAACTCTGTATTACCAGCTTATCTGCATGCGAAATGTGGGGTGGGGAAAGATTTAAATTATTCAAAATTCCAAATAAGCTGCCAGCAATAATTCACTCTAAGTTCTTGATCAGTAACTGGAAAGCAGGCAAGAAAAGAAAAGCCATCTTCTTGCTGAATATTTTACATTCCATCTGCATAGATATTGGTAAAATAAAATGAAATAAAGGCACACACAAAACTTTCATCTAGTAATGATAAAATATGCCACCATCCTTTTTGATTAACATGACAGATTCTCCAGAATGCTACAGAGGGTCTTATACAACCAAAAGAACAACTCACTCATCTTGGTGATTTGGGTTTATGTTTAAGAGAGAGAGAGAGAGTGTGTGTGTGTGTGTTATCAAGGAATAAATATTCAGACTCCTTCTTGGCATCTGTCTGTCTCGAGAAACAATGGTGTAGGCTACAACAGCAGCCCAGATCCTGCTAGCCCAAAGATGGAAAGAAGAACAGTTATCAACCATAGAAGAATTGCAAATAAAATTTATGGACTATACAGAAATGGCAAAACTGATGGCAAAACTCAGAGACTCTGACAATGAGAAGTTTAAAAAAGAATGGGGATACTGTAAACAAGTTGGCACATTGGCGGGTTTAGATGAAGCACTTGTAAGGAGTAAGGAAATAGATAATGTAAAGGTGTAACCAGTGGATAAAAATGATTTTAAAAATGCAGAGAATGATTCAGGTAGGTAGCTGTGTTGGTCTGACACAGTTGATATATATATAGATAGATAGATAGATAGATAGATAGATAGATAGATAGATAGATAGATAGAGAGCGGTCCAGTAGAACCTTAGAGACCAACTGTTTGTTCTGGGTATAAGCTTTCGTGTGCATGCACACTTCTTCAGATAAACCGAAACAGAAGTCACCAGACCCTTAAACAGTGGTACCTCCAATTACAAACGCTTCTGGTTACACACGCTTCGGGTAACGAGCTCTGCCAACCCAGAAGTATATGCTCCTGGAAGCAAGCTTTGCTCAGGGATGCGAGTGGAAATCGTGCACCAAAGGTGCGCACACAGTGGGAGCACGGTTTGTGATCCTGAAATGACTTTATGTATTTTGATTTATCTTATTTGTCCATTCTTTTCTCCTTTTTTCTCTGGTTTTTTCTGTTTTTTTTGTAATCTTTCCTTTTTTCTTTGTTTTCTTTTTTGGGTTTATTATTGATATTTGATTGTATTTTACTGTTTAATTAATGATGATGATGATGATAAATGCTTTTCCAGTGAATGCCAGGAGGAACTGAAACATACACAATAGTGCTTAGTACATTTGGTCTGAAGTTTGTCTGTGTGAAGCGTAAAAAATTCTAATATGCTATGGGAGCCATGGTGGTAGGAAGCTGAACTTTACCAGGAGTGTGCCAGAAATTTTAAATGTGATGTTCTGTGTTAGAAGTTGTGAGAACTAAAAACAAAACAAAACTAACTAACTAACTATAAAATGTAAGAGGCCTTGGGAGGGGACACCACAGCATCACAATGGGGAACTCAAAGCAGCGGGGAGGTTTTATAAACAAATTTTGGGTTCACAAAAAACCTCCTCAGGGGACGTACATGGCCCAAGGGTTAGCCACTCCTGTTTTTAAGGATAACAAACTTCACAAAAGTTAAGGGGCTCAAGAAACAGGGCAAAATTGTCTGGAGCCAGTGTATCTGAGGAAGGTCTCATTTGAAGTTAGTGGCTAATCAGTAACAGTGATTTTAAATTAAAAAAAATTCCTTCAGTAGCACCTTAAAGACCAACTAAGTTTTTATTTTGGTATGAGCTTTCGTGTGCATGCACACTTCTTCAGATACAGTGAAATGGAAGTTTCCAGGCACTTATGTAGAGAAGGGGTGGGGAGGGGTGGGGATGGGGAGGGGGGATCACTCAGAAGGGTGGTGGAAATGGGTGATTGACTGACTGATAGCTGTTGATGACCGCAAACGACTGCAAACGGTTTTGCATGAAAAAGCAAGGGTTGAGATGGCTGAAGATCGCTTATCATGTATAATGAGATAAGAATCCGATATCTCTGTTCAAACCAGGTCCCTCCATGGTTTTGAGCTTGGTGATAAGTTGCAATTCAGCAACTTCTCTTTCCAGTCTATTTCTGAAATTCTTTTGTAGTAAGACAGCTACTTTGAGATCTTGTATAGAATGTCCTGGGAGATTGAAGTGTTCTCCTACTGGTTTTTCTGTCTTCTGGTTCCTGATGTCAGATTTATGTCCATTTATCCTTTGGCGTAGGGTTTGGCCTGTTTGTCCAATATAGAGAGCTGAAGGGCACTGTTGGCATTTGATGGCATACACAATGTTAGAGGATGAGCAATTAAATAGTCCTGAGATGGTATGTTGGATGTTGTTGGGGCCAGTAATGGTGTTGTCTGGGTGTATGTGGCAGCAAAGTTGGCATCTGGGTTTATTGCAGGCTCTGGTACCAGTGTCCATGTTAAGTCTGGTGGTTCACTGTATCTGAAGAAGTGTGCATGCACACGAAAGCTCATACCAAAATAAAAACTTAGTTGGTCTTTAAGGTGCTACTGAAGGAATTTTTTTTATTTTACTTCGATCCAGACCAACACGGCTACCTACCTGTAACCAGTGATTTTAAAAAGACATTTCTTACGGGAGATGATTGGAACATCTCTAGTTTATCTTCATTGCCCCAAATTAGTATTCCATATACTTTTTTTTTTAATAGGATAAATTGAGGTGGGTTTTTTGGAAGCTTCTGTCAACTCCATGTAATACTTGTGCCATTTTCTTTAATCAGAACAAATCCAGTGTACATTGTCTGATCATTTTCACAAAGTAACACTTGCTTATTCATTTCACTGTGCTCCTCAGGTCTCCAGATTCAAAGTATAATGTCACTCCTAACAACTCTGACACATTGTAATCCTTTCAAATGTCAAATGCCTTTTTTAAAAAAATACCCCAGGAACTTGACTAATGTGGAATGGCTTTTTTTCGTAAATGCTATACCTTATTGCCCTTTGAAGGTACAAGATTTATTCATTTCCTTTCTGTGTCAGAATGCAAATTCTTCATCTTAATGGCAATACGATTTTGGCTTCAGATACCTTGGCTAACTCTCAGTGTTTCCTATATCTGCCAAAAGCCCCCTCCAGTCACACACTCAAACAAAATCGGTCGTCTCAGTATAGATTATCATGCAAAATCTTATGTACATGGTGAGTTGTATTGATGTTCATTTTTTTACAACAACATTCAAAATGATGCATTCAAAGGACTCACTGATTTTGATGGGGTGCCGCTGATTGCTGTGTTCACTGATGCAATCCTCTGTCAAGTTTTGAAGATTTGGATTGAATCCAATGAACTCATTATACAAGCAGAACATCTTCCACTTACACAATAGAACTTCCCTTCTCTCTTCTCCCTTCTCCCTCAACAATTTGCTTTGGGGTTTTGCCCAACCCACTGGAACAGATTTGAGACAGGCAGGGAAATGTGAGGGAGGAGAAGTTCATTGTGTGTGTGGAAATTGCTCTACTTGTACAATTTCATTAAGCCTGCCAGGGTTAACCTAGGTAAAGGTAAAGGACCCCTGACAGTTAAGTCCAGTCGCAGACGACTCTGGAGTTGCGGCGCTCATCTCGCTTTACTGGCCAAGGGAGCCGGCATTTCTCCGCAGACAGTTTTTCCGGGTCATGTGGCCAGCATGACTAAGCCGCTTCTGGTGCAATGGAACACTGAAACCAGAGTGGTGCACAGAAAATGCCATTTACCTTCCCACCGGAGCGGTGCCTATTTATCTACTTGCACTTTTTGGCGTGCTTTTGAACTGCTAGGGTGACAGGAGCTGGGACCAAGCAACAGGAGCTCACCCTGTTGCGGGGATTTGAACCACCAACTTTCTGATCAGCAAGCCCAAAAGGCTCAGTGGTTTACACCACAGCACCACCCACATCCCACTAGGGTTAACCTAGACTTTACCAATACGTGGTTGTAAGCCTGCATTCTCCCACCACAACTAAATGGAAACCATGTGAATAGCTCTCTGTTCCTCTTCATGATGTGCAGCTTTCACTCATCCCACTCAGTGAGTGTACATTGGGGCATGGTTTACAAGGCAAAATCAGGGTGGAGCATGACAGGTAGGGCCAGCCACCATTCTTCCGCACAATTATTGTATTTACAAGGTATGTGAGAAAGGAGCTGATAGTGTCCAAAATCTTGGTCAGGTTCTACTGAATGTGATGAAGATAGAGGCACTAAATAGGCAGGCCATGTTTTTTGGTTTGGTTTTGGTTTTTAGGGAACAGCCATGTCTGGTTTGGCCCAAAGAAAGGGGATGAAAGATTAGAGCCAGCGCTGCAGTTTGGGGTTGATAACTCATGTACAAGAGTTAAGAATTAAATGCTTTCAACATTCCAAGCACAACCAGGATTCCACTTGTGCTGCCTGAAGGTAACCTCATTATTTCCCCTTCCACACTAGCCAAGGCTGTTGTCAATTCTTTAATCACAAAGCATTCTTCAATTTATAATGGAGTGACTTCATAGGGGCTGGGATCAAAAGGCTTCAGGCCCTCTTTCTACCACATCCCAATATATTCCCCCAAATGTATTTTGAATGTCAAGGAACTATCCAGAGCTGCATGCAATTCACTGTAAGAGTACAAAATTTGAAGTTGGAAAACACCAAAGTCATATGAGCAAAGTCCTCTAGATGTGAATACCTGAGTCTTTTGAAATGCAAGTGGAATTCGGAGAGGGCTATGGCTCAGTAATAAATCACCTCCTTTGCATGCAAAAGTCCCAGGTTTAATCCCTGGCATTGCCAGGCAGATCTGGGGTGGATTCCTGTCTGAAACTCTGTCAATCAGTTACAGGTAGGTAGCCGTGTTGGTCTGAGTCGAAGCAAAATAAAAAAATTCCTTCAGTAGCACCTTAAAGACCAACTAAGTTTATATTTTGGTATGAGCTTTCGTGTGCATGCACACTTCTTCAGATACACGTGTATCTGAAGAAGTGTGCATGCACACGAAAGCTCATACCAAAATATAAACTTAGTTGGTCTTTAAGGTGCTACTGAAGGAATTTTTTTATTCTGTCAATCAGTGTTTGCAATATTGAAGTAGATGGCCCAATAGTTAGACTTGCAGTAAGGCAGCCTTTTGCATTCCTAACCCAGTAGTTACAGTGTTGGTCTGCCATAGTTGAAACAAAATAAATAAATAAAAATCCTTCCAGTAGCATGTTTGAGACCAACTAAGTTTGTCATTGGTATGAGCTTGCATGCGCACAAAAGCTCATACCAATGACAAACTTAGTTGGTCTCAAAGGTGCTACCAGAAGGAATTTTTTATCCAGTTTAACAGGGGGCAAACATTATCAGAATATCTTCTATGTAGCAATTTGTTTCCACTTTTTTTTTTCTATGCTAAGCATCCTTTAGGAAGAAAAGCAAGAGGGACAAGTTGAATGGGGAAATGAAGCAAAACCTGCAGGAACCCCCCCCATCTCTCTCTCTCTCTCTCTCTCTCTCTCTCTCTCTCTCTCTCTCTCTCTCTCTCTCTCTCTCTGTGTGTGTGTGTGTGTGTGTGTGTGTGTTTGTTTGTTTGTTTGTTTGTAACTATTGGATTTTCCATTATGAATGTGTAATTTTAAAAAAAAAAAAATCGGATCGATAGATAGATAATAGCACACTCTGCCCTTTATAAACATACGGAAAATGAAGCAATTGTTGAATATGTTGTTACAAATGTTGTGATCAAATCACCAGGGAAAAGAAATCTGTGGCCCTCCAGATGTTGTTGCATTCTGACTCCCACTCATGCAAATGTTCATGGATGATGGAAACTGTACTTCATCAGCTATCTGGAGTACCACAGGTTCCGCATCCCTGTTATGCAGCACATCAAACAACAGTCTTTTCTTTATCGCCCACCTAATCTCGCCAGCTTGGTTACATTCCAGCAAAAGTAAAACACTTCTAGGACCCATTATCTCAGGGGAAGAGTTAGTCTGGCCTCTTTATACCAGAAGGGCCTTAAAGTGCTTGGCTTGGCCTGCTTCCGGCCTATAAAGTCAAATGATTAGATACAGGGGTACCAACTTGAATAAAATATTGGGCGGTCCAGGTTAGCCCCGCCCCACAAAATTGATCACATGATGTGGTGCACACACACCATTTGAATGACAATGCCCATCAACTTGGGGTGCGGCTCAAATATTTTAGGGGAGGTGAAGACCCGTTGGCCCCTAGGAGTTGGCTCCTATGATTAGGTAAATTCACTAGCTGGTGAGTTAACATAGGAACTTAGGCATGCAAAGCATGTGTTTTATCATCATGCTACGGAACCACCCAGTTTCAACACAACAAACAAAAGCAGCTCAGGAAAAAAACACACACACTTGGAAATGCATTGCAATTGATTGTGGCAGAAGCCTCGGGCTATACACACACGAGACATGCAACCATTTGACAAAATACGGTAAATAGTAAATAGTTCCAAAACTAGCAACCTCAGAAGTCTGCAGGTTGGTCTTTTTAGTAGCTGGAAGAACTTGTAATTTTTTTTTTTACTCAGACACCATATGCAAGGCTTCCTGCAACACTTCCTGTGACACTGGCAAGCTGCTGGGTGCATTTACAGATTTACTTGACAGCCCACTGGCCCTGAGAAAAGAGAAGTTTTAGTTTGGACAATGATGGACAATGCAAAGATGCAGGATAAGCCGTGCTTCCTTCTAACACTCTTGCCCAATAGGTATCAGTCCACCTGACATGTGTCATTCTTTGGTTGAAGTGGGAGCAGCAGCCAGAGAAGACTCCAGGCTATTGGAAACGATCTGGCTAGGAAAGGAGGGCTGGATAATCAAGTTGTCCAGAAGAGGAAGGACAAAGCGGGGATATGAAGGAGGTGAAGTAGGAGAGGAAATAAGTTAGAGCAGAGGTAGTCAATGTGGTCCCATCCAGATGATGGTCAGCTATAGTTCCATTCATCCATGAACATTGTCTCTGCTAGCTGGGGCTGATGGGAATTGCAGTCTAGCATCATCTTGAGGGCATTACATTGGCTAGAGAGAAGGGATATGTATTGTCAAGAGCTAAGGTACCACTATTGCAGGGGTGGGAACTTGTGGCCCTCCAGATAAACTCCAACTACTATCAGCTCCAGCCAAGTTAGCCCCCACCCAATGATAAGGGTTGTAGCTCCATAACATCTGTAGAATTGAGGGTCCCCCCATCCCTGATGTATTTCATTCAAATATTGCTTTGGCTGCAGGCCTCTAGATTTAACTGAATTTCAGAGCAAAACCAGAGGGACGCCAAACGATGTGTCATGGGACACACAGTCTGCTCCAGCAGTGTTTTATTTATAAGCCAAATGAAAGGTTACCGGTATCTTTTAATTAATTCCTCACTCTTTTAAAACCACCATAGTCCAAGTTTGCTTTCTGTGCCTTCCCATCCCTGACTTTCTCCTCCTACTGCTCTACCATTTCTTGGCTCCTGTTCGACTTCTTCCCCAGTTCTGCACATTTAATTATCAGCAGGACTGATGGGGTTTTACAAATAGTATCTTTCTTGACAGTGCTCCATATCTTCTTGGGTCAGTCAGGTCACTCCTAATTCATTGCTGGCTTTAAAAAAAGAAGAAGAAATGATTTACTTGTCTCCAGCTGAAAGCTTTCTAGAAATCTAATCAAAAGGCCACAGTCTCAAGAGCTTCATATGATGCTGTAGCTTTAAAATCCCAAACTCCCTTTCCAATAGGCTAACTAAAGCGAGCCATATAAATGCTGTGTAACTGTATTTAGGCTGAATCTTATTGCTCTTGGTCCACATAATATCTGCTAAAGTGCTTTCAGTAGAGGCGAGTTGAAAAATCATAGCAATTTCTAAATTTAGGAACCAAAGAATTTTTTTGAATTTCTCTTCATTAGAAGAGGGATTTCCTCTTCATTTAGAAATAGTGAGTTGCCAGGAATATGTGTCTATGAGTCTATAGTTTGTTGTTTGAGGTTTGTGTGTTGCATCAGCACCTATCATAGTTGGACAATTGTGGGGGCCCACTGAAATCGACACCAGCCTTCCCATCTTTAAAAAAGTTCATTTATAAAAAAATATGACCCAGCACTAAGTATGCCCCATCATTCCCAAAGGGATTTGCTGTAGTTGCACTCAGAGCACACAGTGGTAAGAATCCTAATCTTAATCCTAATTTATTTATATGATGCCCCAGCCACTCTGGGCAGCTCACAACAACAACAAAAGTAAAACACAACACAACACAACACTAAAGACTTCCGTGAACAGGGCTGCCTTCAAATGTCTTTTAAAAACCACATGAGCTGTTTATCTGGTTGGCATGTGCTGGGAGGACGTTCCACAGGGCGGGTGCAACTACTAAAAAGGCCCTCTGCCTGGTTCCCAGCAACCTCACTTCTCACAATAAGGGAACCACCAGAAAGCCCTCAGAGCTGAATCTCAGTGTCCGGGCTGGATGATTGAGGTGGAGATGCTCCACTTTTGAGAGAAATGCAGGCAGCACACAACTCTCGGAAGTGAATCAATAATCCAATCTGCTTCATGATCAGCCTAGAACAAATCAGGCAAACATGCTTTGGGGTCTGATTTTGACAAACTCTTCCCCCATTCCTGGGCCCCAGAAGGTTCCTCGCAGTGGTAGACTTAGGGCAGTACAAGCAATGTGTTTGCACCAAATCTTTGATGGCCTGGGACTCTGGCTCGGACTCGGAGCCAGATGAATTGGAGCCTGCTCTGGACCCTTTGCTGGGACGTCGGCTGAACTGAGGTTGGGACCCGATCCTGAGGAGCCTCAGTCTACTCAGCCTCCCCTGCAACCAGCACCAGCTGAGCTGAATCTGGGGCCTGAGCCTGCCTTGGGTCCAGGTGCAGGAGAGACCTTGTCACCAGCAGCTGGCCCACTACCGGCAGGAGCTGAGGCGGGTCCTGGGTCCAGTAACCCTCCGGGGGTCTCCCAAGTTACAGAGGCTCAGGGCTGAGAGGAGGAGAGACCTAAGTACGCGCAGTAGTAGTGCTGGCTTTCAGGAGTAGTGATGGCAAGGCAGGGCGGTGAGCCATTAGAGGATCACGACTGGTCATTACCTCGGCAGAGATAAAAGGCGGTCAGACCCCGTCCCAGGTTGCGGGAGCAACATTGCTGACTGGTAGATCCTGTATGTGCTCCAGTACCTGCCCTGCCCGTGTTCCTGTTTCAGACCTGCCTTGAATTCCTGCCCATGTTCCTGCTGCTGACCTGCCCTGGATTCCTGCCTGTGCTGTGTTCCTGCTCCTGACCTCGCCTAGTTTCCTGCCCTGCTCCCTGCCTCAGCTTCTCTAGACTTTGGACTGGCCCTGGACCTTGCCTCTCTGTTTACCCTGGACCAGCACAATATCCAAACTTTGCTCAGCAGTAGTGCTTCTGTTTTTCTGCCTAATCCTGATAGAGGGAAAACTAGCCTTTAAAACAGTCTTCTATGTTGGGTTGCTCTGTCACATGACTGAGCTGGACAGGCTTAGGATTCAGCCTACGTCCAACTTCTCTGGTCCAGCCATGGTCCTGGGATGCCTTTTTTAATATACTCACATTGGCCTTGGCCAGCTGAGCCCCAGCTAAGACAGGATGAGCAAGTTGTGCTAGGGCTGCCATTTTCCCAGACATTACTGAAATATGGCAACTCTAAGTTATGTCTGTGTAACTTTGGTGAGCTGAGAATCAGCCATTTGAGAAGAGGGGGAGTTTGGATTTGATATCCTGCTTTATCACTACCCGAAGGAGTCTCAGAGCGGCTAGCATTCTCCTTTCCCTTCCTCCCCCACAACAAACACTCTGTGAGGTAAGCTGAGAGACTTCAGAGAAGTGTGACTAGCCCAAGGTCACCCAGCAGCTGCATGTGGAGGAGCAGAGACACGAACCCGGTTCCCCAGATTATGAGTCTACCGCTCTTAACCACTACACCACACTGTCTCTCTGAGCTCTAGATCTACTGTATCTTAAGCTCTCATCCTTTCAAATCTTGCCATAGGATTTCCCCATATTGGATTGAATTTTATTGGTAAGCTGTGGAATGTTTATATATTGCACTATGTTTGTATATGGGATGCGGGTGGTGCTGTGGTCTAAACCACAGAGCCTAGAGCTTGCCGATCAGAAGGTCTGCGGTTCAAATCCCCAAGATGGGGTGAGCTCCTGTTGCTCAGTCCCAGCTCCTGCCAACCTAGCAGTTCGAAAGCACATCAAAGTGCAAGTAGATAAATAGGTACCAGTCCGGCGGGAAGGTAAATGGTGTTCCTGTGCGCTGCTCTGATTCACCAGAAGTGGCTTAGTCATGCTGGCCACATTACCTGGAAGCTGTCTGCGGACAAATGGCAGCTCCCTCGGCCAGTAAAGCGAGATGAGCACCACAACCCCAGAGTCGTTCGCAACTGGACTTAACAGTCAGGGGTCCCTTTACCTTTTTATGTTTGTATATTTTGTCTGTTTTTATTTATGCTCATGAATAATCAGCTTGAATTTAGAAAAAGGAGCATGCAAAATACATAAATAATAAGCAAGATGCTCCTTCCAGGAGTATTATGGGGTTGCTGTTGTTGTTTTTTAAAAGAAAAACAATGCTATCTTGCACTTAATAGGAAACAATCTGTTCTGATTAAACTTTAAAATGATCACAGAGCACAATATGTCATCAGGCAATTCAAATTAAAGCCATTTTAAAATCACCATGGCAATTAGATTCTTGCAGCCTCCAATGCCACTCTTTTAAGTAGAAGGTCACTCAGAGCTTCCACTGTAAGCCTTGGTTTTTGTGCTTTATTATTCAATTGCTAAAGGTGGGGAAGGGTGTATCAGTGGAACTGACACACTATGTTACACTCCGAGTCCTTGATTAATCTTTTAATGAGGTATAAAGGAAGACTGCCTGATTCTGATTGCACAAGAAGATATTGTGTGCGGAGTTCATTCACCTCACATTATTCCAACTTAAGAGAGACAGGTTTCCAAAGGCATAATGGAAGCATTTGCCAATAGTATTTCATAGTAAAATATAAGTACCTCTATCAACAGACCAGTGAGGGTGGACAATTGCTCTCAAAATGACCCTAGCAGATTCATGGGGTGTGTAATGAGAGATGGTAGAAATAAATGGGGAGCACAGTAGGAAATAAAACTTTGGGATCAGAATATGATGCCTTATGAGGAACGGCTTGGGGATCTGGGGATGTTTAGCCTGGAGAAGAGACGGTTAAGGGGTGATATGATAGCCATGTTCAAATATATAAAAGGATGTCATATAGAGGAGGGAGAAAGGTTGTTTTATGCTGCTCCAGAGAAGCGGACACGAAGCAATGGAGTCAAGCTACAAGAAAGAAGATTCCACCTAAACATTAGGAAGAACTTCCTGACAGTAAGAGCTGTTTGGCAGTGGAATTTGCTACCAAGGAGTGTGGTGGAGTCTCCTTCTTTGGAGGTCTTTAAGCAGAGGCTTGACAGGCATATGTCAAGAATGCTTTGATGGTGTTTCCTGCTTGGCAGGGGGTTGGACTGGATTCTATGATTCTACTTATATAGAGGAAGCAGGGAATGCCCCCACCTTGAACTGTCTCACTTCCAGTAAGATCCTACACACTGAGTACGATGAGATTTACTCCTTATTTATTTAGTTGATTCATACTTTGTCATTCTTCAATCATAGAATTCATGGTAGCATACATGTATTTCCCTAGCAATCTCCCATCCAGGCAGGGACCAGATCGAGACCTTCAGCAAGGTCACATCTTCCTGTGTCTTCAGACCATGCTCTGAGATCAGCAGTTTTGTTTAGTATTGTAGCTTAATTATCTATAAAATGGGTGCAAACCTAGCCCCATGATGTTGCAAAGGACAATACAACCATAGTAACTAAAGGCAGTGCCAATTTCTACTGGCAGCCCCCTCATGTGCAGGGGGAGGTATAATAACCTCCTTCCGGGCTGCATCAGAGTAGCAGCAGGAAGCAAACTGTTCAGATATGTGGCATTCCAAATTTCTTTATTATTTACACCAAATTAAATCAACCAGACATGGCTAGTGTGAGCTGAGTGTCTTACACACGCATTCTCTGCCTGAGAGCAGAGACAGAAAGTGTGGAAGTTACAGAAGTTCACTTCCTTTCCCAGACATAACAGTACAGAAATGTAAACATGGATATCCTGTTACATGAGCAATGGGAGAATGAAAATACTGACACTTTCATCTTGAGCTTCCAATGACTTTTGAGTCTGCCCTGCGTTGGGGACACTAAGGGCTTAGGTTGCAACCAAGGCCTAACCATGTGTGTAAAACTGTTTCCCCAATATTATAGGAGAGAAGGTCCATAGGAAAGCCATAGTTATGGGACTACCAAACAATCTTGCAGTATTGGGCTACAGCCAAAGCAAATAAATTCTCTATATATTCATAAAAGGCATTTTACTGTCTCCAATGGAGACAAGCAGTCTGCTAAGATACAAAAGGACATTTGCTCTCAAAAAAATCAATAAAGCTCACTTTTTCAGTTGACATGAACCACATGGAGTGATATCTGAGTTCATTAAAAGACCAGGTCCGCAAGGGACTATTTCCTCTAATAGACATGTTCATTGTGTTTTTACTTTAAAAGAAAATTCAGCTCCCTGAAGCTTGTTTTATTCCTCGCTGAGTTTTTTTCTGGCCTAGACACTTTGGAACATGTTTTTCTCCAGCAATCACACATACATCCTCTACCTCCATGCTGCCACAGAGATCAAACTGTAACACCAACATGGAGAGGTCATGTCCTTATTTGCAGGGAGTAGCTCACACAGTTAACAGCAGAGCATCTTAAATCAGAGTTTATTTCTTCATGATGGGTCAATGTAATGCAGGGTCATAAGTTCAGGGCTTGGGTGAGGGACCTGAACAGCAAAGGAGCAGGAACAAATAACAATATTAATTAAAGCCAACATATAGGATATTAGGGAAACAGGGAGTCTTATGCCAAAGACTAACCTCTGAATGTAAGACAGGCACATGAAGCTAACCAAGAAGTGTACTTATAAAGACATATTAGTGCTTTATTTTTAAGAGGGATGCAGGTGGTACTGTGATCTAAACCACTGAGCCTCCTGCACTTGCGGATCAGAAGGCTGGCAGTTCGAATCCATGCAATGGGGTAAGATCCCGGCTTCTGCCAACCTAGCAGTTTGAAAGCATGCCAGTGAAAGTAGATAAATAGGTACCACTGCATGAGGAAGATAAATGGCGTTTCCATGTGCTCTGGCTTCTGTCCTGGTGTTCCATTGCACCAGAAGCAGTTTAGTCATCAGTGGCGGAGCTTCATGCTCTGGCACCGGGGGCGGGGCTGGCGCCCATTCTGGGGGTGGGGGGGCGCCTCCCAGAGGGGCAGGGCACACGTTCTGGGGGTGTGGTGCTCCTCCTGGAGGGGCGTAACATGTGTTCTGGGGCGGGGCACGTGTTTTGGGGGCGGGACGGGCGTCTGCGATGGCACCCCTTGGAGCCCACCACTCAGGTCAGCCCGCCCCTACCGCCCCTATCTTCCTATGCCCCGGTTAGTCATGCTGGCCACATGAACCAGAAAGCTGTCTGTGGACAAATGCCTACTCCCTTGGCCTGAAAGTGAGATGAGTGCCGCAACCCCATAGTTGCCTTTGACTGGACTTAACTATCCAGTCTGGACATAATTATCCTTTATCTTTACCTTTACCAATCTAGTGAAGGAGAGACTCCATTTTATGTGCAGCAATGTGACTCTGTTTTGGAATCCACTGTGAACACTGCTAAGTTGAATACAGGGTTGGAGTGCTTCTTCTCTGCTTGAAAGAAAGAGAGTAAAGCTGCAGGAGAAGGTAAAGGTGGAAATTTCTCATAGGAGCTGCAAGGCATGGCCTGAGATACAGAAGGCTGAAAGTGCTTGAGCTCTGGAAAGGGAGGAAAATACATTTGTTTGAAAGAGACTGTAAGCCCATGGAGAGGTAGTAGTAGTAGTAGTAGTAGTAGTACCGGTAGTAGTAGTTTATTTACACCCCACATCTGGCTGGAATTCCCCAGCCACTCTGGGCAGCTTCCAACCAAATATTAAAATATGGTAATCCATCAAACATTAAAAGCTTCCCCAAACAGGGCTGCCTTCAGCTGTCTTCTAAAACTCTGCATGTGACTGTAAATATTATGCAAGTAAAGCTTTTGGATGTTAAAGCCTGGGCATTAATTTCCAAAAAAGGGTGTTGGTTTTTTATACAAGATTTGAGCTTCTTAGTTGTGATTTCCCTACTCTTACTTCAACAGATCAATGGTCTGACAGGGATTGCCCATACTTCTGTTTGTCTCATGCCTAGAAAGCATGGGTCTAACGGGTTTTCCCCTGCCTCTTTAGTGTTAAACTGGAACAAATAGCAATCCACGGCAAACTTGATTTTCTGAAAGGTCCAGATAATTACAGAAGCAAGCAGGGAACACTCTTCTGCTTCAGGGCACCAAAACCCGAAGCAGATTTGATGAGGGAAGAATATGCAACACTGTTGCATGTTTGTATTTTTTTTGGGGGGGGCATATTGTCAGCAGCAGAATTAATGTAGACATCTCAAGAATAATCAGAATGCATTGCTTTGGAGCATAAAATCTACAAAATGCAGATCATAAGGACCAAAGCACTCCATAAGATCCTAGTGACAGGGGGGGGGGGAATGTACACCAAGTGTTCTTTGAGTTCTAATTTATATCCTCAGTTATAAAAGGAAAGCACTCTCTATGCATACAACCCATATTCAGCATCCTCTTGAAGCAATTATTGCTAAGATGCTTACCATTTTAACATTCATTTGTAGTAGTGTTTCTAATTATTCTATTTTGCTGGCTTCAGCTCCTTCACAAAATCTGTCCCATCATCCTATTTACTAAATTCTTCATGCCACTAATGATCTCTCCCCCCCCCCCATTCTTAGTCTCTTTACAGTTTGGCTTAATCACACTGGCTTCTCTTGTGCTGTTTTAATGCTTGTATTTTACTGATCGGCAAATCTCATTCTTCATGCATCATAGCCTTGATAAGTAATTTCTTTTTCTATGGGAATCCTCCATTTATATAATGGACTCAAAATATATAGACATTTGCTAGGCTTAAGATGCAAAGTTCCCTACACTCTGAAAATTTGCTGCAGCAGCAAACAAGAGCTTTATACACAGTGCACCAAGGAATATACAAACTGTGATGTGGCATTGCCACTGCATGTAGCCGTGAAGGTCAGATTGAGGATGCTCAAAAAGTACTACAGTGGTACCTCTACTTACGAATTTAATGCGTTCCGAACGCACATTCCTAAGTCGGGGAAAAAATGGAAGTCGAATCCCATAGGAATGCATTGGGAGAAAAAAATTGTAAGTCGAAGCAACCCTATCTAAAAATTCGTAAGTAGAAAAAATCCTATCTAAACTGCATCCAAGATGGCGGACGGAGCTCCGTTCGTAAGTAGAAACATTCGTAAGTAGAGTTATTCGTAAGTAGAGGTACCACTGTATTCACGTTTAATACATAAATTTGCATCTTTGCTTAAATAGACCAGTCTTCCCTCATCTGGTGCCTTCGAAATGCCTTGAAGCACAACTCCCACTCTCACTGACCATTCACCATGATGGCTAGGACTCATAGGAGTTCTAGTCCCAAACATTAGGAGGTCATCAGTTTGGAGAAGGCTGGCTTAAACCATTCAATATATGTTTTGCATGGAAGGCAGAGGAGAGGGACTCAATCAGAGGAGAGGGACTCAATGGTAGAACACATGCAGTACATAAAGAAGATTCCAGATTTGGCACAGCCACCATGGCGAACTACAGATCCCATGGTAGCAGATGCCAGCCATGCAGTTAACTGAGGATAATTTGGGAGTAAATAAAAGATGGGTGATTGACTCAATGGGTATGATAAACCTGTTGGTGACTGTAAACGGCTGCAATTAGTCCTACAGGGGAAAAAGCAATGGATAGTACGCAGATGTAGGACTAGTTGCAGTTGTTTACAATCGTCAACAGGTTTACCATACACATTGAGTCAATCACCCATCTCCTACTACCTTTCTGAGAAAAACCCCACCCCAACCTCTCACTACCGTGTTTCTCCAAAAATAAGACACCATCTTATATTTATTTTTCCTCAAAAAAACACACACGGTGGCTTATTTTCAGGGGATGTCTTATTTTTTTAATTAAGTATGGTGTACAGTTTAACCTACAATGTTAAACTGCCTATCACCATGGCTTATTTTCGGGGTATGGCTCATTTTCGGAGAAACATGGCATATATAAGGGTCTGGTGACTTTTGTTTCAGTGTAGCTGAAGAAGTGTGCATGCACACGAAAGCTTATACCCAGAACAAACTTACTTGGTCTCTAAGGTGCTACTGGACAATTTCCTTATTTATTTATTTATTTTGACTGCATCAGACCAACATGGCTACCTACCTGAATTTGGGAGTAATTATCCTTGCAAGCCCCCCCTCAGTGTCGGGGGGGGGAGCTTTCTCTCACGGGTCGTCCGATAACTGCTTCTTGCTCCGATGGGATGTGGGGGCAGGGACGCAGAGGGCATAGCACTGCACGTATTGGAAGCTCCCCAATGTGGTCGCCATGTGTGGAGGTATCTCTGTTTCTTTTAAGATGTATCTGAATTTGGACTTAAGAAACAAATGTGTTTTGGAAGAAGGAGAAAGAAATGAATCAGCCACTGAGTGCCAAGGTCTTGATCTGGAGATGACTCTCGTCATCGTAATTGGAATGCTAAGTAAGTGAAGGAAGCCTTTGTTTTCTTTATACATTCTTTTTGCGGTGCTATGAATCGGCAATCCTTCACTGAAAAAGAGTCAATTATTAATGAAAGGAAATTACCAATGGATTACAATTAAATATGGAATGCAAAAGGAATTCAACAATAACTTATAATTTTTCTTTATAAGTTTATAACGCTGGACATGCATAGAAGCGCAGAGCGGCACCCAAAATGGAGGCTCCCTGGCAGGTAGGAAATCCAGGGGATTTCTGGGATTTTTCTCCATTCAGGAGAACAGCAGGAAACGGATTAAAATCCAGGGGTTTCCCTCTAAAAACGGGATACTTGGCAGCTAAAATCCAATGGAAGGATCTCCAGGATTAAATTCCAAGAGGTTCTGGCTTCTTCCATAGGCACAGCATTGCCTTCAAAACAGACAGTAGCATTTTCTGATCCTGCTTCTTCCTTAGTTTACATCATGCTGTTCTCTCTTCAGCTCACTGCTCAGTAACTCTGCTGCTTAACTCCTAGATGGCATTCTAAACTTCCCTTAAAACATTGTCATTCGTTTATTGTTTATTGTTTTGTTTTTTTACAAAAAAAAATTAAAGATTTTCTTGGGTTAGAAAAGTTACTGCACTGTCTCTTCTTTCAGGTCGTACTTTTCTACAGATCAGTTACATTCTATGTGAAGCATCAGTGTTGTATACAGTGTTACCCTCGTTCTTGTTTAAATCCCATAAAACTATTAAATCCAGGGCCTAAAATTACTTTGCCAAATCTCGGTTTTTTTAGTTGAATTTAGAAGTACAATTATATGGTCAAAAGCCTGCCCTCTTCTCCACTGCAGTTCTGGTAATGAAAGTGTATTTATTTATTTTTTAAAGGATTGCTTGTTCATAATACTGCTGCAGTAACATTTTTATAACTCCCCAGAAATATCCCTACCTTACAAATCAATGAGATAGTGTGGGAAACTTTCCAAAATTTGTTCTCAGCATAGGAAAACAAACAAACAAACAAACAACAACAACACAGGGCAAAGCCTTGATTCTAAAACAGTTAAATTGGTGTCTGTATTTTAGAGCCCTGCAACATTTAACACTCCATTATCTTAGCTCTTGTATATATGAATACTTATCAGAGCTTCTTCTATGGTCAAATACAAGTTCAAGAGTCCAGTGATGCCAGTTCAGGAGCAAAAAAAAAAGTAGAAAAAGAATTAATGAAGTAAATCTCACATTTCTTTTTTTTTTTAATGTCACCCCATAGTCACCCCTAAAGACTTCCTGTACTTTCCTTTCTGGGAATGGGGTGAAGAGTGTTTCTGAATGACATTGGAACTTCCATTAATTCATGTTAATGGCTTTCTGCAGCAAATGTTAAAAGCAAGGTCACTGATACAATAGCTTAAATTGAAGGACACCATTCACATAATTCTCTTTTTAAAATACTCTTCACCAAACACTTCCTGCATTAATTATGCTACAGGATACTTTAAGTTGAACTTTCTAATGCGCATTTGTCACCCCTGCTGTATATGATGGCTGATCTGCCACTTTGCTAATTTTGAAAATTATCTACCCCACAGTAGCCAGATATAGTTCAACTAAAGCATTGTTTATTTTTCAATACGTTTTTCTAAACAATGGTCTTAAGCAAGGCAGGTTCAGCTGCTAGATCAAACCCAGTTCCTAGCAGAAATGTCATCTCCTGGTACGCCCCGCAGAGGACCCTAAGGTCCATGAATAAAAACAGTTTAAGGGTCCTAGGCCCTAAAGAAGCCAAATTATCCTCCACCAGGGCCAGGGCCTTTTCAGTGATGGCACCGACCTGGTAGAATGCCCTGTCCCATGAGTCTAGGGCCCTGCAGGACTTGATCTCCTTCCGCAGGGCCTGTAAGACAGAGTTATTCCACCTGGCCTGCAATTTAGCCTGATCCCCCATTCCTTTTTCCCTTCCCTTTTTTATGAAGAAACCCTTCTGGGTCCCCACTTTAAAATTCTTCCCTGGTCTCCTTGCTGGCCTTAAAAGGACTAACTTGGCCAGTTAGCCCTGGCAATGTTACATTGATGTTGTATTTTATGCTGTTTTTAAGCTGTTTTTTAAGTCGTTTTAATCAATGTTTTATATTTCTTGTTAGCTCCCCTGAGCCTGGTTTCTAAACCGGGAAGGGTGGGGTATAAAATTATTATTATTATCTTATCATTTGATCATTAAACACAGGACAATTCACAGCTGAATAGGAATAATTGTAATAATCAACTATGTTGAAAAGCATTGTGTTTTGAGTGGAAACAAAATACATGTGATAGTGAGAATTGCTTTGTAATAATTTTTTCACACACACTAGCCATCATGGGATGAAATTTTGTTCTGTTTGGATTTTAATGCAGACCTACCCAATTCACTAGGCACTAGGGCACTAGGAGAAGGGGACGACAGAGGACGAGATGGTTGGACAGTGTCCACGAAGCTATGAACATGAGTCTGACCAAACTGCGGGAGGCAGTGGAAGACAGGAGTGCCTGGCATGCTATGGTCCATGGGGGTCACGAAGAGTCGGACACGACTAAACGACTAAACAACAAGAACAACCCAATTCACACTGCCCAAAACAATATGCAAACTGAAACACAATTTGGGCCGCAGATTTTTTGCAATGTGTACAGAAATGCATATATTAGGGGAAATAACATAAAATCCATTTTAAAAAATGCATACATGAGGCAAAATTGCATACAAAATGCGTATATCGGGAGAAATTTTCACTAACATGCTCGTGAATTTATGTGACACTTTTTTATTTAAAAACAAATAAATCAAACTGATACAGAGATGTGGAGACCTGAGCTGAAGGGTTTTTTTTGGGGGGGGGGGAGTGAAACGGAGAGAAACCGAATATGACAGATTTGTCCAGCCTTATCATGAACCGACCTTTGTTTTCAACATTTAGTTGTCATTTAGCTATCCCAGGGCTTGTGGCCCACCAAGTCCAAATAGTCCCCACAGAGAGCCAGATTTCCCTGAGTAGTGGTGACTGGCTATTAAACAACTTTAGATCTACAGTGTTGCAGTGCCCTTAGATCAGAAGGTAGCCAATGTGCTGCCTTGTAGATGTTGTGGATTGCAACTCCCACCAGCTCCAACCAGCATTGGAATGGTCAGGGTTGACAGCGGTTGTCATTCACAACTTCTGGAAGGCACTTATTGACTAACCCTACCTTAGACTCTGCATGGGCTCAAATTAGAGATGCCAGAGGCAGAAGAGGACAGGAATTATGCACCTTTGTATAGAAGAAGGTATTTAAGCAGATACTGTTCGCCATGAAAGAAGCCGCTTCTGAAGTTTCCGCATGTAAACAAATATCAAAGCCACCAGAGCCTTTGTTTTTGACTCTAGGCACTCTACCATGGTCGATTTTTCAACTAAGCCCATTTTTGCTTTCTTATTTGAGCAGCAAAACCAGGAAATCTACATAGCCACTGATGGATCACTATACGCGACTAATGAGCTGTATAATTTTGCAGTCCAATTTCAGTGTGCGTTTTCCCTATGACAGTTGAAGCTGATTATAAACCAATATTGATCTGTAATCCTATACATCCTTACCTGCACATAAGTCCCACAAAGGCAGGTGGCTTATTTCTGAGTAGGATCATGCAGTTAGTATCTTACAACCCAATACTATTCATATTTACTCAGAAATAAGTCCCATTAGGTTCAACAGAGCATGTTCTCTCTACAATCTTAAAGCAATTGTGGCTATTTGGAAGCTAGAAGGTCCATGTTGCTTTAGAGCAGGCACCCCCAAACTTCGGCCCTCGAGATGTTTTGGACTACAATTCCCATCCTCCCCGACCACTGGTCCTGTTAGCTAGGGATCATGGGAATTGTAGGTCAAAACATCTGGAGGGCCGCAGTTTGGGGATGCCTGCTTTAGAGGACATTAACTGATTCCTACTGATGCAGAAAATTCATTTAGCTACAACTCACATATTACTTAGTGCCTATAGGCAACAAGCCAACCTTCACCACAAAGTAATTGTTTGTCAGTTGTATGAAAAAGAGGATGAAGTCTTATAGAAGCTGTGCAGAAGATCAAGTCAGCTATGTTTCTCTGCGGTGTAACTTGTTGTGATAAATATTTCTTATGGGATGCAATAGAGAAACTAACTCATGAGTACTTCGTAGTTGCAGACAATTGTTTTGTTTAAACTGGCAGAAGCAGATTTAGGGGAGCACCACAACTATGATGTAGAATGGAAGATGAGAGGCAGCGTTGCCAAATTTTGGCATTGCACAGGATCTCGCTAAAATTTCACTGAATCCTGTCTTCGTAGAAAGCACTCCCCTCCCATTTTTCAAGCTACCAAATATGGAACTGGTTCCTAACCATTTAGCATCTATTAACACTGTTTTAATTATGAAACTCTATAAGCCATTCAGTAGATGTTCCAACAGCTGCGAAATATGATCTTATGTTCGTGGAATCTCATTTTGCAAAGCTTCCAGACTGTACTCAGCTGATCATTTTTAAGCCACTATGCTCGAGCTATCAAGGTTATGTTATTGTGCAATTTATTTAGCGTTGTTAAAGTATGCATGTGGCCAAATCATTAGGCAATTCATCAAGCATCTGGTGTTGCAGGGGAAATGAGACATGCTTTATAAATGTCAGTGCTTTGAGCAACATTTCTAAATGGAAATAGATGGTGGGAAATGATGGCTTTTAGTTTTGGGGAAGTAAATCAGATTCTGCATCCACCCAATCCTGAGAAAAAGAAATGACCACTGTGTATTTTTCTGTTTATGCCACACACACACCCCAGTTGACTCATGTAAAGAGCCCATAGGCAACATACAGTATGGTATAAAATATGAATTTATATGAATGCAGATTTTATCAGCTGACAGTGTACGGGTAGGAAACGCCAACTTAACCAGACTGATACTGAATGTATCTGGGTAGTTAATGGGAGTTACAGGATCATCAATCTGTTTTAAGTGTATGCATAAAAATATAAAGGATCTTTACAGGCATTACTTATTTACAGTGAATATTTGTGAATTAGAATGAGCCAAAATGCCTCAGAAAATGATTTTCTGACTTTAAAAAACAAACAAAAAAGTATTTAACCAAGCTCCTCCTGAATTGTTGGGGAATTTCCAAGAACTGAAAAGAATATTCAGTGATAATGACCTTCTCAGTTTTACCACCTATTTCTTTTCAGGCACAACTGTTTACTATATATTTTTCAATATAGATTTCTTTTTATTGAAGGAAGCTCCTTCCACTCACCATCCTTTAGTCTATTGCTTCCCTCATCCAAAAACACAAACTAACAATGGAGTTCCATTCATCATTAAGTGAATTTTAAAAATTCAGAAGAGAATTTTGAAGATGAACTGTAGAGGCATTTCACCTTCTCCACCAAAGAAGCATAACCCATGACTTCCTTCAATGATTATATTGGGACGGAAACATCAGTACAACTGAAGTTCACCATTTTATTTGTGTGCGGTGGGGGGTGGGGGGTGAACTTCAACAATTGGTGGGAACTCAAAAACTAAATTCTCAGAAAGTGTACCAGAAAATTCTTTTCTGAAAGTTTCTGCTGACTGGAATAGCTCGATCCCTTTCCTTTTCAAAAAATATGAATTGCCCCATGAATTATTCTTTCTTTATTTCATGTCAACAATTGTTCTGTTTTTCCATCCTTCTTTTAAGTCTGCCTATGTTATGCAATCCCACCCCTTTTTAAAAGTCTTCTGGTCCTTTGACCTTCTCTCATCCACCATCTCATCATCTCATTCTCATCATCCTACTCCTTCCTTTTCTTTCTAAAGTAAGTTCTTAGCCAGATTCTTTTCAACCAATATTTTATACTTTCTTCTCTCCCTGTTATCTTATTAGTCTTTCCTGATTTGGTTCTCACACATTCCTAAGGGCATTATGTACTTCATTTCTGAAGTGTTCTTGGGTCTTTGATGCTCCTCCCTTCTTTTCATGATTCCCTTGCTTTTTCAGGTACTGTTCTGCCATGGTTTCAATCATATCTCTCCATTAAGAAATCTTTCTGTAGATCCCTTCCTTCATCTTTCTCCTTTGTATAGGAGTTCCTCAGTGATCAGTATTAAAACATCTTACACTTGGCCCCGCAATAAGTGCATTTGATCTTCGACCCCACTGCTGAGCCAATGCAGAACAATTCTACTGATGTTTCCCTCTCATAACTTGCCCAAATACCTGCTGATTTCTCTGAACTCATTGGACAAATGACCTTTTTATTCTTTTTTCACACTTAATACTGCTAGCCTTGAGTCTTTCCTACTGCTTTTCATTCCTTTTGCAAAATCACTCTCTCTTGTTCTCGACAATGTGGTTGCTTTCTGTTCTCCCAGCAATAAATCTTGGAATTCTTTTTGATTTTTCTCTTTCATTTTCTCCCTATAGCCTGGCTCTTGCCAATTCTTCTCATTTTCAGTCAACATACCCAAAGTCTGCTTTTGCCTTTCTATGGTCAGTATTAATTCTTTAGTTCCTTCTCCTATTACTTTCTGCACTGATTATTCTAAGATTAATTTTGTTGGTTTTCCAGTTTCTGCTTTCTATCTCTTTACCCTGTTCCAAATTATCTTGCTGGTTTGGCACCTTTTGCTGATCATATGAGGAATTCTAACACATCTTGTATTAACCTGAAACTTTATGCCCTTAATTGCAAATGCCTCCACTGTCTTACTCTTTCATATCTATCGTCTCCTCTTTCTCTGTATGTCCTTCCTTGAATCATCTAATCTACAGGCACCAGTCTTCTTGTTCAGCATAAATTGCCCTCTAAATTGCACATCTGCATACCTTTTGCTGATCAGCACCCTATCATAGAAATGCTTTGAAATGTGACATCCAACTCTCTTGTGTTTTCATATTTCAGGGGTGTAAGGGGGGTGGGCTTACAGGGAACAGCCACCCCTCATCAAATCCAGTTCTTCGAACGGCTCTGACAACAGCGGAGGGGCAGGAGACAGGAAGGAGGAAATGAGCAGAGTGGTGCAGGGCTCAGGCAGCATCCAGGATCACTGCCTACAGCCCGTGATACCAGCAAGGGAGGAGGGGCCAGCAGAGGTTTCTAGCAGGGAAACATCAGAGGGGCGTCCTTTCAAATTCACCCCGGAACTGAGGCAATCAGCGGCTCGCAAACGCAGGGGGCGGAGATTTGGGCTCCCCAAACTACTCTGCTGGGGAAGGAGCCAAAAAGCGCCATTGGGAGAATCTGATGATACTGAGTAGACATGTTTTCATGAAGCTCTTGCACTGCAAATAAGATTCACAATAAAAGTCTTAAAGACAAGATGGTTTGGAGTGTCGTTGTTCAAGAGTATCCAGCAACCTTCCCGACAAGTGCTTTCTTAAAACATCTTTATTCCCCCCCACTCCCGCTTTCTTTTTTCCTCCAATATTTTACTTTCTTTTGCTTTCATCCATAACCTAGGTAAGACCTCTACAGCGCTTATCCTTTTTGGAGCCCCTCTAGAAAAGTTAAGCTTGCTTTTGTTGTTTTGTAACAAACTGAATAAAAATGCAGCACGCAGCTGATTAATTCCTAGCACTTCTATGACCTGCATGTTTGGGATGGAGGAAAAAAATTGGTTTGCTTTATATTTATTTACAACATTTCTATCATGCTTTTCCTTCAGGAAGGTGAAGGTGGCAGACATAGTTCTCATCCACTCCATTTCATCCTCCCAACAACTATGTGAGGTAGGTTAGGCTGAGAGTAACTAACAGAAGGTCACCCAGAGAACTTAATGGCCAAGTGGGAATTTGAACCCAGGTCCTTTTTCAGCATTCTAACCACTACTGCCAAATGTGATCCTACCTAAGTCACACTTCTCAAAACAGTATGCTAACAAAAGCATATTGCAATAGTGAAAATAACATACAGAAATGCATTGTATTAGAGGAAACGGCTTGCAAAAATCTGCATATTAGACAAAAAAAATGTATATATTAGCAAAACATACACTATAACAACTCCCCTCCTATGGGATGCAATGAAAACAGTCATCAGAGGAACTTGCACAAAAAAAGAAAACATCCCTTAAAAAACAAACCTTAAAAATTAGCAAAATAGAACAAGACATCACGGCCCTTTCATCACACTACAAACAAACAGGAGCTATAAAACTCCTTAAACTTATAGAACAAAAAAGGAGGGAACTAGATTCCCTAGAAATCAACAAAACAATGATCAACATTCTATACTCTAAACAAACTACGAGTATGGAGGGGGAAACTCCAGACTATTAGCAAACAGGTGTAGGAAAAAAATCACTCAAAAAAAGAAAACATTGTATCACCAAAAAAGACGGCAACATAACATTCTCCCCCAAAGAAATAACCTCAGAATTTGCAGATTTTTACTCTAAAACCCATATTACCAAAATATGCTCTAAAATGCCAACATTTTTTTGTGAGGATTTGAAAAGCAAAGCAAGACAAAACTCAAACTGATGCAAAAAACTGAACTTAAGCATGGAAAGATGAAAAACTGAAATTGACAGATTTGTCTATTCATAGTATCCATTTAAGCTCTCATTGATGGTAGACTCTGCCTTCTATGGGCAGCTGAGCTGGACTGCCAAGACACAAGCCTTAGTTTTCCACTGGAATGGACTTTCCTATCCTCCTTACATTTTGGAATCTGGAGAATTCAAGAAACTGGTGCCCAGAATGGGAGGGGAAGAGAAAGAATGCTGAGAGCTGACAGTTGTAGGAAGAGGATGGCAGTTAACTAAACTTCCCTAAATTGCACCCAAGAGGAAACATAAAGACTTGCCTTATTTAAACATGGAAACTTTAAACCCGCCTACATGTGTCAAATGGTGTCAGAGTAACAGGCTGGGCATTTCCTTTAAATGCTTCTTAAATCCTTCATCTGATTGAAATAAGGAGGGAAGTTTTCCTGTGCCATCGTTAGCAAGTAAATCACCCTTCCCTGTCGCAGTTTCAGCAATCAATTCACACATGTTCAGGTTTAACAGCATCCCAGTTCTTCAAATGCCAAAATATCCAACTTCTTCCCTTGATTCAGTACTGAACTTTCTGCCTCCATCATTACCCAGACCCAAATAAGTCCCATCATTCCTTGCTCACTTATTAATCCCTCACCCCTAGAAGCTTTGTACAATCAATTATCCATTCCTCCCCTAACAAGACTCCTGCCTTTCCCATAATCTCTCAGCCAGTTTAGCTTCCTCAGTCATCAACTTATTTAAATGTACTTGGTGCCCTGCCGAACCGAGTCTCTGATCTTCTTCCTCATACTTGAGTTTGAGCAGGGTCTCCTTCCATTTCTGAAGGACAAAGAGAACCCAGCAAGACATCTCTTGTGTCCAGCCTCAACCTCACTTGACTCCATCTGAGCCTAAAGGTCTGTGGAGCATCCTTTATACATTTCTGTCCCCATAGAAACCGGAACCTAAACACTGTGACATAGGAAGCAGGATCCTCTTGTTCATTGCTACGGAAACCTGTCTCCCATGTCACAATGTTTGGATTCTAGCTTAGTGCAGTCCACTGCTTAGTAGTTGGCAGGGGCAGTTGTCAAGACAACAAAAGGGTATTGCCTAAGGAATCATAGAATCATAAGAGTTGGAAGAGACCACAAGGGCATATGGCTGACATATGGCTGTCAAGCCTCCGCTTAAAGACCTCCAAAGAAGGAGACTCCACCATACTCCTTGGCAGCAAGTTCCACTGTCGAACAGCTCTTACTGTCAGGAAGTTCTTCCTAATGTTTAGGTGGAATCTTCTTTCTTGTAGCTTTAATCCATTGCTCTGTGTCCGCTTCTCCAGAGCAGCAGAAAACAACCTTTCACCCTCTTCTATATGACATACTGTTATATATTTGAACATGGCTATCATATCACCCCTTAACCTTCTCTTCTCCAGGCTAAACAAGCCCAGCTCCCTAAGCCGTTCCTCATAAGGCATCGTTTCCAGGCCTTTGACCATTTTGGTTGCCCTCTTCTAGACACATTCCAGCCTGTCAGTATCTTTCTTGAACTGTGGTGCCCAGGACTGGACACAGTACTCCAGGTGAGGTCTGACCAGAGCAGAATACAGTGGTACTATTACTTCCCTTGATCTAGATGCTATACTCCTATTGATGCAGCCCAGAATTGCATTGGCTTTTTTAGCTGCTGCATCACACTGTTGACTCATGTCAAGTTTGTGGTCTGCCAAAACTGTCTCTGTGGAGACAGAACAAAACAAAACAAAACAAGTATGGCAAGTGTATGAGCTGGACCATGACACTTCTAGTCTGGGGTGACAGGCGAGATGAACTCTTATCTCCTGTAGCTGGTTAGCAAACTGAAAGTTACAAAATGGTTTTAGTGGTGTTTAAAATTTATTTATTATTTTCCTGTGCACTTTTGATGACATAATATGTAAAGCTTCCAAAATAATAGCAGGAGATAGGAAAATTCTACCTGAAATCTCCACTTCCAATCAGTGTTAATAATACTGGGCTAGATAAATAGTCTACCTTGGTGTAAGCAGGTACATATGTGTTCCTAAACATATACATATATGTCAAATACTTACGTTCACAGAAGGTAGATTATATCATATATCCAGTGTGGGTGAACAGATGTAGAGGAGAAAAATAAACATGTGCCACTTGTAGCAATCAGCTGCAAATTCGCTGCCCACCATGCTCCCAGAGAAAGAAAGCTAAAGGTTAAATGATCCAAAATGGGTCTTTGTATATCTGTGCATAGTTGAAAGCAGATAAGATTACAAAAAGTTTTATAAAAATTGAAAAAGAAAAAAAAATACAAAAAGTTGCTGATGTATTCATGGCATATTCATGGGAGTTTTCCTCCCCTTCTAGTTTTTATAGCTGATGACTCTTTATAATGTAAGTGATCTTTGTATCATTTCAGAAAATAAATTCTAGAATTAAACTGGATTTCCAACTGGTACATTTCTGATATATCCCTCTCCCCCTGTGCCTTATTCCATGTTGTATATGTCCCTAATGTCCTCAAGTCCATTACTTTCCCTGCTCATTAGTGACTCTTTCTATTTGCTTCCAGAGGGGTTACTTGTACTGGTCCATTTCAGCAAAAGCCATGTTGTTTTTGCCCAATAGTCTTGTCCCACAATAATAGTCTTAACATATTGATCCTTGGTAGAGTAGAGTTTTAATTTACTCTAAAGCCATTCATTCCGATTTTCTTGGTCACATATCAAGGCTCTTCTTTTTTCATTCCAGTATTTGTATTATAAACAGTCCACTAAATATTATTTCTCTGTGCATTTCTGGAACTAAAGTCAAGATTTTGGCTTCAACTTGGTATACTGCCACTTACTTTCAAAGTTTTGCACATTTGCAAAGGACAAAACACAAATGTTGGAACCTGCAGGCCAGAAAGCTGACTAGCTGGTGTAATTTGGAGTAGGAAAATAGCAGGTAGAGTAGGGTTAACCCAGGGGTCAGCAAACTTTTTCAGCAGGGGGGCGGTCCACTGTCCCTTAGACTTTGGGGGGGGCAGACTATATTTTGACAAAAATAATGAACAAATTCCTATGCCCCACAAATAACCCAGAGATACATTTTAAATAAAAGGACACATTCTACTCATGTAAAAACACACTGATTCCCAGACCATCCACAGGTCAGTTTTAGAAGGTGATTGGGCCAGGTTCGGCCCCCGGGCCTTAGTTTGCCTACCCATGGGTTAACCTCACATACACCACCATTTTGAAAGCCACTTCTGTTTCAAGGGCCTTCCAGAAAATGCTATAGCTATCTGTCTGTAACTGTTCTTTTGTCCCTCTCAGAGCAGCAGATTACTTCTACGGAGATATTCTCCCCACCCTTTCTTTTTTGCAATTGTCATTTTTATCTTGTGCATCGGAAATTGGAGTGGGCTTTGCAATAACAGCTGTAGGAACACATTTGCCACTATTGTACATTAGCTTTCTGAATGTGTAATTGTTCATCAGATGTGTTGATACCTCTGAAGGAAACAGGCTTCACATTCAAACATTTCTTTAAATTGACTGTACTTCGTTAATGAAAGAGGCTTGGGGCTAAGCATGAATTAAATTAGATAAATCACTTCCTTCCTTCCTTCCCCAGCCTTTCGTGTTGGCAAGCATTCTCAGTGTCCTGATATGACAGTAAATAATGTTACACAAGGCATTTTTTTTCTCAAAGAGGGACACAACATTCCTTCCAGGTTTTTTCTTACTAATACATTTTGGGGAGGTGGGGCTACTTTTTTGACAGGAAAACTACACGCACCTCCTGTGGTTTTTAGCAACTGACATTCAGAGGCATACTGCCTCAATGGCCATTGCCTCCCCGCTCCCCCCCCCACAACTTTTCAACATTATGTTTGAATCATTTTGCTTGGTATGATATAATGAAGGTCTTTAAGAGTCAAGCTTGCTTGTGTATTCCTCAGCACTGAGCAGAAACAGGATGAACATTGAACAAAGAGATTTCAAGTTCAATGCTCTATTATTATAATTACCGGAAACACAATTTGTAGGATGTGTTATGCTTTCAAACTCAGACATGACGAAGAGAAAGAAAGACATTAGCCACTTGTACTATTCTCCCCCCCCCTAAGAAGATGACCACAAATTAGGAATCAGAACTTTGCCTAATGTAGATGTAGGACATCCAAAGATTGATACACCCTCTTCCTACTAATGTGGATTTATTTATATGTGTGGGTTTGCTGTCTTTGAAGGAATAGCATGCCACATTTCTATTATTATTATTATTATTATTATTATTATTATTATATAACCTTATACCCAGAGGTCTAAGGGTGGTTTACATAGGAAACAAATATTCAGAATGTACAATCATAACTAAAGATGTCCACACTAAACATTCCCAGACAAATATCAATGTTCCAATGCTTTGGTATTTTGAAAAGATTTTAGATGAAAAGATGTTAGACTCAAGTGCATCTTCCAGCTCTAACAAAGATGGGAGGGGGGAATACAAAAAGGGCCCTCACTTAGCCACCCTCCACAACTCATTTAAAGGGAGCACTTGTAGAAGAATCTCTGAAGATGAGCTGAGGATTCAGGTAGATTCATACTGTGGGGGGGGGGACGACACTCCATGAGGCAATGGGGTCCCAAGCCATATAAAGTGTTATAAATTTAAACCAGCACTTTGAATTTGTTCTGTAAATCAAAGGCGGGTAAATGGACCAGAATGAGAGGGGGGGGAGAGAGAGATCCCCTTTGGCCCCATTTACAAGTTTGGCTACCAAATTTTACTGCCACTAAAGTTTCAGAACTGTCTTCAAAAGCAGCTTACTGTGGTGAAGACAGTACAGTGGTACCTTGGGTTACAGAAGCTTAAGGTTACAGATGCTTCAGGTCACAGACTCCGCTAATCCAGAAATAGTACCTCGGGTTAAGAACTTTGCTTCAGGAGGAGACCGGGAATCGTGTGGTGGCGGCGGGAGGCCCCATTAGCTAAAGTGGTACCTCAGGTTAAGAACAGTTTCAGGTTAAGAACGGACCTCCAGAACAAATTAAGTTCTTAACCCAAGGTACCTCTGTAAAAGCTTAGGACAGGGAATAAAAAAGGGATAACTTGGCAGCTATGACCTGGGTTCAACCCTATACTCAGCCATGAAACTCATTGTGTGACCTTAAACCTGTCTCTCAACCTAAGCTTTACTGATCACCAAAGAGAAAAATGTTCACAAAAGCTTTGAAATCCACCAATCCCTCAGAAATAATACCAACTCTTTTACTACACACAAGACTCCTTATTCCAATTAAAAGAGGGATGAACTGAGATGTGGAATGGGATGTTAATTCCAAGCAGGTTCATCCTCCCCTCCTTTAAATGTTTATAAAGCAGTATCTAATGTGAATTCAAGAGGTTGTTGTTCCCAGATAACCAGTTTTTTTTACATAACATTTGTTCATTTGAACTACACCAAATTGTATCTGATATTCCTTTTAAAAAAAAGAATTCCAGGGCTCTCACATTTTTTCATTTCTCTTTTTTCCAATCTTAAGTTTCTCTCTCTCTCTCTCTCTCTCTCTCTCTCTCTCTCTCTCTCTCTCTCTCTCTCTCCCCTATGAAAATCAATCAGCATTTTACTATGAATTTCTCTAATACTATACATAATTTTGTATCCATTTTTTTTTGCTTAAGGTGCTCATTTTGCAAAGCAGTTTTCAGATATATTAAATGTATGCAGCTATTTCCACCAATATATGTGTTTTGATATGCACTTTACCCAAGTATATGCATTTTTGTCCTCATTGCTTGGTTGGAGAGCTGCATTACAAAATTCAGATAAGTCTGAATTTTGATGGCTGCCTGTGTTTCATTTCACATATTGTTTTGGAAAGTTAGGTTTGCCTTTAAATGTGAACTGAATCAAATGTTTCTCCTACAACTAGGTGGACATCAAGATAAAATATGTATATAAATACATTTTGTTCATAAACATTTAAATATACCTTTAAAATACCGTATGTATTTAAATGTAGATACTATGTCAAAGGATTTGTTTAAATAAATAAATAAATGCAGACTATACAATTGACTTTCACTATAGAGTAGACTTACAGATGAAAATATTTACGTTTCCGAGCACAATTCAAAGTGTTGGTGCTGACCTTTAAAGCCCTAAATGGCCTCGGTCCTGTATACCTGAAGGAGCATCTCCACCCCCATCGTTCTGCCCGGACACTGAGGTCCAGCACCGAGGGCCTTCTGGTGGTTCCCTCATTGCAAGAAGCCAAGTTGCAGGGAACCAGGCAGAGGGCCTTCTCAGTGGCACCTGCCCTGTGGAATGCCTTCCCACCAGATGTCAAGGAGAAAAACAACTACCAGACTTTTAGAAGACATCTGAAGGCAGCCCTGTTCAGGGAGGCTTTTAATGTTTAATAGATTACTGTGTTTTATTTTTCTGTTGGAAGCCGCCCAGAGTGGCTGGGGAAACCCAGCCAGATGGGTGGGGTATAAATATATTATTATTATTATTATTATTATTATTATTATTATTATTATTATTATTATTCTGACCTTTGACCCCAGCTTCCACAGAAAAGTGTAATGCTGTGAAATGGTACATATGATCCCCCCATGGTATTTGATTTGTATTAGTTCATGGATACAGTGGTACCTCGGGTTACAGGCGCTTCAGGTTACAGACGCTTCAGGTTACAGACTCCGCTAACCCCAAAACATAGTACCTCGGGTTAAGAACTTTGCTTCAGGATGAGAACAGAAATTATTATTATTATTATTATTAAACATATGAAATTGACATGGGCCAGAAAGAGATTGACTTATTTTAATTTTCTATTTTAATTTTAATTTTAATTTTCTATTTTAATTGTCCTGTGCACAGACCTTTTGAAAGTTCTGAGTTTTGCACAGAAAAGGAACTGTATAAATACAAAATATTATTTAACAGTGATTATGTATTATTGCTGAACACACACACCCCTCTCTTATTTCCCTAGCTTTTTAGCAAATTGCATAGTGTGTTTTTGTTTTTTCGGCGTGAAGAGAACATTGAAGGGAAAAAAGATGAATTACCTTTTAGTATTTCTATCTGAATCATTGATTGCTTCGTTACCTAAAAATAGAGGCATGATTATTGTGCATAATAAGTGCAGTAGCTAGCTGTGCACCGACAGGATAATAACTGCTCTGACAAGAGAAAATAAAATACTTTAGAGTATTTACATGTTCCCTTGCTTTCATAAATGGTTTTTAAAGCATTACCGAAGGCTACAGGGGGCTTATTAATCTCCTAGAAGAATGGGAAGAAAATCCAAAAGCATTTTTTGAGTGTTAAAACTATGCCTAGTGCTTCAAAGACAATGACATGTGAAACAGATGGAGAGTGTCAGAGAAGCAGGAAGAACTTTGCAAATCTGGGAATTTCAATGCTATCAGTGAGAAACATTTCAGTTTGTGATTATTTGTAAGTGTATCTGTCTAAAAGTTGCAGTTTTCATTGCCACACTACTTTAAAGGTAAAGGTAAAGGGGCCCCTGACCATCAGGTCCAGTCGTGTCCGACTCTCGGGTTGCGGCGCTCATATTGCTCTATAGGCCGAGGGAGCCGGCATTTGTCCGCAGACAGCTTCTGGGTCATGTGGCCAGCATGACAAAGCTGCTTCTGGCGAACCAGAGCAGCGCATGGAAATGCCGTTTACCTTCCCGCTGGAGCGGTCCCTATTTATCTACTTGCACTTTTGATGTGCTTTCGAACTGCTAGGTGGGCAGGAGCTGGGACCGAGCAACGGGAGCTCACCCCATTGCAGGGATTCGAACCGCCAACCTTCCGATCAGCAAGCCCTAGACTCTGTGGTTTAACCCACAGCGCCACCTGGGTCCCTGCCACACTACTTTAGGTTAGTTCAAAAGCTGTTGTGAATGTAGTGAAAAACCCTATGGGTGGATGACATTAAAGATTTCTAAAAAAGACAAACCAGCTCCTCTGTAAAAATGTGAGGTACCATCCTTGAAAAATTTACGGTGGAAATAACCGACTTCTTAACCTTTGCAGTAAGTGAGATATTTATTGATTATCAATATTATTGTTTATACATTTTCTTAGGTGCTGCAGAAAGATGATAAATGATACAGCCTCTGCCTTCATGCTTATAGTCAAACTCATATCACAAAAGGAAAAATGCATGGGAGGGAGGAGAAAAACATGCAAACTCAGGCACGAACAATTTCCAGTTACTTTACTTAATGACAAGGCAGAATGGCCACAGATCTGGAAAGAGGAGGAACCCACCATTCTTCCTCTAGTTTCATATATAGAAATGCTAAACAAGGGGTTTGCAAGAGGTCTCCCATCCAAGCACTGTCCAGGTATGGTAAGACTGCTCTTGACATCATTCTCTTCACCAGCTTGGGGCAATGGTGAGCCTAGGGGTTATGCTGAGGTCCTCAGCGTTGGTGGATGTTGCTCATTGGGACTGGTAGGGTAAAAAGGCGGGGAGACCAATGGGAAGTGAAGACAGAGCCAATGACAGGCAGGGTCAGCCCTGATTGACTGCAAGTAAGAAAGCCGGCAGGTGAGAGGAGGCTAAGGTTGGTAGGACACTGCCAGGATACTGTCTTATTTAAACTGGTGACTGGGAGTGGCCGCCAAGACCATATAACACTGGTCCAGAAAGACCTACATTGGCTCACAGTACCTTTCCAAGCACAATTCAAAGTGTTGGTACTGACCTTTAAAACCCTAAATGGCCTCAGCCCAGGATACCTGAAAGAACGTCTCCACCCCCATCGTTCAGCCCGGACACTGATGTCTAGCTCTGAGGGCCTTCTGGCAATTCCCTCACTGCAAGAAGCGAGGTTACAGGGAACCAGGCAGAGGGCCTTCTTGGGAGTGGCGCCCACCCTGCGGAACGCCTTCCTATCAGATGTCAAGGAAATAAATAACTACCTGACTTTTAGAAGACATCTGAAGGCAGCCCTGTTGAGGGAAGTTTTTAATGTTTGGTGTTTTATCATGTTTTTAATATTCTGTTGGGAGCTACCCAGAGTTGCTGGAGAAACCCAGCCAGATGGGCAGTGTATAAATATTCTTCTTCTTCTTCTTATTATTATTATTATTATTATTATTATTATTATTATTAAACAAGCTTAGCAAGATGTTTAGAAAAGTTGTATGTGTTTTAATTTGTTTCAGCCTATTCGACTGTGGCTTTAACTTTTTGTATATTTTAAATTATGGTTGTAAATTGTTTAGTGATCATTTTATTGCTTTATCTTTTCTGCAAGCCACTTTCAGCTTTTCTCGGCGATCAAGCAGCACATAAATTTTGTGATACAAATGAAATAGCTAAATTCAGAGGATACAGAGCCAAAACGGCCAACATTAGCAGGACAGTCAGCCACCCCTTATTGGAAGCATACAGTTTCAGCCCTGCATGAAGGCACTGTGGTTTGCTCGTTCAGTGATTGGACACTGGGACTCAGACCCGAAGTGATGGTGGGGCTATAAAATGCAAAAGAGTGGTTTTGGATAAAGGAACGAGTGAGCTCCTACCTCACTTGCTTCTAATATCTCTCCTTTCCTTCAAGGGAAAGGAGCAGAATCTTCCTTTCCTGTGTTAAAGCCAAATGAGTGAGCAAGACAGGAAAGTGTGAACAGCTCATAATTCAAAATGCTCCAGCCATCTGGTTGTTTGAATAAAGCCAGGAGGGGAAAACACTAAAATGAGATATTTTTAAGAAAATGAATGCTAATACTTTTTTTTAAAGTCTGTTAATGTTCCATAGTAAGATACCTGAATTTCAGAGCTCTTTCTTCATATACCAAAATATTTTCTGCCTACATAGGAAGGAGAACATTGAATGGTGCAGTACTATGAGAATTCACTGCAGTCACTTAATTCTCTCTGTGGATTTGGCAGGTTGTTTCAGCACTTGCTACAGTTATTATACAAAGTTATTATGTGGCCATAATGTAAACAAGGGAAACATCATTTTCCATCCTTTTTGTGTGTTTTTGTTTTGTTTTGTTTTGTTTTGGTAAGGAAACCTATATACATCAGTAGTAATTTCATTTCCATGCAGCATTAAAAACTGTGCTGATAACAAAGGAGTTCTTCTTAACTCTTTCTTTCTTTCTTTCTTTCTTTCTTTCTTTCTTTCTTTATCTATTAAGATGGGTTGTGAAGGAGGGAAGATCGGCACATAATTCTCTTACATTTTAATGTTTTCTTAACAGAGTGGGTGTTCTGTAATTTTAGCAGAAGTTCAGGCAAGTGCTCCAGAACTCAGTACAATGTTTAGAGTAAAAGTCTGTGTTTCATGTTTGAGGTTCAGCCTCCACAACTGCTTTCAAGACAGGTAAATCATCATCACCATCATCATCATCACAGATTTGGTATCACTCATTCATGTCCTACTTAGCTTAAGGCCAGACTACTGTGATCATAGGAGCCAACACTTAGGGGCTGGGTCCCTTCAGCTCTGCCCTCCAGAGTTGATGACATTGATGTTCAAATTGTGTGCTTGTGCTTTGTCATGCAATTGATCTCATGGGGTGGGGCTTACCTGCACCCCCTCAATATTTTATTCAGGTTGGCACCCCTGACTATAATGCTGTTGGTGTGGGCTCTCTGTATAAACAGGTCAGAAACTCCCAATGGTCTGAAATGTAACTTCCAGAATATCATCTAGGGCCCAATAACTGGAGCAATAACTCTTATAATCCACATTAGTCCCAGGCTCCATTTAATGTGCAAGAAACAGTCTTTGAATCCCTAATTACCTAGGACCAGCTTCAATGAATAACTAACTACTTCCATATGTGCTTGCCTGAGCATTAAGATCAAAATCATAGACCCAATGTTTCAATAGATCAAGCAATCAGGTACAAGAGAGAAATAGAGAGTGAGACTTGTTATTTATAGAACCAAAATTGTGAAATGCTCTCCCTCTGGAGTGCATCTTAGAACCATTTCCTATTTTAATTTTCAGTCCCTACCGATTCCCACCCCCCACCCCACCCCGCAAGTGTTTCATGCTTAATAAGAGTCATAGTAATATCTGCTTCTTTAAAATCATGGTATTAGTGTTTCTGTCAGGAGTGCCATCTCTAGGGGCCCAAACACCCACAAAAAAATGTTGTGGGTTCTCACCACCCACACCACAGGGCCTCCGATGCAACATCCGGTGCCTCATGAAGCTGTCCGAGGCCTTGCGAGACCTCGGAACCTGACTACCAGTGCCAACGGAAGTCAGGTTGTGAGGTCACGGGGTGCATGATGTCACATTGCAACATGGCGTCATGGAATCACATCGCGCACACTAGAGCCCAAGTTGGTGCCCGTGCTTGCTGTTATAGTATCATGGCATTGTTTTTACTTGTATGTTTGTCACTGATGTTATTGTAGTCTTCTAGGCCACTTTGAAAAGTGGGATATGGGAGGAACTTGAGGAAAGTTTGTGGCCAGTCAGGCTTCCTACATACCACCAACATCTTTGAGCACCATCAATCACTATTCTTTCAAGAGGATTTATTTTGCATTTCACCATATTGGGCGACGCTTCTTGCAGCTATTCAGCTGTGCAAGGCATTTCTCAAATGCCCCACAGGGAACATTGCTCATCCAGCATAAAAATATATATATTTAAAAATGGCTTCTTTAAGCTGCTCAGTTCTATGTATGCTTTCGAAACTACTTGAATTTATTGCTGCTCTGGTTTGATAACAGATAGTCAGAGGCAAGGAAGATGTTCAAATCCAGATTTTGTCTTAACAGCAGGACTGATAAGTAAACGAGAATAGATTGCACTTTTCCTCATGCATGTTACAAGCATGCAAATCTTTTTTTTAATAACACCCACATTTAATTGCTAATAATCACACATGATAGAATGACAGATAAAGCTCCCTCAGTGCACATTTTTTCCTCCATCTGGTGCATTATTTTCCAAGTTTGCTTCATTTGGTTTTCAAATGTTAGCTAACAGCTGGTGTAAAGGTTTTCCTGTTTGCTACTGAGCATGCACACAGTTCATACAATTTTAAATATTCTCTGTAACATTTAGTTTATAGGCCTTTTCCTTTCTATCCAAGCTCATGGTGCTTTCTGAAACAGCATTATTATTATTATTATTATTATTATTATTATTATTAGCCAATCTGTGTCCAGAAATTGTTATTCTCTTTCTACTAACTTTTAAGGGAGCACATCAGTGAGAATTGCTACTACACCATCATGAACAATTTTATTTGTTCATCTGTTAGTTTTAATTGAATGGATGGAGGTAACATAGCAGCAGAGCCTAAGCAGACTGTACCATGAATCAGGAATATATATATATATATATATTTAAAGAGACCGAGAATTTAAAAGGCACCAGGCACAATCCCAAAAAAATTGCTTATTTGGGGTGATGGATAAGATGGTGGGTCCTTCCCATTCCAGGTACAGAAAGCAAATGGACTAGTGTGATGAAAGTCCTCTACTTTCCGTCTTTATTGTACAACCTACTTCTCAGATTGTGCAAGGCTTTAATGGGGATGTCCTGAGGTAAAGTTCACCTCCCACTATCCCAGTTATTCTCCTTATAAACCCCCTCACAACGCTTGGAGTTTAAAGGTAAAATGTAAGTGCTCTTCCAGCCCAAAACGTGGCACGGTTTCTTTTAAGCTCTGAGGGGAAATATGAGACTATTCTTAATGTACACAACCGTAAGGGGTTCCCCTCACTCGAGCTTTCTCCCACTTGAAGCTTTCCTCCCACCTGAGGAAACTTTGTGTCACCCTCGAGCCAGTCTCCCTCTTCCTCCTCCTCTTGGTGCACTCAAGGGACAACAACCTATCCTTTCTGCCTTAGAAAAGGGGTTTTGTCCTTCTAATGAGGATCCCCACCAGATGAGCTATAGATACCTCTGCTGGAAAGATCACACAGAAGATAATACAGATGGAACTTTAATTTAACATTTAATGGCTTATGAACTTAATGGTTGCATTCAAGGTTCATGTGTACAAGCATGTGGTTTCAATGGAACTGTTCTTGTTAAACATATAACTTCAAATCTCACTAATTCCTCACCTAACACTACTCTATAAACCTATTCCACCCTCACCCACGCTCACACTCTCCTGCTTCATCTCCCTCTCTCTCCCAACTCTCAACTGTCACTAACTGCCGTTTTCTCCTCATAGAATGTTCGTAACCCCGCCCCCACAAGCATGTGATGTAACTCAGGGTAGGAGATGGATTAACCCTTATACCTCCAGGTTATAACCAAATATATCATCCCAGGGTTATTTCGTTACAACTAGTAATTTAATCTTACTGCAACACTAGGGGGTGGGATACTCTACCACATGACAAGTCATGTGGCAACAGAGGGGGATGGCTGGATGGAAGTCTCAGAAGAAGCAGTGGACTTCACTAGCTCCCCTGTATCTGCCACCTGAGACAGCTGTCATGCTTTGCCTAATAGTATACCCTCCAACATTCCTCTGATGAAAATAGGCGCATCCTGTTCCATGATGATGATGATGATGATGACAGTAATTTTATTATTTATATCCTGCCCATCTGACTGGGTTGCCCACTCTGGGTGGCTTCCAACATACGGTACATAATAAAACATTAAACGTTAAGAAACTTCCCTATGCAGGGCTGCCTTCAGATGTCTCCTAACAGTTGTATAGTTGCTCATCTCCACATAACTCCATACACTCCAACATTTCTTCAGTGAAAATAGGGACGTCCTAAGGAAAAGCGGGACATTCTGGAATCAAATCAGAAAACAGGATAGCTTTTGTAAATCCAGGACTGTCCCTGGAAAACAGGCACCTAACAACTTCCAAGCAAGGCTACAGTTTGCCATTTGCCCATCTCCTAGGAGCAAACAGAAATTGCCACAGAGTGAACAGCAATACTGTGCTTGCTGGCCTCAGCTCTACTGCTGCCAGTGCAGCACTCTTTCCAAAAGTCAGAGTGACAACTTCAGCAACCCATAGTCTTGCTCTTTTTCTACATTAGTCTGTGATATTTAATTTCTTCAAAATACTGTTCAAATGCATTTAAATGCCTCTCTCAAAAGAAAAAAAAAAGAAAGGAAAAAGAACCACACCACACGGTACGTTACATTCTGTCATCTCATTCTGCAGCATGTCCTACAAGCCTGTGCATACTTACCAGAGAACAGAATTGTAGTGTCAAAAGGGACACAATGGTCATCTAGTCCAACCCCTGCAATGCAGGAATCTTGCACACAGCTGCTCCTGGGTGGGCTCAAACCACCAACCTTCTGGATAACATCCAGATGCACTGACCCACTGCGCCACCATAAGCCCCACTGAGTATCTTGGGGCTGGAATAGTACACATTTAAAGAAGGGAGGGGAGAGTCCAAGACAACCTGAAGAAGCGTCTATACCCCCATCGTTCTGCCCGGACACTGAGGTCCAGTACCGAGGGCCTTCTGACGGTTCCCTTGTTGCGAGAAGCCAAGTTGCAGGGAACCAGGCAGGGGGCCTTCTTGGTGGTAGCGCCTGCCCTGTGGAACACCCTCCCATCAGATGTCAAAGAAAAAAACAGCTACCAGATTTTTAGAAGACATCTGAAGGCAGCCCTGTTTAGGGAGGCTTTTAATGTTTAATAGATTATTTTATTTCATTTTTCTGTTGTAAGCCGCCCAGAGTGGCTGGGGAAACCCAGCCAGATGGGCGGGGTATAAATAAATAAATTATTATTATTATTATTATTATTATTAAACACTGGGATGGGCTCTCCGTTTTGCTCCAATGTGGACAAACCCTCAGAAAACATGCTTACGTTTGTGATGTAATATGGCACATTATTAACAGCAGTGCGGCAAACACCGTTCACTTCCTGATAGGGCTTGCAAAGCAAACCATGTTACATTAAAAACAACAACCCAGAAACAATTCCTCACTCTTTCCCCTTGGTCAGACACTGAAAATATAAGGAGTTATCAGCATAGATAGTCCCCCTGCCCCTTAATGGTTGGTTAAAATAAGATTGTGAAAGTATTTGGACATTTTCTCTTAGATTCTTTCTTTAAAAGAGCTGTCCACATACCTCTTTTAGCATGGTTCTTGTGGAGCCATCTTGGATGAGTGGGAAGCAAAAACATAATGAGCATACAGTATAGTATGGAATTTTGCTAGCTTTAAAAACAACAACACTTAAATCTATGGTTGCACAAGGGAAGATCAAGATTTCTGTGATTCTCCTGGAGCATTGCCAGATCACACACAGAGCACCAGATGTCTCCCATAGCTTCCTTAGATAAGCTGGCAGGAGAATCAGCAGGAAGAGATGCAAGCTGTTGAAATTGTGTGGGTGCTCCATATTCCACCTGATGTGTTTTGCTCCTCAGAGGTTCAGTTATATCTGTTTACTTGCCTTTTGGATAGCGCAACTCTGAGAAAGATAACCTCTCAACTCAGCCTTGTATCATGTGTTACGATTTAAGGGCAGGGGGCTGATGTTGTGGGTGGGTGTTTTACTTTGCAGCTTTTTGTAATGTATGAACCTATACGTAATGGAAATGAAGTAGACAAAAGTAGTTGACAAAAGTAGTTGACTGTGAGTAGCTCTTGGAACAATATAACACAGGTCCTGAAAAACCTACATTGGCTCTCAGTACAATTCCAAGCACAATTCAAAGTGTTGGTGCTGACCTTTAAAGCCCTAAACAGCCTCAGCCCTGGATACCTGAAGGAACGTCTTCATCCCCATTATTTAGCCCAGACACTGAGATCCAGCATCGAGGACCTTCTGGTGGTTCCCTCACTGAAAGAGGTGAAGCTACAGGGAACCAGGCAGAGGGCCTTTTTGGTAGTGGCGCCCACCCTCCAAACCCCAATCCCATCTTGCATCCTTTTCCCACTGTCACTAAAGAGATGCCGATAAGAAGCTCTCATGCAGGGCATAAAGGTAATAGCCCTCTCCCACTGTTTCTCCCCAGCAACTGATATTCAGAGGTAAGTATCAGAATATACTGTTACAAAGAATCAAGATGTGGCTGCTGTACCTTTAAGAAATGCGGTTTAATTACACATACAGCTCTAGTTTACACGAAGGGGGGGTGCAGATCTTACAGCATGGCCATCTCAAGAGGGGCTTGTCCCCCACAGCAGTGCAGCATTGGGTCCCCAGCCATCTCTCCTAGACTGCCTTCTGCCAGCCCCCCAATATGATTCTGGCCTGCCCATCAACTCATGGAAGTCTCCTCTTGTTCTCCTTTTTTTCCTCCCAGCATCCCTCTCTAAATGTAACACCTCCCCTTCCATCTGCTTGTCCTTCCTCACACCTCTAACTTCAAAGCGGCACAATTTTTCTGTGACATCACACCCATAGCTGCCAAGTTATCCCTTTTTTAAAGGGATTTTCCCTTATGCTGAATAGGCTTCCTCGCGAGAAAAGGGAAAACTTGGCAGCTATGATCACACCCCTCCCCTTCACCTTGGCAACCCCTGCTTTGCACAGACCCAAACACCTTACTGAATAATAAAAAACAGAATATATGCACTTGTTTTATGCCTGGTGCGCTTTGCATTTTGAACATCTGGACATAGTGGTATAATTGTTTCAAAGCCAAGCACCAAAAAGGTGTTATTGTGTGGAGATGTTCCCAGCTAGCATATTGTTGCCTCTGAGCTACCTTTTAAGACAGCATGCTCAATGTACAACAAGCCTCACCGTCTCAAGAGTTGTGTAATGAGCATGAGTTTTCTTCATTGTTAGAAAGCATAATACTGAGCACTGCAATAAACCTCAACATCCCATGCAAATAGACTTAATCAATTGAGTTTGAGTCTAATTGGAAGAGCTTTATGTATCCAACACAAATATTTTACCAGCTTGCAATTATAAAGAGGAGGGGGAGGAGGAAAGGAAAGAAACTCCATATATAGCAAGACTTAAGGGACGGGGGTGACTTTTAGGCTGCAATCCTATTTAACTTACCTGGGAGTAAGTCTCACTGAACTCAATGGGACTGACTTCTGTTTAGAAACTTTAGCTTTAACTTGAAGCTGGGATGTAGAAGAAGCTGGATATTCTGATACTCATAGTGTGTGTTTGCACTATATGCTGTCATAGGGGGTGGGGCTAGTGGGCTTTATGACACTCACCCACCCTGCCTTCATCTTTGGCTGCCAGCAACCTACTGGTTGACAGCTTCACTACAGGTGTCAACCAGTAACTTTAGGGCTGAGGAAGAGAGTTTTGCCTGTCCATTGGCAATCCCCCATATTTCTGCCTGGCCTGTACTGCGTCCTGGGGGGATTTAGGCATCGGTTGGCAAGTAGATGCACAAGATGGAAGGGAACTGATGTGATCATGTGAGCACCTTTATGAACCTTTAGTGTTGATGGGCATTTCCAGAGTCTGACTACTCTGTGGGCTGGCTTTGGAGCACCAATCTTGCTAATCTTATCTGCCTTGGATGGGGAACGGGATTGAAATAGCCTCCCTGTTCATCTTAAGGGTGAGGTTTAGGTTCAGAGGCTATGCTGTTTTTGTGTCTCCTGTCACAAAGTAACTCAATTAGATTCCTCTCCCCACACCATTACCTCCTTCTTCTGAGTTCTGTAAACAATGTATGCCCCTAGATCAGTAGAGAGACGTGGGTGGCACTGTGGTCTAAACCACTGAGCTTTTTGGGCTTGCCAGTCAGAAGGTCGGCTGTTTGAATCCCCGTGACGGGGTGAGCTCCCATTGCTCTATCCCAGCTCCTGCCAACCTAGCAGTTCGAAGGCATGCCAGTGCAAGCAGATTAATTAGTACTGTCCAGGGGTCCTTTACCTTTTACCTTTACCTTGGTTCAGTCCATTTATTGGTGTTTGGCCTCTTCATTCCCCATTCCAGTTGCAAACCCATAGGATTTTGCTGTTAATATTTATCCAAAAGGGGGGAAAGAATAGAACTAAGGAAGGTCATGTTTTTATCTGTTGCAGATAAAAAGTACAGATGTGAAAGTCTAGAAAAAAACAATAGTATCAGCTATGGGGTTGAAATTCATACTCACACCAAACACTTGTTCCTTTTGTTATCTCCCCTCCCAGAAAATTGTCTTTTACTGGGGGTGAAAGTGTGAAAAGCATACCTTCTGCTTTAGTTCAGCACTACATTGCACCAGAGCATGAGAAAGTTTCATTGATCTTATTTTTTCTCCCCTATCCAGCCTTAGGGTACATAGGTATTCATACTTACCATGGAGTAAGCCCTATTAGATACAGTGTTACTTACTTCAGAGTATGTTTGTGCAGGGTTCCTCTCTATCACTGTTGTCTTCCTTCTCTCCTGCTGTCGCTCTCTTTTCTGATGCTAATGCTTTAAATGTAGTCTATTGATTTCTACCATTCTGAAATATTTGTAAATGTTGCCTTTCCCCAATATGTTTATACAGTGTGAAGCTTGACTTAATCATACAAAGGCAGCATGAAGATTTTAATACTCAAATTCACACACATATAAAGAGAAGGCTCCATTCAAAGATGTACCATTCAGACTCATTAAATCTGCCCGGTTTGAAAATCCTGCTAAATATTTATTCCCGTTTCCCTTTCCATTTTTATTGAGTTTTTCTCTCTCTACAGCATGCTGGGATGATGAGAAAGTAACTCTTTTCTATAGCAAGCCCCCAGTGTTTTTACATTTTATAAAGCATCTGGTGCTAAGACTCCATAAAAGTGAAGTTATTTTGTGTTTCTGCACCAAAAATGCTGTTTTGATTACCATTTATATAGCAACCTTAGTGCATAAAGTGCTTTGAAATTCTTCGTTCATCCATCCTCACAAACTGTTCAAGGAAGGTCATTACTATTTTACAGTTGGAGGAATATGACTGGGAGTAGGATTTGAGTCTAGGGGCACCCAGTACTCCATCCTTTGTTGCTCTCTGGTATATTTTACCTTAGGGCATTTTACACTCGACAGCCTTAGGCCCATATGTCAAAGTTAATCCACTGTTCTGTGTGGGGGACACATAAGGGGTCCATAATGTAGAGAAATATAGGATAGGACTGAAACAAAGAAATGAAAAAATTAAAAAAAATGAAGGGAAGATATATATCTAAAAACACTTGGTGACACTTACTAGATGTAACATGGCATCATTTTCTGTTCCAACTTTTATTTGTCACATGCCACTCTGTTTCCATTCTGCTACAGTTTGTTTACCACAAAAAAGTACAGTGGTACCTTGGTTCTTGAATGGCTTAGTTGTTGAACAGATCAGCTCCTGAATGCCACAAACCCAGAAGTAAGGGTCCCGGTTTTCAAACTTTTTTTGGAAGCCGAATGTCTGACATGTCTTCCACTTGAGTGCAGGAAGCTCCTGTAGCCAATCGGAGGCCACACCTTGGTCTTCAAACGGTTTTGGGAGTCGAACAGACTTCCGGAACGGATTAAGTTTGAGAACCAAGGTACCACTGTACATAATTTGTCTAGCTGTATTGCAAAATCATTTAATTTACATAATTTATGTGATTACACAAGAGTATCCAAGGTAGAGGGTGGGGGGTCTACATTGTCACCTGGATGCCAGGAAACACATTGAATAAAAATAGTGGATCAAACAATGACATTGGCATGACTTCACCCATTTTTGTTGGAATAGATTTGACCACTCTCAAGATATCATTGTCAAAACTTGGCACAGGGGTTCCTAAGGTGGGGGTGGGGGGTCTATGTTGTTGTTTGGGTGCCGGGCAACATTTTGAATCAAGATGGGATTCAAAGCATAACTTTGGTGTGACTTCACCTGATTTTTGCTGTGATGAGTCCAACCTTTCCCAATTTGGACCGCTCTGAATATATCACTGCCCAGCTTGGCGGCATTGTTGCCACCTGTGCCAATATGAGTGCTTCTCAAGGTATCATTCCCAAACTCAGCATGGGGTTTCCCAAGCTGTCCCCACCCCACAGAAATTGATGTGTGACTTAATTTACAAGAAAGCCAGCTTCTCGCGTCTAACATTCCTTCCTTAAACCAGACAGACTTTTAAAGAGAAGACTTCTCCCTCAAACAGAGGACTGTCATCTGTAAATCAGGACAGATGGTGCAAGCTACCTCCAAGCATGGGTTGATTATTGATTTAATTTCTATACCTCTGAGTGGTATCTCGGAAACTGAAACAACAACAGACAACTTAAACAAAACACACAATTGCATATAAAAATGTTACATTAAAACAAAATCACCTCTGGGTTCTCATGCAGGGTCCAAACAAACTATCAGCTCACCCACAAAAGTCTCATAAGGAGAAGAGTTCCTGGAAGCAGCGGACATCACCCTAGTCTCTCACTCTAGACTTGCTTTTTATGGGCAATCTCAAGACGATAGTACTCCCTCCGGCTTCCCACAACTGTATCCCATTTAGCTGCACTCACCATACCCAGCTGATTTTCATACTGTATGAAAATACTGTATGTTGATTTTCCCAAGGGGTCCAAAGGATGGAAAAGGGCCACCTGCCAATCACAGCTTTTTACAGTAGCTGTTGCTGCTAATCCTGCCAATGGCGGCTCATGGTGGTGGTGGCTGTGGCTGATTACCTAGGTTTGCATTAAGACACAGTGCTGTGGATGGCAAGCTTTGTCTTGAATATATCCAAATCAGACCTTTGAACCTTGTTTGATTCTGGCCTGCCCACCATTGGCATCTCTCTCTCTCTCTCTCTCTCTCTCTCTCTCTCTCTCTCTCTCTCTCTCTCTCTCTCTCTCTCTCTCTCTCTCCTCATACCAAAACCCCTGACACACACACACACACAAAATAGAATGTAAGATGTCTTGAAGGAAAGTCCTCAAAGTTTTGGTCCTGTTTGAGCACATGTGGATGACTCAAGCAAGTTTACACATCTAACCTATATTCTAGGCCTCTTGAGGATTGCCCACAAGTGTTTCCACGAGATTGTAAGACAAAATTGTTCAATTTCTTTCTTTCTTTCTTCTTCTTTTAGCTGCATCATCAAAATGCCAAATGACCTGACTGGAGCAACCTTTTAATATTTTTTTTGCACATGTGATGCTAAACCGTTTACATTTGTCAAGCTTCATTTTAACCTAGATACCTTTTAACAAATAAAGTGCAAACCGAGGAGGCACTAAAGCTTTCATCTGATGTGGAGCTACTTCTCCAGTTCAGTTAAATTTTCATAGGTTGAATGTTGCTCTTCCTTCTCTCTCCTCTCATTTACGGTTTCAGTTCCTTTTTAATAAAGCCAGATAGAAGGGTGAGAAGCTTTGATGGCCTCCCCTTGAAATGACTATGCTTTGAAATGAAAATGTAAAAGCAAGCTAAATAACCTGGGTCTCTCTCTTTCTGTATGTGTGTGATCTTTTTTTTTTACATTCCACAGGGGCATTCATTGCCCCCACCCCCACCCCACACAACACAGCATGATCAAGAAACTGTGAAGGAAGTTAAAAAAAAGACAATAATTTTCCAACCCAATTATAACTGTGTATAGATAATTCAAAAATAAATTGTTAGCAAAGGAACTGTTGATACTAAAAGAGGACAGAGGGTAAGTCGAACATCTGCCATCTTCAAGGGCCTTCCACTTTAAGGATGCTGCTGCTGCAACAACTCTCATTTAGTGGAGCTCAGTAACAGGTCACAGTCTTTTCCACAATCACATTTCTCCATGGTAAGAGACCCACTAGAGCCAGCACCAGCTAGATGAGTGTGCATCGTCTTGGAGCTTTGGGCCAAAGCATGCAAGAACCATGTTTGATTCCATCTGTTCTCTCTGAGGATTGGAGAAATATTTAGGGTGAACACCTGCACCCTATCCATACTGAGAGAGAATCCTGCATGGAGGTCCACATCTGCTGTCTATAGCTCTAGTAGAAGAAGCAGTAGTAGCTAATCACTTCATCAGATCCTTCTTTCTTGTCACACTTCTTACCTTGTTCCCATGTTGTCCGAGCACACCCAGCTCGTACAATCTCCATCATACAATTTACTTTTGTTAGACTACACTGCCTTTGTAATATTTCCTAGAGTAGGCTTTTATCATGAAACTAGAACCCAAGGACACCCAATGGAAGATTCAAGAAAGACAAAAGAAAACACATCATGCAGTGCTGGGTGAATTCACTCCCACGAGACGTAGCAATGCAACTTGGATGGCTTTAAAAAGATTAGCCGATTTCATGGAGGATAAGGTTATCAATAACTATTTGTCTAGATGGCTATGTTTTCCCTCCACTGTTGCTCAAAGGTTGAGGGGGGCTGCCAGGGGCGTAGCCAGGATGAAAATCAGGGGGGGCAAGGGGCGGGGAGCAAGGGGCAGGGCCAAGGGGCGGGGGCGGGGCCACATCGGAGCAGCCCGAAATCGGGCTGCTCCGACTCCCTCCTCCCCCTCCGTGATAGGAAGGGACGAGGGGGAGCCAGGATCAGCCCGAAATCGGGCTGCTCCGACTCCCTCCTCCCCCTCCACGATCGGAAGGGACGAGGGGGAGCCAGGATCAGCCCGAAATCGGGCTGCTCCGACTCCCTCCTCCCCCTCCACGATCGGAAGGGACAAGGGGGAGCCAGGATCAGCCCGAAATCGGGCTGCTCCGACTTCCTCCTCCCCCTCCGCGATAGGAAGGGACGAGGGGGAGCCAGGATCAGCCCGAAATCGGGCTGCTCCGACTCCCTCCTCCCCCTCCAAGATCGGAAGGGACGAGGGGGAGCCAGGATCAGCCCGAAATCGGGCTGCTCCGACTCCCTCCTCCCCCTCCGCGATAGGAAGGGACGAGGGGGAGCCAGGATCAGCCCGAAATCGGGCTGCTCCGACTCCCTCCTCCCCCTCCGCGATCGGAAGGGACGAGGGGGAGCCAGGATCAGCCCGAAATCGGGCTGCTCCGACTCCCTCCTCCCCCTCCGCGATCGGAAGGGACGAGGGGGAGCCAGGATCAGCCCGAAATCGGGCTGCTCCGATCCCCTCCTCCCCCTCTGCAATTGCTGGGGCAGGTGGAGGGAAAGCCCCAGAGCCGCGCAAAGCGGTTGCCTGGCTTTCCCTCCGCCCGCCCAACAGCCAGCCGGCAGGAAGGGACGTCTCCCTTCTCCCTTGCTGGCTGTGGGGCGGAGGGAGGGAAAGCCAGCCAAACGCTTTGCGCGGCTCTGGTGCTTTCCCGCCGCCCGCCCCACAGCCAGCCAGGGAGAAGGGAGACGGCACCGGGCGGGCAGTGGGGCAGGCTGGCCAGTGGCCCTGCTTCTAGGGGGGGCAATTGCCCCCTCCTGCCCCCCCTGCCTACGCCCATGGGGGCTGCCACGTGGTGCGTCACACACATCTCCCAATACTGCACAGGCTGCTGTAGGCTTCTGCTAAGCCGTGCCAGTTCCCACAGTGTCTCCTGTTGCTGCACAGGCTGGTGCAACCATGCATCAGGCCTCACCAGGTCCCACAGCATCTCCCTACACCGCACAGGACAGTGTGACCCCTTCAACATTGATGGGCTGGGCTCCCTCCAAACAAATATTTTGGGGGCCGAGGTGTCTTCAATGTTGAAGGGGTCACACTGTCCTGTGCGGTGTAGGGAGATGCTGTGGGACCTGGTGAGGCCTGATGCATGGTTGCACCAGCCTGTACAGCAACAAGAGACACTGTGGGAACTGGCACGGCTTAGCAGAAGCCTACAGCAGCCTGTGCAGTAGAATTGGTGCACCTGGGAGACAGTATGTCTCTGAATACAGTTGCTGGGAAATGCAAGCAGGGAGAGTGCTGCTGCACTCCCATAACTTGAAGACTTCCTTTTTTGTGTGTGTACTTAAAATCCCTTTTATTCGAGATTCAACAATGTGGGTTCTCTATCATAGCAAACCACTCCTGAGTCAAAGGTGGGGGCATGAGTGGCCACCGTACGATTGGACCTGGGCTGTTGTTGGGCAAAATAGCATGTTGCAAGTGGTAAGTCCAACCCCTGGGGTATAAAAGGCTAAATGCTTGGTTTCTCTTTCTCTTTGGCTGCGTTTCGGATCCTCACCCTCCGTCCGCTGTTTTTAGGCCTCTGTGTTGACATTGCTGTGCCTCTCAAGGGGTCGCCTGTATTCAGGGGCCTGGTAGGATTTTTTTCCATTTGGCTGATTGACTGGTGCCATCTGGTTTTTTGCCTACTGCATAGCAAATAGTCACAACTTGTAAGGTAGGCGGTTAGGCATTGGTTATTTTGGTTGTATTAAAGGGTCTTATTGATTATGTTGGCCCCAAGTTTATGGCTGCGTGGTTGGGGAAATCCCGGTCAGGAATACAGGGGCTCTATGCTTTGTCCGTTACCCCAAGGTAGGGGGCCAGGACGGCATATTGAGGCCCCTGGGAACCTGAAGGGAGAGGGGAGAGTTCATTGCACCCGGGTCCCCGTCTCTCCCTATTGGATTTCCCCGTGTTGACAAGGCAAGTTATTATTATTTCTGTCCTAAGGTGACAGTTGAGAACCAATGCCTATGCAACCACTCTCATGTTTTGTATTCAATAAAAGTTGTGGCCAAAATTCATGCCAAAAACCATTAAACAAAAATTCTGTCTATGTGGTGAGTTATTTGAGGGGTGGTTTTGGGGACCTCCACACACAATAACAAAAAAATCCACAATAACTAAAACATCGGTTCATTACAATTGACCATCTTTAACAATAGTTGACAAATTACAAAACATCACTTGAAGTTAGTCAAATTTTCATATTTAACTTATATCTCTTTATCTCTTTCTTAGCAAATCAAACAGAAAAAGACCAAAAGAAGAAGGTGAGAAAAGAAGAGAGGAAAGAGAAGATGAACATAAAAAAAGAATTAAAAGGAAAAAACCAAACACATTTGTCTTCCAATTAGACTCATTGTATTGTTATTTCTATTATTATTTTCACACACAGTTCCAAATTACTGTATTACTTTCTTTGTTTTTACCAGATACCTAAAACATTATATTTCTTATTTTACAAGAATCATTCTAGTTCTGCTAGGAGATGTTTATTATTGCGATAGTTTTCCAGATATTCTTTAAAGATTTTCCATTCTTTCTGTACATTCTTTCTGTTTTGGATAACCTCTAACTCTCCCTGTCATCGTGGCCAACTGCAAATATTCTATCATTTGGACCTGCCATTCATTTATCGTAGGGAAAGACTTCTGGTTGGCAACTGTGGGACCAGGATGCTAGACCTTTGGTCTGATCCAGCAGGGGTCTTCTTATGTCGTTGAACACATGGCCACTCCATATAAGGTGTGAAGTCATGCTTGATGATGTGAGACAGGTTGTCAATATCTCAGTGAACCACAGTATATGGTCAATGAGCTCTATTGGGTCATCAGTTGTGCAGGCTGGTTCCTCAGGCTGGTTCCAAGATGTGTTTCCTTCATTTTTTTTGTTATCTGGACATATATTGTGAACTGAATACCTCATTTTAAATATAGTTCTGCATCAGTTCTGCACAATTCATCAGGCACCAAGCTGAATGCAGCACAGATCCATGTAGGGTGATTTATAAGCATTTCGCTTTCGCTTTCCCAGGAGGTTTCTCACGCCCCTGGTGGATCAGCATCCATAGCTGGCAGACTACAATCAGGTAGGTGGCTCACAGATTGAGCCAGGCTGATTATATATATATCATGTCTAATTGCGGCTCTCTCCATTTGTCAACACATTGATTAGCTCATGGATTACACAAATAGAATTGCTTAATGAAATAATGCTACTTATACTTAATACTTATACTTAATACCTAGTGCAGCCTCTATGTTTATACATTGGACGGCTTAGGAAAGGGGGATTATGTTCGGTGTAAGGATGGAGGAAAAAATCTTTTAAAATGGATTCATTCACAAAATGTGGCAGTTCCCACCTGACACAGCTTTAATCGCATGGGAGTGCCTCTTGCTTTGAGTGCTTGCCTTTTAAAAAGACAAGAAAAAAAGACTGATTAATTATATTCAAAAGTATACATGTATCTGTTTATGTGCTGGTTACTTTAAGAAACCTGGATTATATATACACATAGTAAGCACCCAGAATGTGCATTTTTAGGGGGAAAAACAATTTAAAAATAATTCCCTTCATATGAAGGAGAAGGACAAGAATTAGAATATATATATATATATATATATATATATATATATATATATATATATATATATATATATCTCCCCATAAGATCAGTATTGAGCTTGTCAGAAAATTTCATCCCTAGTTGAGTAGATTACTGAAGCCTAAATTCAATTTGCTTGAAGTGAATGTAGAATTAAATAGTTACAGATAGGTAAATTTGAGCGTGATGGTCAGAATGGTTGGAGGTGCTCATTTTAATTGTGGGTGTTGTTGGGGATAAGCAGAAGTCTGAAGGGTGGGGAGAGGAGGCAAGGGGCAGGAGGATGGTCCAGAGGGAGGAGCAAGTGATTTGTGGGGTTCTGTGCCACCCATGAGGCAGTGGAAAGAGAAAGAGAGATGGGAGAAGTGGGAGAAGAGTTGCAGAAAAGCACAGGGGTGGAAGAGACAGCCCCATAAAGACTTATCCATCCATCCATCCCCTCCCCTACTGTCTCCAAGGATGAGAAGTGGCTTAAAGGAGCGGCTGGATATCCCATGCAGAAGTTATCACCACACCTGCTGAGGTAGGTGTGGTGCACTGTTGCCCCAACTGTCTGGGTCAGAGCACAGGTCTGAAGGGGGAGCTTCCTGGCTAGTTCTGTAGCAGGAATGGTGCATGTGATTGGGAGCTGATGTAATAGAGTGCTTTGCCAATAAAGAACTACACTTCCAATTGTATGTCTTCAATGGGGAGGGGGGTTGCTGTGCTCGGGAGAGGTGTCCAACCCCATTGTGTTTTAGTACTGATGTTGTGGCACTGGCAATGGTAGAGGGTCGGATAACAAATGTATGCTACTGGCTTGGGAAAGAAGTGGCAAGCCTATTAATCACAGCATGGAGCAGGCAGGCATTTTAAGATTGCATATCCTCACTTTCACCATGATGTGATTTCTGATTTACCGTAATTTTATAAGACAGGCAGGTAATGGGAGGAGATGGGGCACCTGAAAACAGTATCTGGGGTCGGTGATAGAATAATAATAAAGTAACCTTTATTGAGCTCCTAGTGTTTGAGCTGCATAAATTTAAGCCTGCTTAGAAGGAGAATAAAGCAGCTATCAAGGGGGGGGGTGTTACACTACACACATAAGCAGATATAATTCCTAATACAGTATATGGGAAATAATGGACTTGCAAGGTTTACCATCTAGAGAGCCACAGGTTCCACATTTCTGATAAAAAGTTTGTGTTAAAAATAGCACAATCCCTTGGCTTGCCTTCTACCTTTAGTGCAGAGAGGGAGCCCAGTCACAGGTCTGATAAAGCTCTAAATTTCTCCAGCTGTCACTGTCACCCTGATACAGAGAAGAGGAAATGGCTGAAGGTGTTTCCTTTTGACAGTTTTTTCTTCTTCTTGGCCTAATGGAAGAAGGACTTCTTGGTCACTCTAAACCAGGCTCCCCCAAACTTCGGCCCTCCAGATGTTTTGAACTACAATTCCCATCATCCCTGACCACTGGTCCTGTGAGCTAGGGATCATGGGAGTTGTAGGCCAAAACATCTGGAGGGCCGCAGTTTGGGGGTGCCTGCTCTAAACGGATTGTGTTCTACAGCCAGGAGCAGGGGTGCTCTAACTTGGGCCCCAGATTGTGGGTGCCCAGTGGTCTGCAATGTAATGGGGCATGGGTGTAGCCAGGATATTTTAAATGGGGGGCAGGCTCCGTTAGTTAAGTATTTTAATTGATTGAGGGGGAAGCTGCCCCTCCTTGACTTCCATGGCCTTGGGACCCCGGAGGTCACATCCAAGGCACTGTGACAAAGCACTGGAAGATGCCTTGTCTGGGTGTCAAGTCAGCCATCCACTTATGGATGTATCTTTTAAAATGAAAAAGGTACACTTGCCCACTCTATAAGAGACATGAGCGCGCAACCCCAGAGTCAGTCACGACTAGACCTAATGGTCAGGGGTCCCTTTACCTTTACCTTAATTCATCTTTAACAATTATGCTGGTTCCGTTACACCTCTCCTGACCCAAACCCAATCTGGCAACTAGAATCACAGAGTTATGTTGGTTGGGGGGCGAGAACCTTAAGACCTACCTCTCATTCCATTATAATATATTCAGACACAATCTATTCCCCCATCAAAGCATTTGCTCTGCATATTACCAAAATGTTACCATTTATTGTAGGTTGTGAACAAATTTCTATCCTGTTATGTCTCTCTAATTCCACTCAAGTTCCTAGCATTTTCTCTGAATGTGCCAGAAGGTAAGATTTAGCTTCCTAATTGAGTTCGTATTGTGACCTGATGTGCCTTAATAAAAAAGAATGATTTATGAAACTTTTTAAAAAAGGAACTGGGATAAAGAATAGAGAAAACTTCATTTTCTTCTTCTTTTTCATTTTGCTTAAAAAGAATCAGTTCAAGAGGCAGAAGCAGATGGTGTAACAGCAGCAAAAATAGGTGCAACGTTCTCCGTTTCAGCCTTTGGTTATCAAAATGGGAAGAACTGTCTTTATTCTGCTCTTGTATTCTCAGTCCAGTGAGCCTAAACTCATTTTTCACCTCCTGGTCCCCCAAAGTAGCAGCTGCACTGCAAGAATCATTGCAAATTGTAATATCACCTCCTCCCTTAAAAGTCAGAGCTCCAAACATTTTGCTCAGTTGGAGGCTGACAGGAAATATGGACACCTGACCAGTTTCTGTAAAACAAAACAACTCCTGCAGTGCATGTTATTGTGTTATTTGTGATAGCAAAGTGGTAAAAATAAATAAAACTATCAGTTAAAAATAGAAATGCCTAGGTGACGGTACAGGTAAAATACCCCCAGCTCAAAGATTTTAAGGTGCTTTAGACAAGTTCTTTTTCCACAATTCCCTCTAGCCCTTAGCAGATTTTGTACAGCAAAAAAATATTTGATTTGCAGACCCATGTGGAATGAGCCCCTGGGAAAATGTCCACACAGCTATCCTTCAAAATTCACACTTCTTTATTTTTTATTTTTTTAATGCCATTCCCAGTGTGTCCATAAAATGCACACACTCTATTAATAAATATAGCAGAAAAAATGCATTAGTAACAAACAAAATGTTGGTTATTATTTTTCGATGGAAAAATGTGGAATATTTGAAAAATTATTGTAAGCAACTTAAAACATTAGCAGGATTAAATTTATAAATGGAGGAGAAAGAATAAGGTGTAATTAGAATATGCAGCTAAAAAATGAAAATTGAAATGAACCATGCAAGGGGAGGGGGAGGGAAGTCGATGTTAAATGTATGGTTTGTTTTCTTTGATTTTTGCGGATATTGTAAAAAATGAAAATTATAAATAATATATATCAGTGGGTTTTTTTTCTGTGTGTGGGGGACACAGGGGTACACATACCCCTAAACATTTTGTGAATGTAAGTGTGGCCTCATTGAGGGGCAGTATTTCAATAGGAGTAGGAAAAGGAGAGTACCCCTAAACATTTTTCAAAGGAAAAAAAAGCACTGATATATATACAGGAAAAGAATGTAAAGAAGTTGGTGATGGACATTCAACAAAAGGGGTCAGGGGCATGTCCCTGAACTTCCTCCTTACCAGATTGGAATTGGGGGGTGGACATTAAACCCACACACATATCTGCATCTGCTGAGAAGAAATGGGACTTTTTCTCATTCCCCTGAGTGTCAGCTTGCTTGCTTAATCTCACATGCACAAATCTACATTGACACGGACTTCCCTGCGTAAGCTACCTTCCCTGGCAAATAACATTCATTTGTTGCACTCCAGATTTCAGGTCCCTGCTGTAAGAAAGATGAAGTGTGGTACTATTGCAGAGCCATAGACACAAATAGTTGCCCGGTGGGGCAGGGATACTTCTAACCAATTGGCATTCCAATCCTAAAACGTTTTGTTCTGACGCACCTCTTTACACTGCTGGCCAAACAGCCCTGCACTGAGAGTGTAATGTAATGATTTGTGAAGTTGTGATGGCACTGCGTACAACACCCCATGCACTTATTTGCTGGTGCAGCAAGTCTCAGGATTGGGCCATTAAAGACTTAAAGAGCACTTTTATGCTGCGTCTGTTGAGCCAAGTTTAGATTGCTTTAAAATGGATTGCTTTAGTGCCCTTGTTCCATAACTCCAGAGGACTTACTAAACAGAGATATCAAACATTTGGGCTACTTTGAAGATGCTTCCCCCACCTTTTTTTCCTTTCCTTTTTACAAGCAGCAAAGATTTGAGATTGCTGGAAGGGAGAGAAAACAATGAGCTGCAGCAAATTAGTGGGAGATTGTACTTGATTAAAGGACTGGGAAGAGGAGAAATGCTAACCTCAGCAGCATTCGGGGGGCTTTTCATACCAGGCTGATCTAGAAGAAGTGTTTTCTTTGAGTTGATCTTCCAGGATTCTAAGCCATGCAGTAGAATCTCAAGAAGTAGAAGCCATTGCTGCAAAAGTTACATTTGCACATGGAGGCAGCTGGCCTGCACCACATGGCGGTTAAACTTAACTACCTGCCCTTCACCAGCAGGGGCTCAGCTATACAGCTGCAAATAAAACATTTTAAGTGTGTTGTAAACTGCATCACACAAATGTGACACTAGATGGCGACGGTGAGCTATGGCAAGTTCAATATATTTTTTCAAAACTTTTTTTAAAAGCATTTTCGCAGAGTTTTTAATATGTGTCTAGATTCCACCCAGGTCCCAGGACAGGTTACATAACAATGTGCAATTGAGTCCTGCATGACATAACAGTTGAAACAAATTACAGTCGCAATAGAATGGTTTCCAAAAACACACATCCCAGGTGACAAAGGTCAGGGCAAGAAGGTCTGCTTTCAACATTTGCTGAAAAGTGTATGGTGGAAGTGTAAGATGCAACTCAGTGGGGAAGAAATCCCACAAGCTAAGGGCTGCCAAAGAGAATGCCACCACCCCAAACTTTTAGGGGTGGTGGAACTACCAAGAAGGTACTATCTTGACACCCAGGAGGGCCTGTAAGTTGTAAAGGCAACACGAGCTAGTAATATGGCCTCTGTGTTTTGGACCACTTGAAGTTTTCCGGGTAGTATTCAGGGGCAGCCTTCTATAGAGTGCATTGCAACAATCCAACTTGGAATTTACCAAAGCATTGGTGTGGGGTTTTACCAATGTGCAATAGTGCAATGTAGGGGTATTCCTGCATTGCAGGCAGTTGGACTTGATGACCTTCGATATGCACGATTCTATGTGCACATCAATAAAACACTGGGGGAGGGGAGAGGAGAAGTCACTGAGAGCCAGTGTGGTGTAGTGGTTAAGAGCGGTAGACTCGTAATCTGGGGAACCGGGTTCGTGCCTCCGCTCCTCCACATGCAGCTGCTGGGTGACCTTGGGCTAGTCACACTTCTCTGAAGTCTCTCAGCCCCACTCACCTCACAGAGTGTCTGTTGTGGGGGAGGAGGGGAAAGGAGATTGTTAGCCGCTTTGAGACTCCTTCGGGTAGTGATAAAGCGGGATATCAAATCCAAACTCTTCTTCTCTTCTTCACATTGCACACGTGTAAATCCTTACATTGATCAGCTGAGGGAATTGGATACTGCCAAGAGCTACAATTCCCTGCCCCCTTAGCAAACGACAGTTCTCAAGATTCTTTGCGGAGGGAGCAATGCAATTTAATGTATGGGGAGATCCACTAATGCTTAACCTTAAAATACCTTGATGCAATGGGGGGGGCAAGACTGGTGGGGCTTCTCCAGCCTATTTCCTCACCAGTTGTATCCCCATTCCAGCACTCACCTGCTGTGTGGCACACCTTGAGACCTGCTTGGTACAGTAGGGGAAGAAGGGAGGTGGGTGACTGTACCAGGGAGGCAACAGGTGAAAGGAACCTCAGTTGTACTGGGAGATGCCATAGTCTCTTTTTAGTGACCCAACTACAAGGAGCAACCAACACATGAATATATACATTTCTTGTAACTTAATCACTCAACACCTAAGCTGACTATGTGAACATGAGTTGAGTGAACATTTCATAGAAGGCATTTTTTTTCGGGGGGGGGGGGGAGGAATAGATTTTACTTTTTCTCACTGCCAAGAAAAAAATATTGCCACTTTGTGGGATTTTATTTGAATATACATCACTATTATATCATCTGGTGGTTTCCTCGCTACGAGAAGCCAAGTTACAGGGAACCAGGCAGAGGGCCTTCTCGGTAGTGGCACCCACCCTGTGGAATGCCCTCCCACCAGAGGTCAAAGAGAACAACAATTACCAGACCTTTAGAAGGCATCTCAAGGCAGCCCTGTTTAGGGAAGCTTTTAATGTTTGATGGATTTCTGTATTTTAATATTTTGTTGGAAGCCGCCCAGAGTGGCTGGGGGAACCCAGCCAGATGAGTGGGGTATACATAATAAATTATTATTATTATTATTATTATTATTATTATTATTATTATTATTATCCTTTTTTTGGAGCAGCCACCACCCACCTGGCACCTAAACACTGCCACAGCATGATAGCCCCAAGACATTGTGGGAGATACAAAATGGTGGCATTCTGAATACTTCGAAACCAACTTTTGCAGTTATAGATTAGTAGGCTCCATTTTCAGACACACACCCACACCCACACACCCCATGGCTCTGAATGCAATTTGCCTTTGCAAATCAGATTGCACACTTTTATCTCCTAACTTATGGCTGTGCGACTGCCAAGTTAAAAGTGTTCTGCTTGTGGCATTAATTTGTAGCATGTGCATTGCAGATATTTCCCCTATTCTCTCCCTAAATAGAGAATGCTTAAATTGACTCTCCTCTGAAATATAAGCAAATGTCATGGCACCTTAGGACAAAGGATTTAGAGTTCATTTTATTAAGATGCTTCCATCGACTTTATGGATAACAAGAAGCTATAAAATGTGATGAAATATGAAGAAGTTGGGAAATAAATTTTGCCTCATACACTTCATTTCAGCACATTTTATGCATGAGATCACTTCTTTTGTTTGTTTCCTGCGTGTATATTCCCTCATAAGAATTTAGTAACTTTCATATTTAAATTCAGAGTTGAGAATTCAGCATAATATTTCATAAAGAATCCCCCTCACCTGTCACTTTATATGCATCCTAAAATTAGTGCATTTTTGATGAAACGTTTTCGCTGCTGGAGCTATGCAAGGCACATGAAAGGCTGGGAAAGGCATGTCAAAGTAAAGTTTTGAAAAACAAATAATTGGGGATTTTAAATAATCAAACTGGCATTGGGAGAACTCTGTCCTTAAATATCATAATAGTTATTTTCTCTATTTATTTGACAAGCCTCTCTCCGGGAACGAGAAAACATTTAATTTCATTTTAAATACAACCTAGAAGGGGAACGTCTGGACTACTAAATGGGATGCCTTAAATGATAATTAGGTCATGCCATTCCTAATGTGTCTCAGATATCTTTTATATTATGCTGAATCTATCTCCAAGAAATTATGCCATCTAAAAAAAAGCTATCAAGGGCTGTCCAAGGCACATGGGATATTCTCTAGGTACAGATGAATCAGGCTGTATCTCTTCCATGTCAGTTTTGCATGCATACAATCATTGGTCCACTCCACCCCTTCTTCTGAAGATTTTTCAAGAACTGTATTGGGGGGGATGCATTTTAATCATACACATTTTTAATATTTTTTTTCTTATGCTGGGGGAAGTTGGAAACTTTAGAAGGAACATATGGAAGGGCATATTTTAAAGATCTAACAACCTATATTTCCATGATTTACTTAGCTGCATATCTTGATTTTAAATCTCTGCCGAGGTTCCCTCACCAAAGTATACCTGCCTCACACTTGGCTCATGTGTCAGGGTAGCCCTGAGTTGGATTGGGTCCATACCAAGTGATCCAGTGCTGTTAAATGGGAGCAGTTTGGTGGTGAGGAGAGGAGGGAGGAGATACATTATGGAAACCTGCATGTGTCAAATTCCCTCTGTCAAATTCCATTGAGAAGGGGGTTCGTCTAGTGACAGGAGGTATGTCAGGACAAGTTAGCCCTAAAGTGCTAAGTGAGAATCACAGATCAAGATGCGGGTCAAGCTTCACATACAATGATAACAGTCAGGTGGGCGTGGAGGAAAGTTAGCACTGGAAGCTGAGCTTTGGTGAGGCTATTTCATCCAAGACAACCTGCAGAAGCAAGAAAGATCACCAGGTCTATGAGCTGCCCACCAGTGAATGGTTTATTGCCTAGCCACAGAATTTAGAGGCATGAGAGATTAAAATGTGGGCAGGAAGAATAGGAATCATAATGGGGTGATGACAAATACAGTTGTTGTGGCTCCTTGGGTGAACATTGGGAGATTCATTGTGCCTCACAGTGAGAGGCAATGACTCCAGGGGCTGAGTTCTAGCACAGTTACCAGAAGGTCCACTACAGGTTCCAACAACCATAAGGGCATGGTGCTGCTGACAGAGGAATTTAGCCACACAATCTAACTGGATTGCATTGAAATACAATGATTTATTTATTTTCTAATGTCTAAATCCCCGACTACATTATATGAATCATCCCCTTCAAATGCAACCTCTCATTGCGTGTGGAGGTCCCCAAAACCACCCCTCAAACAACTCACACCACAAACATAATTTTTGTTTAATGGTTTTTGGGATGAATTTGGCCACAACTTTTATTGAAATACAAATATAAAATAAGTGAGTGGTTGCGTAGGCATTGGTTCTCCAACTGTCACCTAAGGACAGAAATAAACTCGCCTCGTCAACAGGGCGAAACCCTACAGGGAGAGACAGGGAGTCGGGTGCAATAGGCTCTCCCCTCTCCCCTCAGGCTCCCAGGGGCTCATGCATGTTGCTGGTCCCCTACCGGGGATATGGACACTGCATAGAGCCCCTGTATTCCTGACCAGAATTTCCCCTAACTCAGGCATTAACACAAGGGGCCAACGAAGTCAACAGACCCCAAATACAACCAATAACCAATGCCTAACCGCCAACCTTACAAGTTGTGACTATTTGCTATGCAGTAGGCAAAAACCAGATGGCACCAGCCAATCAGCCAAATGGAAAAATTCCTACCAGGCCCCTGAATACAGGCGACCCCATGAGAGGCACAGCAATGTCAACACAGAGGCCTAAAAACAGCGGAGGGAGGGTGGGGATCCGAAAACGCAGCCAAAGAGAAAGAGAAACCTCTCTCTTTGGCTTAAATACCCAAGGGGCTGACCCATCAACTTGCAACATACAAATTTGCCCAACAACAGCCAGGGACCTATCCAACGGTGACCACTCATGCCCCCACCTTTGCAACTCAGGAATGGTTTGTTAACCCCCCCCCCCCCCGCAAATCGTGCTCACCATGATGGTGAACCCGCATTATTCAACAGAGAAAAAGGCAGCCACTAACGTCCTCTGAAAAGGGTCATTGCGTAAACCAAAGTTCAAACTCATTTCCCCTTTGGGGGGTCCTCCCTCCCTCCCTCCCCCCTCCCTCCCTCTCTCTGAGGTAATTATTTTAAAAGGCAGCATTTCTCATACTCTGGACTAATGCTTCCTGCATCAAATTTTACGGCTAGGCCTGGAAATGTTGTGAATCTTGGCAGCTTCCCTGACCTACAGGGAAGATCCATAAAGCAAGTGACTATGGTGTGAATTTGCTTTCTGTCATCAGGTCGATGATGCAGAACGTTGGTGTTTGGAAGCTGTGCTTGGAAGCAATGGGCAAGGTTTCTAGTGCTTTACATTCTTCCTCACTCTGACTAGAAGGCTTATAAGCCTGTGTGCACGGGCAACCTATTTCAATGAATTGGCTCTCTTTTAACTGGCTGTACATATGGGCCTTTTCATTTCATTCAGCATCGGCTGAGGACGTAGGCTATAAAAATGCCAAACAAAAAAACTTCATTTAATATCTATAGGTATATAACTAAACAATATATATTAGGTCAATGTTTTCCTTTTTATTTCTTTGCTCTACCATTTTGATATTTCCAGGGTGAGACAATGGGGTGTTAATTTCATTTATGCTTGCAAAACCCTTTGGTTTTAAATATTGCTCTAGGCACAACAAAATTGATGGGGGGAAATGCTGTGATGAAGCAGCCTCTTGCCTACAAAAGCTCATGCTGCAACACGGCTGTTAATCTTTCAGAGAGAGACTCTTTCTTCAAGAGACGAACATGGCTGCCCTTTTAAAATTTACCAAAAAAATACACTCGCAGAAAATGGAACATGAATGCAGTAACAATTCATACCAGGACTGCATTAAGTGTTATGCTATGCATGGTATATATTACAGCACAGAGCCTTGGGCAGACAGACAGTGAGGCCTGATGAAGCATAACTCTCTGAGAACCTCTAAAGGAAGCAGAGCCACAAATAATCAGATGATGTTGCGGTGGTGATTCTCGTAATAATACTTAATTAAAGAATGGAACAGAATATTGTTTTAAAAATAAAAGTCTAGTGGCAAAAGCAGACCCTCTCTCCCCTTTCATTTTACTTATTTTTACATGAGTCTATAAAAAAGGTTGGTACTTAAAAGTATCAAGAAACAAGCAAATGACTCTGCAAACTCTACTGCCTAATTTGAATGTGTGCATGTGTGTCTCATTTTGTCTGCCTTTCTCCTTAATTTTGCCTCTTTAAATGGCTTCCGCTGCCATATTGAACCCAATTCAAGCCTGAATATATGAGACCTAAAGGTGGGGAGCTGTGAGCAGATGCATGAAAGGCTACTGAAACTTCCCTTATCTGGTTTTTGGCAGTGCCTCTGAAGCACATACCCTCAACCATACCAATTTAAGTAGGACATCACGGAATTACAGAAGCCATTCTAGCTTCTGATTAGATCCCAGAATGTCCTGTTTATTGGTCCAGGGCTCTTGCATGAATCAGCTGGTTCACACCAGAGCACTTAGACCAAAAGATGCTCATTTTTGGGTCTCATGCTCTTGCATGAATCAGCTGGCTCACACCAGAGTGTTGGACCAATAGATGCTCATTTTGTGTCTTGTAGTCTTGCATGAGTCAATTGAATCCCACAAGAGGTCAGACTAAACCACTGAGCCTCTTGGGCTTGCCAATTGGAAGGTTGGCGGTTCGAATCCATGTGATAGGGTGAGCTCCTGTGGCTCTGCCCCAGCTTCTGCCAACCTAGCAGTTCGAAAGCATGCCAATACAAGTGGATAGTTAGGAACCACGGCCGCAGGAAGATAAATGGCATTTCCATGCGCTCTGGTTTCCATCATGCTTTGTTGTGCCAGAAGCGGTTTAGTCATGTTGGCCACATGATCCAGAAAGCTGTCTGTGGACAAACGCTGGCTCCCTTGACCTGAAAGTGGGATGAGCGCTGCACCTCATAGTTGCCTTTGACTGGACTTCACCGTCCGGGGGTCCTTTACCTTTTACCTTTACAAGAGATCGGAACAAAAAATGAGCATCCCAGTTTTGATCAGTGGAATGTTGAGGGCATGGAAGCAGTGATAACAATGGCATGATCTCACATGGAAACTGGTGCCACTCGTAGCACTGCTTCTCTGTAGGTGGTGGAAGCAGCAGGGAAGGGTCTCTGCAACCCGAGCCAATTGCCTCATCCTCAACCTTCCCATATTGAGTCTGAAAGGGGTTTCTAAGTATGCTCATGAAGCCATCTGACAACTGGAAAGTCTACTTTATCAGGGTTCCCAATCATGGGGAACTATCTAAGAAAATGCTCTATCACTCAGCTACAGCTCACCCCAGGGTGACTGCTGGCCAAAGGAGGAATTGGTGGGAAAGTCTTTATGCCCTTCCCCTTAATTTTCAAAACAATTCTGAGTAAAAACTCTGCTGGATCTACTCCACTGAGTCAGATTGTTGTTTTCCTAAGCCCAGCACCGTCTATCTGGATTAGCAGTACAGCAGTACCTCTGGTTGCGGACAGGATCCGTTCTGGAGCTCCGGTCGGATCCTGAGGTTTCCGCAACTGGAGGGACTCTTGTGCACATGGCAGACCTACCAGTTCTGCACATGCATGCACAGCAAAAACCCGGAAATATACTTCCGGGTTTGCCGCTTACGTATCCCGAAGTTTGCGCAACCAAAGGGATATGTAAGTGGAGGTACGACTGTAGTTGTCCAACATCTGCCAACAATGTGCTCTGAGGTCTTGCCCCTCTGGAGGTAAGGTTTTTTTTAAAAATTATGATTTTAAAAATAGAATGCTATGTTAGAAAAAAATGTTAAGCACTTGCTTTGAAAAGAGTAATATATTTAATGGAATAAGTTTTATCAGAGGTACTGTCAGATGATTCAATAGCACATTCTTCTGTTTTCCTTCCTGTTCCTAATTTGGTATGCTGTGATATGAGCTATAATTGCCCATTTGTTATTTCAAAACCATTGAAAATAAATATTTGGAAGGCATGTTCTTCCATTTGCTTTTGTTTGCAAACGCAAATGCAACATTTTAATTTTCCATGCAGCATTCAGCCCCATCTGTTTGACCTTGGTTGCCATGCCTTTGTACCATATTATATCACCAATAAGCAGCTAACCTACAATTACTTCTATATCCATTGTGAAACATTTTATTCACATTACCTAATGATTTTACCAGGTGTTGCATATAGTTGACATTAACTGAGGTTGAACTTTTTTTTAACTTCAACCCAAAATTCCAGAAAGCTCTTCTTGCAAAATCTGACTTTATCTAATATGTTATTTTAAAAGATGAATAGAAGCAGGAGTTGGTGAAGACGAGTAAAAGGAAAGATTTAGATGTGAAATTGCACAAATGCATTATCCAAAACCTGTGACTCATGTAATATTCTTATCAGAATTCTTGCTGGGTTTAACATCATTTCAAGGAATTAACCATTTGCAGTTAAAACCAGGAGTCTCATCATCATCCTACAAAATGGTTTTTTTAAAAAATGCACTTTGGAGTCACTAGTTAAATTGATTAAAATGTGAACTTCTGTACAGCCTAATCACAAGAAGCAAGTTTCAAATTAGCTGTTTGTTGGGCTTTTAAAACAGAAAGAGCTACTTATTTAGAATGAAAGTGTTTCAAATTCTGCTAAAAAAAGAATAGCAATTACAGTTACTTTCAAAAAGCACTCCCACACCCTGTACAAAGTATTATGCCTTTGGGGGGCACATGGCGGGGAATGGAGGAGGATCATTCATCTTTGAGGAAGAGGAGAGACAGGAGGGCCTCACTCCAAGTTCTCTCAAAGCTTTTCAAGGGCATAAGTATAGCATCTAGATCAAGGGAAGTAATAGTACCACTGTATTCTGCTCTGGTCAGACCTCACCTGGAGTACTGTGTCCAGTTCTGGGCACCACAGTTCAAGAAGGATACTGACAAGCTGGAACGTGTCCAGAAGAGGGCAACCAAAATGGTCAAAGGCCTGGAAACGATGCCTTATGAGGAACGGCTTAGAGAGCTGGGTATGTTTAAGCCATGTTCAAATATATAAAAGGATGTCATATAGAGGAGGGAGAAAGGTTGTTTTCTGCTGCTCCAGAGAAGCGGACACGGAGCAATGGATTCAAACTACAAGAAAGAAGATTCCACCTAAACATTAGGAAGAACTTCCTGACAGTAAGAGCAGTGGAATTTGCTACCAAGGAGTGTGGCGGAGTCTCCTTCTTTGGGGGTCTTTAAGCAGAGGCTTGACAGACATATGTCAAGAATGCTTTGATGGTGTTTCCTGCTTGGCAGGGGGTTGGACTGGATGGCCCTTGTGGTCTCTTCCAACTCTATGATTCTATGATTCTAAGACTGATACAGTGGTACCTCGGGTTACAGATGCTTCAGGTTACAGACGCTTCAGGTTACAGACTCCGCTAACCCAGAAATAGTAGCTTGGTTAAGAACTTTGTTCAGGATGAGAACAGAAATCGCACGGCGGCAGCGGGAGACCCCATTAGCTAAAGTGGTACCTCAGGTTAAGAACAGTTTCAGGTTAAGAACGGACCTCCAGAGCGAATTAAGTTCTGAACCCGAGGTACCACTGTACAAGACATTTTGCTGCGAGAGAGAAAAGATGCCGTGTGCAAGGCTACCTAAGACCAAAAAGTTATGCAAGTATCTCTCTCTGGGATGAAAAATAAAACAACAATACAGGGCACTGTTCAACTAATGCATCTGTCAGTATAAGACTTTTGGTTTGTGCAATGGGACTTCCCCTCACCCTCCCGGAATCCAAGAACAGATTTAGGGAGTGCATGGAGGAGATGGAGGGAAGCTCATTGTGCAAGTGGAAATCCTTGTGTTATCAGGAAGCTCAGCAGAACTTTGGATACAACCAGGACTTTTTTTTCAGCCAGAACTCACCAGAACTCAGTTCTATCACCTCTCAGGTGCGCACCATTTTCATTATAAGAGAACAAGGGAGGCATTTGTGGTGAGTTCCAGCACCTCTTTTTCCAGGAAAAAAAAATAGCACTGGTTACAACCCAAACTGAATAACTAACAATTTCCCGTCCTTTCATGACACCCACAACCAACTGCCTGAGGAGCACATCTTACTTGCCTTATGGCTCTTCTCTACATAGCATTTGGAGGGTGGTGACAAAATAATAGGCATTCTCTGTAACAGTTCCCCATTTTTGAATGCTCTCCTCAGGGATGCCCACCTGGTTCCAGACTTGTCATCATTTTGATGCCAAGCAAATACATTTTTGTTTCCATGGGTATTTGGGCCTATGATATAATTTTGTGCTGTGGTGTCTGTTTTAAAATAATGATTGTTAACATATTTTTTCCTGCTTTGGTTGTAAATCAAAGGTGGGGTATGGTGCATGCATTTAAAACCCCTAAACCTAATGGTAGAGCCAGTATTGGGAGAGAATTATGAGATAGAAGCAGGTTTGTTTGTTTTTCCCTCCCTGTCTGTGCCAACCACCTCACTCTGCCTAATGGTCGCCGGAGGGAGAAACAAGATGGGGCAAGTCTCAATGTTCAATGAGGCAAACCTTTGGTCTGATTCAGAAGGGTAGTTCTTTGCACTGAATTGCAATTTGCAGCATTAAATACTAACTGGATGTAACTAGATCAGAAGAGCTGCTTCGGACAGTGCTAGAGCAAGATTCCAGGAGCAATTCATCTAAAAAAGTTCACCTTAATGTATTTGTAGAGATAATTAGAATACCGACTCTGTTCATTAACATTTCAGATCTCATTTAAATGTAAATTGTAATATTCCCCTTTTTGCGCAAGAGTGGGTAGTTAGTGTCATTCTTGAGTAATAAGTAATTTGTTCCTCATTAGCTATAAGAATAGATAAAGATGTAGATCAAAAAGAAGATAATGGACACAGTTAAAAGTGGTTACCTTTTCTAGATGGGAGATTTCAAACAAGCAGCCCCTGAATTCCTCAACAGTAATTGTACATTTGTAATTCCTAACCATTCAGTATTTTACCACATTCACTATTAAATGGTTCTCCATGCATTGATCATAATACGGATGAGTGTGTACATTTTTGTGTGGTGGTTGACTCGTGTGAAATTGTGTGTCATTTATTTATTTATTCAACAACAAGAAGAGATCATTCATGTCACCTCTGATTAAACACACCCATACAACTATGTTTCAAGTACTGTGAAAGAATTAGAGCATTCTTTAACAATAGCTGACTGAACATAAAGCAGCTACAGAAACCCCACAGGCATTATCACATAAGACGTTCAAACTATTTAAAAAGCCTGCTTTAATCAGTCCATATAAATAATAAGGTTTGTGTTATAATTTTTGAGAAAGAAATAGCATGTTTCTCTTTCCATCGTGAATACATGCATTTATTATTTCAAATACTTTTTTGATCCACCAAGATCCATGTGATCAATTAGCAACCTAATTGCTTAATAAATTGGAGAACTGGGCTAAAACTAACCAAAAGAATTTCAATAGGAACAAATGTAAGGTTCTGCACTTAGGCAGGAAGAACCAGCTGCACAAATGTAAAATGGAGAACACTTGGATTGCCAGGAGTTTATGTGAAGAGGATCTAGGGCAGGTATCCCCAAACTTCGGCCCTCCAGATGTTTTGGACTACAATTCCCATCATCCCTGACCACTGGTCCTGTTAGCTAGGGATCATGGGAGTTGTAGGCCAAAACATCTGGAGGGCCGAAGTTTGGGGATACCTGATCTAGGGGTCTTAGTAGACCACAAGCTCATGAATCAACAGTGTGATGCAGCAGCAATGAAAGCTAATGCTATTCTAGGCTGCATCAACAGAAGCCTAGTGTTCAGATCAAGGGAGGTAATACTACTGCTCTATTCTGCCTTGGTCAGACCACACCTGGAGTACTATGTCCAGTTCTGGACACCACAATTTAAGAAGGATATTAACAAGCTGGAACATGTGCAGAGGAGGGTGACCAAGAGTCTGGAAACCAAGCCTTATGCAGAATGGTTGAGGGAGTTGGGTGTGTTAAGCGTGGATAGGAGGAGACTGGTTGGAGATGTGATAGGCATCTTCAAATATCTGAAGGGCTGAGCCATAGAAGATGGAACAAGCTTGTTTTCCCCTGCTCTGGCGGGTAGGAGATAAAGCAATGGCTTCAAGTTACAAGAAATGAGATTCTGACTAAACATCAGTGTCACAGGCGCGGTAGCGGCTACTCTAGAGTAAAGACTCCTCACGACGTTGCCTTTCATAGCTGCCAAGTTTTCCCTTTTCTCACGAGGAAGCCTATTCAGCATAAGGGAAAATCCCTGTAAAAAAGGGATAACTTGGCAGCTATGTTGCCTTTTCATGCTTTTATTATGTGCAAACTATTTACAGTGCAGAGTCAGTACTATGTACATGTTGTCAGTTTGGGTCAGAACCTCCGAATGGAGATTCCCACATTTTCCTCCAACAAAGTAGCCTGGGAACATTGAATCTCCGCCCCCGTCGCTTTTTGCGCAATTCCGGGGTTGGCGGGAGCGGTCTTCTGGTCGCGCTTTCCCTGCTTCCCACTTCCTCTCCTGAGCGGAGCAGTGGCTCTGCTACCCTACCTGAGCCATGCCCTCTACTTCCTGATTCCCCGCTGGAGACATCCCCCTCCCCGCTCCCACTGGCGCTGGGAGAAGAGCTTGTGCTTAAGATGGGAGGAGGCTGTCTGTAGCTGCTCTCCCTCACAATCAGGAAGAACATTCTGACAGTAAGAGCTGCTTAACAGTGGAATGGAATCTCTAAGATGTTAATGGACTTGATGATCCTTACATAGCTGCCAAGATTTCCCTTTTCTCGCGAGGAAGCCTATTCAGCATAATGGAAAATCCCTTAAAAAAAGGGATAACTTGGCAGCTATGGATCCTTAGCATCCTTTCCAACTATACAGATCTGATTCTATGATTCTAACAGGATATGGTGTATTTACCAATTTCCATGCATCATATGTGAAGAGCCTAGGGCCTTTTCAGTATTGGCCCCAACTTGGTGGAACGCTCTTTCACAGGAGACCAGGGCCCTGCAGGATTTGTCATCTTTCTGCAGGGCTTGCAAGACAGAGCTGTTCCACCTGGCCTTTGGGTTGGATTCAGCCTGACCCCTGTGTTTTCCTCCCTCATGGTTTGGATTTATGGACTACTTAAAATGAGGCTGCATTTTAAATTTTAATATTGTATTTTAATCTGTATTTTAATTAATTGTTTTCTTTCTCTCTTTTTTATGTCTTATGGTAATGTTATTGGTGTTAGCCGCCCTGAGCCCGGTTTTGACTGGGGAGGGCGGGGTATAAATAAAAATTTATTATTATTATTATTTATTATATCATTATGTGGCTATGGGCTCTTGCAAGTAGTAATTTACACTCTCTATGTAATGGTAGGTATCACATTTTAGAGAAGCCATTGTCAAACCTGCAATATTCCCTTAAAGAATTCTGGGGATTGTAGTTTGTTAAGTGTGTTGGGAACAGTTCCATGGATTCTTTGAGGGAAGCCATTTTAAAAATATAGTGTGGATTTGACCTTTGTAAAAATGGTTCAAATTGAGCCAAGACTTGTTACACAAAGAGTGGGTTTTGCTTTGCTGCCTGATATCTGATTATGGAATACAAAATGTATTTTAGTAATAGAATGCTGCTATTTTTCTTCTTCAAAAAACAACAAAAACCTATATATATATATATATATATATATATATATATATATATATATATATATATACACACACACACACACACACACACACACACACACACACATACGGTATATGTGTGTGTGTGCGTGTGTGTGTGTGTGCGTGTGCGTGTGCGTGTGCGTGTGTGCAGTGACCTTGTTTGGCTCTTTTCCTCCTTTTTTCCACTGACTTTTAATATTAGGAACCTATAAAGTGTAAAGCTCACTGCTTCATCTCTCCGAACCTGGATCAGCACTTACATGTTTGCAAAGCTTTCCTGGAGGCTTGTTGGACTCACAGCATCACCACATTTCTTGTATTCAGAAAGATTTCCAAGATTTGTTCTCAATGGGATCTGTCTGTCACTCAGTCTTTGTGTTAATCCTGTTCATTCTTGAGAGGCTCTATTCTTCCTCCTGCCTGTCATTCAATAGATTTCAAACTTGTTTAACTCTCACAAGCTAGGCCTGCTCAGTGGGATCTATCTCATTCTCAAAGTCCTTTTCTGTTGTATTAACGATGGGCCAATTCTCTCGTCACTTCCTGGTGAACAGACTTTCAGACCCTCCAAGTGTCCCTAGTTTCCAGGGACAGTCGTGGATTTACAGAAACCATCCCGGTTTTTAATTTGATCCTGGAATGTGCCACTTTCCCTTAGGACATACCTATTTTTATTGGAGAAATGTTGGAGGGTATGTCAGGATGTTCCTATTTTCACTGGAGAAACGTTGGAGGGTATGGAGTTACGCAACCCCCAAGTCAAGGAGATAAGTAACTATACAACCTTCAGAAGACATCTGAAGGCATTCCCTTATAGGGATTTTTTTTTAATGTTTAATGTGAGAATATGTTTTTATATATGTTGGGAACCGCCCCAAGTGGCTGAAGCGACCAATCAGATGGGCAGGGGATAATTAATAAAATGGTGGTGGTGGTGATGGAATAGGACATCCCTATAGGGACCCAGGTGGCGCTGTGGGTTAAACCACTGAGCCTAGGGCTTGCTGATCAGAAGGTTGGCAGTTCGAATCCCTGTGACGAGGTGAGCTCCCGTTGCTCGGTCCCAGCTCCTGCCAACCTAGCAGTTCGAAAGCACGTCAAAATGCAAGTAGATAAATAGCAACCGCTACAGCAGGAAGGTAAACGGCGTTTCTGTGTGCTGCTCTGGTTCGCCAGAAGTGGCTTTGTCATGCTGGCCACATGACCTGGAAGCTGTACGCCGGCTCTCTCGGCCAATAATGCGAGATGAGCATGCAACCCCAGAGTTGGTCACGACTGGACCTAATGGTCAGGGGTCCCTTTACCCTTACCTTTATTTTCATCACATAAATGTTGGAGGGTATGCACTTCAGGGACCGAAGTAGGCATTGGCCAACAAGCATGGCTGCCGATTCCAATTGGGGTTGAGTGAAAACGGCCTTCCAAAACTCTTCAGCTATTTGAGCCTACACTTATGGGGGGGGAGGTTAAGCCTTAAAGGGGGTCTTTCCCCTACCCCCCTCCCTGGCCCCATAGCCCCAAGAAGCTGGTCTAGGAAATCCTCTGTCATGACAGAGGTGCCTCAGTGTGGTCTCCAGTAAACCATGGTACCCTGTTCCCCCGAAAATAAGACATGGACATGGTGCCTCTCCCGGCAACAGCTCACTGCCGTCAGCCATGCCGTGCAGAGCCCTTCCCACTGGAATAAGACACCCCCCTAAAATAAGCTATAGTGTGTCTTCTTGAGGAAAAATAAATATAAGACAGTGTCTTATTTTCGGGGAAATACAGTAACTGTAGTTTGTTACAGATGCTGGGAAGTGTAGCTCCGTGAGTTGTAAAGTTACTGCTTCATAAATAGACAAATACACAATTTTCAGACTTTTCAAACCATCAGTGTACTTTGGACTGTGCATGTACAATGGTACCTCTAGTTACAAACTTAATTTGTTCCGGAAGTCCGTTCTTAACCTGAAACTGTTCTTAACTAGAGGCGTGCTTTTGCTAACGGGGCCTCTTGCTGCCGCTGCGCCGCTGGCACACGATTTCTGTTCTCATCCTGGGGCAAAGTTCTCAACTCGAGGTAACTCTTCCAGGTTAGCGGAGTTTGTAATTTGAAGCGCTTGTAACCTGAGGCGTTTGTAACTCAATGTACCGCTGTACTACTTTTAGGCTTTTTAGCTAGTACTTCAGTAGAACAGGGTATCACTCTGTTAAAGTCACTTAGCAACATACTAACATTCTGTGCCAGCCAAATGTTGTTGCATAAGAGAATGAATAAGCAGGTTGCTGGCAACTTCCTTGTCCAAAGATTGTGCAACTGTTGCACTGGATTCCTTTGTTGATCAGCGTTAAAACTCACCTGTCCAGTAGTGCAAGAGCCCTTGTGCTAGCAGGCAGGAGACATTGGAAACAGTTTTAGGGTAGATTTCTTGCCTCCTATTTCAAGGGAGAGATTTATCAACGGCCCCCTCTCCGACTTTTCTACTCACCATAAAAGGTGGTATTCAACTAAGTTTAAGTCAGAGTAGAGCCGTTTAATGAGCATGATTAAGCAAGGTCCATTCCTTTCAGTGGGTCTACTGTGAGTAAAAGTCAGTTGAACTGTGTGTGCATCAAGTTCAAGAAAGGCTTTAACCACCAAGCAGGGATGCACTTTGTGTTCCTCACATTGAAGGAGAGATGTAGAAACTCACATTTCTAGAGTTTTCTAGTAATCAAGATGTCTGCCCAAGTATGTGTGTTGTTTCAGGATGTCTGAGACTATGCCAACCACCTCAGGGCACAATGTGGGTCTCCTGCTTTGAGGAAGTTAAGTACAAAAGTATCACATTCAGATTACTGCTAGTAATCAGGGTGAAGATGTCTCAGTCAGCTGTACAACACCGAACTAGATCGACTAATAGTTCGTTGATAGAAGGAAGCTTATTATGTTTCCTTGAGTGTCAAGTCACACATCAACTTCCTTCTTGTAATACATAAGCTCTAGAAATACAAGGACCTTTTGTCGGGCTGGGGAACCTCCATACTTTGGGTAAAATGCAGCCCTTCAAGCTTCTCTGCCATTGGGACTTTCCCCATGTCACGACCTGTGCCCTCCTCAAGTACTTCTTCCTGTATGGAATAAGTCCTTGAACTGTGATAATGCCTCTTGCTTGCCTGGACAGAGGATGTGTGTAGAGGCCTCTAGCTTCTGCTTGGGTAGAATGTAACCTCCTTTCCCCAACCCACTTTTTCTTCTGGCCCTGTCTACCACTGGAAGTTCAACCTCAAGAGAGTTCTCCACCCTGCCCTTATGTGACAAGGTAAGGTTACCATGCCTGAAGGATAGCGTCTCAAAATGCTGCACTTGTGAGAATAGTTGTTGACTTGTATTTACAGTAAATTCATTTTAATCGTTTTACACCTGACATATTATTATGCAGCCTTCTGATGGCTTCTGAAATAATTGGCTATGCCGCCTACAGAGTTCAAACGAGCTTTGAATCATGTTTAAGAGGATATGTGGCACAATCTGAATTTGAAAGCAAAAGCAAACAAAAGCAAAAATGAAACACTCCTCGGTTCTTTTGGGTGACACCTAGTGGCTGAATTGCCATGCCGTAGTAAAATATATCCCCAAATTATTCCAAATCAAAATTAAATCCTGCTTCTACTTATCAACTTTATGCTGCTGTTGGCCTGTTGACTTTTGTATCTAGACAAAATGTATGACACAAATATCTCTTTTCAACTAAAAAAAAACAACCTCTGGTTGGATAAGGGGTAGGCACTACAGCAAAAAACAACAGTCTCATATCCCCTTCTCTTCTTCTCAGTAACACATAGTAATTAATAATTAACAGCATGATGTTACCATTCTGTACATTTCCTCAATTTTGCAGTCAACGAAATGGAGTGATAATAGGGAAGCTTTCAGAGTGATGACACCATCTTCATAATGGTATATTTGTTTCATTTATATTTCACTTTTTCTCAAGGAGCTCAAGGTGGCGTGCAATCTATATGAGCATGCAACTAGTGTCTCCAGAAAAGAATGAGTGTCCTATTCTGCACGAATCAACAAATGCATCCATCAAGTTCACTGAGCCCAAATGAGCCATGTGCTTCCTTATACAGTCATCAATCCTGTCAAACTTAAAATACAAGTACAGCATGGGACTCGCTTTAAACTTTTAATGTTTTGCCATTAAAAGGGGGGCAGGTAAGCCTCACCCTGCATTGTTGATCACAAGATGTGGCACATACACATCATTTGAATAGGAATGCCCATCGACTTTGGGTGGGCAGCCCCCTCCAATGTTTTATTGGGGGGTGCCCAAGGGACCTTGGCCCCTAGGAGTTGGCTCCTATGTCCCTCTGTTCGCCCGCAGCCAGCTCTGGAGGGTACCCCAATCCTTTGGAGCTGATTTGGAGGGAGTGTGGATTGGAGAAGGGAAGAAGAATCATAGAATCATAGAGTTGGAAGAGACCACAAGGGCCATCCAGTCCAACCCCCTGCCAAGCAGGAAACACCATCAAAGCATTCTTGACATATGCCTGTCAAGCCTCTGCTTAAAGACCTCCAAAGAAGGAGACTCCACCACACTCCTTGGTAGCAAATTCCACTGCCCAACAGCTCTTACTGTCAGGAAGTTCTTCCTAATGTTTAGGTAGAATCTTCTTTCTTGTAGTTTGAATCCATTGCTCCGTGTCCGCTTCTCTGGAGCAGCAGAAAACAACCTTTCTCCCTCCTCTATATGACATCCTTTTATATATTTGAACATGGCTATCATATCACCCCGTAACCTTCTCTTCTCCAGGCTAAACATACCCAGCTCCCTAAGCTGTTCCTCATAAGGCATCGTTTCCAGGCCTTCGACCATTTTGGTTGCCCTCCTCTGGACACGTTCCAGCTTGTCAGTATCCTTCTTGAACTGTGGTGCCCAGGACTGGACACAGTACTCCAGGTGAGGTCTGACCAGAGCAGAATACAGTGGTACTATTACTTCCCTTGATCTAGATGCTATACTCCTATTGATGCAATCTCCATTGTGAGCACAGAAGTCTATTCTGTCAGCAGAGCTGCAACACTGGAGAGATGCATCCCTTGGCATTTTTCCTCCTCTATGTTGGGTTCCTTCCCTAACACACACACCAGCCACCCTTTCTCCATCATGGCTATTGGCCAGTGGCAGTGGTTGGTCAGGTCAGGCACTGACCAAGGGCCCATCTCTCTGACCCTGATGAAGGGTACCAGCACCCTGACTGCCCTTCTCCCCACCACTATTACATTCAAGGGCTCTGGAATCGTAAAAAGTAGATTATCCCTTGACAGTGTTCTTTACAGAGAAATGCCATGAAGTGAACAAATCTGATATAATTAATCGTGCCAATAATATCTCTTGTACCATTTATAACACGGGTAGCTTGAGGTTCTTAATGTAATAGCAATATTTCCATAATTAATCTACTTCCTTTCCTTTCATTGGACTAATTTTTTTTTATTAAATTATCTTTTTTCAGCGAACTTTTATTACCCAAAGACAGTTATCTACACATGTAGCAATCATATTTATACTACTGGGGAAATGGTATATTTAGGGAAGGGGAGAAATTTGATTCAGCTTGCATTTAAAGGTAAATCTACCTAATTCACACTGTCTGAAGCACTATGCAAACCAAAACACAGCCCTACTCTGAAAGCCCACATTTCTCTGAATTTTGTAGTGCAGAGTTTCAGCCAAGCCATGTGCACAAAAATGTATATACCAAGGTAAGGTGTGCATAGAAATGCAGATATTAGTGAAGATACCATACACAAATGTAATAAATTAGGAAAAAATGTGTTTCAAAAATGTGTGAGTTGAGCAAAATTGCAAGCAAATGTGCCTACAGTGGTACCATAGCTGCCAAGTTATCCCTTATTTTAAGGGATTTTCCCTTATGCTGAATAGGCTTCCTCGCGAGAAAAGGGAAAACTTGGCAGCTATGAGTGGTACCTCTGGTTAAGAACTTAATTCGCTCCGGAGGTCCGTTCTTAACCTGAAACTGTTCTTAATCTGAGGTACCACTTTAGCTAATGGGGCCTCCTGCTGCCGTCGCGCCACCACCACACAATTTCTGTTCTCATCCTGAAGCAAAGTTCTTAACCCGAGGTACTATTTTTTGGGGTTAGCGGAGTCTGTAACCTGAAGCGTCTGTAACCCGAGTTACCACTGTATCCATGAACTAATACAGATCAAATACCATGGGGGGATCATATGTACCATATCACAGCACTACACTTTTCTTCGGAAGCTGGGGTCAAAGGTCAGAGTAGGGGAGCCAATAGGGAAGTAGATGAGAAAACATGCAGTTGTCTGCTGCTTCCTTTTCCCACATCACCCTCTCTAGGTGAAATTTCATGAAGACTTTTTAAAATAAAATAAAATGGAGAACTGAAGCTAAGACTATCAAAATGAGAAACAAAGAGGAACTGGAATTCTTAGGTTTGGTCATCCTTGGGTGCATTTCAGAGATAGAGGCCACATGTTTAAAGAGAAAGTAAACTCTCAGAAAAGCTATAGGTGATTGTTCTAGTGTTGCCAAATGTCTAGAATTTCCTGCAAGCAGTGCCTGGGTGATTAGCAAAAAAAGTCCAGGAAAATCCAGACGTATGGCAGCCCATCTTGGCAGTGTCATTTTTGCTGATTTTCCTCAGAAATAGTTCAAAAATGTCCAATATGTGATTTTGCAGAAAAAAGCTCAACAACTCCCCCACAAAATAAAAGCTCGCCAACATTTATGTCCAGAAAAATGGCAACCCTACAGTTCACTAATTAAGTTTCTAAGTACTGTGGTTCTCAGTCCAACCAGTTTTATCTGTAGTATCTATGTGCATGACACTTAAAGAACAGAAAAGACAATTACTGCCAATAGCATAATTATCATCACACATATAGAGGTTTCAAGTACAGCTGTGCCCTAATGCAGATGATGTTTTATGGGGTTAAAGAAAAAATCACTACAGATGTTTTGTATTATAATTTCTGATTTTAATTGTGTAACAGTGTCCTCGGCAGCTGTTTTTCCTGGGATATATTCTGCCAGCAGCCTATGCAGTCCTCACTTTGGGGATCCCTAATTTGGATTTCACATCCAATTTTGTTGTGAATATGTTGGTAACTAAGCATATTAACTTTTCCACTTTTATATTGTCTGCCTTTATATATATATATATATATATATATATATATATATATATATATATATATATATAGAAAAATAGGTGCTGGTACTCACGAAGAAGTTGTTGCAGTAAGCACCACTCTTTTAAACAACAAAATAGGTGCTGGTACTGCATACACTTGAGTATCCCCTGAAAAAAGCACTGGTGTCTTCAGAGATATCTTAAAGAACATTGAGACACTTACTAAGGAGTCAATCCCATTGAGCACACCTGGGGTGACCACTGAATTAAGAGTACTTACCCTGTTTCTCCGAAAATAAGATGTAGCTATAAAATAAGCCATAGCAGGATTTTTAAGCATTCAAGGAATATAAGCCATACCCCGAAAATAAGCCATAGTGATAGGCAGTTCAACCGTGTAGGTTAAACTGTATCATACTTAATAAAAAAATAAGACATCCCCTGAAAATAAGCCATTGTGGTTTTTTTGGAGGAAAAATAACTATAAGACGGTGTCTTATTTTTAGAGAAACACGGTAGGACTGTTCTACAAGATGGGCTTCTGGTCCCACCTGCCTTAATGGTGGCAGCCCCCATGACAGCGGGGGATCGTCAGCAAACAAAAAAAAAGGATGAAAGAGGGTAATTCATCCTTGCAAATTTCCCCTAAGGACAGGGGGAGTGGGCTTCACTCGCAGTTCATCTCGGTACCTCGTTCTCACTCTAGCATGGAATGTGGGATATAACAGTTTTCACATGCAGGGCAGAATAAACATAATCGTTTGAATTCCTCACTTGAAGCTTTATAAATTTATATATTATAACATCACTAATGAAAATCATTAATTATGTAGCTGTTAACTAAGGGATTATTATTATAACTGAAATGTAACTGACATTAATTAAGATTATGGAACACAGTGATATAAGATTGGAAATACACCCGAACCATCATGTGGGGGGCCAACTAAAATAAATTAATTGGAAGTTGATTGGCACTTTGATAATTGTATAATTTGAGAATTAAATGTTATTGTTATAATTTGGCTATTATTGG